>NW_027117310.1:3303794-3964553 GCF_021436955.1 Diplodia seriata | reverse complement strand
TAACCCTAACCCTAACCCTAACCCTATAGTCTCTTTTTCTTTAGTCTTACTAGTAGAGATAAACTCTTTAAAAATTTATTTATTTATTAATTTAAGTCTTATTACTATTTAGTAGTAAACTTTTTATTTTATTTTTATACGTCTATAGCTATATATTTTAATATAGTAGAAAAAATAGTAAAATTTCTATAAAATTTTATATAAAATTTAGAGATTTAGATAGATTTCTCTAAAGAAATTAGTAATTAGGCGGGGAAGAGATTAGTAATTGTATAGAGGGAATTAGTAATTTACCCGCCTAGAATTAACGTATCTACTAAGACTAATAGTAGTAGTAGTAGTAGAAGTAGCGATAGTAGTATTAGTAGTAGTAGTAGTATTAACGGCAGTAGTATCGGCGGTAGTAGCATCGGCGGTAGTAGCATCGGCGGCAGCATCGGCGGCAGCATCGGCGGCAGCATCGGCGGCAGCATCGGCGGCAGCATCGGCGGCAGCATCGGCGGCAGCATCGGCGGCAGCATCGGCGGCAGCATCGGCGGCAGCATCGGCGGCAGCATCGGCGGCAGCATCGGCGGCAGCATCGGCGGCAGCATCGGCGGCAGCAGTGGCAGCAGTGGCAGCAGTGGCAGCAGTGGCAGCAGTGGCAGCAGTGGCAGCAGTGGCAGTAGTGGCAGTAGTGGCAGCAGAGCAGATAGAGTGTGGCGGGTGCAGTGCTCCTTTACTATAACGGAACTAGAATTGGCTTAAACCGGGTCCCTCGCATTAATAAATTCTTCGGAAAGAGTAGACCTCGTTCATGCGTTAGCATCGCCGCCCCACACCTCGACTCCGTCCTTTTCCCTCTCCCTCATCTTCTTAAACCAGCTCACCGTATATGGAGTCGCCATGTGCGGCCCATACGGCTCATCCCACCACTGGGGCCTTGGCGGCTTCAACCCCGTCTCCTGTTCGCATCTCTCCAGCAACTCCTTTAAGCTCCCACCTTGATTATACCCTTCCTCCTTCCACCCCACCGGTCGCTTCATCCGCATCTCCCCCCTTAGCTCTTCGGTAGCTTCCACATCGACGCCAAAGGCTCCCTCCTCGACGACAACGCCGTAGTTTCTCTTCGCACCCTCCACCGTCACAAGCCTCCGATGCACCTCTAGTGCAACCGTCTCAGGCGACCGAGTGAGGGGATCGCCGAGGCCGCCGCCACCCCAAGTGACCCACTCCAGCACATCGCCCGGCTTCACGCGCAGATGATCCATCTTGCTCGGCAGCGCCTCACACACGCCCGGACTCTCCGCCCTACGTATCCCCTTGCGCGACCGCATCCCGGGCATGCCGCCGTTGACGCCCCACGGCATGGTCAGCCACCTGTCGTCGTGGATGGACACGTCGCCGGCGGCCAGGAAGCGATACAGGGTGCGCTGGGCGTTGCCGCCGCGGAAGAAGCCGGCGCCGCCGCTGTCGGGCACGCTCTCGTTGCGCTCGACCAGCAGCGGGAAGTACAGCTCGATGGTCTCGGTCGGGATGCTCTTGATGGCCGGGAACAGGCAGTGGCAGTCGGGCCCGTCGCCGGCGGGCCGCGCGGGCACGCCGCCGAAGCCGATCTGGTACAGCAGGAACTCGCTGCCGTCGTCGGGGCGGAAGCCCGAGTAGAAGAGGTGCGGCGAGTCGGAGAAGCCGGCGGCGGCGCGGTACGCGGCGTTGCGCTGGCCGAAGAGGGCTTGGATCACGTCCATGATGCGGCCCAGCAGGTGGGTGCGGCACGAGAGCGCGGCCGGGCGCAGCGGGCGCAGGATGGTGCCCGCCGGGATGCGCAGCTCGACCAGGTCGTGGAAGCCGTCGTTGACGACGCAGTGCGGGTCGTGGATGGCCAGCAGGAAGTAGCCGATGAACATCTTGAACATGGGCGTCGACAGGTAGAAGTTCATGGACGTCGGCGCCTGCGGGCTGGTGCCGTCGAAGTCGAAGACCAGCCGGCCGCCGTGCTTCTGCATCGAGCAGGCGATGGCCCACGGCCCGGCCCCCGCCCCGTTGTCGTCGACGAAGTCGGTGAAGCTGCTGCGCTCGTCGTCCACCTTGGTCGCGATGATCTGGCTGATGGCCGACCGGCACCGCTCGAGCAGACTGTCGCACGCCGCGTGGTAGACTTGGACGCCGTAGCGGTCGCAGAGCTGGAGAGTGTTAGGGAGTGGACATGTCGAGGGCGACGACACTCACCTCGCAGACCCGAGTGGCGGCGGTCCTGCACGCAGCAACCAGAGCAGTCACATCGCTCTGGAACCACTCGGGGAGTCGGCTATTCCTCAGCAGCACTGCCATCAAGTCGTGGTTGAATGCGCCCTTACTGTACAGCTTGACAGGCGGGATCTGCAGACCATCCTCGAAGATGGTGGAGGCATTAATACTCATAGACCCAGGCACCTTTCCCTGGACATCTCTGCCATTCGTCAGTCACCATTGGGGGACGTCGGATGCAATGTACTCACGTCAGGTGGCCAAAGTTGGCAGCCCAGCCAACAGTCTTCCCGTGGTACCAGATGGGCAGCAGCACTATGACATCGTTCAAATGAGACACGGCGCCTTCTGTGCCGTACACGTCGTTTGTCACGAAGACATCGCCTTCTTCAATGGTGCCCTTCCAGTTCTTGAGAAACTGGGTGATGAAGCTGCCGAACTGGCCCACAAGCATCTGGCCGCGCGTGTTGGTGATGACGTTGAACTCGTCCTGCTGGTCGCGAATGGCCGGGCTCATGGCGCACCGCAGCATCAGCGTGTCCATCTCGCGGCGGATGCTGCCCAGAGCACTGGCAATCAGTGTCGGGATAAGCGGGTTCTGTGCAACCGTCTTCTGTGCCGCATCCCTAGTGTCCGCTGTCTCCTGTCCCGCGGATTGGGCAGCCTTGTCCGGTGTGATGAGGATGTTTCCCATGTTGTCAATCTCTCCGCTGTAGCCGGGCAGGATGAGCGTGTTGGAGTCCATCTCGGTGATGACGCAGGGACCGGATACCTTGTACCCTTTCTTGGTGATTGCTGCGCGGTCCCAGAAGACGGCTTCGACCGTCTCCCCGTTGCAAACGATGGGGCTGCGGGAGATTATGGCGGATGCCGGCGGGGTGCTGTCGGGCGCGGCTTCTATCGGTTGGATGATGGCTTCCGGGGAAGCATCTGTGGCCTTGACGCGGAGACGCATGATTTCCAAGTCATTGGTGTCCGGAAGAGAGAAACTGAATTGCTTTTCGTGTACGACTTCAAGCTTCCCACGAAGGAAGGGCAACAGTTTGGAAGTCTCGGACATGAGGTCGGACTCCACCATGTCGATGGTGAGGGTCAGAGCCTGACCTTTGTACCGCATGTCCATTTGGTAGGAGAGGTCCAGCGACGGCTTGTCGGTGCCAAGAGCTTTTTCCATGGTCTCGATGCAGCCCGACTTGAGATTATCGTACGCCACCCTCAGCTCCTCGGCCGACGTCTCAGAGAAGAGCTTGATGTATGTGCAGGACAGCTCGTGGCTCATCTTTGTTGTGGCGTCCCCTTGGGCACACAGGATGCCAGGAGCAGGTGGGATGATGACCGGGCTGGCTCCCAACAGCTTCCCAACCGCATTTGCATGAAGTGGACCGGCGCCTCCGAACGCGACGAGTGCAAATTCTCGTGGGTCGTAGCCTTGTTCGACCGAGACGAGGCGCAAAGCGCCGTGCATGGTCTCATTGACCATGTCGATGATGCCTTCGGCGGCTTGCGTAACTCCCATGCCCATCTGCTTGGCTATGGTTTCTACGGATGCTGCAGCGGCCTGCACGTCGAGGCCAAACTTGCCACCCAGGATCTGCGAAGGAAGATAGCCGAGGACAAGATTCGCATCCGTCACAGTTGCCAAGGTGCCACCTTTTCCATAGGCGGCAGGGCCTGGAGTGGCGCCGGCAGACTCTGGTCCCACACGAAGCGCGTCCGTGAGAGAGTTGTAGTGGGCGATGGAGCCGCCGCCTGCACCTACTGTCCGAACGTCGACCGAAGGGGCTTTCACTGTGTGAGCACCGACCACAGTCTCACGCCGGAGAACTGCATTTGTGCCCGGAATCAGAGCACAATCAGTCGAAGTGCCCCCCATGTCGAGGGTGATGAGGTTCTTGAACGGCGTGTTCTTCGACACTTGTTGGCCAACCCCAATCACACCCCCTGCGGGTCCGCTCATCAAAATGTTGACTGGCTGTTCGCCGGCGAGCTCGATGGACGTGAGGTCACCGTCGGATTTGAGGATACGGAGGGTGTCGGTGTCCGGAGCAAGAAGTCTCTTCAAGCCGCCGAGGTATCTCTTGACAATCGGCTTGACAACCGCGTTGGCAGCCGCCGTGACCGTCCGCTCGTACTGCTTGTGATCAGTAGAGAATTTCACCGAGAAGATGAACCACTTGCCTCTTGAATTTCTGGGAGGACCTCGGTGGAAGTAACGACCTCGACCTCGGGCCCGAATTCTTCGTTGACGATTTTCCGAATGGTCTCCTCATGTTCATGATTCGCAAACGAGTTGAGCAGACTGACCGCAACGGCTTCTGGCTTCTGCCTTTTCAGATCTTGCAGGTTCGCTCGTAAAGCGTCATGGTCCAGCTCATGCACGATCTCACCCCTGATTGAGATGCGCTCGGGAGCCTCGACCGTTCTCTCCAGAGGCACGAGAGGAGTGGGTGGATGCCAGTTGATCCAAGATCCCAGGCCCCCGGGGATTTGGGAACGCCTTGTACTGAGGACACTTCTGTGTCCAGATGTGACGATAAGACCTGTTTTGGCTCCCTTTCCCTCGAGGATGGCATTCGTTGCAACGGTCGTGCCGTGGTGGATGTAGTCGAACTTGCCGACCCAACCGTACTTGTCCTTCAACAGTTCCTTGACCTGGTCGACGCCCTCTTTGACGGCGATGCTCTGGTCTGAGACATTGGTAGGCACCTTGGCGGAGACAGTCTTGCCGTCGGGCGTGATGACGCAGATATCGGTGAAGGTTCCCTGTCCCACCCTTTCAGCCAGATTTCGGAAGTGGGGAAGACTGGAAGGCACTCACACCAATGTCTACACCGAGACGATAACCTCTTTCTGTGGAATTCATCTTATACTGCTCAGTCGGATCCACGTGTTGCAGTGTGCAACAGCAGACTGGGGGCTTAAATAGCCAGTATCCATGCAGGTCCCGGGCACAGCGTTTGATTCATGGCCAAACAATGCGTACCCTTAGGGCCTAGAGAAGATAGCAGTATCTCTTGAAGTGGAACGCGTGGGCTAGGCAGAAAGGCCAAGGCTGGAGCGGGGAACGATCTGCTGACGAGGCATTTGTAATCCCCGGTTGAACGGCACTGGCCATCTGCTGTATCACCCCGGATGTAGTCCAATCAACTCTTCCGAATGCCTTCAGCAGGGGAGGCATGGATGTTGCAGACGGGAGTGCTGGCAAAGGTAGAAATTCATGGCCGGATCACTATCACTGTGATGTATGCGCATCCATGCCTCCCTGTGCTTCCCCACTCTTCTTATCTATCCTGATCAGGAAATTCCGCCGCACCACCCCGCATCCAGCAAATCCGAGGGATTGCAGCCCTGATCTATCCCCGATTTCGCTACAACCCACTTACTCTACGTCGTATGTCTCCGGATAAAAGCCTCGTCTGCGCTTCAAACACAGCCTCAGGCGGCATGCCGACCGGCTCCTTATATATCCCGGGATCCGTCACGCGTTTCTGCCCGAACAGCACGACCGCGGTCCGGCCATGCTTTCGGTGTAGACGCCCAGAATCCAGAAGGCCATCCCAACATCCTACTGCCGATGGTTGCAATCCTCCGGATACCCAACCCGTCTGAACCACTTTGCCATAGGCTACTATTAAAGTCACGTGCGGTCGCTGTACTGCTTTGAGGTACACCTCTCCTCGTCAATTTCTGATGTGGAGTCTCTTGAACAAATTAAATTCTCGATAGGAACTGCCATACGATTTTCGAAACTAGCTATAAGTGACCGTTCGAGTACCGACATCAGATAAATCAGAAAGAGACAAGAGGGATATGGGGTAAGCAGAATTACTTGATCCGAATCGTGTGCCTGGCTTTCGCGGTTCCTCCCTTACCCGCCCTACAACATCTACAAGGTAGCTCAGACTCGTAACCAGCCGGTGCCTTTATGTTTTTCTCGCCCTCCTTATCAAGCGCTGAGACAACTGTCAAGCCAACGCGCTTGAACGTTCCATGCTCGTTCTTGTCTGCTTGTAGTAAGAGGCATGTAATATCACCTGCAACCCAGTCTTTGCCACGGGGAAAGGCGCCAGTGCTGTCGGTCTTACGGCCAGTGTCCGCCAGTATCGTATGATTGCCTTGATGTTCGGAAGCTGCTGGCAAACAATACATGCGTCCATCCTGCTCAAAGATGTCGCGATCCTGCTCCGGGCTGTCTAAGTAGACAATGACGAACTTGTTTGCATCCTTTCTCTCCAAGAATCTCCAGCCGTACTCAAGACCGTTATTTGTCACTTTCTCTTCCAGCACAATCTTCTTTAGACGCCAGTCAGGATGAGAGGTCAGTTCCAAGTACCCTTCTGTCTTCCCACCCATCAGGTCGCCTTCGAGGATCTTTGGCTGAATGTTTTCCACCTGGATCAAGATGCGATCACGGTCTAGAAGCTCGCCATAGGTCACGCCTTGGTCCGCATCCAAAGCCGCCCATGAAAAGCTTGGGGCCCGGTATTCCTTTGGTCGGCTGGAAGGATACGAAAATTGTTGCCTTTTCGTGTCCCAAACCGGTTCCACACACCATAGTAGCTGAGATTCGAGATTGACTTGTAGGCAGTTGTTTTGCGGAAGTCTGTTTTGCCATAGTCCAGCCACATATACCCACCTGGTCTTCTCATACATCCGTTGTGCGACTCCAGAGAGGGCTATCAGTTTGTCTTTCGGCTTCGTGAGTTTCGCCCGAGTGTACCTCTCCACGATCTGCTTCCAAGTCCTGTAAGCCTGTTCATCGGTTATCTGGTGGTTCAAGTCCGGTGCTCTCTGCAGAAGACGCTTCGCCTCGAGGTATTCTGCATCTGTACTAGACACCAGCCTCTGCGATCTTTTGTCAAGTATCGGAAACCCGTCCGGATGGCGCTCCGATTTGCGTCCTTTATCGCACTGGCATTCCCAAGCAACTTGCTCCTTGCAGAAGTGCACATTTCTCGGTGCCATCAACCGTTCTTGAAGTACCCAGCCGCGCCTGTTGAGCGGTGCTTGATCAACATGATTGGTCCAGAAGGAAGCATCCAGTACCGTGCATCTGCGAATGGGGTGAGAGTTCTGCTGTTGAATCATGCCTGGGATACCGTCCACGTTGAGGTCAATCTCGTCGGACCACAGTAGAGGCGGGCGACGTATGTCGAAGAGTCCCTCATCGCCATTCTTGGCTGCTGTGGCCGAGATGTTGAGGAAGGAGTTATTGTATACCTTCCCCATTTCTTTCGATTGAGTGAGCCAGTCTTCATTGTTGTCTTGGATAATGCAGAGTGAATCGATCCAGATAAACCGAACCTGGCCAAGGCGAGACGCAAAATCAATTGCGTGGCGGAACGTGAGAGGCAGCTTCTTCATCTCTATGCCGTTCTTTGTGAAATCATCGATGTTTGTGCTGCGTAGCTGTAGCGGCGGGACTCTGGGATTGCCCCAGCAGTGACTCAGTGTGACGTATGGACCGATTGCAGCAGCATTGCCATCGCGAACCCTTTTCATCAATTCTCGAGAAGAAACCAACGTCAATTTCTTCACTTTCGTGGGTGTGTCCCCATCCCGCGTGTCGCTCTGAGGCGCCGCGAGTGGACCGTCAATCGAGAGGCTAGGCTCCATCGGCTCAATTTCGATCAGGCGTGTCGGGTAGAATGGAGCTTTTGCCGAAGGCATGCACTGGCAGACTCTGATCCACTCGGCGACTTGTTGCGATACTGCATCCGAGCCCGTGTAGTCCGACATGGGAGTCGCCGATGGTGGATGCGTCCCCTGATCTTTCCTTTGATATCAGTACAGCTCTTGCTTATAGACCTCGCCATGCTTACTCACCCGCTTGCTTCAACAAGAACTTCCCAATTTCCAATTCTTCCCGGTAGAACTCAAGGAGGAAGTCCTCTCCCCGTGCGAGCAGTGAGAGCCCAGCTCTAAAACCACCGTGATGAACTCTGCTAGGATGTTAGCGAACGCATGCAGCAAATGAAACATCAACATACTTCATCGTTGATTGGCATCCAAACTGGTTTTGAGGCAGGTTGCTCGCGATGGTATGGCAGATGAAGCAGTATTCGGCAGATTTACGTAGTTTTCCGTCGCTTCTGTGATGATTGAAGTGCAAGTCGTATGTTCCTCTCCACTGGCGGCCCTCCTGCCCGCGGAGCATGAGATAACAACGTTTGCAGAGCATCTTGGCCTGTCGGTGGATGGGTTGAGACAAGATGTGAGGAGCTGGTGAGATGAAAAAATCCGGCCGATATTCAGTTCCGCAGTGCTTTTAAACCTATTGGCTCTCTAACGCCGCTCATCTCGGTCACAATACGATTGGGCAGAGATAGGAAGCACTACCGAGGTTTGTGCCACTGTTGCGACACTTCAGCCTTGCCTTCCCCGCAGCTTACGGGCGTCGATCTGCTGATGAAAGATGTGTCAATACATATGTTGTGGGAGCTGACACGCATATCGAGACCGAAAGGAGCATGTGCTTGAAGCAGGCCGGGTCCTGATGGCTTGAGCCATTTCTCGAACTCTGAACTTGCCTTTTGCGTCACGGAGATTGGCTAGTTGTGAGAGTGATCCTGGTATTGTGGCGTGCGCTGATCAGGCCATCGCCCAGACAATCGATCCCCTGCAGCCACTCGCTTCGGGCAGTATGCAGCCTAAAAGACATTTTCAGCGGGGCTTCTGTGCTGCGCCTCATTCACCGTATCGGTGCCTACGAAGGACGAGCTCATAAAGGAAAGCACTGCGAACGTGTCTACCACACGCAGCTCCACTCATCACAGCAAACCGTACTGCGACCACTATGGCAGCGACAACCTTCACCCTCGACTCGTTTGGTTCATCTGTCCCGGTCTCTCTTATAGAGGGGCTTGATAAGGAAAAACTTCTGGGCATGAAGGCTTTCAAAGACTGGTGTCGAACGCTGAAGACATCACTCGAGAAGCAATCCTCACCAACCCACGCCTTCCACGATCAGCCTTACACGCTCAAATCGATCCGCATCGAATCAGTCAACTTCTTCGGGCCAAACATTGGCTTTCTCAAGTTCGAAGCCACGATCAGCAACGATCACGGATCAAAGCTCCCCGGAATCGTCTTCCTGCGCGGTGGCAGCGTTGCCGTCCTCATGATCCTGCGTCCGAAGGACAGACAGAGCGAGCGATATGTCATCATGACTGAGCAGCCGCGCATACCCGCAGGCAGCCTGGCCTTCCTCGAGATTCCGGCAGGCATGCTGGACGAGCACGACAACTTCAAGGGCAAGGCTGCCGAGGAAATCCGGGAAGAGACGGGGCTCACCATCTACGAAAAGGATCTCACGGATATGACGAAGCTGGTCCTGGGAGGCACTGCAGCACCCACGGACGACAACCTGCAGAATGCCATGTACCCCAGTCCAGGCGGCTCAGACGAGTTTATCCCAATTCTTCTCTGGGAGAAGACGGTGGATCGACAGCAGATTCAAGAGCTGAAAGGAAGGCTGTCCCAAGACAGGAAGAAGGGGGGAGATGAGTTGATCAGGCTCAGGCTGATTGATTATGAAGATCTTTGGAGCATCGGGGCACGGGACGCAAAGACACTGGCTGCTTGGGCTCTGTACGAGTCATTGAAGAGGTCGGGAAAGCTGCGAGACGAATCCGGTGGAGCTTTGGATGAATAAGATTATGTTCCCCAGGATGTTTCCTTTTTTTTTTTGGAGGAGTTTACAGTGGATAAAATTGTTGATCTTAACGATGCATCACGGCAATGAAAGCTAAATACTAGGTCTTAAGTACAGCTATACTAGACAGATAAACCGTTCAGGAATGTCGCCACACTCAATCATTTCCCCGTCCATCATCCCATCGACGTAGCAGTACCCAACCAGAAGATATGCATCGCCGTGGGGCCTTAGAATGAATGGCCAATGTGCTCCGTATAAAACGCCGACCACGTCCCCCTCTCCCATTCTACCAGGACCAAGGCCCATATGGCCATCCGATGTAACGAAGAGCCGGCGTCCGCGGCATGGTATACCAACCATGCGAAGGAGTTTTTTGTAAGCCCTGTCATCTCTCTCCCCACTTTTAGGCCCGATGTCATCTTTCGTCAGACTATCAATTCCAAGTAGATGAGGAACAGAGGTTCGATACATGTCCCAAAGTTCGGCATGTCGGCTTCTCTTGGTGGCTGCCCCGTCGGTTGCACTTGGGGTCCAGGCCATTTCGACCTTGACCCCAGCGCAGAGTGTCCTGGCGATACGTTGTTCGCGCTGTGGATCGGCGCTCGCCTTTTCGCGCAGGTAGTCTCCGGCGCGCAGAATCCACTCGGGAAGTCGCCTTCCTTGCTCCACGATGCCCTCATCGCTCCCCATTGACACCGGCCACCACTCCTCGCAGGAACTACACTCGTTCAAACCAGTTACAGGGAGTTCCCTTGTCTGGACACTGTCCTCACCGATAGATGACACTGTTGAGCAAAGCTTCCCCTTTATGATCAGCTTGTGAGGAGAATGGGCGGGAAGCTCAATGTGGGGACTCTTGCTCCCACACGCCCGGAAACCAAGATACTCCTCATTCTCGAACCAGAGATCATTGTATGTCAATGGCAAAGAGAAGTCCGGAATCCAAGAGGGTGACTTGATTGTCTCGGAGTCGGCATTGACGAGTGCGAGCAGACAAAGGTCATTCCATGGGCAAGAGTTCAAGTTTGTACCAGCGTGGTGGTGTTGGTGGCCCTCATTCAGGATCTTCACTGCAGTGCGTCGATACACTTGCAAGTCCGAAAGACTGTAGTCCACAGTCGGTCGGTCTTCGGCCCTGCAAATGCCTGCCAGGCCAAATATTTTATCTCTTCGGTCCGTCGCATCCAAAGGCCGGCACCGAGCAAGCAGGCGTTTCATTGCGTCGCGAGGAAGGCATTCCGACCAATGCAATTGGGGCGTGGCGTAGCTCAGTTTCAAGTGGTAGAACAGTCGAACTTTCTGGACTCGCGCTTGCCACGGGTGCTCTGGCGTGTGGAAGTCCCGGAAGAGATGGCGAAGGAAACCCATGCGGTCGAAGTGGGAGACGGCCACACATAGCTGCAACATATCTTCCATGTTACTGCCGCATAGTACAACAGCGTTTCTGGACAGCACTGCTTCTTGAACAACCCAAGTGCGACTGAACCACGGCGCAGCGAGGACGGCAGCGAGTGCCGCCATTGTTCCCACGGGCTGCTTTTTCGTAAACCCGATGATTTGCTCGGAAAAATGCTGGGATGAGCCGTCGCGATTGATCTCCCTCAAGTAATCGAAGGCAGCGCGGAAATGGCCTTCGCTCCCCGGGCCTTGCGGAAACCCTAAGAAGATGACCGTCTTCGACGCCTTCGAGTAGATCTCCCGCATCAAAGACACCTGCCTGCCCATTTCCGCCGCGTCGGATTGCTTGATGCAGAACTGGTCAATCCAGAATGGGAGATGTCGATCTGCTGCATTCGCGTTGGACAGATAAGACCGCACTGCCGCCAGTGGGCCGCCACGTATGTCAAGCCAGTGCTCTTTGAACTTGGCAGGCTCATCCAGTTCCTTTCCATTTGGCCATCGGTAGGAAAGGGCGCAGTACGGAGGCGGGTCGTTGATGCTCACGTGTTGGATGTGGTACCCAAGGTGGTGCTCCGGAGCTACGCGCGTGATATCCTCAAACGTAATGAGGCGGATCTCACCTTCTTGTAACGGTGCGTAGGCGACTTCGAGTGTTTGCCTTTCCCACCATGGCGCCATCTTGGTTGGTTCACTGCAGAAAGTACGAGATGGCGGCTATAAAGACAGGTGAGAAGCGGCCCCCACGCCTGACTTTGTTGATATATAAGCAGAATAGCTTAGTCAGCGAGGAGCAGGGTATATAGGCAGCCCCAAGTTGCCTCCCCTCTGCTGCTCATGCCGATACAATACTTCTTACCAGAACACCCCAAATTGCAACGTCTTTCCATCTTTCTAGACCACGGGCCACGTCTGCTTCCGTCCCACAAGAGTCAGCCGCAATTTAATTTATAAAAGATCACCCATCAATAAGCTCCTTCTAATTCAAGTAGCTATGTAGCAAGTCTTTCTCAAAGAACGAAATAAGAGAGGAGAGCTGTGCTCGATTACAGTTTGGCTTCCATATTAAGCGTTAAGCGTTGCGTCCGGTTTCGGAAGCCAATTGAAATAGGGCGCCTTGTCAAAGAATGAGACGTAGAGATCGGTTTTGCGGGCGTCACTTATGTACGGACTCAACCAACGGGCCGCTAGCTTCAGGTACCACGTGTCTTGAGCCTCATATCTTGTGATCAATCCGCAGAGCCAAGTTATAGTGTCGGCCCGCTGGCGATGCGTCTCGTCGAAGTGCTGGAGGACTGCTGTCAACTCGCTCAACGAGGGTGTCGGAGATCGCGCCAGGAGCTCGACGAGCCCGTTGGTAAGATTCACGATTCCCTCGTATCCTGTGTTCGCGCCAAGTCCAGCATTGATAGAGACCTGCCCACCATGTTTCAGCGCGGAGCCACACCAGATGATTGGTTCAACGTACCTTGTTCATAGAGTCGCCAAGCAGAACAACACGGCCATGGCTCCATTTCTTCAGCACGCCCTCCTCCAGCGGCACCATGCCTCCTTTGACCCGCGCTTCCCAAAGGTCCTTGATCGTGTAGTTTGGCGCCAAGGTCTTGTCGGCAAACTCTTCGACCGTCTTTTCCGTATCCTCATCAGTGAATCGTGGGCAATTGGGAGTCCGCACAGGCTCGGGAAGCTTGATGTACAGGAACCAGAAGATGAGTCCCGGCACACCTGATGCTGCCAGGATAGAGTAGTAGTCACCGCAAACCGAGTGTGTCGTTACCTCTGGCATAAAGGGGGTGTTGAGACCATTGCGAGACACGCCGAAGACGACTTTGTATTCTGCAACGAACCCTGGGCAGTTCCGTGAGTAAATCTGGCAGCATTGTGAGCCGCGGGAGGTTACCTGTTTTCAATTCCCCCGCAAGCACGGAATCCGTCTTGGAAATCTCGTCCGCCATCAACCCTCTCACGTGGCTGTGGATTCCGTCGGCACCTACAAGGATGCTTCCTTGCACAACCCTCCCGTCGTTGGTAGTGACAGACACTCCATCCTCGGTCTGCTCATATGACTCAATGCTCGTGTGCGGGTGGAGCCGATCTTTGTTTTTGATATGCGACGAGAGGATGCGCAGCATCTCGCACCTCTCGATGAACAACATCGGATGTGTCATTCTAACGCCACTCGATCAGCCACTCATCCGCAGCAGCATTGGCCGGCCACCTACCTCTCGGAGATGGTCCACAGCGCCTTCGACTTCTCTATGACGGTGCCATGCTCGTCGAAGACCAGCCTGTCGACGAGGGGAACCGAGATTTTCATCATGTCCTCCAGCACTCCCAGCTGCTTGAGGATCCTGTTGCCGTGCGGATGCCAGCCCACCGACGCACCCAGCTGCGGGGCGAGTTCGCGCTTTTCGAACAGCTCGTAGTCGATCCCTGCCCGTTCGAGGCTCAGTGCCAGCCCGAGGCCCACGAGACTGCCTCCGGCGATGATGACCTTGAAAGGCGAGGGAGCAGTGGCCATGGCGAGCGATGCTGTGGTTTTGCCAAGTGGATCAAGAGAAGAGGACACATCAACTGGTTTGGTAGAGTCGGCCCGCACTTGGTGAATGTGAAACCGCGCGCAGAGCTTTCTTTCCCTTGGCCAGGCGAAGAAAGTCGGCAGAAAACGTAGAACTGAAAATTCGCCGTCAGGGCAATGTTAAATACAGCCCCGCGTGATGGAGCCCCACGGAGACATGCCTGTCTTCGATAGCAACGGTCCCGACAGACGGGAGCGAGCGACGAGCGTTGCCCGCTCCGGCCCGGTCAGCAGCCCTTTTCATCTCAATTCATCGCCGATCGGCCGCGCAGCAGCCTTTTGCGCAACGGCTGCGTCCACAAGAGCCCCGGTTTAATCGGCCGATTGCCCCTCTTCGCGCTTATTGATGCTTCCAAACGGCATGGCCCTAACCCCACCAGTTCGGCCGCAATACTAAGCGCGCCATGGCCGCTCCGAAACCAAAGCGCACATACCCATGGCATTCTACGTGCTGATGTAACGTGTTCGACGGTGTAATGGGTTTGACGGTCTAACGGGTTATCCAATCATAAGGCTACATTGAGTCGCCTCTTGGTGATGACCCACTACACTGTTAACCCATTACACCGTCGAACACGTTAGCCTGTCTATTACCTTGTATCGCCGCATGGGTTGGAACCAATAGACAAGATGTCATCCATGCGAACCCCCCTCAGCGAAGCGAAGCGTAGGCGGTGGTCGCTACTGGCGGTATTTAACAATTCAAGTAATCATCGGTATCAAATTGCAATCGCTTAGGCGGTAGTTTGACTTGATTGCTCCTCGTGGCATTACGGTTTGATTTGGTTGCAATCTACCTGGGTAATTTGGTCACGATCCTTGGCATGGTGTTGAGTTTCATGAGGCTTAACTTCGGGACGCAGGGCGCTGCCGCACAAGGAAGAGGGGACATGTCTGTTAATGAAGTTGTAGAGCAGCGCTTGGCACGCTGGGCGACAAGGGCGGCAGTGGTTGGGAAAAGTGCGTGAGAGGTTTCAGAAAACGGCGTACCATGAAATTGTGAGAGCGGGCGAAACCGACAGCAGTGCTAAACGAGGAGGAATGCATCACTGTACCGCAGTTTGGCTTGAATCACTTTCTCCATGTTCTACTGATTAACCAACCATGATGCTATCAACTCCAAGTACTATTGTACAGTGCCACCTGCTCCTCCTGAAAAACCATCAACCTCTCCCAATCCATACAAGAATGCACGACGCCCCAGCTGAGGCCGTCCTTCCAGTACTCCTCGGGGCTGCCGGGCGGCGAGTCGGTCTCGAAGACCATGTAGTCGCCGCACGTGATGCTCAGCCGGAGATACTCGAAGCAGTGCTCGAGGTGGGTGATCCAGTCAGCATCAATAGGCGTGTCGGCGAGCGGGTCGACCGCGTCCCTGCTGTAGACGAGGGTGTTGTAGCGCTTGCGGATCATGTTGACGCAGTGGAGCTGGTGCAGGGGCTCGAGGACGAAGAACTGTTGCACGTTGTCGAGCGCCTTGGCGGCGGGCGGCGGTTCGTTGAAGATGAAGAAGGGCGCGCGGATGCCCGGGTCGGCGAGGTCGTAGCGGGCGGGGTCGGCGAGGTAGATCGAGTCCGAGGCTGGGGGGCCTGGCGTTAACTCGTCGTTCGGATCGTTCGTGGGGAACGGGTCGGCATACCTTGGGTGAGCTTCGCCCAGTTCTTGTTCACCTCGTGGGATGGGCCCATGTATCTCGGGTCGGGGCTGAAGGGGACGTCATGGCGAGAGGTGAAAACCTCGGGTGGGATTGGTGTGTTTGGGTTGATGCCGAAGCTCTCCAGTGAAGGCTCGCTCATGGTGCGGCACCAGTACCCAACGACCAGTCCGATGCAGAGGTTGAAGAGAGCGATTGAAGAGTAGAAGAAGAAGTTACTTGGTCGACTACTGTTTTTCCCGGCCGACTGCACTTCTTGCCCGGTCTCCTCCACTGCCAACAATCTGTCTTGTTGCTCGACTTGCCCATACTCTTTCTTCTCCCAGAACATTTTTGCGAGCTGCATTGGGAGAACTCTATGTCGAATCGCTAGGCAAAAAAAAGGGCCAAGGGTGAAAGAAGGATTCTGAGAGATGGCAAACAGCAAAGACGCGGAAGCCGAACAGCAGAGGCGGTGATACCGGTGTTTGTCTGCTGCCAAACGCAACGCCGGCCTGATTGCCACTATCGCCGGAACAATAGCCGTCACTGGCTCGAATGGCCTCATCCAGGGTCCAATGATCCTCGGTGCAGCTCATGTTGGTGGCTGAAATGTCGGTGTCACGGTGTCAGCACGCTCGGGCTAAGCATAAAAGCTAAGCATTGGCCGTCCCAATCCTTCGCTTCCCCCATGGAGAAGCGGAGATAACGAAGCCACGTCGGCGTCAGCCCCCCGCGCCGATCACTCACACCAACAAATGGCGCTACCGGCAGGCTTAAACGGATTGGGCAATTGCTGGAGTTTTGGCCCCGGCTCGGGATTGCCCCCCATGTTTGGCCCCCACTCCCACCATCGGGGAGAGCTCCGGGGTCCGCCGGTCTGGAGGGGAGCTGCCCGCCACAGCACCGCTGATTCCCTTCGCCGCAGCCTGGATTTGCCTCTCCATCGTTCCCCTCGACTTCTCGATTGTCTTCTGTTTTGATTCTGTCCATCACGATGCTCAACGGCGCCGTCAACCCCAAGCACGAGTACCAACAGGTTGCTCCGGATGAGGAAGCAGGAAGGGAAGAGCGCAGGAGCGTGCGAGGCGGGAAAACCACCCTCTGGCAATATGTTTGTATCGCAACGCTCGCTCTGGGGTGGGCTGCCACTCTGGCGTACGGCTACCAGACGCGGCCACGGGCGAACGGGTCGTTGCACGTATACACCAACACGCCGATACCGAGGGAGGTCTTCAAGCCGGTGAAGCGGGTCTTCGAGAAGGACGAACGGTACATCGGAGACGGGCAGGACGTGAACCACAACTGGGACAAGCTTGTAGCAGGTACATACCTCAGCCGCGCCGCGGACTGCACAACAGTTGGCTGACGTTTCCGCAAGGCCATGACGCAGTCTGGATCGAGAAGCCGTCGCAATGGGGGCTGCCCGAGGGCATCGTCGCGCCGTACGAGCATCCGAACACGCCGGACCCGAAGCCGCAGGATTTCTACGTGATTTCGATCCTGCACCAGCTGCACTGTCTGGTGAGAAACACCACACCATCCCGTACACAAACGCTGACTGGCGATGCAGAACATGGTGCGGTTCCAGTACTACCAGGAGAAGAACCGGGTGGACACGTCGGCGGACCCGGACGCGTTCAAGTGGAAGGTGCACGTCGAGCACTGCTTCGAGTACCTGCGGCAGGGCATCTCGTGCGGCGGCGACCTGATCATCGAGGGCAGCAGCCCCATCAACGTCGGCGCGGGGCACGCGACATCAGTAACAGGCTGGGGGGTCGAGCACGAGTGCATCGACTTCGAGCGGCTGCGGCGCTTCCAGATCGACCAGGAAGCAAAGTACAACCAGACATGGCAGACCATATAGAACATACACACTTCCGTAGACAAACTCTCTCTCTCTCAATTCTCTCTACTCTACTCTACTCTACAACCCGTACCTCCCCAGATCCCCCCTCTCCATCCCCTCCCTGACCCACACCGCGCCCCGCACGCCCCCGAAAACCGTCAACGTCCTGACGCCGCAATCCACGAACCCAAGGCTCTTGAAAACCGCCCTCGACGCCTCGTTGGCGGGGTCGAACAGGCCGAGGACGTCGCGCACGCCGCGCTGCTGCTCCGCCCACGCCAGCAGGGCCTGGGCGGCCTCGCGCGCGAAGCCGCGGCGCGTGAAGGCGGGCAGGACGGCGAAGCCCAGGTCGGGGGCGAGGTAGGCGTTGGGCGGCTCGCCCTCGCCGCGGGAGAGGGAGACGGTGCCGATGGGGGTGCACGTCGCGGCGAGGCGTTGCGAGAATGTGTCGTCGTCGTCGGGTGGGTCGACGGTGGTGGTGGTGGTGGCGTTGGTGGGAGGAGGAGGAGGAGGAGCAGGCTTGAGGCTGACGAGGTAGGTGCCGTAGCCGTTGCGGGCGTGCTCGGCGCGGAAGCGGCCGGCGATGAGGGCTTGGGCGGCGGCGCGGGTGGTGACGGAGGTGGGCTTGCCGCCGATGGAGGCGATGAATTCGGGCGTGTTGTAGAGGGCGACGAGGAAGTCGCAGTGGGCCGGGAGGGAGGGCTGGAGGTAGGAGAGGTAGAGGCGCGGGGTGGAGATGTGGAAGTTGGGGTCCGTCATTGTTTTGGCTTTGTGACTCTCAAGCTGGCGGGGGGATGGTGGCTTTTATGTCCGCTGCAGCAAAGCTACCCGGAGCCATGGCACTGTCATTCGTTGCATGGGTTTGATGTCAACAAATCAACGCGTGTATTTTCTCAGCTCTACAGTACACGAAACTACGCTCAAGACATGTCCTCAATCGTCGTGCTCCTCGTTGTCGAGGTGGTTCCGGTGGCCCGGAGTGTGGGTGACCTTCCCCCCCGTGTACCCAGATCCATGCAACTTATCCGAGCGATGCTCGTACGCCCAGGAAAACAGCCTGTCGAAATCGCGACACTGGTGCGTGGCGCCCATGCCGTTGATCCCGACCTGTGTCAGCGGCTCAAAGGTCGTGTCGCCGGCGCACATGATGGCCTGGCGGATGTAGTCCAGGCAGTGGTCGCGGTGGAAGCCGATTTCCTCGGTGGTCATGTTGGTGATGCCCTCCGGGTAGTAGGCGAAGCGGAGGAAGTTGAGGCAGTGAAGCTGGTGAAACATGGACACGCCGTACACCTTGGCCGTGTCGGGCGCGTTGGGCGCGGGGAGCGACGCGGGCAGGTTCGCGGTGAATTCGTTGGGTATCTCCACAATGCCGTCTCCCGGAGGAGACAGCCGCTGCCACATCTCGTCCGTCGCATTCGACGGCGGCCCGCCAAAGTACGAGTGTGGCTGGAACGTCACACGGCTGCTGTAGAGCACTACATCCGGTCAGTATCTGAGCAAATCGAGCTTGGAGCATACTTACGGTCTGGCTCGAAGTGATCCGTCTCGGGCGCCGTATCGCAGCGAAGGCTCTTGAGGAGCAGCAGGACGTGGCCCCAGACAGAGAGCCCGCCGATGAGCAGAAGCACGTTGAACGCAAGCGCTGCAACTCTCCATTTCATCCAGCGGCCAGTCTTCTTGGCGCTTTTGAAGCCACGCTCGCCATCGAGAAGGAACTGCTTGTCCTCTTCCATACTCGACGACCCGCTTGACAACGGTTCTTCAGACGAGAGACGATCCTGTTGAGTCTTGAACTTGTACATGGTGGAGCAGCGAAACGTGTGGGAAGAATGGTTGAACTGAGGGTGAGTGGCGTCCGGAAATAGATGGTCGTCGCCGTGGCTCGCAAGGAAGGTGACACGACCAACGACCTTCACATGCCCGTAGGCACCTACCCGAGAGGGAAGCCAAGCCGAAGGTGCGGGCCGATGCTGGTGATACGAACAAGATGCTAGCGCTTATGGAGGATTCTTTGAGTTCCCGGCGTGGCACGACGGTCTGCCGCCGCGATAATCCTTCAGCCCCCACACCGTTGATCTGGCGCCGTCAGCACACTAGCGTCGAACGGACTCCTGCGCCGTACCTGCAGGCTGAATCAGGGTCCTCGTGTGCATTCCCGCTTTTATGCTCGGCATGTGCAAAGAGCAATGCAAGAGCAGAGCTATCAGTGTCGAGCACTCCGCGCTGAAGGCAGCACTTCTTCACTCCACGTCTTTCACCGTCAACCATCACAATGGCCACTCCAAAGCTCACGACTGCGGCAATGCTGCTCCCCCTCATCCCCTTCGCCTTCCTCCAGTGGCAGAACATCAGCTCCAAATTCGGGCTGGGCAACATCGACGTCTCCATCCCGTCCTTCTCGCGCGCACCGACGAGCAACACAACGGCGCTCGAGTCCATGGCCCTGCGCTACGCCGCAGGCTGCCCGGCGCACAGCTTCAAGACGCACATCTTCTCGACGGACCCGCTCATCGTCTACGTCGAGGACTACCTTAGCGCGGCCGAGACCGAGTACCTGCTCGCGCTGGCGGAGCCGTACTACCGGCAGTCGCCCGTGTCCAAGGGCTACGAGCTGGAAGCCTACGACCGCGAGATCCGGTCGTCCATGTCGGCGGTGGTGCCCGACGACGCGGTGGTGTCGTGCATCGAGGCGCGGTCGGCCGAGTTCCAGGGGTTCGTGCCGACGACGCACCTGGAGGACATCCAGGTGGTCAAGTACGGCGTGAGCGACCACTTCCGCCCGCACTTCGACTGGTTCGAGGGCATGGCCAACCCGCGGCTGTCGACCTTCTTCGTCTACCTCGCGTGCGACGGCGGCGACGACGGTGGGAACTGCGAGGGCGGCGCGACGCAGTTCCCGCACTACGAGGGCCGCTTCCCCGCGCGCTGGTGCGAGTTCATCGACTGCGAGGACGACTCGGGCGTGGGCGGCGTGGCTTTCAAGCCTGCGGTGGGCAACGCCGTGTTCTGGGAGAATCTGTATCCCAATGGCACCGGACATCCTGGGGTTTGGCACGCGGGGATGCCGGTGAAGAAGGGCAGGAAGGTGGGATTGAACATCTTCACCAGGCGGAACAAGTGGGTTCCCGAGCAGTCGTGATGTGGGAGGAATTGAAAATGGTAGATGGTATTACGAATTGATGCGATGCGATGTTCACTTTGCCCTTTGCAAGATTTGATGATTTGTGAGTTGGACATCGGATTCTCTGGATTTCTTCTGACCAAGGTACGTGGTCCGACTTGGGTGTGCAGTTGAATCCGATGTCCGGACGTAGATGTGGGTCTTCAACGGACGGTGAGTTGACAGAATCGGACCCAGTTGCTACCCGGAGAATGCATCCCACATTGTGAGCTGCGCATCAATGCAACAGTGCTTTCACAATTATCTCCTGCCTCCCCGCCATCTCGACCAAGCCTTCTCACCGGCCAGCAGTGGGGCCACGCTTTCCGCGTGAGCGTTATCACGACGCCGCTTAGCCACTAGCGGGTGTTGGCTATTTTCTTATCTCGACCAAGCATGCATGGCGCACGTTAGCGCTCGAGCCAAGTTTAGACGTGGCGGCGCCACGACTTCAGCCACGGACCCCAGGATTCCGGCCCCCAGATTGCCGCGTGCATCATCCAGGGTGGGGGTTCACCGGCCACGACACGCCGCCGGGTGAGGCTTTTTTTCCCTGAAGGATTTCACCCTGCGTCCCGGAGAAGCAACCAACCAGAGTCCGACGTGACCTTCCATTTTCGGTAATAAGTGATGAGTCTACAGTGGCGACCATTCGTGGCTAGATCATCCACCGCTCGGTCGTCTTCCTGCCACTCGCACGGGAGGCCGTGAATAGAAAGATCGGCACTCGGGGACGGCCGGTGAGCACGACAGCGGACGGACATTGTGCTACGTCTGTAGGCCAGACCAAAGTGCATAGACCATTGTTTCATCCGGAGTCGATTACCTGCCCGTTTCGGCAGTATCAATTGACACGACCGGTCGAGCAATCACGAAAGCAAGCATACTGCAAGCCACCCAACATCTCTACTACGCGGCAAGCCCTTTGATTCGTACTTGAAGCTCCAGCGGACACAAACCAGGCCATTTCCCAGTTTAGGAAAGTGATACGGCTATCGACAGCAGCAGCCGCCTTGGAGCGGGCCACGGGAACAACGCCGTGTGGACGTACGTCTCGCAGCACAGTCACTGTTGAGGGAGAGCACGGTCACGGTCGAACAAAGACCGAACCGTCAGTGACCCGAAGCTAACAGGCTATAAAACCGCCAGCCAAGATCGTCCCCAGAGAACATCACACCACCACCTCCAGACCCTCTCCCACCCTCACCAAAACAAAAACGTAAGCGGCAGCGCCAACTCCAGAGTCGAAAAGGCCAACCAACCACCCAGCAACGATCAAGACTGACCCCCTCACAGACAAGAACGAAAACAACAACAACAACAACCCCGCAACAATGAAGTTTACCACCGCCGCCCTTAGCGCCCTCACCGCGCTCCCTCTCCTCGCCTCCGCCGCCGCCATCAACAACGGCGGCGCCGTCATCGAGGTCGAGAAGCGGGAGGCGGAAGAGGCCGCGCCCGCCTACGTGTGGGCGTCGGCCGGCAAGGAGAAGAAGAGCAAGCGCGAGGCCGAAGAGGCCGCGCCGGCGTACGTCTGGGCTTCCTCTGCCAAGGAGAAGAAGCGTGAGGCTGAAGAGGCTGCTCCTGCTTATGTGTGGGCGTCTGCCGGCAAGGACAAGCGGGCCGCCGAGGAGGAGGCGCCGGCGTACGTGTGGGCGTCGTCGGCGAAGGAGAAGAAGCGTGAAGCCGAAGAGGCTGCTCCTGCCTACGTCTGGGCTTCTGCCGGTAAGGACAAGCGGGAAGCTGAGGAGGCCGCTCCCGCCTATGTCTGGGCCTCGTCCGCCAAGGAGAAGAAGCGGGAGGCTGAAGAAGCCGCTCCTGCCTACGTGTGGGCTTCCTCCGCCAAGGAGAAGAAGCGCGAGGCTGAGGAGGAGGCTCCTGCCTACGTCTGGGCCTCGTCGGCCAAGGAGAAGAAGCGCGATGCCGAGGCCGCCGAGGAGGCTCCGGCCTATGTGTGGGCGTCGGCTGGTAAGCAGAAGCAGTAGAGGGATTGCGTTTGTCTGATGGGCTTGGAGGTGTTGGGAAAGGGAAAGTTGTATGGAGAGAAGGAAATTTGATGTAGATTGAATGAAGTGACGGTTCTCCAAAGTCTGTTTGCCTTCGTGCGTGTGCTTGCGAACATACAGGAATCGACATACACCGCGGATTCAGTGATCTTGTGCTGCTTAGTGGGGATGTGGAGTGAACCAAGGAGGACATACTGGACGCATCAAAAACGTAAGGGCCGATTTCCGGCCCAAACGTATTCAGATGCCAAGTGGCTGTGATGGGCCCTCCAAGTGATTTCCGCTCTTTTGGATTGGCGAGAAAGAACGCGTTGCGCAAAAAGCGCCGTGTCGTCATTTACCAATACAAAGACAACTCAGAAAACTTTATTCCTGGTAAGTGCAAAACAAGCCCGTCCAAATCCGCATCTGCCTGTATATCGAAGACAGAGTGGTTGATATAAGTCCTACAAGCTGAAGTGTTTGACCAACTACGCACGAAGCTGGCCAGCATTCCAGATTGTGTGGCGGTCGGAGGGCATACCGCCTCGATCTCGCGCTCTTCCATTTCAACGTCTTGTGCACAGTCCCGCTTGTAAATATTAGAAAGAAAGAAACTCCCGAACGATCCGTACGCCTCCGCTGATTACATCCATCAAGTCCCAAACAAGCAAAATATCTACAGCAGTGTCTCTCCCTTCACGCCGCCGGCACCGGTATACTCACATTCCCCATGCGCGTGTACGACGCACTATCCGCACTCCACGCCCACTCCGCAATCTGCGGCATCCCTCCTGCCCCTGCCACCAGCCCATACACCCTACCAGCCTGATTTGCAGCCAAGGGCGAGCCGTCCAGGATGTCTTCAAAGCCGGCGACATCACGCGCCGACGTCCACTTGTCGGTTGATATGTGGTAGGCAGTCAGCGTCACGCGGCCCGCTACTTCCAGGGGGTCCGTTGTCAAGACCTGTATGGTGAAGTCCTGGGCAACGTCATCTTCGTAGCCGGCGGTGAATGCGGCGATGGACGCGTTTGTGGATATCGATGTGGGGAGGGTCTCTGCGACATCTCATGGTTAGAGGGCTGCCTGTGTGCCGGAAACATGTGTATATACGGGAAGAAGCCCATTTCGCCCCGTTCCAGATGACCTGAGTCAAATTGCCCGTTGCTTTCGAGTTCATGTGGAGCACCATGTGTTTTGCGCCGTCGGATGAATACACCGGCTTCAGCGAGAGGTCGCTGTCCGAGGCCGGGATGGGGGCGTTGGCGATGGCCTGTTGCACCCAAGTAGGTTGCGTTTGCAGCCAATATAGGTGATCGTTTTGGTATACGACGACGTTGTTGTTGTAGCAGGGGTCGCACTCCTTGGCGTAGGTGGCCATCTTTCCGGTGCGGTATTTGCCGTTGACGCCGTTGTCGATCCATCCTTGGGAGTGATGTTTTGTAAGGCCTCGTATGTTGCCGCCTGGCTCGAGCCAGTACACGTCTATGTTGCGGAGCTGTAGAAGTTTGCTGTCAGCGTGATGCCGGTGCGTTGCTCAGGTGGAGTTACCGTTGCATTGTTCCGCCAGAGATCGGCAGAGAGGGGTGTGTTTTCCATGATCTTATCCGTGTCGTTCGCCACAATTGAAACGTTCCATGTTGTGTCGGCCGAGTTCCAGTGGGATTGGTAGATGGCCTTGGAGGATAGTTGATAGTAGACGAGGTTGTGTTCGACGTCAGCCTCGTCAGTGTAATTGATGCTTGCTAAATTCGTGGTCGGGAGTAGTGTTACATGCGGCGAAGAGGACGATCCATCAGAAGAAGGAACTGACCCATCGGATGACGATGACGAAGAGCTGGGTGCGGAAGTATCAGAGCTTGAAGAGGTGCCGACACCACCGCCTACCCCCGCTCCGACGGCTACGAGAAGCACAAGTCCAAGAACGATGTAAAATGTCCGTTTTCTCAAGCCGCAGATGACTGGGACAGGATGAGCTGGCGATGGTGGGTGGTGTTCCCGCGTCAATGCTTCCGGGAGCTCGCTATACGGCACTTCCGGTGCATTTGCGTCTTTCTGGTCCTTCGGGGTGTAGGGCTCGGGAGCGTTGGCAAGCTGAGCCTCCCAGTCGACCTCGAGTGTGCTGTGGCCCTGATCAGGCCCCATGGTCACTAGGCTGGCAAGTGGTCCGAGAGCGGGGCCGATGATGACTCGCGAGAAGGACATTCATCGCCTTTTCAATACTTGCAGGAGCCGCGGAGCCCCCGCCGGGGATAAGCACTAGCAAGCACCGTTTCGCAGCCTGTGTAGCCTACCAGACCTCGGATTCCCAATCACACTGGCAGCTTGTCGTTACGCGCATTAACCAGCCCCTTTGTGCAACCACACAGCGACAACGTTTCAGCTACAAAGCCGCTCTACTGAGTGCTGAATGTCAGCCTGTCGTCGGGCCCTTGCAGCTGGCAGGCTCACTACCAATTATAGGTGGCCTCATGCCGCTCGCCACTTCTGCGGTTCCCCTGCAATTTTTGCTCCTTCTACACTTTTCAGCAGTGCATTCTGAAGTCTTCAAATCCCCACAGATGCTAGTTTAACAGCCGCTTCCATATCACAGAGCCGAAAAGCGGGCTGCCATGGCCTCATCTCGCTGCCGGTCGACGGCATATCCGCAACTGGTAGACGCAGCCTCGCGCCTCAATCCACGTAAGGTCGTGGCACTTGTGGCATGTCTGCTAATTCTGTCCCTGCTCTGGAGTATCCGCAACACCCAAGTATCACGGCACCAGATCGGACGTCCTTTGCCCAGGCACTGGTCCGCAAGAGCCGGGAGGGAGTCAGAAGGTGTTCTGGATTGGTCGAAGCCTACGGATTTCAGAATCGTGGGCTTGGTGTTTTACGGACGTCCGGAAAGCGTTTCGATTTTGAACTGCTACCTCCAGGTGCGCAAGTTGCAGCTACGCCAACGAAGTTGAGCGCTAATATTAGGCAGCGAAACCTCGCACGGAAAGGCGGATTCCTGGACGAGGTAGTCTTCCTGGCAAGAACGGACAACGAAGAGGACTTGGCGTGGCTCGATGGCCTCGTTGCGCGGGAGCCTGCATACACCCGAAAGAACTTGCAATTCGATGGCATCGACTACACCACCGCTTACGACGTCTGTGAGAACGGAACCATGTACATCAAAATGGATGACGATCTGGTACGCATGTTGGCATTGTGGCCGGGTATCAGCTGACGACTCCTACGCAGGTCTTCATCGAGGATCACGCAATTGCAACAATTGCCAAGAAGAAGCTCGAGCACCCAGAGTACTTCGCCGTAGCCGCAAACGTTGTCAATCAGCCGTCATTGAGCTGGATCCATTACCGGCTCGGTGTCGTCAAACCTTACTTCCCCGAGCTTACCCGTGCCTCGCCAGGACAGAGTAGGTGGCGTGCCTCGGAATTACCGCTCTGGAAAGGACCAACAGAGTACCGTGTGCCGAACGAAGACCATTGGGAACCACCGTTCCGCGGTCATCGGTGGCTGCCCCTCGCTCCTGATTTCCCTATAGAGGAGACGCCCATCGCTACCACCAGCTTCGATGCTTTTTCGCAAGGTCTCTGGCATTGGCAAGTTGCGGCACAGCAGCACTACAGTTTCCTTGGGCATTTGGAGGAGAATGATTTGTGGAAGTGTAAGCCTAATCTGTCTGATATACTGCCCTCTACTGACGCCCATATCAGACAAATTTGATACACTGGACTACCACTTCATGCGCATGGGCATACAGATGATGGCCATTTGGGGTGAAGATGTCATTGCCAGCGGGATCCACAACGGTAACGGCGATGATGAGTACCACTTCACTGAAGTCATGACGAAGAGGACCGGCCGACGTGAGCGACCCGTAAAGTTTTACTCGGCAACTGCTGACACATTCATAGATGCCGTTGTGGATGGTAGAGCGCTTGTTTCCCACTACACCTTTCTGCCCCAGAGAAGCGGTCTTGCGGCTACAGACATCCTTCAACGTTACCGTGCGTTTTCCGATGAGAACATATGTCCCGGCATTGGTTAATGTATCTTTCAGGCCCGCCAATGTGGCAGGCTTAGCTATAAACCATCTCTTCAAACGAACAATTGAGGACAAATTGGAGTAATTGTAATCATTCGGAAGACATTCGCTAAGCTTGGCTCAGCTGTATATCCTTGCATCACAATCGATCCGTACGCGTTGCTAAGAAGGCAAGAAAAACGCCTGAAGCTGATAGCCACCAACTCGACACGCCAAACGCGCCTTGGATGTCCATTTTCACCACCGACCACAGCACGCCGAAGATAAGGCTCCCGAAGAAAAACACAACGAGCAGCACGGAGCTGAGTTTCTCTCCGTCCCACCCTTCTTGGTAGAAGATTCCCCAGCCTTCCACCGGTGAGCGCGGACTTCCGGAAAGCGGTCCGCGGGTACGTTTGGGGAACTGGTCCAAAACCCAGGTTTGCTGCTCGTCGATGCAAGAAGGGCTCGAGAGATAGTGCATCAGATGTTGCGGGCCGATGGGAGGGAACGTCTGCGGTGGGATCGGCTCGCACAGGTATTCGGCTGTTGATTGGGGCTTGACCCTTGTCTCTGGGGGCAGGCATTCACACAAATGACTGTGGCAGACGGCATCGTGGTCTCGGACGTCGACATTACCTCCCATGTCAAGACGGAACTGTTGTGTGAGTGAGCGTTGAGGCTTTGCTCCTTTGCATCGGTTTTGAGACGTGGCTTACCTTGACAAACAGGATTCCCTTCACAGTTCGCATGGAGAACAGAGATTTTACTTTGCCTCGGTGCTGTTTCAGACGTTTTCGCAGGAAGATGAAAAGCTGCCGGTCTGAAAGGATATTCTCGAGTATATCCTGGTGTAACTTCTTGCCGTACTTGCCCCAATGAACGCAAGACATGAGATGTAAGTTCGTGGAAGCTGAAGGAGCACTTCTTGTATTCCCAGGTGCCGCGCTTTGTGGGTTCTGGTGTTGTGGCAGTGTTAGGTCCCCGTTGTGTGGGAGGACTGCCTTCAGCGGTCGGAAAATGTTCCGCAGGACTGTCAGAAAGTCTCGAACGAGTCCTTTTTGAGTTGGGGTGCTTTGGCCGTTGGATGTGGAAACTATATTCAATGAAGAAGTGTTTCCCAAGCGTTCTTTCAACTTTGTCAATCCGCCTGTTTCAGTCTCCACATAATCGTCAAAGAAGTGTTTTCCACATTTCTGTTCTCAAATTAGTAATGTTGCCCTACATCAGGGACTAGGTAGCTTACACATTCCAACCGCAATCTTTGCCAGTCTCCGTGACACGGAGGTTCCAACAGAGAGAGTTCTACCAGTACGTTCCTGAAGACCCGTGTATAGGCTTTGACACCCTCCGGAAGGTATTTCAGCATTGGTGAAGGCTCAAGTAGACGTCTCGAGGCCGAATTCAGAATGCTGTTCATCTTCGACCCAGGAATGCTGGCTTGTGGTTGACTTTTGATTGAACTCTTGGGCATTACAAAACCACAAAATTCGTCCCGCAATACAAGCAACGCGTTGCTGCCGGTGAGGAAGTTCCGTACCACGACCATGTCTTCAAATATTCGATCATCGGCTCCGTTGTCATTCTCAGTTGAGCTACTATCATCGGAATGGGTGTCATTGTGGATGGCAGCGGCTTCTGCTCCTTCCAATGGAGCTTGGTATTTCTCCAGGATGGATTTTGCAACATAGCGGGCTTTCCCGCCAACCAGGGAAGCTGCCAGATACTCTAGGCTCTCTTGGGCTTCCTTCTTCAAGTTGCTGGAGTATCTTTTTAGTAGCCGTCGGAAATTCCGCGAGAATCGACCTGGTCCGATTGTACTACTCTCAATGGCTGTCTTGTATAGTGGGTTGAGGATCTTATCCTCGTGAAGAATCAGCACCAACTCTTGAGTTGCTGTAGCGATTTGCTGGATGGAGTAGCCGCTCGATTGGGTTAAACTAGAAATTGTTGTTGTGATTGAAGCCTCCGAGAACACGGATTCTATGAGAGATGTTACGTCAGAGAGTTGATCACAAGAAAGCGTGTCTGCACTCTCCACAGTCTGGTCGGTCGCTTCGTTGGGATTCGGCGTTTGAGTGAATTGAGGTCTCCCTGGATCCGAGTCACGCATCAACGTGTCGGTGGCCCCCTGGTCGTGTATGACTATAGGTTTGCGGGATTGGGTAGGGCCATCCTCTCTCGTTGGTGTGAGCTGTTGGATGAGAATCCCTTGGCCCTGACCAAGCGATGACTCTCCGAAGTGATGAGGAATCCTATGAGGTGGCTGACGTAATGACTCCGGGATTCGGAATAGACTCGCAGGTGACGGTACTTCCGAACCGATGTCAGATGGAAAGTCACGCTGACGGACGACCCCTGTCTCTTGTGTCTTTTCCGCATCTATTCTGGTTTTGCTCCACGTCTCACACCCTGTTTCCGTTGCTCTTGCTTTTCCCTTCCCCACTTCCTCGTTCTGCGGCGCTTCTTCCATGGATTTAACTCTTTTTGGTGGTGATGGATCGACTGAGTCTTTGTGAATGTCACAGACCCGCTCATTTCGCGGTGGGCAAACGATGTTCTCGTAAATCTCCGATCTGCGGCCCCTTGGGGGGTCATGAGTTTGGCCACCATAGTGTATCTCTTTCTCTCCAGTTTGGATCTGCTCGTAGGTCCGAGGGTGGGTACGTTCTTCCCGCCGAGTTGGAGTGTTGTAAAACAGATATGGCTCTCTTGGTGCATTGGTCTGGGGGCTCCTCAACTCATCCCACTCGATATCGCTGATGATGCGCTTTTGCCACAGATAACGGCACAGCCCTTGGTCGGGACGACATTCTGCAAGTGTTCCTCCCACTCGCATGTGGGCGGCGACGTGGCACATGAGGGCCTCCCATGCGATGAATGCGTCGTCTTCAGAACCCTGGAACGTGTAATCACAAAGAGGGCAGGAGACCGATCGTGGTGGCGTATGAGCGCGGAAATGGCTGATGATATGAATTTTCCAATCAATCTCGCCCGAAAAGTGCTCCTGGCATCCTAAGAATGAGAACAAGCATTCATATCTTACGACCCTGCATGGGTTGCGCTGAACTAGAACACCATCCGCGTCGAATTCGAGTGGTGTGTCTTTGACCATGAGTTTACCGAACTCGGTGTCAACAGAGCTCTCCACACAGCTTTCTGACTGATCGTCATCCTCAAGGGATGGTGGTTTCCCTATATTCTGAATAGTTGAACCAAGATCCTCATCATGGCTTATGGGCTTGCGCGAACTTGAATCGCTGATAGATGTGGCATAGGGTGCAGAATGGTCCACTGCATATCTATACAATGGATCATTCGGAGACCGGTACGGTCTTGAAGCATCTGGAAAAGAGTAATCTGCGTGTTCTTCTTGTCGTCTAACTGTCGATGGGACAGCTGACAAGGTTGAAGTTGGATTGGAGGTGCAGGTAGAAGCCGGTCGAGGCGACTCAGATTGGAGGCATTCGGTTGTTGTACGTCGGTTGAGCTGATCTTTGTTTGACTCCAGCGGGTTATCCTGGCCAGCTGGCTCATTTTTATAGCCATCATTCCATTCGAGGATCGACCGATGATACTGGGTGCTCTGAGGCTCTTGAAGAGCCCCATCACGTGAAGTCGTCCTCGATACCGAGTAGGGGTGGTTGCCCGAACCATCAATTTCACCGATTGACATTTCGTGAGTTGAGAGTGCAAGAGGTCGTGCTGCGTTTGTTCTGAGAGCGGGTCAAGAGGTGTTTGTCTTTCAGCCTTGTCCATTAGTTGCAGATGGAGGAAAGAGAAATCCGCCCCCACGCTAATCAACGTTGAGTATGTACAATGACGTGGCAGCGAGCACGTGTGGGACAGCATCAGGCAACAGGAAAATACAGCCTGGCTTCCATGACTGCATTTGCGCTTGCAAGTGCCGATCGCGTGCATCAGCCTTGTAGCTCATGGGTCACGAAACTTGCCAAGACCCGTGGTGGCCAGCCTTTCCATGGAGAAACAGTAGATTGTCCAAAGTTAGGACAAGTCTAGTAAGGAAAAAGAAGACTAGGTACTGTTATTGCCTAGGTGACAGCAGCACAAAAGTTAGAGCGCACTTTAGCTGTAGGTGGTCACGCTCATTACCGGTTGGGCATGTCTGACAGCTCTGGCCCCATCATACATGCAAGGAACGCGACACAGAAAGTACGACCTATGCTGTTGCCTGTCGGCGTCTGCCTCGCTGAAGGCAAGAATGAGGCAAACACTGATTTATACAAAGGGCTAAAACCTCATGCTCGATGACATGCTCCTCAGCTGTTGGGGGAGAGGGGGAACAGACATATATAAACAGCCTGGGAGGTCGACTACGAACCACCCACAACAGCAAACGACAAAACCCTCATCATCTCTCATTTCTTAGTACGAATCATGTACCCTCCCACAGAACCTTCCTACACCCGACAAAGCGCCCCATCCGCCCCCTCCGCCCACCCCTCACTCCCGACACACGTCAAGCAGTAAAACAGACCGTCAGGATCATACCTCATCTTAATCTGACTCAGGCGGGTCCAGCTCTCACCATAAAAATCCTCTTTCCAATCCACATTCCCATAATCCGCCTCGTTCATATAACTCCCGGAGTCCGGGGCCAACCTCTTCATAGCCTGCACCTTAACCTCCCTAATATCGCGCGCGACCTCTTCATCATGCTTCTCATCCCCATTCCAGCGGCGGGCGACGATGTCGTGTACATAGGCCTTGCGCCAAGCGGGCAGGAGCAGGGACGAGTAGGGATCCCTCTGCGCGTGGGTGAAGATGGCGCCGCCGTGGAGGTTGATGTTGTGGTAAGTCTGCTGGTCGGGGGAGCCGGCCATGACGGCGAGGCTATCGCGGAGGAGGGTGGCGTCCGCGGTGAGGGCGTTGGCGTGGAGGAGGCGGGAGGCGGAGACGCCGACGGCGCCGACGGGGGCGACGGTGTCGGGTTTGGTGTTGAAGAAGGACGCCCAGTCGGGGAAGGACCTGTGCGAGATGCTGAGCGCGATGTCGGCGGTGGCGTTGTGGGGCAGGACCTTTGCCAGGACGGGGGCGAACTTCGCGATGGCGTGCGCCTCGGTGCTGTTGAGGAGGGTGAGGGACTGCGTGTAGGCCATGGTGTGGTTGGCGACGAGCGGGGCGGGCGAGCCGACGGACCAGGAGCCGTAGCCGGCGAAGCCGGCGTCGGAGAGGTAGGGGAAGGACGAGTAGAAGAGGGCCATGACGTCGAGGAAGGCGGCGGTGTTGTTGGTGGGCGAGCTGGCTTCGATGTAGGTGACGGTGACGTTTTGGGTCGGGAACGCCTTGAACGTCATCGCGGTGACGACGCCGTAGGTGCCGGGCCCGCCGCCGCGCAGCGCGGTGAAGAGATCGGGGTGCGAGCAGGGACTTGCGTTGACGATCTCGCCGGATGCGAGGACGACGCGGGCGGAGAGGACTTGGTCGGAGCCTGTGCCGAAGTAGCGGCCTAATCCACTGTGGCCGCCACCTTGAGTCCAGCCTCCGGTGCTGCAGGGACCCTTGTTGTTGCCGCCGACGAGCATCACTCCCTTCTCGTCGGCGAGAGGGTAGACGTCTGACCATGCGTAGGCGCCCTTGATGGTGAAGGCGCTTCCGGTCCAGTTCGTCTTCGCGCACGTGTTGACGCTCGAGTAGGATTCGTGATAGTCGACGCCGTTCCTGAAGTTGTGGAGCCAGATGGACAGGCTGCCATATCCAGTGGATCTTCGGTGCCGTTAGCAAGTGTGAGAATTGCTCGAGTACGCTTGTGCCTACCTTTTGAGGATATCATGGCCGGTGGATTTGATGACAAGTCGTAAGTTCTTGCTCTTTGCAAAGCGAATGGTTTTGACAATGTCATCTTCGGTGGTAACGTTGACGGCTAGCACGGGCATGTCCCCAAGTGTACAGCTACCGGGAACATCTCCGGCAGAGACATCCACTGGTAGACACGACTGGTTGAAAGGATAGTCGTATCCGATGGGTTGCTCACCCTGCCAAGCAGCATCGGTCCAGAACTTGTTGACTACACCGCATTGCGTCGAATTTTCGGCAGGGCCAGGGTAGCAGGAAGCGGCAACCGGGGTCGTCTGCAAAAGCTTGCCGGACACGGACGAGTTGAATGCAGACCACTCCTGGTCACTTGGCCAGCAATCCTTGCCTGGGATCTTCTGAAGGTTAGCCAGAGAATGAACCAATGGGACGAGGCATATATACGCATTTGCAGTCGCAAGAGACCTGATATGCGAGGGAGGAAAGCAGTAATAGTGTAGAAGTCCGCATTTTCTTGTCGTTGTACAAGGAGTTTAGAGAATAAAACCTATTCAAGCAGACTACCACGCCCTTTAAATACCTCTGCGTGATGGTCACAGTAACAACGAATGCATGCTTCTTCAATGTCTTAAGATCCGAGTAATTCGGTTTGCTTTGGAGCAGCCAGGATGTTGTACTGCGATCGACAGTCAGCGCCGAGTTGGCCGAACCCGAGGAAGTTTAGGTGGCCGCTAATCCGAGAATGTACACCCAAAGAAGAGGGGATCACCAAAGTCTTGCCGCAAAAAAACAAACCCCGACTTCCGCCCTGCAGGGACTTTGGGCCATGGTACCGGTCAACCCGGTCTGTTCAATCGGAGACACGGGAGCTGTCGTACGGCCCATCAAGCCAATTGTTCTCGGGATGCTTTCGCTTTCCATCACCGCTGCAATCCGATCCATTGCATTGGGAATCCTGGTGAGAGTGGGGCTGAGCGATCTATTCGTAACCCCTCGATGACATGCCCTTCTACAGGGTGAACATCCTATTGGACTGTTTCATGACTCGTACGGCGTCTCCAGATATAGACATCTTAACTCGCATCTGCGAACGAAACGTGCCTGTTCTAGCATGATCTTTTGGAAGATAATCCGATAAACGTGGCTTGGCTGTACATCCTTACGTCACAGTCGATCCATATATGTGTGGCCAGAAAGGCGAAGGGTACCGAAGTTGATGACCGCCAGCTTGACACGAGAATATCCACCTTCACCGTGATACAGCCATGAGCGCGGCCTGAACATGGTATTGGGAGCACCTTGACCGCAAGTCTCACCACGGCACTCCCGGCAAGGTTCCAAGTATATGCTCCATACGAATCACCTCGCACCCATGCTCTTCACGATGCGCTCCCGCCTGTTCTCCCTGTCCCTGTCGTCTTTCCAACTACCCCTGTCGAACCCTCCGCCCCCGCCTCCGCCCCTACCCCTATCGTTCCTCTTCTCGTCACGGTCGCGGTCCCTCCCAGCATTACCCTCCTTATTCCTCTTTGCCTTTTTGTCGCCCACAATCTCCTTTGCCTTCTCGCGCGGATCGATGACGACGAGCTCCTCCTCATTCTTCCGCTTCCACTCGAGATCCTTGCCGAGCCGGTCCTTTTCGAAGCTGAGGGCGTGATTCATCCAACCGACATCGTTGTCGTCGTCGTTGGCGGCAGCGGCGTCCGGGGCGTCGTCCCAAGCGCGGCAGGACTGGCAGTTGGGAATGAAGTGCAAGTCGCACAGGATGGCTTCCGTATCCTCGACCTCGTCTGCCATCTCCTTGGCGGCGGCGGGGGCCTTGTGGGGCTCGGGTTCGGCTGCGGGCGGCGGAGTCTTCTCCTTGGGGGCGGTCTCCAGCTTCGTCTTGAAAGCGTTGAACAGCTGCATGACCTGCGAGTCGGCCTTGGCGTCTCCTGCGCCACCCCGCCTCTTCCGGCCACGCGTCGAAGACTCGGGGATCATGGCTTCCAGAGCGGACTTCTTCTTGGGGGCTTCTTTGGCGGCAGATGCGGTGTTGCGCTTCATGCTGGCCTTCAGCTCGGCGATCTGGGCGTTTGTGCGCTCGAGCAGGGAGGACATTTTGTTGACCTGTTCCGGCTCGGACTCGGACGAGACGGACGGCGACCTGGAGGACCGGCGTGGTGCGGGGGCGGCTGCCTTTTGCTTCGGCGGCGGCGGAGAAGGCGAGCGCTGAGGCGACGGTGGTTTTGCGGGCTTCGATGTCTTCGGAGCGGGCTTGCGGGGAGCGGGAGCGGGAGCGGGAGCGGCATCGTCGTCGCCAGCACTGACGAGCTTGGGATTGAACTTGGGCTTTTTGATAACGGGGGCGACATCCGCTTCTTCGCCTTCGTCGGCGCCAAAGCTTAGCAGCTGCTTGGCGGCCTTGCGCTTCGCCTTCTTCGGGCCCTTCTTCTCCTGGGGCTGGGGCTGGGCCGTCTGCACGCGCTTGACCATGTCGTCGAAGGGGTTGATGATGATTTCGGTGCCGGTGATCTTGGCGGGGTACAGCGGGCGCTCGCTGCCCTCGTCCTCGGTCAGGTCGGCCTCGGCCATCTTCATCAGGTTGTAGATGGTGTCGCCTTCGATGCGGCCGAACATGGTGTTGGTCTTGGTCAGGTCGGGGGTGGGGGCGAGGGTCAGGAAGAACTGGCTGCCGTTGTCGTCGCGCTTGCCGGTGTTGGCCATGCCCAGCAGGCCGCGGCGGTTGAACTTGAGGCGCGAGTGGAACTCGTCGGCGAAGGGCTCGCCATCGAAGCTGCTCTCGCCGCCCTCGCCGGTGCCGGTGGGGTCGCCGCCCTGCAGGATGAAGCCGGGCACCAGGCGGTGGAAGATGGTGTTGTCGTAGTAGCCATCGAGGCAGAGCTGCAGGAAGTTGCGCGACGCCAGCGGGATCTGCTTGGCGAACAGCTCGAGCGCGAGGTCGCCGGCGGTCGTGTGCAGGACGACCTTGGCCGTCGGCTGCGGCTCGAGGTTGTAGACGGACGACATTAGGGGCGGTGCGCGATGCCGGCGCAGGGAGGGGAGCGGTGTTGGAGCGGTGTTGGAGCGGTGTTGGTGTTGGTGTTGCGCAAAAGTCGTCGGCGCCGGGCGCGGCAGCTTGAGGGCCGGCCGGTTGGTGGCCCGAGCGGGCGTTGGAACGTCACTCACACAAATTCAAGCTTCTGCTTCGGCCGCTCTCCCGCCCTCTCTCAACCAACGGAGCTGCAGCTCGCTCAACCACACCTCCCCCTGCTCCCGCCATGCGTTGATTGCTTCCTTCTGCGCCTCCACCCTCCACCCTCCGCCTCCACCTCGACCACAACCATGTTGCCTTTCATAAACGCTCGTATGCTCCCTCGATCGATGCCGCTCCCACGGCCCCGCTGACCATCTCCGCCGCAGCTTTCGCCTACGTCGCCGGCGCCCTGGGCTCGTCCACCGACGAGCGTACGTGTCCCTAAGCCAATGCCCATGCCTTCTCGCTCACAGCCGCAGTCAAGCTCGTCGCCTCCTTCCTGGTCTCGTACCCGCTCGCCGCCGCCCTCAAGCGCATCCCCGACTCGAAGCCGTGGCAGAAGAATGCCTTCATAATATCGTACGACCCTGCCCTCCGCCGCCCTCCTTGACCGCCGCTCACACCACCCCAGCGTTTCTCTGTTCTACCTCGTCGGCTTGTTCGACCTGTGGGCCGGCCTGCGCACGCTGTTCATCAGCTCCGCCGGCGCCTATGCCATCGCCAAGTACATCGACGGTCCGCTGATGCCATGGATCGGCTTCGTCTTCCTGATGGGGCACATGTCGGTCAACCACCTCGATCGCCAGTTCCGCAACGAGCCCCAGAACGTCGACATCACCGGCGCCCAGATGGTCCTGATCATGAAGCTCACCGCCTTCTGCTGGAACGTCCACGACGGCCGCCTGCCCGACTCGGACCTGTCCGACTACCAGAAAGACCGCGCTCTCCGCGACCTGCCCTCCATCCTGGACTACACGGGCTACGTGCTGTTCTTCCCGTCCTTGTTCGCCGGCCCCGCCTTCGACTACGTCGACTACCGCCAGTGGTTGACTACCAGCATGTTTGAGCTTCCTCCCGGCGTCGATCCCTCCAAAGCTGCCCCGACCCGCAAGAAGCGCAAGATCCCGCGCAGCGGCACCCCCGCCGCCTGGAAGGGCGCCTACGGTCTTGTCTGGATCTTTGCCTTCCTCAACTTCTCTGGTTGGTACAACACCGACTTGCTCCTGGGCGACGAGTACATGAAGCACAACTTCCTCAAGCGCCTCTACTACCTGCACATGGTCGGATTCGCTGCCCGCATGAAGTACTACGGCGTCTGGCACTTGACCGAAGGTGCCTGCATTCTCTCCGGCATCGGCTACAAGGGCGTCGACCCCAAGACCGGCCGTGTCAACTGGAACCGCCTCCAGAACGTGAAGCCTCTAGGCATCGAGTTGGGCCAAAACACCCACGCCTATCTCGGAAACTGGAACATCAACACCAACCTTTGGCTCCGCAACTACATGTATCTGCGCGTGACGCCCAAGGGCAAGAAGCCCGGCTTCCGTGCCAGCATGGCAACCTTTGTCACCTCTGCCTTCTGGCACGGCTTCTACCCCGGCTACTACATGAGCTTCATCCTCGCCAGCTTCCTCCAGACCATTGCCAAGAGTAAGTAACTCGCCCCAGTCTGCTCTCTTCTGCTAACGTCGACTAGATGGCCGCCGCCTCCTCCGCCCCTTCTTCCTGACGCCCGACGGCCAACGCCCCCTCCCGACCAAGATCTACTACGACGTCTTCTGCTGGCTGGTGACCCAACTCGCCTTCTCCTACACCGTGATCCCCTTCATCACCCTCGAGCTCGCCCCCTCCCTCCTGATCTGGCAGCGCGTCTACTTCTACACCATCGGCGGCGTCATCCTCTCCCTCGGCTTCCTCGCCTCCCCCGGCAAAAAGATGCTGCAGAAGAAGGTCGCCCAGAGATCCGGGGCCGCCGCCGCCTCCAAACCAGCCGTCGACGGCGCCGCAACCCCGCAGATCCCCTCAGCCGAGGCCATCGCCCGCGGCCGCTCGAGCCTCACGGTCGACGACCTGCTGGAAGAAAAGGTGCTCGGCGAAGCCCTGGGCCTGCGCCCCGGCCTCAGCCGCAACCCGTCCACCGAGGGCGGCGGCGGCCGCGTCCCGCTCATGGGCCTCCCCGACGACCCCGGCCGCGAGCTCGACGAGGCCATCGAGGAGGTCAAGGCCGAGATTGCGAAGCGCAAGGCGAACGGCGAGGGCCCGCCACGGACGGCCGAGGTGCGGGCGTGGCTGGACGAGAAGGTGAGGGAGCTGAAGAAGAGGAAGGATTGAGTCGGCCCTTCCTTGCAAGGGGCTGTGTGGATGTATTTGCTTCTCTTTTCTTTTCTTTTCTGCAGAGGGATAGGTTTGTTGGATGGAGACATCTAGCCTATGCTGCGGTTTTGTCGGTGCCGCCGCCTTGGAGTCTGGTTGCGTTGGTATCGCATGGCAAGACCAAGTGCATCACGACAAGAGATCATGGTGGCGTTCCAAGGTAAGGCTGGTGCATCATGTAATTTGGCGCATACGTACGACCTCTTGCACCGGGAAAGTCTCCGACTTTGATCAACCTTTCCCTCCTCCATCTCCTGGTCGATTTTGGTTTTTAGAGCTAAAAGCCCTGTTGGATGTGCGTACAATTTAGAGCACCGATATATGAGAAATGCAATCACGAAACCCATTGTTCGGATCGATATCATCACGGTGAAAGGGGCTGCTGCATGTGCCCGCCCCCTTGCTCGATTCCGTTCCGTTGACAAGGAAGGACCCGACAGAGAGTTCCAGGTTTACGGGTCACACCTCCTCAACAGCCATGACGCTGCTACCTCACTCATTCTTTCTGTCTCCCCCGACACCAAATTCCCCAGCTCGCTTGAGTAGGTAGCTAACGAGGTGGAGAAAGGGTCTGGTCATTAACTCATTTAGGCAATTCTGCGATCCGCGGTTCGGGTGTTAGGTCCCGACCAAAAGCGGAAAGTATACGCGCCAGATACGGAAAATGCGGACATTTCCGCAATCGCTAAGTCTGATACGTGGGCAGTAGTAGTACATAGGTGAGCTTAAGGATCGGGCGTAATGCGGGAAGGAGGAGCTTATGGGGTGAGCTTATTCCGACGTTTGCTCTTCGACCCCAAACATTCGCTGTCCGCTGGGCCGGCCGGTGGTGAGTGATGAGGTTTTCGCGCAATATGCCACCTTTTTGCCACGCTTTCCTGCGCTGCGCTTGATGAAATTTGTTATGAATTGACCGTCGGGTATCTAAAATCTAGCTTTTTGGGAGGGTTGTTTCGCAACGCTTTTTTGTGGGATCCCTTTACGCCGCCGCCGCCGCTCACATGCATCATGCCCAACTCCCTTCCCCCCACCCCTGTTCCGCCTTTTTGATAGTATTACCCTGGTATACCGCCTTTCCCTTTTCCCTTCCTTGCCCGCGCAAACCAACCAAAAGACAAAACAAACAAGACAACACGCAATCGATCCCTCTGCCTCCCTCTCTCGCACCGCACCCCGCCCTCCAATCAATCCAACGCAAACCGCCTATCCAACCCCACCGTGCTCGGCGCGACGTAATTCAGCCTCTGAAAGTAATACTCGCCCTCGACGTCGTCCCCGTCCAGCACGAGGGCGGTGCGCGACGACGCGGCGACGGCGGGCCCTTTGCGCTGCGTCTGGCCGAGCAGGATGGGCTTGAGGCCGCTGTCGAAGTTGAGCAGGCACCGCACCGCCGCGCCCGAGGCGGCGAGGAGGAAGCCGATGCCGACGCCCGCGAACAGGATCTGCTCGTCCCGCAGCACCGTGGCCGAGCGGATCCCGGTCCCGCAGATGACGACCATGCGCGAGATGAGCCAGGCGGTGGCGGAGAGGTAGATGATCTGTGAGTAGTGTTGGTGGGGGCGGGCGAGTTGGGGGGAGGGGGAGGGAGAGAGCTTACGATGGTCAGGGCCATGCCGAGGCGGGCCTCCTTGCGGGTGGAGTAGACGGCGGCGGCGATGGTGAGCAGCGAGAGGGGGATGACGGCGAGGGTGAGGGCGAACTCGGGCTGCGTGTAGTGGACGTTGACGAAGGCGTAGATGACGACGAAGGCGAAGACGAAGTAGAAGGCGAGCTTGATGAGGACCAGGTACACCTGGTAGGCGAAGTAGCGCCCGCGGATCTCCAGGTCCGCGCTGATGTCCTTGTACAGCGCCCACGAGAACTCGCGGTGCAGCTTGATCGCCAGCACCGCCATGCCCACCGTGCTCGAGCACGCCGCGATGATGCTGATGATGAGCAGCGGCTGCGTCTGCGCCCAGAACGGCCGGTCCTTGGTGAAGGGCTCGTCCGGGTAGCTGGCGTGCCCGGACGAGACGCGCGAGGCGGCGTGCTGGAGCTGGCCGTACTGCATGGTGGTGGCGATGGCGAGGCAGATGTTGGCGATGCATTGGGCGAACAGCTGGATGTTGTTCTTGATCCGGAAGGCGTCGAGGGTCAGGATGGCCTGGTAGGCGATGCCGGCGATGATGACGGCGATGGAGATGGGGTAGGTGTAGGCAAGAGGCACCTGGTATGCCCACGGATGTACCCAGTCAAGATAGTTTAGGAGAACTGCGCTGTCGGCGCGTCAGCATTGCAGGCGATGGATTCGGCCTTCACACTCACAGTTGCAGGGCGATGATGACAATGGCTTGGGTCGTCGTGACGCCAAAGTAACTCCATTCTAATTTTGTGCGTGGCCTGAGCATCTTGAGGATTGATGGGTCCTCGAGTCTTCACTCTGCGCGCGATGGGTTTAAAGAATGTGAAATAAATACGAGTATGCTCGCTTAGGCAGGACAGTGCGCCATCCTTCACCTCTGCATGCAGCAAGTGGTCCTTGATTAGGGGCGGAGGAATCCTCCGTAGGTAGACCCCTCGCCATGGGAAGTGCCGATTCGCTGCCCTACAGACCATGCTCCACCCTTCTCCCCGTAGACGGTAGGCTCGATTGGTTATTGCGCTCAAAAAGGAGGACCATAGAGCCTCGGCCCTATTGTGGTCAAACGGCTGCGCTTACAATAGATTTTGACTCTGCGCCAGCGTTACTTTTTGGGCGAACCCATCACTCACCGACAACCGCTTCACCTCTCATGCACAGCGGAGTTTCAGGTCGGCGGCGGCTCAGATTATGTGGAGCAGGTCATCGGAGAAGCGCTCCCAACCACCAGATTGCTCTTGGCAGTGGCGGAGTCGGCATACGCAGCTCGGCGATGCCGAAAACACCCCGTCAAGTATCCGACAAACTAGACAGATCTGAACGCTTTGGCTTTTATGTGATCGCGGCCGGATGCTCACTTCGGTGCAGGGTGGCCGGGGTCGTTTCAACCCAACTATCGGCGTCAGCTTCTTTGCGCGGCGACGGGGACGTGCTTCTCCCTGGGATTCTAGACCACTGCACGGTCGTGATTCAGACGTCGATCCGATTTCTACATTAAGGACAAGACCCTTTCTGGGACGCTACAACCTCTATCTCTCACAACGCAAATTAGGTGCATCGCCACGGAACTATATTTGGACACACAATACATGCCACGAGCCGTGGATGCCAGTAGGCACAATCAACCGTAGAAAACAGACACCAACGTCTAGTCTAGGGACAACCCCCAAATGCCGACAGTATGGAAACATGAACTCAAGGCGACTCAAAGACCCAACTCCAAAACCTTGCCAACCTCACCGATACCATCCGATGCCACGAGAACCAAGCCTGATGACCAGTATCCCCGGCCAACCTCACGCGCGGAACTCAACCCCTCTCCGCGTCCGATCGCCGCCATACCCACCGCAAGACTCCTCCTCCGCAGCCTCGCTCTCCTCCTCAATCTCAACCAACTCCTTCTTCACGCTCGCCAAAAACCCCGCATTCGCCTGCGCCTGCGACGCATCCCACACCATAACCCCGCCGAAACTCTCCCCGAAACCCTTCACGTACTCCAGCACGGGCGCCAAGTTCGCCGGCGGTAGATACCCGCTCCCCGCCGCCGTCGCGCTCGCGGGAACACCGACGAAAACCTTCACGCCGCTATCCACGGCCTCCGTCCTTGCCCACGTATCCCACGCGCCGTAATTGAAGTTCCACTGGTCCGTCGCGTTCGGCACGAACGCCTGCACGCCGCAGTAGTTGTTGTAGAACTGGACGAAGACGGCGTCGATGGCGACGGCGTCGGGGCCGGACAGGAACGCGTTATCCGCCGCGTCGGGGTACGGGCATTGCGGCGCCGCGGTGAGCAGCCGCCGCCGGTTGTCGGTGGCGGAGGCGGCGGACATGAGGGACCGCAGGCGGGCGGCGAAGGGCGAGATGTTGGACACGGTGGTCTCGAAGTCGAAGTCGAAACCGTCGAGTTGGGCGGTGCCGAAGGGGCGGAGGACGGGGGCGGTGGTGCTGGTGGTGGTGGGGGTGGTGAGGTTGGTGGTGTTGGGGGGTGGGCCGAACATGGACCAGATGCGGTCGGCGGCGGCGGTGGCGGCGGTGCTGTTGGCGAAGCCGCCTTCGGTGTAGGTGGCGCCGCCGATGGAGAGGAGGATGGTTTTGTTGTACTGGGTTTGGCAGAGGGGGATGTCGGTGCTGGGTGTGGGGGGAGAGAGGGGTTAGCTTGGTTGGTTGGAAGATGGAGTGAGTGGGTTGGTGCGAGGAGGGAAGGAGGGGTGTGGTGGAGATGGTGGGAAGGTGAGTGAGGGACTTACGCCAGCTCTGGACAGTTGAGCAGCTGGGTGCCGTCGAAGGTGGTGCACTTGTCGCCCTGGTTGGCGAAGTTGAGCTGGGGATGCCCGGTGGAGTCGGAGATTGCCGTCATGAAAGCCAGAGGGATGATCTGCGCGCCAGGTGAGTAACTCTACACGCATGCGTGCGGAGCTCTTACGTCGATGTTGCTGTCTGAGAGCCTGTGTCAGCACCATACACACGGTTGGGGTAGGTGAGCATACTGGCGCAGTAGTACGAAAGTCTCTGCTGAGTGAGGTTGCCGCTTGCCTGGCCATAGGAGTTCTGACCTGTGTATCGTTAGCGACAAACATGTCGAGTAAAGGTGAGGTCGGACCAACCCCAGTATGCTGCCATGTTGGAGCTGGAAGTCTTGTCAAACCCGGCCTGAACACCATGCAAGGCCGCAAGCCCTGCCGCAAGCGAAGCGAGAGCAGTCGTGGAAGGCATGCTGGAATGCTAGTGTCGAGTCTCGCAACTTGATTGCTAGGTGTACGGAAGACTACAAGGAGGACTTTATATCAGCACGTCAGCAGGGCAAGGGAGTCGTGATTGCGCCACCGACAGCCATGACAAAGACACATGCATAGTTATCGTCATGACTGCCTCGTGGCCTGGTCCATTTGTAGCGCTCAGCAGATGACAGTCGTTCCAGGCAACGTTGGCGGCCGTGATTTGAACAAGTTGCGTAACCTGTGCAGCCCAACGGCACGAGAGCGGCCCGGGGACGTAGGACGAGCGGTCGAAGCGGCACCTGGTGCCGAGCTGGGGGGCGACGGCCGTGTTTCAAGCCGGTGTCTCTGTGGAAGAAGCATGATGTGATCTCGTGAGGAGGGGGGTGGTCGTAGGCACCGGCGGAAAAGCGCAATAATGGCAGGGAGAGGCAAGCGTCAGGCGCAGAAGGAAAATGACGTCGAGGTTTGCTTCTCCCCAGGACCCGAGTGTGTGGTTATGCTCCGCCACCGGGGCGTCTTTGGAAGGGTCTTGGGCAGGCAGGGGTGTGGCGTCTGTCGGTCACTCCCGATCAAGTTGGAATAATTGCCCGATTGGGGGGTGGAATTGGAACTGTGGCTGGTGCAGTGGACATGATTACGTGTGAAAATTGAGACGAGAGAAGAAAGCTTGCTTGGGAGTAATGTGCGACACAAGTTAGTCCTGGGCTGTCAAGCGCCATATTGGTTGCACGCACATTGTGGCCTCGCGGGCGTTAACCAGGGAGAGGTTGGTTTTTCGAGTCCATGTGCAAGACAGTTCGCAGGGACGACCAGGAGATAAAGGAGCTTTCGAATAAGACCACATTACAGGGACTCAGGAAGGCTCAACGATAGGTGAAGCAAGGAAGCAGGGAACTGGACAGGTGCGAGGCTTTGCATCTTCTTCAGAGCCGTATACAGCTTGAAAGTGTTGGAAAGAGGCGGAATAGATAAGGCGCATGTTGCTTTTTCGGCAGACGCGACCGGGGAGGTTACACAGCCAGGATGGCATCCGCCAGTGTACGTACAGAACAACCACCTACCAGGGCCGTCGGCACATGTTACGGTCGACACGCGTTGATGAGGAGCCAGTGGGGTGGGATTGGCAGCATCCATGCTGACGTCTGAGCGCTAGCGAGTGATTGACCGGGATGCGCTGATACCTTCCTCTTTTCCCCTCCACGCCGTGACGTCCATGCCGATTGCACTGGTCAACTGACAATAAAGAACATGGCTTGCGTGTGGCTGGCTACGCTGTAAGGTACCAGCACGTAACAAGTCGCACGGCGCTGCGGCTCAAAAGCGCTTCGAGAACATGGGATAGTCTCCCTTACGTTTCCCATCTGCCGAAGTCTAGGCACTTGCTGCATTAACTGTCTTGCATTGCAAGTATAACGATTGGCCGGGGTCCGGTGGAGATTGCAAGACACTGTGGTTGCATTCTTGTCAGCCGGGCGGCGTTGCCCACACCACCACTCGTCCTGATGCTCCTCGATTCCACCAGCAAAAGGCCTGTGTTGGGCAGACTCGGACAAAGATAACGGCCATTTCGGGATCCAAGGCCGACTGCTGCGGCAACTGAACACCTTCTTCCCACGAAGCTCGGGTGATGACTGGCGCTGATGACCAAGATACTAGGACGGATGAGATCCCAACAGAACGAGTGCATTCCAGATGCAGTAGGCATGTAGAGGTCCAAGTGGTAGGTTGACATGTGATAGAATCAGCCCTCAGCCTCACCCTGCCAAGACGCCATTCAACAGACCATGCGTCTAGAACTGTGGCGCAAAGAATCCATTACCTATATACACACCCCAGATCCGAACTCCCATGGTGCCCAGCAACGCCATAACCCAAGAAAAGAAACCGTGGCGCCGGGTATCTCGATGAGGCCCACACAAAAACGCCTTCTCAGAAAATGCCTATCTCAACTCCGGAGTAGGGACGGCCGCAATGTCGCGGTCGATGACTTCGGCCGCCGTTTCCTCGGCGGCCGGACGGCCATCCCAGAGACGGACCCACCAGGAAGGCGGGTCGAGAGGGCGCTGGCCGTTGTTCATGGGCGGGTACACGTCATTGAAAAAATACCACACTGCTGCGGCGTTAGCACGAGAGCAGAGACGATCACTGGAGCAGACGTACCGTGTCCGACGACAATGCCGAGCATGTCGTCCTTGGGGACGGTCCCGTGCAGGACCATGCTGAAGAGGGCGAGCACCCACGGCAGGAAGGGCGCCTTGAAGACAACCAGGCCGAGGAAGCTCAGGCTGGTGTCGGGGTTCTTGCGGCTCCAGATGTAGACCAGGGTGCTGTTGAGCGCGGAGCCGAGGAAGCCCATGGAGAACATGGGAGCGACGACGAGCAGCACGGCCGAGGCGTAGGCGAGGAGCCATGAGAAGTGGGCGGGCGACCGGCCGAAGCCCTCCTCGAGGAGGCGCGAGTAGCGCTGGAGGAAGAAGACGTGGAAGAGGAGATCAAGGCTCAGCGGGCCAAAGTAGAAGAAGGTTGACACTGCGCGCCACCACTGCTTGGCTGTTAGCATGGCCATGAGAGCGCGCGACGCGGCGGAAGCGCACCTGGTTCTTGTAGATGACGGCGCGGTAGCTGTAGAACAGCTGGAAGGGCGAGACAACGTGGCACTGGACCAGCACGCTGAGCACGACGGTGACGGTGGTCCACCAGCGCGTGCACACGGGCAGCTCGTAGAACCATTGCTCGAGCGGCAGCTGGCCGACCATGCCATCACCACCTCCGAGCACGGCGGCCATGGTCGTTGGGAGCTGGGAGCGCTTAGGCGGAGCGAATGCGGCGGGGCGAATGCGGCGGCGGCGGGCGCTCACGGGTAGAGACGAATGGCGCGGAGCAATGGGCGATCGAATACGGGGAGCGCGGGCAGGAGGCGAACGAAAGACTGGCGGCGCAGGTAACAAAGGCGAGGTTGTTTCCAAGGGCAAACGTGGACTGTTGCGCGGGCTCGGGGCGGAGGGCGGAGCTGCGGGCGGCGATTAGATAATGGCCCGGCTCGCCGTGGCCCCTGCCGTTTTGCGTCAATGCCGGACTCGCGCCGACAACAACACGCGCCTGCTCGCCCAAGTCGCGTCCGCCCATCTCCAAACCTGACAATCGCAGCTTCGTCGCGTCCAGCCTCGTCGCGCCCAGCCTCGCCCAATCGCTCAGGCTCTCTCGCTCCGAATCGCCCATTCCAGCTTTGCCCGCCGCCGTGATCGCGACCTATGATCACGGCATAGCTCGCACATCGCGTCTCGCACCTACATCCGCCCGATAATCTCGGCACATCTCGTCGCATACAATGGCCGGAACAAAGCAGAAGATGCGCCCATCCAGGGGAGGGCGCCCGTCCACGGGAGGAAAGACGAGAGGACGGCCGTCGCTGGCGTCCCAAGCGACTCCAGCAAAAAGAGGTCCGAGGTCGTCGGGCGTCTCTGGTTAGTGCTTTGGAAGAAACGTGTCGCTGGCCTGGGCATGCCTAGGGTCCTGTTCGCTGACCGCCCGTTCGCGCAGCCGGCGACCCCACGCCGAGCAGGAAGAAGTACCGCCACAAGCCCGGCACCAATGCTCTCAAGGAGATTAGGCGCTACCAGCGCAGCACCGATCTGTTGCTGCTGAAGCTCCCTTTCGCTCGTCTGGTATGTGCTGCAGTCTCCAATCCCTTCTTCGGGCCATGTTCTGACGCGCGCCCAGGTCCGTGAGATCGCGCTCAATCTGGTGCCCGACGGCGAAGTGCTCCGCTGGCAGTCGCAGGCCATCCAGGCGCTGCAAGAAGCCGCCGAAGCCTTCCTGGTCCACTTGTTCGAAGACACCAACCTGTGCGCCATCCACGCCAAGCGCGTGACCATCATGCAGAAGGACATCCAGCTGGCCAGGCGGATTCGTGGCGCCTGGGGCGGCCTGGGCTGAGTGCTCGGGTGCGAGGTAAAAATTGGATTCAATGGAAGCATAATGGAAGGTCCTGGCGTCTTCGGTTTCTGTGCGCCACGGCCTTGTTCGCCGTGGAATGCTTCTGGCTCACTCTTTTCTGGTGCATCTGGGGGGTTGGCCCGCGGGTTGTTGGTTAAAGGTGTCTGGCTGTCTGCAGGGGCGGTTTTTGTCTGAGCACAGGATATGAGCGCGAGCTGGAAAGAGCGCCTTTCTGAAGCCTTGGCGTTTTGTGGTACTGAAAGGTTAGTGGGAAGATATTTGCAATTCAATATGATCTCAGACCTTGGCTGCCATTCCCCGAAGAGGTGAATCCTAACTGATGACTATGGTGCAGCCTCAAAACCCGACACATCGACGCCACCTTCGACCACGGCCCCGGGGATCCGTCCCTCTCTGAACTCGGTCGCCATCTCCCCAAAGGTCATCCATTCCACTCCCTCGTGCTTGTTGATGTACTCGATAAGGCTGCAGCCACAATCAACACGACGGTCAAACTTCACACGTCAACCTCGCCACTTACCGTTCATGCATCAGGATGACCTGCGGCTTCCCACTAACCTGCGGGTGGATGGACATGGGGAAGATGAAGCTGTCGTACTCGCGGTAGGCAAAGTCGAACTGCTCGCGCCACAGCTTCTCCACCACGGCCGTATCGACGAAACCCTTGACGGACGGGACGAGGGCGGGAAGTCAGCCAACTCCCCTTCCCAATCAAAGAAAGGCACAACAACAAAAACGGCTTACCGACATGGTCGCCATCATCGGTTGCAGTGGCGGCCAATCATCCTATTCCACCACCGTCAGCCCATCCCCATCAGTCCCAGTCCGCCAAAAAGAAAAACGAAGAACAAAAAAAAGAGGAACAAAACCACCGCCTCCCCGCCCACCCCGCCCACCCCATCCACCCACTCACCAAATGCCAATTCGCCGGAATCTCCACCACGCCGCTCGGCCGGATGCGCGTCATCGGCCTCATCCAATGCCCCGCCTCTTCGGCGCGGTAGTCGGTCTCGACCCACTCGTGGCTGCCGTCGGGCGCCCAGTACGGCTGCAGGTCGTGGTGCATGAAGGAGTGGTCGTACTGGATGCCGAACTCCTGCAGCAGCGGGACGAGCTCGTCGCTGGTGCGCCAGGCGGGCGCCGTGTACCCCTTGGGCCGCGTGCCGCCGGCGAAGGCGGTGAGGACGTCGATGGAGCGGGCGAGGACGTCGTGCTGTTGTTGGGGGGTGAGGGCGGCGGGGTATCTGGGGGGTGTTTGTTTGTTAGGGGTGCTGCTCCATGATGCGGTGGTGGCTAGATGGATTGGTTACTCGTGGGTGTAGCCGTGCAGGCCGAGCTCGTGGCCGGCGTCGCGGATCTTGGCCATCTGCTCTGGAAACGACTCGACGGTGTGGGCGGGGCTGAACCACGTCGTCTTGATGCGGTACTTGTCCCACAGCCGCAGCAGGCGGTCGATGCCGACGGTGGCGCCGAAGATGCCGCGGGAGACGTTGGTCGGGTTCTGCTTGGTGCCGTCGCCGGTGTTGATCCTGGACGGTCACACGTCAATGTTGGGTCTGTGGTGGTGTGGTTTCCTTTGGATATTTACCAGTTGGCGACGGCGTCGACGTCGACTGCGGAGTCGGTCAGCTCACGACTGCTCGACTGGAACGGGCGGCGGCTGGCTTTACTTCCATATCCAACGAGCACGCGCTTCTTGCTCGTTCTGCGGCCCAGGGCTAGCTGTTGCACCGACACGTAGAAGTCGGCCATGGTCTTCGTCCGTTCAGTTATTATGATAAGGGCGCGGGCGACGAACCCCGCCTTGCGGCGATAGCTCCTCTTCCCAACGAGGAATGCAGGCGGGGGTTTGCGTATGTACTAAGCAGCGTCGGAACACTAATTCGCCTGCGAGTTACATTACCGCATCCAACGTCGGCGACTGCCTGAGACGGCCGAGTTGGCGTAGGTGGGGTATGGCCGGCTCCCTGTTTCTTCTGCCGCCGCCACCCGTTCTTTTATGTAGTCACCTTCCACAACAGCAGATGGATTGCACATCATCGAGAGGCGATCGACCTGCGCCATTCATTCTCCGCTCTACACTGCACCTGAGAGAAGGCCAAACAAGTCCGTTCCCCGGCAGCCACGCCTCGTCCTGAACATCAAGGATATCTATTGCGAACACAAGACGCCGATAATCAATCCTCCTATTCCATTCGGCTTAGCCACCCTTCACTTCGCGGCTCCAGAAGCTTAAGAGGACTGCCTGAACGTTGTCATCTGCGAGAGCGTTGGGCGCCGACTCTAATCATTTCCGGGTCAGACAGCAGCGTCCGTCAAGATGCTCCAAGTGCACTGCTCAGGCACACCCCACGAGGCAAGTCTCCCCCAACCCAACAACACCGGCAGCACTAACTCAACCCAGATCGGGCGCACTCACGGCACGGTCGCGCGCACGCAGGTCTCAGGCAGCATCGCCTTCTACGCGCAGCTCTTCCAGGAGACGGCCAAGCTGGACTGGGCGCGGGTGCGGTCGACGGCGCTCGAGTTCGAGCCGGTGATCCGACGCAAATGGCCGGCCTACCTCGACGAGATGCGCGGCGTGGCCGAGGGCGCGGGCGTCGAGCTGGCCGACGTGCTCGCGCTCAACGTGCGCACCGAGATCGCCTTCGGCCTGTTCACCGACGGCTGCACCATGCTGGGCTGGCAGTCGCCCGGGACGTCCGTCATCGCGCAGAACTGGGATGTGAGTAGTGCGCTCTCCACCAAACACGCACGTCGGTGCTGACGAGACGCAGTGGCGGCCGGAGCAGCGCGCCAACATCATCGCACTCAGCATCGCGGCGCGCGACTCCCTCCCGGCCATCCGCATGGTCACCGAGGCCGGCATCATCGGCAAGATGGGCGTCAACAGCGCGGGCGTCGGCTGCACGCTCAACGCCATCCGCGCCGCCGGCATGGATCCCACGCGCATGCCGTGCCACCTGGCGCTGCGCTGTGTGCTCGAGGCTTGGTCGCGCGACGCGGCGGTCATGGCGCTCGACCGGCACGGCGTCGCGTCGTCGTGCACCATCAGCGTGGCCGACGCCGACGCGGGCGCCGTGTGCCTGGAGTGGAGCGCGGCCGACGTGCAGAAGCTGTTCCCCGACGACCGCGGCCGCTCCTACCACACCAACCACTACCTCGTCGACCATGCCGGTGTCAGGGACTCGCTCTACCTGCCCGACAGCGTCCCGCGCGTCAAGCGCATCAGGCAGCTGAGCGAGGCGCTGGGCGACGACGAGCCGGCGGTGCCGCGCGACGTGCGAAGGCTGTTCGAGGACGAGCAGGGCTTCCCGACGAGCGTCAACCGCAAGGCGCTCGAGCCGCGGGCGTCGGAGACGCTGTTCAACATCATCTGCGACCTCAGGGCCAGGAAGGCCTATGTCACCGAGGGCCGGCCGACCGAGGCAGCGGGTGCTTTTACCATGGAGTTTTGATGTGATTGTTCAGCAGGAGAATAAATAAATGAAGCAACCGTCTCGGCCGATGGTGATTTGAGCATTACTAAAGCGCCAAGCAGATAACGCAAGTCCGGACCGGCTCGGGACCCCAACAGTCCGTCGGCAGCCCATGTCGGAGCCTGCTAGTAGAGCGCGGGGTATGGTCGCTTTGTCGTGTTAGCAACCGCTGTCGACCCCTCATCTTCTGCCTGTCAGCAAAAGCCATAAACAAGGAGTGCTGACCCAAACCGTTCGGCATTCGGCTTCATGCAAAGCCCGCGCTACTCATCCCCGGCGCCACTACCTTACAATTGATAATAACCTCCGCCCTCTGCCGAAACGACTACTCAACCTCCCAACGAAGCCGGTGAATTTACAAGCTCGCGCGCATTAATCACCCATAACGTGCCAGCCCCCCACGATGGTGCCATCTCACCCAATCTCCACGCCTTGCTCCGCCACCAAGACTAACCACCACCCAGACCAACGACGGCCCCCGCCTAGCCGACGAAGATGGCACCTTCCGGCGGCAGGCCTCCAAGTTCCGCAGCTTCATCCCGTCCGAGCAGTTCCCCGCCGAGGCCGGCCGCTACGTGCTGTACATCAACTACGGCTGCCCGTGGGCCCACCGCGCCAACATCGTGCGCACCCTCAAGGGGCTCGAGGACGTCATCGAGCTGGTCGAGGTCGACGACATGGACCGCCAAGCCGGGAAGGGCTGGTTCTTCTCCGGCCAGCACGGCGGGCCCGACAGAGATCCCGTGACCGGGAGCAAGGTGGGAATATTCCTTACCTTTCCACGCATCATCATCACCTGACCACCGGGGGCCATGGGTTGACTTGGGGAAAAAAAGTACCTCCGCGAAGTCTACCTCAAAGCCGACCCGCAGTACGAGGGCCGCGTCACCGTCCCGACGCTGTGGGACCGGCGCCACAACACCGTCGTCAACAACGAATCGTCCGAGATCATCCGCATGCTCTACACCGCCTTCGACCACCTCCTCCCGCCGCACCGGCGCGAGGCCAGCAAAGGGCCCGCCGGCCTGCTGCCCGACCACCTGCGCGAGCCCATCGACGCCATGAACGCCTGGGTCTACGACACGGTCAACAACGGCGTGTACAAGTGCGGCTTCGCGACGGCGCAGAAGGCGTACGACGCGTCCATCCTCCCGCTGTTCGAGAGTCTGGATCGCATCGAGGCGCACCTGGCCGAGGATGCGCACCAGCCGTATCTTTTCGGCGAGCACATCACCGAAGCTGATATTCGCTTGTTCCCGACGATTGCGCGCTTCGATACCGCGTACTACACGCTGTTCAAGTGTAATATCAAGATGATCAGGCACGATTACCCGCGGATTGATCGCTGGATGCGCGGCCTGTATTGGGATGAGAGCGAGAGGACGGGCGGGGGCGCGTTTAAGAAGACGACCAAGGTTGAGAAGGTGAGTGGATGGTCCAGGGGGAAGAGAGAGGGCGGAGAGAAGGAGATGTGCACTGGAAGTGATTTGGCTGACAAAGGGTTTCTTTTAGTGGAAGTCGGGGTACTCGAAAGTGGCGGGCAATGGCGTCGTGCCGGCGGGCCCGGAGCCGGCCATCCTACCGCTCTGAACTCCTGGGATGGTTGCTTGGAGGCATCTTGGCAAGTGCGGAGATTTTCCAATTGCCGGTGTAGGGAACTTTATTTTTTTCCCCTGGAGGCTTGACACGGGCAGCGCGTTGTCAAATTTTCTGAGCATTCCCAAGTTTGTGCAAGGTGAGCTTCATGCGTACTCTTTCTACATGCGTATCTACGGGACGGATATGTATATCTGTGGTGGCTCGAAATTTGAGTGGACGCACAGATGGGGGATTTTGATTACCCGCATCCATGGGGTGCAAAGCGTGCGAGACGGTTCCGAGGCCAATGAACCCTTGTTGCATTAACTATACAAATAAGCGTGTAACTCGGACCAGATCTATCTATGTCTATAACGGGAGATCTTCAGTGGTAACATTCAGGGGCACGGCTTTAGTACCTGTATAGACACACGTCATCTCTCAGAGCTGCACATACAGAATTCAGCAGATGCCATAAAACCATTTTAATTGGTTCTGCCTACTAACATCTACTGGCAAAGCTTTACTCCGATATGTACCGAAGATCCAGCTTCTGGATAACCTCCTCGTGGAACATCATAGGGAAGTCCGCCCGAGACGTCAAATTGTCAAACCGGCCACTCAGGCAAGCCAAGACCGCCTCGACATATCCATCTCCCATGTGGTGCGCCAGTCTCTGTTCCGCAAGCTGGACGAACCTTTTCCGGATCCCGGCCGGCGACGGTATCGCCCCGTCGCTCATCCTCTCCTTGGCTCTCTGGTATATGCTCGACACGGGCTCCCAGAGGCCGATCTCGAGCAGCACCACGCCAAGAGCGTAGATGTCGTGCAGTTTCGAGAAAGTAACCTTCGGCCGCCCCTGCCGATCGGGGTGCCTGTAGAGGTTGCGCCCGAGGTCGTTGTCGAAATCGTAGCTGGTCATGGCCGTCTCGGGCCGGGAGTACTCGAAGTTGACCAGGAACGGCGACGCGACCATGACGCTGCGGGAGGTGTGATGGTGGAAGAAGACGACGGATGCGCTGCGGATGCTCTTGTGCACCCAGCCGTCGGCGTGGAAGGCGCCGATGCTGCTCGACACTTGGCGGGCGACGGCGAAGCGCTGGGAGAGGCTGAGGCGGTCCTTGATGTCTTTCTGCCCGAGCAGGAAACGGAGCGAGATGGGTGCCGGGTCGTGGCTCCTGTCGACGTTTGGGGGGAAGTCGAAGATGAATGCGTACCGGTGCTGCTCTTGTTCCTCGATCACGCCCCGTAGTGGTAGTGTGAGCATGTCGTGAGAGCCTGCTGACTTGAGCAGTTTGGCGAGCTGTTGAACGGGCGCTTGGTGGAGTGCGATCTCCGAGGGTTCGGGGATGACGTCGGAAGCAGGAGGTAGGTAGCTCTTGTATTCCACGAGGACCGTTTCGGGTGAAGACTTTGCGTGGCCCTCGTATATCGTCCCGGTGATCAATGTGCCCGCGCTGTCCTCCGCCTCGAGGCGCAGACTCTCAAGCGTGTAGCTTGAGCCGTCGGCGGCCGGGTTATAAGACAGCTCCCGAAGACGCACGTGTCGTGAGATTCCCAGGCGTTGTGCGTTGTCATCGTGAGGTTTTGCGGACGTTCCCGGGACCGCAAAGGTTTCCGAGACGGCAGATGAGGCAAAGGCTTGGGCCTGGGCTGCGCAATACAGTGGAAGGATATCCTTCAATTTGCCATTCAGCTTCTGGAACCGTTGTAAAACGCCCTTGAATTTCCTTTTCTCTACCAATGCCCACTTCCACGAAATGTTGCAGTCATTGGACGTCTTGCTTCTTCCGATTCCAAGCCATCGCAAAGCCTTCTTGGTGAAAAATGTCGGTTCCGGTAGCGATGGCAGTGGTTCATCAATGTTGAACTCGATGACTTTCGTGTCCGATGTGTCCTCGTTGAGGAAGGGTGAATACTGGCGGTACTCGGCATCGTCCTCAGCAGCGATTCTCGCGTAGTCACTGCAGGTCAGTCTCATCCGTTCCAGAATGTCGAACACATATTGCAGCCAACGCTGGAGCGTTATCAGTCGTGAAATTATGCGACTGTAGCAGAACAGACCAACCTGATCGAGATCTGGATTGTGTACAATCCCATTTGCTCCCAAGTATATTCTTCCGAGCGACTGAAGGAATAGTAGTTCGTGCTCGAACTCGAGTTGTAGTGAACGGCGTTCTTGGGTATGATTCCTGGCCGAGAGGACGGTGCGGTGTCTTGGTCGGGTTCATGTCAGCCTGACGGTATCTCCAAGATACACCCGCCTTGCAGCAGTTGCTTACATAAATTTTGACACCAAGTACAGTTCTTTGAATGTTGTGTAGACGTTTACAACAAGACTGAGAGGGTCTGCCATGGTGACACCAAGATTGTTTCTGAGCGTAGCGGAAAGTGTGTCTGAGTGTAGCGGAAAGGTTGCAGTGGAAACTTGCAGCAGACTTGGAGCCAACGCATTCAGCCTTGCGCCAGCTTATGCGGTTCTCGAAAGCGGGGTCTGCGTGAGGGATCCGTTTGTGTGCCAATCAACATCAAAGGTTTCGGCTCGGCCTTGCAGCTGCGGCGTCATCACAGACTCCCCATACCCACCCAACAAAACACTGCAGCCTGGAGACCGATATCAGTGTGGCCACTTCACGCATCGAGAGCAGAATATTCTACTCATGGAGGGTAGCACCCCCCCTTTCGTCCCGTCTCTTTCTGCCCCACTGCGGCCTTCGCTTTTCCGCGCCCAGAATGGCACCATCGACACAAGAGCAGCCTCGACGATCCTCCGCAGCTTCTGCAGCCTCTCTCTCGTGAAACGTTCCAGAGATTTCTGGAGCCGCGATCTCACGCTTGACGCTTCATGCGCCACTGCGGCCTCTGGGAACCCGCTACTCATTCTCAAGGGCCTCCTCGATCTCCTAGTCACCAACGAGATCCGGGGTCCAACACTGGTCAGGTTGAAGACAGAATTTAACCACGTCCTGGGTCGCGGAGGCACTTTTGGAGTCTTTGGCCCTTTAGGTTCCTTCGACTCTTTACTGTGGAAGCTCTCAAACGCGCTCGACCGGTTTGAAGAATACCCGTCGGAGCATGTAAACCTTCGGCGAATACTCACCAAAAGCCGGGAAGACACCCACTTTCTTCGAGGCGTGGCTATCAAGAGAGCGTACATCTACCAAGGAAGGTCTCGACCAGCAAAATGTGACTTGTCCATGGAGATAAGCACTCGCGCCTTTGGGCAGCAGGTCACCTGTGCTTACCGGGAAATCGAAGCTCTGTGCCTGCCTGCTTTTCGGGACCACCCAAACATAGTCCAACTGCGAGGCTGGGGGCTTTGCCTAGACTCACTGGAAAGCGATCAACTGCAAGACCCGGTGGTTCCGCTTTTACTTCTCGAGCGAGCCCACTGCTCTGTTGCCGCGTACATCCAACAAGAAGCGAGCGAAAACCACATCGACTATGCCCAATGCGCATCCATCTGTGGAGATATCGGTGCTGCTCTGGAGACTATCCACGGCGCTGGTATAGTCCACGGAGATCTGAAACTAGACAATGTCCTCCTCTTTCCGCACACGGACTCCGATTGTCAAGTTCAATGGCGGGCAAAGGTCTGTGACTTTGGCTTGTCTGCCACTGAGAATCCTCCAGACGCCAAGCTAGAGCACTACCACGGCACACCCGGCTGGACACCCGTCAAATCCGGTACACGCTACCAGAGAACGCAGCTCCAACTTTGCGATGTCTACTCCTATGGCTTGATCGTCTGGTTCTTGTTTACTGGAAAATGGCGCTCGCCCTTGCCCCTGGACGATTCACCACGCCAGGACCCGCAAAGCCCTTTCAGCGAGGAGATGCTTTTCTCAACAGCAGAAAGTGAAATACAGTCCTGTTCCAGGATCACGCGTGAAAAGGACCGTATCCTGTCTGTCATTCGCGCCTCCATCCATCATGACATGCGCTTCTGGCAAGCACGACCCTGGATCTACTGGGACACCAGAAAATACCCGACAGTGGGAAAAGTTGCGCCCAAACCAGCGTTCCTGATGAAATGCACCGCAGCCGTTCAACGCACAAAAGTCAGAGCCAGAAATCACCTCCCGGACTGGCAGCAGCTAAGGTTCATCGTGTTTGAGATCTTGAAAGTAATTACCTGGATCGGCGTTCTTTTCACCCAATGGTAGGTTTCCTGAATAGCCATGAAAAACAGACAAAGGTCTCTAACTCTCATATCTATCTTCTACAGGCTGATCAGCTGCGGATGGGCCCTTCGCAACACCTGTGCGTCCATTACGTACACAATGACTCACAGGCCCTTCCGGGGACTGATACGTGAGGAGAACAGCTACGAAAGAAGTCTTGAAAATGAAGCTGCGTGGCTCAGTGGAATCTTGAACCGAGCGATCAACCCTAAGAGCCAAGTCCAGCTGCACCATGGAGCGTTCCAGTGCTATGACCTGTTCCCGCTCTGCGAACGTTTGGTTCAACGCGTGGCTCATGGAGTGCCGGACACCCGAAGACAGTACGAACTCCGTGCTCTGGCTTTTCTGCGCAGTCGCTTTCCATACTGCTGCTGGCCAATCGCTCGATACGGCCATTTCAACGTCCTCGATGCGGCACTGCGTCTGGATGTGCCCCCGGATACCATTACTTGGCTGTGTAGTGGCGATATTGGTGAGAACGAGACGCGCCACTTGGACGTCCAAGAGCAATGGCAGTGGATCTCGCATGGCGTACTGAAGTGTCCTCCCGGGATGAGCGAGAGACAAGAGTTCAGGATTCTGGAAGCGAAGGAATTAACACTTCGACTTTGCGCACTCATTGAAAAGGGTTTGCGGGTTGATCTTCCGGTCGTCAGCAACGGAGTCTCCATGACCATGTTTCGAGCCCTTCTGGAGGGCCAGCTCGGTCACCTACCAGGATCTTCGCGGATTTACCCACTGGAAGTGACAAAAGCCTTGGCCGTGCTCAAGCGTCGCACGGATATACCGCAGCCCTTGAGATACTTCGTGACTGGCGAAGGCCTTCCGGACCATGTTGGTGAGATCGAAGGCCTCAAAGAATACTCTACAACCGCACTCCACGATAGCGTATCAGTCATCTCCTACATTGCTGTTGAGGAGATTCTGCACTCGGGATTCAATGTCAATGCACGCAACAAGGAAGGCCAGACATCCACCATGCTCGCATTTGACGTATGGGGCCTGGAGAGCCAGTCGCCATGGATATACGAGTCATCGATGCGTTCAAGCTCTTCATCAAGGATATTGCGTCTCCTAAGTCGGACCGAACCCGGGCGCTGGAATATCAATGACGAAGGCTCATCTGCCATAAACTCATTCGCCGTAAGCAGTTTCAAGGACGCCGAAACGATTGACGAAAGCCTCCCACCCGGATGGGAACGGCTGGTGCTCCCGACGACCTCGATCCCTTCTTTCTTTCGGGAAGTCCACACCGGCTCCATCACGTTCACGCATCCGGAGTTCAACCTGTTCAGCGACCAGCGCCTGGCCCTTGGTTTCCGGAAGGCGGCTGCCATGTCCGGCCAAGTCTACCACTTGGACTTGTATCGTTTCCTCGGACCGCCCCGCCCAAAACGCCGTCGTGAAACAACACATGAATCACAGTCTCAAGAATCTATTGAGATGTCGCAGCAGATTGATGAACCCTCTGAAGACACTCCGCTTCTGGGCTCCTCGCGACGCCGCTCATTTCGAGATAAATTCGAAATCGCATTGAGAATCACGATCGAATTCGCAATCAGATTAAAAATCCCGATCAAGTCCGCATTCGCTACGGGCGTTAACCTCTTTCCTAATTTTCTGAGGGTTTCCCGAGACGTAATTCGAAGAGACTACAGAATGGTAGAATTTGGATACTTGAGACTTAACATGGTCGCTTTAGTTTATTACGTTGGATTTCTATTTGGAGCATTATATTTATTGTGTAGAGCTTTCGCTAGATCCCCTTGAAGTCGAATAGTAGTATTTGAAAGATAATACCACCCATCCCATAAACATCCACAAGAGACATAACCACACACACACACACACACACACACACACATATATATATACACACCCATATCCAGCCGTAAGAGCATGCCAATAAACAATCATCGTGACCAGTGACCAAATAAGTCATCGTCATCGTCATCGTCATCATCCAACATGTATATATGTACAAGCCCAAGCCCAAGCCCAAGACCAAGCCCAAGACCAAGCCTAAGACCAAGACCAACCCCAAGACCAAGCCCAAGACCTCGCCCTAGACCCACCTAAAAAAAAATATACGAAGAGAAAATTAATTCTCATCATGAGAATAAGGTCGAGCAAGAGATCGAGCAAGATATCGAGAGAAGAGAGTAGAGAGAGATCGAGAGAAGAGAGTAGAAGACATCGACATAAACAACATGCCTGCCTGCCTCACTCTTCCTTCCCGTCCCCTCGTCAGAATCTCCCTGTTCCTCCTCCCACCACCCCAAGTGCGAACAACCACCCCAAGTGCCAACCACCCCACCCCACCCCACTCCCGCTTGGACTGGACCGTCTGGAGCTACCACGAGGTCTGCCCTGCCCTGCCAACCTGCTAATACAGGTCTCTCTCTCTCTCTCTATGCGCCACCGCCGCCACCGCCGCCGCCGCCGCCTCGCCGGAGAAAGACACGACACGCCGCTGCCAAGGCCTTCGAAGCAGCACATCTAGGCAGCAGCGTACCGGTACCAGTCAGATTAGGGATATGACGGACGGGTTCGTGCTACGCAAAAACACCCGTCATCATCCCACAACATCTTTCGGCCGGCCAACCCCATCCATCCGTCCATCTAACCACATCCACATCCAGATCCACAATAGTGGCCCCCCGGCGGCGAACGGCGGCGAACACTCAGTAGTGATGTGGTTGGTCATGATGTGCCGAGCGAGCAGCAGCAGCAGCAGCAGCAGTCCCCCGTTCGCCTACTGCTGCTGCTCAGCAAGCGCGACGGGAGGGAGGGAGGGAGGGAGGTGGATGGGGAGAACCTCAAGCCCCCCCTCCCCCCGCCACCCCCGGATCAAAACTCCGCCAGGCAGCGTCACGATTGCCAATTCCTAGGTACCTAGAACAAGGCACCCCGGCGGCCAATCAACCAACGAGCCAACCAACGAACCAACCAACCAACCAACCAGCAGTAATCCGACCCTCGTCCCATCTTCACTTCACTTCACCCCTCGACCTCAACGAGCGCCAAGATAGCCTCGCAGAGGCCCTCGGCATCGACCTCAGCACTAGTACTGCTGAGCAACTTGACGCAATTGGCCACCTCCCAGTTCATGCTGGGGCCGCCCGACTTGGACGATGATGACGTGCCGACGGCCAACATGTCTCGGTGGTGCGAGAGGTACGCGGCCGTGACGGCGGTGCGGAAGATCTCGAGGTCGAAGACCCACAGGCGGGGGAAGACCAGGGGTATCTGCCTGCCCTCGTGCGTGAGGGTAAAGGGCTGGCGGAGCAGGTACGTGTAGTCGTTGACGAGGCGCTGGACGATGTTGCGGCCCTCGGCGAGCAGCTCGGGCGGGAGGAGCTGGCGCTGCTGGGTGGACGTCGACTTGCCCGAGGCCGGCGTCGAGGCCGGCGTGGGGGTGAGCGTGTTGTGGAGCAGCAGCCCGAAGGCGAGGTGGAGCGTCTCGTCTCGCCATTTGCGGCCGGTGCTGAGCCAGAACTGCCTCCTTCCGTCCGTCATGCGCTGCGTGTCGGTGCCGTCCATCGGGGAACCGTCCCGCGTCATGAGTTCGATCGCATCCGAAAACTGCTCGAACCAGGCGCCAGCCTTCCGTTTCACGTTGGTATACCATTCAAGGCTACCCGTCTTCGGCGTTCCGGGCGCCGGCCCCAGAATGCCACCGGGCTCTTGCTGGCCAGAGAGATAAGACGCATGCACACTCTGCTTCAAGTCCAGGATCGCCGCATACAGGGCCGCCACAGACTTGTCGTCCGGTCTATGGGTGGGCTCATCCGCCTCGGCGAAGTCGAGGAAATCGATCGGCCGGCCATATCCCATGCCCACCAAGCGCTCCAAAGAGACGAAACTGCAGTAGAGAAGATTGGGCTCGGGGCGGTGGCGAGCCTGTGCCCGCACGAGATATCCATCGGGGCTGTTGCTTTTACGCAACTGGGCACGGGCATTCTGCATGTTTCTCCACAACCGCTCCGCAAATCCGAGCAACTGCCACACGTTTCCTTTTTGCGGGGCACAAAGAGTGTAGCAGACCAGGAGCAGAACAATCTGCAACTTGGCCATGGCGTGGGCCTCCTCGTTCTCGAAAGCAGAGGGCGAGACGACGTCGAGCAGCGTGCTCGAGTCGCTCAAGACGGTCTTGAGGCTGGCGGCGGCGGACTCGAACAGGGAGTCGGAGAGCTGCAGGTAAGCATGCGACTGGGCGGGGGTGCCCTTGGTGGCAGCGCTCCGGAACAAACAGCGGGCGCCAACGGCCAGGGCCAGCTGGACACGGGTGCAGGCGCGCATGTTCTGGCGCTGCGAACAGTTTGTGTAGAGTTGGTTCAGGTCCTGGTCGCCCAGCTTCCGGCCCAAAATGGGCATGATGGCGTCAATTGAGTTGTAGTAGAACTCGAGCAGGAACTGGGCTGTCTCCAACGGCGGCAAAGGGGGCTGCGGGGCGGTCGTCACGCCGGGCACCTGCAGCAGCGCGGGCTGGGGGTGGGTCAAGGGCACGTCGACCTTGAAGCTGAGGGCCTGGTATAGCGGGCGTGTGAGGTCGACGTTGAGCAGGGCGGCGACGAGGCGGAGGTGGGCCAGCGCGCTGGAAGGCCCCCACTCGCCGCGGGCCTCGCTGTCGCGGTCGGCGGCATCGCGGGGGCGTGTGGGCAGCGGGGGCTCGGGCGGCGAGGGCGACGAGGCGTCGGAGACGGACGAGGACGACTGGATCGAGGGCAGCGAGGGGACGGAGCGCAGGCGGCGCTGGTGGGCGACGTGGGCCGAGTACGACGACGACGCGTCGGGGGGGCGGAAGTCCTGCTGCGGCTGCAGCTGGGCCTCGAGCTGCTCGAGGTGCTGCAGGCGCAGGTGCAGCTGCTGCAGGTAGCTGGCGGGGTCAGCGTCTGGTGCGAGTGCGAGTCAGGCGTGGTTGATGTCATGCAGACCTGCGCGGGAACTTGGCGTCGAGGACGTGGTCGTACAGCTCGCAGGCGGCGCCGATGGCTTGACAGGCCTGGCAGGTGGGCAGCAGGCGGTCGCAGCCCACGCGGCGCTCCCGGCAGCGGATGCACGAGGCCAGCGAGTTGAGGGCCTGTTGCACGGTGGCGCTGGGGAAGTCCATTCGAGGGGCTGAGGTCGACAGTCAGCGATGCGACGGTGGAAGAGCCGCCGCCGCCTGCGCCTGCGCTGCCCCAGCCTGCGCTCCGACGTGGGCCGCCGATTTCGCCGCCGGCCGTGGGCCTCCACTGTGCGGGAGAGTAAGGCGCCCCGGGCCTCCATACGCAGTCGGCAGTCCGCCATCCCCAGCTGGTCCATTCCGCCGTGTGCGCGCGCAGGCGATGGGCTTCGTCGACTCCCCACGGGGAAGCTTAGGGTTAAGGCACGGCTGGCCAGGTTACACGGCTGCCGGCGCGGGCTGCGTTTGCGCCCGATGCCGGTTGGGCCTCCCGCGCGTGCCTAAGCCATTGCCGGGGCCGGGTGCTGCAGCAGGGTGCCGGGTGCCGGGTGCCGGGTTAGGGCGAGCTTCGGGTGGTGTTGGCGATGTGGAATCGTGGTGGTGGAGTGTGAGGACGGCGGACGGCGGAGCGGGTGAGGCCAACACCAGCGCGCGCAGCGGCAGCGGCGTCGCGCTTTATATGCGCACACATCGTGATGGTGACTCCGACAGCGTGGGCATGCCGCCGCGGCGGTGGCTGCGTGCGTGCCTTGCGGCTTCAGGCGCGCCGTTTCTGGTTCTTTGTCACAATCATTCCAGCGGCTTTGCGCGAGCCCGTCGATCGGCCGTCGGCTTCCAGCGGTCGCCAGCCGTGAGCCCTCCGCGCCCGCCACAACCTGCTGTGAACTTCCAAAAGAGGCCGTCCGATCGTTCCGTTCCTGGGCGGAATGTGCCCGAGCCCAGCTATATAACGGTCCGCTGCAGGGCTCCACCCGCTGATCCCGCCCCGACATCGCGATCCGTTTTCCACCACACGCCGCCAACCGATGATACTGTGGATACCCAAGCCCAAGAGGCAGCTGCCCTCACACCACATCCAATACTGTAAGGAGTTGCGCTTATCAACGTAACTAGCGAGCCCTTCTCCATCTGCGCCCTGTCACAAACCGAGGAATACCATATCTGCCTAATCCGGTTAGGAGCCTTCCGATCACCAACTTCAACTTTCGAACTGCTTGCGGCGTGGGCCTGATGATTAACTATTACTTGACAAGAGCTGGACCTTGCTTATTTACGTCGCCACGCCAGGCACTACCTACTCGTCGACGTCTCTGCGCCGACTGATGACTTGCTTGATCTACAGTGATGCCTGCCTGCCTGCCTGCCTGCCTTTTGGCTTCCCGTCTACCCGCCTACATACTAGAATTAAAACAACTCCCGGGATATATCCTCGCCTGGAAGAAGAAGAAGCAAGCCTCCAACACATTCATTCACATCGACCAAAGCATCATCCCGTCGACGCCATTCTGATCCGGCTGAACCACCATCTCTTCCCAGTTCATGTTCATATTCGTCGTCGTTGTCTGGCCGTTCGTGTTCCACATTTCATAACTTTGGTATAGGTTCTGTTCTTCCGCCCCCGGGATCGGGCTGGCATTGAACATGGCTTGTTGTTGTTGTTGTTGCTGTTGCTGCTGCTGTTGCTGTTGCTGCTGCTGTGGGTAGTTCAACTGCGGCACGGGCTGCGCCGACCACGGCATCTGCGACAACGGCACCGTCGGCACCGCCGGCATGGAAGAATGCTTCTGGAGGCTGGGCGGCCCTCCGCCTCGGCCCGTGGCCGAAGAAGTGGAAAGCTCTGCCCCGTGGCTGGCCCTGTGCCTGAGGACCGGGAAAGGGGACGGCGACGCGGGCAATATGGTCAACGGCTTGGCTGTCGGGCCCGTGGCGGCGCTCAGCGCGGCCTCCTCGAACTGCTGTTGCTGTATATAAGACCGCTTGCGTTGCAGGCGCGAGGGCGGTTCCGACGAAGGGGTGGCCGACGCCGGGGTGCTGCTTTCGCTCCCGCCCTCCTTCTTGACTTGAACGACCTTCTCTGCCTGGGCCTGCTGGGGCAGGAGCATGCGGTCCAGCTCGTCGTTCTCCGCCGGAGCTGGCGCGAGCCCCGGCCGCATCAGCTCGCGCATCACCATGGCCTTGCATCGTTCGTACGACTCCAGGCTCGCGTGGGCTTGGGACCAGCGTTCGCTCATGAGCACGAACAGGGAGGAGAAGAGATGGACCGTCTCCAGGATCTTTCGCGTGCCGTGACGCTCCTTCAGTTCTTCCTTGCAGTGTCTGATGGCGTAGAGCATTGCAATGGCAGCCTCGAACCCGTGATGCACCGCGTGCCAGCTGTACTTGAGGAATCCGCTGTGAGCGTTTTCCCAATAGCCTGCAGCCACCTCGGTCGCGGCCTCAAAGCACTTGACCAGAGCCTTGGCGGGCGGGAAAGGATTCCGGGGGCACGGCCGATGAAGAAAGACGAAGCCGTGCCAAACGGCGATGTCGTACCACTCCGGACTGTCAGACTTCTTGGTCGTCACTTCATTCCGCCACGCCCACATGCGCTGCTCCATGCCTTCGGCCCAAATTTCGTAGCTTCCCTCGTCCTTGAGGAGGGGCAACCCACGGCGGAGGTAATTGACCGTCCAAAGCTCGGACTGGATGCGCCGGAAATGGATGTTGTGCAGGAAATACGTCCCGTCCAAACCGCTCGGATACTTGGTCGATATCGACTCGTCGGCTATGCCTAGGCGGCGGTGGCTGGTGGCGCAGATGGATCGGTCAAAGATGTAGAGCACCCAGAAGACACAGCGGCGAAGCTCCATCTCGGCGTCGGTGAGGCTGTGGCCCGGGAGTTCTTCAGGATCGCGATGAAGGCCCAGCTCCAATGCCATGCGCATGGCCAAGCCTACAATGTCCCACAGACTTGCAGCCCGGGGCATCACGTACGAGTACTGGATCAGCAGCAGAGTGCCCTGCAGGCTGCGGAACGAGGTTTCGTAGAGCGCGTCCGAGTGGCTGAGGGCGTGCTGGAAGATGCGCTCGCTGGACAGGGCAATCTTGGCCGAGTCGCTGAACTTGGACGTCATGATGCTGATTGCGATCATCATGGACACGACGAACACATCGTGCTCGGTGGCCGAGTTGTCCCCAAACTGCTGGGCGTTGGCAACCCTGTTGTACCGCGCCCACAGCTCCTGCCGGTCGTAGTATGGATAGAGCGGCGAGATCCTCTCGACGTAGTTCCGCACGAGGCGCTCCGTGACGTCCCTGGGGATCTGCTCGAGCGGGTTGGAGCCGTTTTTGGACTTGAAGTAGTCGCTGCGGGACTCGGGGTCGGCCGACACGGGCGTCACCGACGGCAGGTGCGAAGAGGCAAAGAGAAAGGTGCCGTACGGGAAGCGGGCGTGCGAGACCAGCAGCTGCTTGGTGAGGCTGTGGCTGAAGCTGCGCGCCGTCTCGGAGGCGAGGTCGAAGCGCGGCTGGAGTTGGTCGGCCGACTGCGCGTCGCCGAGCGGGGGCGAGGCGGCCGTCAGGGCGTCATTGCTGGCGTGGAGGCCGAGGGCTGGAGGCGCGCTGTCCGGGTCGGTGTCGACGCCCAGTTTCCGGAGGAGCTGCTCCTTTTCGCGGATCTTCTCCTGCAGGTACTGGGCGATGCTGCGGGGGATGACCGTCTTGGACTCGCCGTCGAGGATGCCGTTGCAGGGCTGCTTCGCCTGCACGCAATTGGAGCAGGCGGGCTTCAGGCCGTCGCACTTGATCTTGCGACGGTGGCAGCGGGCGCAGGCGAAGGTGGTGCGGCGGATCTTGGGACGCTTGCGGGCGCGCTGCGGGTCGCTGCTAGGCGGCAGGGCGGCCGCCTCTCCGGGCGGGGCTTGGGTCGAAGGCGGCATGGACCTTGTCTCGCATGGTTCGCAAGACGACGGCGTGGAAGGCCGCCTTTGAGGAGCGTCTCAGGTGTTGGCGGCGGTGACGGTGCGGGTTGTTGCACTCTCAGGGCTGCGCTAGACGCCTTGGGCCCACCTGCCGACGCCAAAGACCTCCCATGTGATTCTCCTAAGAAGCTTCTGTCCGAATTCCATGGATCGATCCTGAAAGCTTATTTGCACGCCGTGGCGAGTATTTTTAGAAATTCAGGAGTGGCGCTTCTGCAGCCAGACTTTGCGATTCCTCATAACCCCCTCGGCCTGCACTCTTCGGTGTGCATCTCCACGATGCGGTGGTATGAAAATGGCCGGAAGAGGCTCCGTTGCCAGCCGTGATTCGCTGGTCCGGAAAATTTGACGTCTTCTTGATATTTAGAGATGCTCTCCGACGCCATACGCTCTCCCAATGCCTTGCAGCACCTGCTATGCCACATTCCCACAGTTTACACCTGCAGACGGGCTATGGCAGAAGGCCCGTTTCTCCTACACATTCATGAACCTCAAGACAACACTCTTTTTAGAGAGTGAAGAACCCTTGACAAGTCGAACCAACGCCGCCGCTCCGCTACTGGTATCAAAAATAGAGCTACTCCCATAGCTACCCAACCTTCTGCCAGAGTGACAGTCTTGTACACTCGCAACAGCTTCTTCCGCGAGCACCTCAGCGATGCTTGAGCGGCGTCAAGCGCGCGGGTGTGGTGAATCGACAAGGCGATGCACTTTTGTTGGATGAAGCAGCCAGTCACCCATCCACCGTTTCGACAACGCAGGTGCAACAGTCGCCAGGCTGAATAGTCGATCCACAGCGTACAATGAACGCCAGCACATGTTCCGCTTCTTCTTCCAGCGTGTTCGCGGCAACACAAAATCCGTGACCGCCAACAACAAACTCGCTGCGATCAGAACTCGAGCTCCTCGACTTCCATCGCGCACTCTATGCACCTCTTCTTCGTCAGCCCCGTCTCGGGGTCCTCGACCGCCCGCCCCCACTCGTGCTCGTGCCGGTCGAACCTGCCGGAGATCTTGTCGCCAAACTGCGCCGTCGGCCGCTGGCCGCCCGCGCCGGTGGAGCCGTCCAAGCCGATGCCGTCGCCCACCTGCGCGCCGGCCTGCCTGCTGCGCCGGTACGCCTCGACGCGGGTCCGCTTCTTCAGGTCCTCCAACTTACTCTTGAACCTCTTCTCCTTGCGGTCCTTCTTATCGGCCTCGCGGCGGGCGAACTCTGCGTCCAGCGCGTCGGCGCCGCCCCACTTGCGGGGCGAGAAGGCGTAAGCCTCGAGCTGGCAGCGCAGGAAGAGCTGCATGCTGTGGTACGTCGGGCTGCGGGGGTTTGGCCGCTCGAGGCGGGGGAACAGCTCTTCGTCGCGCAGCTCGGGGTCGGTGAGCAGGTAGTCCTCGCGGGCCTCCGTCTTGGTCAGCAGGCTGTAGCGCTCCGGCACGCGCTCCTTGCACGCGCCGCACACGGCGACGCCGAAGACGTCCTGCCACTGGAAGTCGATCTCGCGCGAGCCGCACTCGCGACAACAACGCGTGCGCTCGTCCCGGTCCAGCACCGAGAGGCCCGGCTCGAAGGGCCCCGCTTTGGCGGCGCGCAGCTTCTTGAGCAGCTGGTGCCGCTGCCACTCGGCCATGGTCATGTGCGCCGGCTTCTGCTGCTCCCCCTCGCCGCCGTCCTTTTCTCTGTTGGGCAGCAGCCCCGAGTTCAGCGCCTTGTTGTGCGGGTCGTCGGTCGTCGAGAGGAAGCCGCCCTTGGTGTCCGTCATGGCCGACAGGTCGTACTCGATGTAGCTGCTCTTCTCGAACTTCTTGGCCGGCCGCATGTACGCGTTGTCCGACGGCGCCGTCATGATGGCGGCCGCGATGTTGCCGGCGGTGTTGGCCGTCGCCGAGGTGCCGTCGCGATGGTTGCGCGCCGCTGCTCGGGTGCTTATGGCGTCGTGTGGCCGCTTTTGGCCGGATGGCCCTGCGGCTGCGGCAGCCTTCTCCGCATCTGCCCGGGCGCGGAGGGCTTTGGCTTTCAGGCGGTTGATCTCGAGCTGGCGCACTTGTTCTGGGGTCAGAGGAGCGGCGGGGAGGTTGCCGGGCTTGGTGGTCGTTTGCCGAGGCGGAGTGGTTGGGCGGCGGGCGGAGGACGACATGATGGATGGCGCGCGCGGCGGAAAAGACTTGTGATGGGTAGTGTCGCCGCGCGGTGCGCGTGCTTGCGGAAATGCTAGGGATGTCTTTTGGTAGTCAGCGAGCGAAAGGCTGGTCCGAGGAAGAACAGCGCAGGCTACAAAGAATGGATGGAAGCTGCGGCAGAAGCGGGTGGCGATGACGCAGGGTCGGGTCGTCGGGTCGGATGCGGGCGAAATGGCTGCCGACGTCCGTGTGCTAAGTACCTAAGCTGAGGTCGTTCATTCAGAATTGCAAAGCTTCCTCAGCTACGCTGTTTCTCACATCGCTATCAGTGACGACCCGTCGCATTGATCATGGCAGCCGGTGATGCGGGCAGCCAATTGCTGTCGGTCAATGCCGGGTCTCATACGTGCGTGACAGCTGAGAAGCCCTTACCTTCCGGGGGCATGAACGACGGGAGCCAATCCTGCCTTGACGCAAGACTTGTCGTCTTCCTCGCCCTGCTATGGCGGTGTGCGGGAGCTGGGATATGCTGCAGGCACTTTACGTCGTCCCCGCGACGCGTGCTTTCGCGTTTCGCGTAGGTGACTCAACGCGGGACGGGCATGTTGTCGCGCTGCCCATGCTGCCCTCTGGCCGACAGGGGGCGCGCCGACCAAGCCGTATATCTTTCCACGCCTGGCTCTGCTCGACTCTCGCCCACACCTTCACCTTTTGTTTCCCTCTCACTCAACCGGCACGGCACGCTCACGCCTACAATCCGCTTCTACGCAGCACAATTCTCCAGTCAGACTTCCGACCATGCCGATCGATTGGAAGACCCAAGAGAGCTACTCTCGCCTGCTCGCCGCGCTTGTGGCAGCGAGTGACAACTCTGTACGCTCCAGAAGACTCTTCATCAAGCATGCACGCTGACTCGAGATTCAGATCGATTACAAGAAGGTGGCCTACTTCTTCGGCCAGGGAGCCACGTACGATGCCATTGAGGGCCGTTTCCGCATCGCCAAGCGGATGGCCAACGACCTGAAGCAGGAGGCCGAGAAAGAAGGCCGTCAGATGCCGACCAGCAGGGTCAAGAGCGCGAACAGCACGCCGCGCAAGCCCAAGGCGAAGGCGAACAGCGAGCACGGTAAGACGGGAGATGTCCCCTCGCAACAACGCACACGAACTGACGAGCCTCGCCACAGCCGTTGTCTCGGGTCGCGTGCAGAAGTCGCCGTCCAAGAAGCGCGGTGGCGTCAAGGCCTCGCCGTCCAAGCTGAAGGACGAGCCGCGCACGCCGACGTCGCTCGACGGCGACGACCACGACAACCTCGCCGTCCAGCAGCCCCAGCACCGACAGCAGCAGCTGTCACACGATGCCGACGCCTTTGAGCACTCCTCCTCGTACATCTACGGTACTGAAGAGTCCAGGCTCTTCAACAGCTTCGACACCGAGCCCTTCGAGGCGTAAGTGAAGCAGCAACAGCGCCTGTATGTCTGCTGTATGGCGAAACGGCATCGGGCTTGACTTGCTTTCAATCGATTCACTTTTGATTACAATGGGATTTGTTTTGGCGGGGGGAACGGTGTTTATGGCATACTCGACGGGACATCTGGTATACTGGGTACTATTTCGTGAGCTGGATCATCACGGATGGCATGGGCCGCTACAATAGTAACAGTTGAGTGAAAACACGCCAGTAGAAGCGAAATCAATTGATGACCTTTCTGTTTAATCGCATTCAGACCGGTGGTCAGCTTCTTCCAGAATCACTTGCCTATCCCCGACGTAAACCCAGTGCCATAACTTCATCGTGGAAGCATACTGTTATTCGAGCAAGCGATATCCATTGATGATTTCACTTGCCGCCCACTCTCTCAGCAGCAGCAGACTACCCTTCCACCGTAGGGTGTGACAATACAGCGCAGAAAGCAGAGGAGATTGCCAGGCACCCAGCACATCCAATAGGGGGCCACGGGGCAGACGGGCAGATCAAAAGCAACGACAGTACATACAGGCGGCTGGCGACGGGCCTGAGAAGTGAGATAAAACGGAAGAGATCGACCAAGGGCAAAAAGTCACTTGGATGCGAGCTGGTACGATGTTGCATGTCTGGGTCGCAGGCAGCCGTGCCCCTCGACTCTGGCAGGCGCACCGATCTGTATCGCGATACAAGTGTCCAGCCGCCGCTCCCGCCAAATGCCGCGGGCGAGGGGCCGCTTCGTTGTGAGAGGGGCCGAGCAGGAGCGGCGGGCGGCGATAAGCAGCATGGAGACGCGGTAGAGCGCGCACCTCTCGCGTCGCGTCGCACCACGCTCGAAACGCCAAAGAGCTTGCAGCGGCCCCTGTCCCTGCCCGCGGCACACGGCACGACTTCTTGTGCTACAGTTGGCCGCGGCTGATTGGGTGGGGGTGGAGATCCAGGTACGCTTGCGGAGGAGGTTGCGCGTGCGGAGAGATGGCGCGATGCGGTGCCGTCGTGGGGCCTTACGACGCAGGACGCCGCCGCCCTTGGGGGAGGTACTCGCCCGCACTTCGATTGCCCATTGAGCGCGCAGAAGCTTCTCGATTTGCGCGAGAAGCTGGGAGTGGGGGATTTCGGGCCTGCGGAATAGGCTGTAATGTTTTTTTTCGACGTGAAAAGTGCGGAGCGGGAGGCAATGGGCTCATCAGCACGGCGGTGTTCTTGAGGGCGGCGCTGTCGCTGGGTAGGTGCGTAAGACGGCACGAGAGCACCGTTAGCTCCAACAGCCCCCGCCGCTAGTAAAGACTACTGGCCTTGCTGGGCGCATCTCGTTGCCCTAGCCGCCATTCCCGTGCCCTTCCTCGCTCGACGCGACCCGCGTAAAGTGCTCGCATCTGAAGCTCGGACGCGGGCTGCGCTCGCTGCTGCTCCGTCGATTTCTGGCGCCGGTACGACGCTGCGTGAAGCTCTGGCTGCGCTCCCCGCACATCTCCACGCACTCGCGGTGACGTGACGGCCGACCTGTCTGCTCGCCGCCAACCCGTCTTCGATTCCCTGGACCGCCGAGTACCTTGCGACTTAAATCTCCCGCCCTCCACCCACCTCTTCTCCCCCCGACCATTCCTCCACAGATCCGCATCCGCCTTCTTTCTCCACGACCTCTTCTGCACACAACGCCACCGCTACTGCTCCCGTACCGCCGCCAACATGCCTATGAGGTGGACCCCCGACAAGGACCAGCTCGTGCGTACCTCACTTCAGCCTTCCATCCCACCCAGCCAACGACTAATCCATCCGCCCACAGATGTTCACCATGCTGCTCAAAACCCACAACATATCCATCAACTACGGCGCCATTGCCGAGTCCTGGCGTAAGTCCCCTCCACCACTCCACTCTACTTCCCATCCATCTCTCCACCTCACCTCCACCCCACCCCGCCACAAAAAAGGAAAAAAAAGAAAGGGCTAACACCCCATCCCCCAGCCGGCGACCAAGGCGACAAGCCCACCGCCCGCGCCATCTCAGAGCGCATATTCAAGATCCGCAAGCAAGTCTCATCCACCACCACCACCACCATCGCCAAACCCCGCAGCGTCAACTCGACGCCGTCCAAGCCCAAAGCGCTCCGCGTTCCCGCCACGGGCACCCCATCCAACAAGCGCCGCCGCGTCGTCAACGACTACGACGACGACGACGACCGCACCATCAGCCGCCAGGAGCTGCGCGAGCTGGGCGTCAGCGCGAGCGATCGCGAGCCGCGTTCCTCGCCGACGCCGACGCCGGCGCGGACCTCGTTCGGGGGGTCGGGGTCGGGGTCGAGCGCTGCTGCCACGCACCACCGCCACCGCAGCAGCACCGTGGCGTCGACGACGTTCGGGGGGTCGTTCGGCGGCGGAGCGGTGGTGATGGCGTCGAGCGAGCGCTCGCCGGCGCCGCGCGCGGCCGGTCTGAGTAACGGCCACAACAGCAACGGCCACAACAGCAACGGCCACAACAACAACGGCTCCGCGTCATCTGCGTCTGCGTCTCACCTCCCCCCTCCTCCTGCTCACCCCGCCGCCGGTGCCGGTGCCGGTCCTTCTGCCGCCGCCAATGCCGCCACCGCCGATCCCCGCCCCCGCAGCACCCTCTCCGCCAACGCCCACGCCTTCGCCGCGCGCACGCCCGCGTCGATGGAGCCGACGGTCGCGGCGGCGGCGGGACAGCAACAACAACAACAACAACAACAGCTGCTGCCGGCGCGGTTGTCGTCCGGGACTCCCGGTACGGTGCGTTCTTCGACGGCGGCGACGACGGCTAGGCGGGGCACGTCGATGGCGGCGCCGATTAAGCTGGAGGAGGAGGAGGAGGCGCTGGGGCCGGAGGATCTGTTTGAGGAGGAGGAGGAGGAGGATGATGACTATTCGGAGTATGAGGTGTGAGGTGTGTGGGCGCGTACCGAGAATGACACCGTGTGATGCTGAGGGTGAGGCTGAGGTTTCTTGCTCTGCGGTTTGGCTTCTCTTGATTGATGGTTGCGAAGGTGGCGTTTAGGTTGCGGTTTAGTGGTGGTGGTGTGGGGGGAAACAACAAAAAACTGGGTTAATGGTTTGATCAGCGGGGTTTGCTTTTGGCGATTCTGGCCGGCAGTTTGGGATGTCTTCTGCGAGGATGTCTGTAACACAGGTCTGTCGCCGTCTTTTACATTGCAGTATGGTTGGGGAGTCGTATTATACATGGGTCTTCAGCCGGTCTAGATCCGCGCTTCCCTTGCTTCTCTTTCTTATTCGAGGGGCTGAGGTACTCAATCAGTCCAAAAGCAGTCAAACAGTAAGGTTGCCACGAGGTGACCTAAGTTGATATGTTCTACTACGGTTCCACCCCATGACTACGATTTCCTTGGCGTGGATGGATAGGTTCGCTCTCTCGATATCATTATTTAAGAAGAGAACTCCATGGCTTCTTTTCTTCCTTGTCAACGACTAAGATTTCATATCTGCAGTGTGAAAACGCCCCCGCATGGTACTCTCCGTTGGAGGCTACGTGCCATCGAGCGTAGAATTCTATACTATATAGATCCGGCATGCCGCATCATCACACTCGGCCATAGCTGTCATCCATAGAATCTATATAGTGGGCCGCAGCACTATTTTAAGGTGATGATCATGCGTAATATCCGAAGAAGCGGAACAGAATCCCATACTTAAGGTAAAGAAATGGAAAGTTAAGTTTTTCTCCATCCCACGACAACGAGTAAGGCCGAACTGTTTTCTTAAGTAGTAGTAGAAGACAGTAAGTCTCTCGACTACATCTGTTAACTTTCTCCACTCGTAAATTAAAGAAGATGATTCTTGTGGTATAAGGCGCGGATTTTATCGTAGAGTGCTGAGGGTGCGGCGGGAAGGCCGGGGAACTCGTTACACGTGGAGTCAGTGCTGCGGAGAGCACTGCGATAGGTGGTCTTCAACTACAGCTACGGTTGTGAAGGAGTTAATAGGCTGATATTACCGGCAGAGGGACAGTGTTATAGGTAAAGTAACGTACGTGGCGAACCATACGGGCCGCAGATTATACTCGATTCCTAGTCTATTTAAGGCATCTCGTCTTGCACTATTCTTTTCGGACAGATCTTCTCCTCGCAACTTAGTACGGTTAATTATTACAGTAGAAAAGAAGACACTAGGAACTAGATCTCTCTCTACTCGCAGCTCGATATTCTCGAGTTTTCCGGTAGAGATGGTTCTAATCTATTTAAAAATGCGGATTATAGAGATATAATATTTTTACGCCGCCGCGGTATATTTTATCACGACATCGGTGTATAGAGAAGGATCTAATATTACTATACCGGATTACGTTTCTAGATTAGAGGATAAGATCCCGTTCTCGGATCGTAGAATAAGATTCCGTTTCGAGATTACGAGTTAAGATCGGGTTCCTAGATTACGAGTTAGGATCGGGTTTCTAGATTACGAGTTAGGATCGGGTTTCTAGATTACGAGTTAGGATCGGGTTTCTATATTAGAATCTCGGATGGGGTTCTTTAGAGGGAGTTCTAGTTTAGATAGTTACGAAGTAGATAGATAGGATCCCGCTTCTTAGAGGCACGATCCTTAGATATTATTATATATAAGATTTACTTTTCACCTTCTACTATTCGTAACGGTGCCTTTCGGCATTAGATGGTAGCTAAAAGTTAAAGCATTTACGAGAATAGATTCTAGACCGCTAGGTACGAAGCTACTAGGCCTAGAATCGCCTTCGGGATCGCGCTAGGAACTCTCTCTACTAGCGATTCTACGAACCTAAACCTACGCTTTCGTAACTATTATTTAGTTTAGAATTATCTTCCCTGCGACGCCCTACCTACGCAGTAAAACCTATACTAACGAGCTAGCCTTACGTCGCGAGTACTAGCTATAGTAAAGAACGAACGAACGCAGCCCGCGAGAGCACTAAGAAGGCCACCCGAAGTACTAACTAACGGTAAGCCTCTTTCGAACTAGAGAAATACTACATTCTTAAGGACGTAGTAAGAGAAGTATTAGAATTTCTAGAAGCTATAGGCCGCGCCCTTAACGAGCGGAGCAGCGTTTTACCGAATTCGACCAAGAAGCGCGAGGCAAGCTAGCTAAAGAAGAAAGAAACGCTCGCCGCGTTAAGCGAAAAGAACGAGCTCTAATTTAAGTAGCTTCTCTAATAGCTACTAAGAACGAAGGCTCTTAGTCTAGGAAGTCGTTTCGTTTAACTATTACTCTAAGTAATCGAGCCCTAACGGCCATCCTAGAGTCGATAATAACGGAGGTATTAGAGGGACTTATCCGCACCGCGTATAGTCTTCGGGACTTCGCTAACGAGAGCGAGCGAAACCGAAAAGTTCTAGTAACGTCGTCGTTTAGAAACGCTCTACTAGCGGCGGTCGTAATCGCGGAACGTTACTAGCGAAGGAGTTCTATTAGACTCTAAACTACTAAAGACTATACGAGGCAGACCCGTTCCTCTATAGAGTCTATACTAGTAATTCTATATCCTCTAGATTGGAGCGTCTAAGTTAACGGTAAACAGCTAGTCCTTACCGCGGCTAAAGCCTTCTTATAAGAAGTTAAGAAAATTCCTAACTAGTTCGAGTTCTAAGAAGAATAACCGAAGTTTCGGCAGGCGTAGAAATAACTAGAGTAGTAGTTAGAAAAGAAGCCAGCGACTTCGGACTTAGAGAGAGAGAATTCGGAATAGTTAACGGCACCGGACGAGTAGCACGCCTAGAAAGCGGAGGCTATAGAAGTAAGCCTATAAGATTCTAAGGTATTATCCGACGTAAGCGGTAGACTAAGAGTAAGCCGCTTCGAGAGTCTATTATTTCGTTCGAAGAGAAAGTATCTAGACTAAAGAATCTAGAAAATCTAAGATAGAGCCTAATTCTTTTATTCTTCTAGCTTATTCTAGTCGACCGAGCCGTTGGAAAGTAGGTCCGGCTCGGAGAACTAACCCTCTAAAAGTCGGGAAGCGCCGGAACCTCTAGCTCTAAGACTAGGCAGATTTAAGAAGATCGCTAAACTAGAAACGAAGATTAATAGACTAGAATTTCGAATATAATCTCGAAGTTCTACGAAGCTAGCTTAGTTAGAATTTTAAGCTCCGTTCTAAAAGCCTGTTAAAACCTCGCTACCGCCTTTTAAACCGATTAAATATCCGGTAGTTAGCGCAACTATGAAGCAATAAGAAGAAAGTATAGATGCGGAATAGAAGTAAGAATCCGTAGCTAAGGTGTTTACCGAAGAGTAAGTGCGTCTACTAATAGAGCGCGCACGAGATAAGGCCCTAGAGAAAGTAAAGATAAAACTAGCCTTCTTATCCGAAGAATAGATTAGCTCTCTACTAGAAAGAGTTGGAGAGACATCTAAGAACGCGGCGAATAAAGCGATTAAGAAGGCAAAGAGAACGAAACGGCTATCTAGAGTAGGCCTAGAGAAAGAATAGCCGCCCGTTTTAGAATAAGCCTAGTAGAGTAGCATGCCGCTACCATTCGTCTAGGTCTAAGTCCCGGACAGCCAGGATGCCCGCAGAGGAAAGGATTCGGGATCCGGGAAGAGAGAGGCTATAGGGTAGCCGGATAACGATCCGGGATCTAGTAGAAGTTCCGAGGACGAGCGCGAGAGGAAGAATAAGCGTACCGCTCGAAAAGAAAGAGAGAGCTTATTCGAGGATAATCTAAAGGCTTTATTAGTAGAAATCCTGCGCAAGAAGAAGAAGAAAAGCGCAAGAAAATAGAAGCGAAGTGCTACGCGAAGCTGCTCGGACTTAGAAGAAAGTAGATAAGGGTAGCGCTTTCGGTCTAAAGACGTAGGCTACTTCGATCTATCGATAAAGTTACGAGACTACGATAATAATAATATAATCGAGCGGAAGGGTAAGTTATTTTACCGTAATATCCGGTAATTCGTAGAAGCTATCGAGTCTAAATTATTCTTAACGGCTAGTAAGGTGGTGCGAAGAAATATCTATAAGTGTCTAAGAGAAACCGTATAAGCTTAGTATACGAGCTAGCTGTCGTCTAAGAAACGAAAGTTCCTGTAAGAGGGTAAAGAAGTTCGAAGGTAGGCGAAGGAACTCGTATTAAGGTTTCGAAAACGTCCGTCCGAGGCCTAGAGAGAACTTTAAAAGAGAAGCTTCGGGTTCCGAGAAGTGCGAGACGGACGATCTATAGGACGTTTTATTATAGACGTAGTACGCCTCGCGAAGGATATAGATATTACTACGACTAAGGGCTAGCTGCTTTAAGCTTACGAGAGAATTAACGTATAGCTACGTCGAGATCTAAAGACTTCGTTAGGTACTACTACGGTAGATCGGTATATTCGGCGTGCCGAAGACTAGTATATTCTATAGACGGACCTAGCGGCGGAGAGCGATAGGTAGGCGAGGAGGTCTAAGAGATCTAGAAAATAGAGAGAGACTAGATTCGGCGAACGCGGGAACCGGGAAAGCGAGAGGACTCGTAATTTTCGAGACGGTAACCGCGGCGGTCGATATCGAAGGGAGCGTAGAGAGAACCGCGAGAGATTAAGAAATGCCTTTCGAACGAACGATCGGGAACGCCGTAACCGGTTAAGAAATACCTACGGAACGAACGATCGCGATCGAAGGCCTTTTCTACCTCGTAATCGGAATCGTTCTAGAGAGAGAGCCCGCTCGTAGGAAAGAAATCGCGGAGGAGAAAGGGCTCGATCTAAGAAGAAGAATCGTTCTAGAGAAAGAAATTAGAATAGGTTAAGAAATAGAAATAGGAATAAAGAGGGCAGAGATTAGGCTAGAAAGCCGATAGCCTACTATATAAATGCTAAGGAGGATTCCGTGGAAGAAAGAAGCCCGTCGAAAGACGAGTAAGAGAACTACCCCGAGCTAGAATAAGAGGAGGATTCTATAGAGATAGATACTAATAGCGCATAAGGATACGTGCGCTACTTATAGACGATACTAAAGACTTTGTTCGTATCTAATTACTAGAGCGGTATCGCAAAACTACCGGAACTAAAAGCAATCGAGTAGGAGCCGGTAAAGGCCGCGACGGAGAAAGAGCCTTAGAGTCGAAGTATAGAAGATAAGTATTATTATAAAGAGTGCGGCGCAACCTAGCTATTTAGAAACGCTATATATACGCACATCCGTAAGAGCTACCTAAAAGAAACTAAGAAAACTAGGTCGAAGGCGCTACCGAAGAGAAGTGTCTAACTATATGCGGGATCGCGATCTTAGAAGCCCGTACCGACCTTAGAAGAAGTATCTTTCGACTCGGGTACTACGATTAGATTCTAAGCGGCTTCGGAGACTAACTTTAGAATAGCGTTTCGGAATTGGAACTTTATAATCGCGATGGCTAAGCTCGATAATGGGAAGAAGAAAGTAGAGGTAATCGTCGATACCGGAGCGAATATAAGCGTAACGGATAGAGTATACCTCTAGGCCGCCGGAACTATATACTAGGCTTTAAAGACTAAGCAGCCCATACTACTTTAAAGAATTAATAGAGAGGAGCTTACCAGCGCGGAATACGTAATAATACTCTTTATATTTCGAGCTAAGAAGAGAGGATTCTAGATTAAAGCTACATTCTATCGCGAAGTCTATCTTATCGACGATGCCTAAGGAGCTTTACTAATAGAAATAGATATTTAGAGCCCGAAAGAGATCGTTATTAACACGCTAAGGAGCACGCTTAGGATAGAGAGTTATAAGGGCGCTAAAGTACTAATTATAGTTAAACCTAGGTCCTAAGGATCGGTAAGAGGGATAAGGGTAAAAGTAAGAAAGATAACTATAATCCCACCTAGAACGATAGCACTAGTGCGAATAAATTTTACTAAGGCCCTACTCTAGAATAGAGATTTCGAGTACACCCCTACTTTAGAGTGGACGTAAAAGATAAGTAGCCTAAATCTAGAACTAATTACGTACGCCTATATAATAGACGCAGGAACCGAAGTAGTATGGTTAAGAAATAATTTCGACGAGCTAATCCGGGTAGCTCGAAAGTAGTTAATAGGGACGGTAGTAGACGCGTCGCTAGTGCGCACGTTAACCGCGGAAGGTCTAGATTATAGAGCGGCCGGTTTTAACGCGGATCGAATTTAACCCGAAAAGAAGACTCGCCTAAGAAATAGAGTAACCGTCTACGGGAAACTAATAACTATAGAAGCGTTAGCTAAAGTCGTTAATAAGTACCCTGCGATCTAAACGGAGAAGAACGATTTTGTCTAGATTCTAGAAGAAAGACTAATAACAATTTCTCTAAAGGAGAATTAGAAGAACGATATAAAACTATCTATAAAGGTCTATCTAATAGCGATAAGAGATAGAGAATAAATCGATAAAACGTTTGATAAGCTATATAAGTAAGGAAAAATATATTAGATTAAGAAGCACATCGTATTCGGATTCCCGGTGTTCGTAGCGTAGAGGTAGATCTATAAGAACGGATAGTAGGCGGAGAAGCCGAGGGTCGTCGTAGATATTCGAGGACTAAATCGAATTATCTAGAAAGATTTATACTTTCTTCCTATTTAAGAGGATATTATTAGCGCAGTAAGGGGCGCCAGATATATTACTATAGTAGATGCGACGGCTTTCTTTTATTAATAGAAGGTTAAAGAGTAGGATCGCTATAAACTTATAGTTAACTCGCATAGAGGCTAGAAGTCGTTTAACGTCGCGGTAATAGAATTTATTAACTTAGTCGCGTACGTTTAGCGCTAGCTAGACTAGATTCTGCGAGAATGTAGGGAGTTTACGAGAGCGTATATCGACGATTTAACCATCTACGATAGAATACTAGAGGATTACCTAGATTATCTCGAAAAGGTATTCTAGAAGATGGACGAGTTCGAGATTATTCTAAACCCTAAGAAGAGTTTCGTCGGTTATCTATATGCTATCTTATTAGAATAGAGGGTAAACGCATTCGGACTCTAATTAACGAAAGAAAGGGCGAAGGCTCTAGTAGATATGCCCTTTTCCGAGATATTAAAGAATCTAGAGCACTAGATCGGGGCTACCGGGTGGCTACAGTCTAGAATCCCTTATTACGCCGAGATCGTAAAACCGCTTACCGATTATAAAACGGCGTTATTAAAGTCTAGCCTAGTAAAGGGGAGCGCTCGAAAGGCTTACACTAGGCGTATAAAAGTCGTTTCTATAGAGGATCGCCGGGCGGCCTATAAGGCAATTAGAGAGTACTTGCGTAATCTACCCTAGTTAATCTACTATAATCCGAAGAGAAGGCTATATATGAATGTCGATGCGTCGAAGCGAGGTTTCGGAGCCTTACTATACTACGTAAAAGAGGATCTAAAACCGGACGTCTAGAATAGAAAGGTATAGCCGTAGGCCGACGACCTTATTTAACCGATAGTCTTTCTATTACGAGTTCTAAAATTAGCCGAGATAAGATACTAGCTAACGAAATTAGAGGTAGCCGGTATCGTATAGGTGCTAAGAAAAGCGAAACACATGCTCTATATAGAATTAAGAAAGAGTATCTACTTCTTTATAGATTACTACGTAGCTATCTTTATTGCGTAGTATTATAACTTGTAAACCACCTCGGCTATAGATAAGATGAATCTAAAGCTTATAACGGCGAGTTAATATATATCGTAATTTAATCTTAGGGTATTCTACCGCCCTAGAAAGACGCATCTAGTCCCGGACGTACTAAGCCGATTAATCGGGGATCGCTAGGATCTAGTGCTAGAATAGTCTAAAGAAACCTTAGATCCGGTCGGGGTTTTCTCGGTGGCGGTAGTAGAGATGTCCGATGCGATAAAGAAGAGGATCTAGTAGGGCTATAGTCGAGACCTATACTAGAAGAGGATACTCGAGGTATTAGCCGGCATTAAAGAGAGGGACGCGGTAGAAGCACGGAAAAGAGCTAGAGAGAATCTAGCAGAGATATTAGCGGCGCAGAAACGTATAGAAGAACACGATTAAGGTAAAGCCGTAGATAACGGAGCGGCGTAAGAGGTAGCGAACGAAGATAACGATTCGCTAGAAAATATAGAGAAAGACGTGCGATAGAAAGTATAGAAGCCGAAGGTAGAGTGGTTAGACGCGCTAGAGAAGCTAAGAATCGCCGCGGCGCAGGACGCGGAAACGTCGGGAGGGTAAACGGATCGAGAGGTACCGGCGCTAAGACTAGTAAGCGAGGGGCCCGACCGAGGAACACCCGGAGTAAGCCCGAAACCGGATCTACTAGTAGAACTACCGGGATCGGAAAGGTAAAAAGGCCGACGACGAGTACGTTAAAGGCAGCTAGCAAGGACGCTATATATAGATAATTCTAGAAGCCCGAAAGCTAATAAAGCCCCGGAGGCTATATAGGGCCTAAGGTTTTTTCTACGAAACGAGTTAATCTACTACGTAGACTCGAAAGATAGAAGGTATAGGCTATATATTTCTAGTTCTATCGAATAAGAAGTCTTTAAGATAGCGTATAATAACTAGTGCTACGGAGGATTCTAGCGAGCGTATAATAGAATTAGAATAGGATTTCTAATTCGAAAACTAGCTAAGAAGTTAAGAACTTATCTAAAGTACTGCCCGGTATACTAGATCTGTTCGACGAAGAGGTATACGCCCTACGGTAAATTATAGCCGATTTAAGATATAGTAGGCCCGCGGGAATGCTAAACGATAGATTTTATAGTTCGGCTGCTACCGACGTAGAAAGCCTATAACACGCTATTAACTATTACATGTAAAGTAACGAAGAAGATTCTTCTAATTAAAGAAAAGAAGAGCTGGTTAGCCGAGAAATAGGTAGATAAATATATAAGAAAAGTGCTAGCCTATAGATAGGGATTCCCTAGAATCTAGATAACAGACCGTAATCTAAAATTTACTTCTAAATTCTAGAAGTAAGCCTGCGAAAGGCTAGAAATTAATTAGCATATAACTACCGCGTACTACCCGTAAGCGGACGGTTAATCCGAACGAACTAATTAGACTATCGAGATCGCAATACGTTACTACGTCGTATTATATTCGAATACCGAATAGACGGCGGTGTTACTATATATCTAAGCCTCGATAAATAACGCGGTAAATACGACTACGGGGTTTACCCTAAACTAGTTACTTATAGGTATAGACGCTAGAACTAATCTATTGGCGGCAATAGCAGAAATGCCATAGAATAGAGAGCTAAGAAGAGATATAGCCCGAAGAAAGGCCTAAGAGGCGATCGCGTTCGCGGCGACGGATTAGAAGAGAAGGTACGATAAAAGGTATAAGTCTTTAAGAATAAAGAAAGAAGATCTAGTATTTATACGGCTCTACTAAGAATATAAGGTAAGAGAATATACGGATAGAAAGTTCTCGTACTAGAGGATTAGGCCTTTTGCCATTAGCCGAAAGGTCGGCAACCTGGTATACGAGCTATAGATACCGTCCGAATGGAGGATCTATCTAGTAATATCCGTAGCCTATCTAGAACCGGCACTAAGAGGAAAGGACCCGTACGGAAGAAATTAGTATCTAGAGCTAGAACCGATTATAGAATAGGACGCCGAAGATTCGCTATATAAAATCGCTAGGCTTCTCGACAGAAGAGAAGCCGAGATAAGAGGGCGGAAGGTAAAGAAATACCTAGTATAATGAAAAGAATAGGGCCCGGCCTATAATATATAGATAGCAGAAGAGGCGCTATCGGAGGCGAGGAAATTAGTATAGAAGTACGAGAAAGCGCATCCAACGAAGCGGTAATAGAGGAGAAGCGCGAGGGAAAGGCGTTCTAGAAACTAGAATAGAGTTAGAGAAAAAATAGAACCGCGGGTATAGAAGAAGCTGCCATGCAAAAATAAGGTCTAGGAGGAATAGAGTATTAGATACGCGCAGTATAATTTCGTGGTCGAGGTAGAAGAAGTCGGCGTTTATAGTTCTATTAGGTTTCTTTTATTGTTTTTTCTTTGTTTTTCTTTTATTTTTCCTTTGTTTTTCTTTGGTTTTCTAGCGTATTCGCAGGATTTTGCGGCTTCTAGAATCGGAAGGCGCGCGGTAAAAGAGGCACCGCGAAATAGAGGCGCGCGCGCTCTATTCTACCTATAATAATAGTTTATCCGATCGCGCGCGAGAAACGCCGATACGAAAAGCAGCCTAATAAGAGAACCGGCAGGCCTATTACTATATATCGGAGCATCTCTTAAACTTCCTCGAGCAGCTAGTGTATAGCGCTTTAACTAAGAAGATCGCGATTAGCGCGGATATCTAGCACGACTACGAGCTAGCGGTAGCTTTCGTAGAGTTAACTATACGAATTCTTAAATACTACTACCCTAAACTTATTAAGAAGATTAATTATAAGGCGTTTAAGAAGGTTTACCTCGGAATATACTACGTGCTAAAGTTTAATTAGAGGACTTAAGAATACTTAGATTAAAGGAACGCTAGAGCGGTCGCGACGAACGAAAGGCAGCGCGCTTATTACTAACTTCCGATACTACCGCCGGATTAAGCTAGCCTTTAAGAGGCGTTTTACTATATTAACGCGATAGTTAATAATAATAAGCTATCGCGCGAAACGTAGAATACTAACGTAGTCTTTATATCCTCGATAAGCGAACGCTCGGCTAGCTTAGTAGAATTATCGATCTAAGGTAACGAGAAAGCCGTAGGCCTAGTAATTTCGTAAGATCTCGAAGAGCTGTAAGAGGGTAATAGAATAATAGTGTCTAGCGGATTTCGATTTTCTCGATGGGTTTTCGGCCATGCCTATAGGCAGCCGATTATAAGAAGTTTCTAAGCAAGTAATATATCTAAATATAGAATCGATATCTTCGAAGTATCGAGCTACTCGCTATATAATATACTAATAAGGGTTACCGCGAACTGTCTGCCTCCGGCCTACGTTATGTTATTCTCTAATATAGCATACTAGGTGTTAGCGCTCGTCGAAAAGACTAAGATTATTAAGCTATTCGCCCTCTATCTATACTAGCCAGGCAACTACGATATAAAGAAATATTCGGTTAAGGGCATTAAGCTACTAGGAGCCTCGGCTCTAATTAAGCGTCCGAGCGGAGCCGTCGGATATACGGCGATCGATTAGTATATTTTTATAGGATCGCTAGAAGTGGAAAACGCCTTCTAGGATATCGACAAGGCGAGGGCTACGAAGCCGTAGATTAACCCGGCGGGTAAGAAAAGAGGCTTCTATGTGGTAATAACTAACGACCCGGATACGGTTAACCTGGCTAATTACTACTACGAAGTAGACTACGAAAGGTAGAACTAGGGAGTTCTATATACTAAGGATTAGTAATCCTTGTACCGTAGGTATAAGGACGGCTATATACTGGTTAAGCCTACTGCGAAATTCGTAACCTACCCGGCGAAGTAACCGTATCGGCAGGTAGTAGCTAAGGCGAAGTAAATAGGCTTTCCGATACTAGTCGGAACCTTTAATTCGGTAGAACCTCTATCGAAAAGAAGGGCGGGGATCGCCCCCTAGATACTAACGTACGTGAAATACGACGAAGCCCTTACTATAAACGACTTCTTCGGCCCGAGCGCCGTTTCTAACGACGCATTTAAAGGGTATAAGATTACGGTGGTAGAAATACTACTAAAATTCTTTGGTTCGGGTTCCGAGTTTAGAAGGTGGGCAAGAGATTACGGGGCTATAACTACTACTACCGCCCGTAGTAACACTACGCACATAGTCTACTACGCGGACGAGGTTAACGAGGATTAAGAGGATTTAAAGATTTCGACGAACGCAAAGAAGATAATCTTTAAGAAAATTATAGTCTTAGCTAAAAATATTGCCGGGAGAACCTCGATCCCGGAAACTACGGAATTAGAGGCCGAAGCGATGTAAAGTAGCTTCGCCGAGCTTCTAGAGAGCTCGCTCGCTAGGAGGCGAGGTAAAAGAACGAAGGCTAGAATACTAGTAATATCTATATTAGAACGCAGAACTTAATCTAAGCATAAGACGCTAAAAAACTAAGCGGCGCCTACCCCGCTATTACTATAAGAAAAGAAGCCTAGGATCTCGCGCTTCGTACTATAGATTCTAGCATAAATAGGCAAGGCTTACGAGGGTAGCGTTACTAAGATAGGTAAGTTAGCCTAAGAGGTATTAACGGAGAACTAGGCATCGGCCGCAATACTAGTCGCCACTATAGAGGAATAAGAAATGCTAGTCGAAGCGATCGAGTTAGTATAAGATATAGCCGATAAGGCTAAAGCCGCGGTCGAAGCGATAGATAAGGCTAAGAGAGAAGCTAAGTAGAACTTATTTTAAACCGCGCGGAATATAGCCGACGTAGCGGCATTATATAGGGATAAACTTAGCGACGATAAGATTAAAGAGATTCTAGAAATAGGTGCGAATCTAACTAGAAAGAGTAACGTATTAAAGGTACTTAAGAAACTAAGGGTATAGCTCGGCCCGATGCTAATCGGCGATAAGGAAATGGCGTACGATATCGCGAACGGATCTACTATACTAGCGCAGTATTAGAAACTAGCGGAGACACCTCGATAGATAGTAATTCTCGATTAGAGATCTCTATTTAAGAGGCTAAGAACTTAGCAAACGCTGCCGTACTAGGCCGCGAAAGCCGTCCCGGGAGATAGAGACGTTAAACTATACTACGGGCGCGAAACTAGCTTTCTCTCTATTTTATTTTTCTTTTTTTAATTTCGCAAGACAAGTTTAGAAACAAGTAATAGCAGCGGAGGCAAACCGCTGCGTAGCGATAGAACGGGAACGGTGTAAATTTTCTCTATTTCGGTCTTTTTTTCTCTATTTTTCTTTCTCTATTTTAGCAACTAAGTAAACAGCGAGCGTGGATTTCTAGCGTAGGCCTTAATTTTTGCGCGCAATAAGTAATGGCAGCGGAGGCGAGCCTCTGCGTACCGAAGGAATACGAAATAACGATTACTTACTACTACGATATAGAGCCACTAAGTTATAAGGGGATCTAATAGGTAGAACCTATTAAATAAAGGCCGGGGAGATGTCACGACATCGGTACATAGAGAAGGATCTAATATTATTATACCGGATTACGTTTCTAGATTAGAGGATAAGATCTCGTTCTCGGATCGTAGAATAAGATCCCGTTCCGGGATTACGAGTTAAGATCGGGTTCCTAGATTACGAGTTAGAATCGGGTTTCTAGATTACGAGTTAGGATCGGGTTTCTGTATTAGGATCTCGAATGGGGTTCTTTAGAGGGAGTTCTAGTTTAGGTAGTTACGGAGTAGATAGATAGGATCCCGCTTCTTAGAGGCACGATTCTTAGATATTATTATACATAAGATTTACTTTTTACCTTCTACCATTCGTGACGGTGCCTTTCGGCATTATATTTTAATACTACGGAGAACTAACTTAACTATTAATAAGCTCTATATAAGTTATTACCCTCGAAAAGACCGGAAGAAGCGAAGAAGTAAGATAAGTTATTAGAAGTACTAAGCTATCTAACTAGTAGAAGCAGTAAGCTAACTAGTAGAAGGTATAACTACTATTTCCCGCTAAAAATACGGTAGGCATAGAGATAAAAAAGCACCGGTAAGTAGTAGAGGTTTATAAAGACTAGATAAGTCTATACATTCTCTTTAGCTATACGGTACGGTTTACGTATAGATAACGTAATATAGGATTCGCCGAATGTACGAACTACTAATTATATAACGCGAAGGCATTCGTAAGAAAAAGTAATAGGGCACGTAGTATAGTTACTTAATAGTTTTATAGTCCTCGCGATATCTATACTATATTATACGATGCGCTTAAGCTTCTTATTAGAGTATAAAGATATATTAGCCTGCTATATCTAAATAAACTTTAATTAGGTTTATTCTAGTATCTCTTTTAGCCCTCGGAGGGCCTATATACGTATAATATAGTAGATAAGAGTATACTTCTTATATTATAAACCTAATTTAGAGAAGACTAGTAAAAAAGCTAGAGACTAGAAAAAGTTATAAGTTTAATTTAAGGCATTGCCCGAATAATTATTAAGAACCTATAAGAGTAATATTATCTTATTTAGTAGCGAGAAATTATCGATTCTAGTAAGTAATAGCTTCTAGCGCGGCTAGTATATTAGGGGCACTACGTGACATATATCCCTCAAGACGAGCGATTTAAAGAAGGGGAATAATATTAGGATATAAAGATATATTAGCCTGCCATACCTGAATAAACTCTAATTGGGTTTATTCTAGTACCTCTTTTAGCCCCCGGAGGGCCTGCATACGCATGGTGCAGTGGGTAAGGGTATACTCCTTACACTTCTCCACATAGAACTGTTGCCTCTTTTCGTCCCCATTGATAGATCCGTTTAAGACACAACCAAAAGAATACCATCGTACTCCACATCACACATCAAGCCACACTCCCCGCCCCCCACCCCTCAGAACCCAAGAACAAAGTACCCCAGCGCAGAAAGAGACCCAAGCATCGACACGCAGCCAAACCTCGCGCCGCTCGCCGCACCAGCCGCACTCGCCGAAGAAGCAGCCGCGGCGGAGCTCTAAAAGGAAGTCAGCCAGAGCATCAGACGCGACGCGACGCCCAACCAAGGCCGGGATCCACCTACAGCAGAAGACGGCGCAGCAACCGCAGCGGTCGAAGTGGCGCTCGCCGTCGCCGCCGCCGAACCACCAGCACTCGAAGCAGCACCACCACCACCACTCGCCGACGCACCACCCGACGCACCACTCGCCGACGCAGTCGCAGTCGCAGTCGCAGTCACACCAGACGTCGCAGTCGCCGTGACCGCCGCCGAGACAGCAGGCTCAACAGCAGTAGCAGGCACAGTCGACAAGCCGCTGCACGCCGCGGCGACGGCGGTCAGGGCGCCACCGTAGTACTGCCAGATGTCCTCGTTGGCGGGGCCGGCGCACTGCAGGCAGGCGGCGTAGTCGTGCAGGAAGGCGGCGTCGGTGCAGGGGCCGGCGGTGCCGCTGGCGCGGGCGGCGAGGATGGCTTGGCCTTGCGTGCCGGTGTTAGGATGGTGGGGGTGTGGTGGCTGTGGTGGCGTACCGCAGTTGTCGTGGCAGTTGTATTCGGCTTCGGACATGTTGTCGTCCTGGCGCTTGAGGAGGAGGAGCGGGAGCGGGGCGCCTGGTGGCCAGTCCGGGTCGAAGGGGAGGGCGGAGGCGGCGGCGTTGATGGCGAGGGCGCCGAGGAGGAGGGGGAGGCACTGCTTGGTGGCAAGCATTGTGACGAGGGCTGAGAGATGGGGCAAGTGGTTGCTTGGTCGAATGGGGGAGAGATGGGAGGGTATATCGCCGGGTGACGAAGAGGTAGCTCGGGATCGGACATGGCCAGACCCTTGTGAGTTTATATGTCGCGCCCTCCAGCTGGGTTGGACATGGTACAAGGCTAATCTAATGACTCGGGAGCGCATTCGGACTCGGACCTAAGCTAAAGTCGACATGGGGATGGCCGACCCGAGCGGTCCAGCAGTGGTGGAGAGAGTGGCATGAATCACTCGTGGAGACTACGGGCGATTCGCCTTTAGCCTTGGGTGGAAGCGAGCCCAATGGAGAGGTATCAAGCGAGCCCTTCCAGGCTTGGGTTCCAGAGCAATATGCGGGTGGGCGGATAGGCAGGTGGGCAGGTAATGGATTGGGTGCGGACTGAGGAAGGTGGAGCCGGCTGGGCGACGATATCGGCTGATAATCTTATCAGATGATCTAATAAGATCCCTCCAAACCTGCCGCTCTGCTGCCACTTTCACAAGCCGACGGGGGAAGTCCCATGCTTGTGCATTAGCGCGGGCTCGGCAGCAGTGATACGAGCGTCTTGGAAGACGGCAGGTTTTCTGGGTTGGACAATGGTTCCATCCGACACCAGACGGCAATGCTAAGCGACCCGGCCAATCACCACTCGGCAATGCTAAGCGACCCGGCCAATCACCACTATATATCTTCCCAGACCACCCATCACAGATAGCTCCTCACCATGACAATTTCCACTACCAACAGCCCATTTCCACCATGATGTTCTCAACCCGGGTCTCAGCTAGTCTCCTCGCCAGCTGCGCTCTTCTCATGCAGCAGCACCTCGCCGCGGGCGCCGAAGTCCACGGCGCGGGAGCCGAGGGCACAGTCATGGGCCCGGTCGCCTTCCTGTGGCCGTCGGACCGCGCGTGGGACGCGTCGCAGGACAACACGGCGCCGTGCGGCAGCAGTGCCGGCGTGACGAACCGGACCGAGTTCCCGCTGGGTAAGTAAGCAAGCAACCCAAGACCCGGCATCCCAAACACTGACGTCTCGTTCTTCCTCAGACCAAGGCTCCGTCGCTCTGACCATCGCGGACGATGCTTGGAACGTCGAGTTCCACATCGCCATCGGCAACGGTACGTCGCCGTCTCTCTCGCACTCACGCTGCGGTCGTCGACCGATCAATCGTCCCGTATGCTGACTGACTGACTGCCAAAAGACCCCACCAGCGAGACCGACTTCGCCGAGCAAGTCGTCAGCAACATCTCGTCCCTGCAGCCGGGCCACCAATGCTACAAGCTAGCCGACCTGCCGGCCGCGGCCGCCGCGGGGACGAACGCGACGATCCAGCTGGAGTACTGGTCGAGCTACGAGGCGAGCGGCGGGAACGAGACGTTTTACGCCTGCGCCGACGTCGTAAGTTGTGCCATGTCCCCCTCCCCCCCGTCTTCTCCGGTCCGACCGACTAACCACCAAACCCCACCCACCCCACAGACCTTCATCTCAGCCGCCTCCTTCTCGGCCCAAGTCCCCTGCTTCAACGTCACCGCTTCCTCCTTCTCCTCCTCCCCCTCGCCCTCCTCCTCGCCCTCCCCCTCCTCCCCATCCAACCCGTCGTCCTCCAGCAACGCCAGCAGCAGCAGCGGCAACAACACCCTCTCCACCGCGGACAAAGCCGGCATAGCCATCGGCTCCATCCTCGGCGGGCTGTCCGTCGTCGGTGCCGCTGTGTTTTTCTGGTTGTCTCGGAGGAGGAGGGGGGCGGTTGCTGCTGCCGGTGCCGGTGCGGGTACGGCGAAGGAGGTTGAGGTTGAGGTTGGGGAGGCGGGGAGTGTGGGGTCGAGGCAGTGATTGGTTGGTTGGTTGGCTGGGGGGTTCGTTGATGGTGTTTGAGAGATGTGGTGGCGTTTTCTTGTGGTGGGGGGGACTGTCATGCGGTCCGGCAGCGGGTGGTGGTGGTGGTGGAAGGAATGGGTCAAAGGTAAGGTGAGAGATGTGGGGCGGGGAGAAGCGATGGATAGGGCTGATGGCTTTCCTGCTTGTCTTTGTTTGTACTTGACTTTTTATGATGATGAACAGCACGATATGGATGAACTCACGAACTGCCGATTTTACCGGAATACTTCGCGGATGGTCCGTCTGATCTACCTTTATAAATGTATCTTGAATACTGCAGCAGCACGACCGATGATCGTCGCCGACCTTTAGCACCGCGCCCACAAAAGTTGAATTCACTGTTTCTTTTATTGCTTTTTTTATCTCTACTCACAGAGACCGTATCGAGGCTGCAACTCCCGTTCCAGATACGACCCAGATAGAGCCTCAGATCAAGGGCCCACCACTTACGCCGTATCCGCAACGTCTGTTGCCTTTTGCTCCGCTGCTTCAACCTTGGCCTTTTTAGCTTCCTTCTGCCCCTCCTCTGCCGCGCTTTCCGCCTTTTCTTCCACAGCCACCCTCTTCTTTTTCGTGAACTTCCCCCTCGCTTCCACCCTGCCACCAGCCGGCATGACCCTGGTCGCGGAGAAGACGAAGCCCTCGGGACCACCCCTGCTCGTCATGAGCGGATGCGTGCGGCCAGGCAAGACCTGCCAGCCGCGCACTCTCGAAGTCTGCAGCACGGGTGCCAGCAGGAGGGTGGGGTTGAGCGGGAAGTCGTCTTCGAACTCGTTGCGCTCCTCTTCCGTCGCGGTCTCGGGATCGAAAGGCTTGGTGCCGGGCTTGGGGTTGATGGTGCGGCCGATGAAGGCGGTCTTGCGCTCGCGGGAGTACAGGTCCATGAGCTCCGTGACCGGCTCGATGGTTGGGCTGTAGACGACGACCTGGGCGCCGCCGCGCAGGAGGGGGACCGTGTGCTTGAGGATGGTTGCGGGCGCCATGAACGAGGCGACGACCAGCCCGTCGAAGCCTCCGGCGCGGGTTTCGTCGACGACGCGCTTGACGCGCTCCCACCGGCGCCGCTTGCGCCAATATGTGCCGCGCTTCCCGGATTTCCATGTTGCGAGAACCTCTGGGGTGACGGATTCGGGTTCTGCGTAGCCGACATCATCTTCCGGATTGATGAGCTGCAGCCAGGAGAGGCTCTTAAGGTGTGTGTAGAGGGGATGTGTGGTCGACTGAGTTGGCGATGCGGCGTCATATCCAAAATATTTCAGGAGCGCTACGTTAGGTTGAGCGTGCGAATGGAGAAGAGTAAGGGTGTTGACGGGTGCGGACTGGGCTGGGATGACTTTTTGATTCGAGCGTCCAGAGAACGGTCTTGGTTTTTGTGCAGTCCCATCTGCCGTCCCATCAATCTCTTCGCCAGCTGCTGATTGCTGCTCCACTGGCTGAGCCTCTTGCTCAACAGGAGCATCAGCCATCTCCTCGTCTTCCGGCTTAGCGTCATCCTCTTCTGAGCTGTCGTCGAAGTCATCCTCCTCGGGCGGATAGAGAATGCCCATCTTCTCAGCAAGAGATGCCACGACAAGGCCTCCGGTGTCATCCACCACAAGCCAGCGGCCCCCTCCGACGAAGGCGCCTTCTTGCGTGTCGCTCGGTTGCAGCTCGCAAGCTCCGCCGTAATGTATGTTTGCCCAGGCACCAATCAAGCCCTGCGATTCCTCCCGTATGTCCATGACGCGGTGACCCTCACGTTCGATCATGACTTCGCCGAGCATCGAGGCGTCCATGGGGAGGACGGTGAAGCGCTTGAGGTACTTTTTCGATTTCCGCAGCGTGTACTTGGCCAGCGAAAAAGCCGTCTTCTCGTCAAGGGCCTTATGCGCGGCCATGATCTTGGCGATAATGTCCTTGCCCGAGCCAGTACCAGCCTTTTTAAGCTCCTCGATCTCTTCCATGGACAGGGTCTGACGAGAGGGGTCGTCGACGGTCAAGCGATTGCTGCGCATCAAGACCTCGCCATTCTCGCCTACGATGTCGAACTCGAGGCCGGCGGGTTCGGCGACGTCGCCGTCGGGGGTCGGATCGGGAGTGCCTTCGGACGGGGGAGCTTCCTCGGATTTTATGATGTGCTCGTGCAGCTCGGCAGCATGGACTATGCGCAGTTCGGTCTCATCCTTGCCATCTTCCCGGTCGAGGATCTCGTATGTGACGTTGAAGGGGCGGCCGAGCAGGTGGTTTGCGGGAAAAGTGCCGAACTTGCCAATGGAAACGGTGCTGGGTAGATTAGTGTCCGACATGCAGAACACACAAGTGAAGGCTCACTCAGACTGCTCGACCTACGTGTTGGGGACGATTTCGAGGACCTTGAGCAGGCCCGAGGGCAGGCGCAGCACGACGAAGCTATGCGGGCGGATGCGGGTATGCATGGCGGGAGGCTGTGGCAGTCTGGGTTGCGCGGCGGGCGATCAGGGCATGTCGGGGTGGCGGCGTTGGAACGCGATCAGCACGGGAGCTGTGTGGAAGAGCGTGGCGCAGCAGAGGCGTTGGGGTGAGAGCCGCGGACAGTGGTTGAATTATCTTTTGCGGCCGGCAGAATAACGCCGGGCGGTGAGGCCCGCGGATGATCCAAGAATAGTCGCGGCCGCCGCAGTTGCGCTGGATGCGAGGGTCCCTAGGCCGGCTGTCACGGCAAAGGCTACGACACCTACAGAGTAACAGAGATTGTTCCCAGAGCTCCGCTGTGGAGCGCTGCCGTGGAGCTCCGCAGTCGGCGCAGCGCGACTTGCATCTTGCATCTTGCATCTTGCATCCGAGCGGCGACATCCCGGCTTGTTCCCCGGACGTGTGGCGGTGCTGTCGCGGCGTCGTCATCTTCCGACTGCTTGGCCCCAGGAGCGACTAACCAACCCAAAAACCGCGCCTTCAAAACCTCCAGGCTCCCACCTTGCTACCCCCGAAAGCTCCCGCTCATATTCCACCCCACCGCCCGCTGTCTCGCCCATCACCCAGCCGCGCCATACCTCGCCTTCTCCGCCGCCTCCTGCACAGACCGCGACAGACTGCCCGCTGCTTGCAGCCCCAGCTCAACGCCAATCCAGCCGGGCCACGTCGAAGCCTGATCTTCAGGCACCCGCAAAGCCATGGTGCGCAAGCCCGAGCTTGTACCGCCCCCGCTCTCCCAGGCTACCTACCATCCGCCCTATCCCACCACTCCGCCCGACGAGCACCCGCCGCCATTTCCCGCCGACGCCAGTGGCTACCAATTTGTCTCTCACGAAGATGCCCGCCGTTCCGAGAGTGACGACGACATCAGCTCCTCGTCTGACTGGGACGAGCCCGAGGACGACGATGAGGACCAGAAGGGCAACATTCCTGCTGCGCTGAGGCCCGGTGGCCATCGTCCGACCTCGTCGCAGCAGGTCAAGCCCGACGAACTGCCCGCCTTGTTGCGCGTAGGGCCTCCGGGAGGCTCGCCCGCCCCCCGCATATCCATTGACTCGGAGGACGACAGAGCCAAAGCCGAGGAGAAGACTGAAGAGAAGAAGCCCGAGCCTCACTCCTCAGCCACGTCGCCGCCGCCTGCACTAACCACGCCGCCTCCACCCGCCGTTTCACCTCCAGCCCCCGCCGTGTCTACCCCTCCGCCTTCTGCAGGCCCAGCCTCTGAATCCCCAGCGACCACTTTGCTGGAACGTCGGCCCACCATACCTCTCAAATCACAGAATCCGTACCTGAATATCCAGTCACCATCAACTGGACAAAGCGCAGACCAAGACAATGCGCCCAAACCTTGGTCGCAGGAGCAGCCAATCCCCCAGGAGCCCATCGAAATGCCTTTGGACAACAGCACCCCAGTCGAGCAGTTCTCAAACATGTCTTTGGCAAACATTGCTGAGGACAGGGCCCAATCACCGCCGACTAAGCCCCCACCAGGTGTTCCTGGAGATGTTGTCAAGCAGACTACGGCTGATGTTACCTCTCCAACTTCACCCTCGCAGCGCCATGCCTCGGATGCCTCAAGCGTCTTCTACCCGGGCATGGACGTCTCCTCGCTGGATGGCCAAAGCTCGCGAACCCGCGGCCTCCCAGAAGACTCGGAAGCTCAGCCAAGTCGCACATGGCAAGAACAACAGGCCTGGGAAAAAAGCGAGAGGGAGAGGCGAGAGCGGGAGGCCGCTGCAGCGCAAGAGAAGGCTATGCAGGAGGAGAGGGAGAGACAAGCAGAAGAGGAGTGGCACAGAGGTGAGGCTGCTGCGAAAGCTGCTGAGCAATCTCAACCTCCCACTCGACCTACCGATGACACCGCTCCACCGCTACCTCCTCGGCCAGGGACTTCGTCGACCACGGCTGAACAGGCGCCCTCGCGTCCGCACAACATCGGCACCGCCGATGGCGCGGAATCTCCAGGCACAAAGCAAAGGAAGGAAAACTACTCTATCAAGCACATTAGGTGGTTTGACAGTCATACCAACAACCTGCGCGAAGCTCCTGTACTGACACAGAACGCCAATGGCCCCTGTCCTCTTTTGGCTCTCGTAAATGCGCTGGTCCTTTCAACTCCAGCACGTCAGCAGTCGAGCTTGATGGACGCTCTGAAGACGAGGGAGACCATCAGCCTTGGCTTGTTGTTGGATACTGTGTTTGATGAGCTCGTGTCTGGTCACAGGGGCACCGTCGCCCAGGAATTGCCTGACGTGGGTGACCTGTATGCCTTCCTTCTCGCGCTGCACACCGGCATGAATGTCAACCCGCAGTTCGTTGCGGCTGGGTCTGAAGGCCTCATTGACCATCCCATTTCCCAAGGACAATCCAATCCGGGCAGTTTTGAGCAGACTCGAGAGATGCGGCTTTACAGCACCTTCAAGGTTCCTTTGATTCATGGGTGGATTCCGCCTCCTGACTCGATTGCAACTGCGGCTTTTGGCCGGTCCGCGAAGACTTACGAAGACGCGCAGAATATCCAGTTCCACGAAGAAGAGCTTGAGGCAAAACTCTCGACATCGGGGCTGTCGCCTCAAGAACAGAATCTATATGAGGATTTACAAGCGATCAAGGAGTTCCTGCATAGATACCCAACCCAGTTAACTGATTATGGCCTCAAGGTTATGAAGGATAGCTTGAAGCCTGGTCAGTTCGCCATTCTTTTCCGTAACGACCACTTTTCCACCATCTACAAAGAGCCTCGATCGCAAAAGGTCTTCTCGCTGGTCACCGATACTGGCTACTCTAGCCACGAGGAGATAGTGTGGGAGAGCCTGGTTGATGTTACTGGTAGAGGGAGCGAGATGTTCTCTGGCGATTTCCGGGCAGTCAGCCACAACCAAGGGACTGGCCAAGAGAGACCGATCCGGAGCCTTCTAGACGACGAGCCTCCGCGCCAGGGCAGTGGCTTTGCCAACGGTGGCGGCGTCACCTACCCCCAGGAAAACGGCACCGTCGGCGCCACTCCATCCACCGAACAGGAAGACGCGGATCTCGCCCTGGCCCTGCAGCTCCAGGAAGAGGAAGACGACCGCCACCGCCGCGAGGCCGAGGAACGCCGGCGGCGGGAGAACGAGCTCTCGCACAACTTCCTCTCCAACGAAGCAATCACCAACGTCTCATCGCGCCCCGGCCGCATCACCGACCCCATCCGCGGCTCCGACGTCCGCCCGCTCATCCCCCCGCGCCGCAACAACAACAACAACAACAACAACAACAACGTCCCGCAGACCAACCGGCCCCGCGTCGACGGCGAGGAACCCCCGCCGCCGACGTACGAGCAGGCCGCCAACTCCCCCGTCTACGTCCCCGGCCAGGGCGGCCAGGGCCAGGGCCAGGGCCTGCCGAACCCGCCGCAGGGAGGAGCAGGAGCGCCCCACCACGGCCGCGGCCAGAGCGCCTACGCGTCGACCAGCAGCAGCCAGGGCCAGAGCTACTTCATCGGCGGGCGGCCGAGCGGGCGCGGCAGGCGGACGAGTCATCCCGCCGCGCCCGCGCCAGCTGCCGGTAGCGTGGCGGCGGGTCCCAGCGGCGGCGGCGGTGTTCCGTACGGCAGAAGGCATAGCGGGAGCGGTGGGCAACAACAAGGCGGCGGCGCGCCCGGGAAGGAGGAGAAGTGTGTTGTTATGTAGTCTTTTTGCTTCTTCTTCTTCTTCTTCTTTTCCTCCCGCTCAATCCCTTTCGTCCCACTCTTTTTCGGAGACCGATCCCCGCCCCTCCCCATCTCATTTTCGGGAGTGGAATGAATCTTAATGGCTTCCTTTTCTTTTTAAACGGATCTTTTGATGGATGGTTTGATGGACGGATGGTGTGATGGATGGTCGGTGTAACGGATACCCGTGTTTTTACTCTTCAATTCTAAGCCGGGGCGCACCCCCTTTTTGCCGGGCTGTGTCGTCGTCTTTGGCTGCTCGATGAATGGTTACTTTTTTTTTTTTTTTTTTTGCTATGATTGTGTCGGTCCTGCCTGGGTTTTCGTTCTTCTCTCGTTGTGGCGGAGGTGGGCGGGGGAGGGAGATAGATGAGTGATATGGATGTTTCTTCTTGTGGGACTGAGAAGGAGGACTGATATCTGGTGTCTTAGTAGCAGCAGGTGTTTCGATCGCCTAAGGTCTTAGTCACTTATCCAGTAATGTTCGAGCAGTTCATATTGCCAAGGTGCGTAATGCGCGAGCACCCATCTACCACGCTGTTGGCAATCAGCCATTTTCATGGCCGATTCTAAGTTCGACTGTACATTCGCGAACATTTCAGGCTTTCAGCTTTACGTAGGTGAACCAGTCTGTAGCGATGTTCCTTTGTCTGTTGTTTAAGTAATGCTTAAACTTAGAAAATGTCTTTCTAAGCCTCCTCTGGCCCCCTCAGGAGCGATCGATAGGGGGGGCATTTCACTGCTTCTTCCGCTCAGCGATACGACACCGACACACCACCTCCTCAGCTCGGCCCGCACCATCACCGCAAAGCAAGGGCCGCTTCGCCCCTGCCTTGCAACATTGTGCCAATTTTGGTCCGTTAGGCTGACTTTTATGGTTCAGTCCGTTGTCATCTGGGTTGTACGGATGATGCCCCTACATGCCTGGCCATTTTGTGTAACTGAAACTAAACTTATCTTCTACCGCTCTATAAGTGTAGCAGCCTGCCCATCCAGAGATGCCCCAGCAAACACCTCTCTCCCTCTCGAATTATTATCTTGAATCGACACTGCACAAAATGGCTTGCCTTAACACTACTGGTGAGCTACTCCATTCATCAATCATGCTGCGGCACTCATCAGACGATGATACTACGACGCGCTCGGCCCATACAGAGACCCGTTCTCGCAGGAGTAGTTCATCTACAACGCCAGCGAACACTGTGTCTCTTGTACAAGATGTAAGTGCATATGAGAATCATGCGCGTCCATAATTTTGCTGACATACTCCCAGTATGGCAACGACGAGGTGGAGGCTGCCTATCTTTCCAACACGAAGCCTACCTTGAACAGACCGCCGCAATCACCGATGGGAGAAGTTGGCAATCCAAAACCTTACAAGACCTCGTCGGGCGATTGGTGGGAATGGGAGCTCTTCGGGATAGTCGGCTCTGCGGTAGCACTGGGTGGCATCATACTTGTGCTCTGCTTGTTCCTGGACAAACCACAGCCTTCGTGGGAGCACATATCCCTCAACGCTCTGATCTCATGGCTCAGTACCGTTGCGAAGTTACTCGTCCTGATTCCCATCACCCGCAGCCTTGGTCAACTGAAATGGGTTTGGTTTAAGCAGAAGCACATGCCGTTGCTCGACATGGAGGTCTTCGATTCTGCCAGCCGTGGCGTATTGGGAAGCTTCTCTCTTTTGTGGAGACTTAAATGCCAGTAAGTTGTCTTCTATGTCTACGATATCCTTATATTCGGCGAACTATACTAAAACCAGCGTTTCACCAGGCAAACAGCCGCTCTCGGAGCTCTCGTCACCATCTTAGCAATAGGGATGGATCCCTTTATCCAAAACTTACTTCGGTATTACCAAAAAGCTTCCCTGGATAATCAACACCCGGCATCAATTTCCAATATTTCCTATTACGGTGTTTATAAATGCGAGGAAGGCTACAGTAAGTTCAATGATGTACCAAGCGAGTGGATGTTGCGATGACTAAGAAACGTAGAGCACACACCTGACCTAGTGCTGAAAATGAACGTCCTCAACTCGTTGTACGACGCAGACCCCTCTGAGTCCTGGGCCCAACCATATTACCTATGCCCCTCAGGAAACTGCACTTGGAATGATGTTGCGACCTTGGCCTTTTCAGCAACCTGCAACAACACAAGTGCGGGTTTGGAAAAAAAATGTGTCACAATGGAGACTGGCGAAACAAATTGCTCCGTCACATTGGCGGACGGCTTCGGCCTCTGGTTCCTTGACAACGAGTACTCAGCAACCTCTCTTGTCATCGCAGAAAGGAATCATTACCGCTATGGACAACCCGGCTACTCGCCTTTCTCGTTGAGGTCTGTATATGCATCCGGACCTAAGTTTCCCTCGAATGAATCTGTTTTCATATCTACGGAATGTACCCTCGAGCCAAACGTTCAGGTCTTTGACGCTTCTGTGGAGACTCTGAATGCTTCTACCGGCTCATCCTACAAGGAAACCTCGACGGCATCCTACCCGATGGATCTGACTGTCTCGTCAGATGTGGTTATCGATAGGGTTATCGATAATCAAAATTTCGGAATGTCCTTGACCTCTTGGGATGCGATACATCGGTTTCTACAAGATACCCTCGGAGGTTATGTCCTATGCTACGGATCGGGCGCCGATGTTGGATCATTAGACACCAACTTTACGGATTCAATGAAGTTCGAAGGGCCGCAAACGGATACGCTGCAGGTCATCTATTCGGGCAACTTCTCTCGCTGCAGCAACCCGGATCACAAAGTTGAGTGCGCCGTCAAAAACGTTGCTCGAGCTCTCACCAAATCCTTGCGCGACGCAGCTTACATCCGTAATGGCACGTCAGGCGCCGACATGACCATGGGTGAGACGTACGTCCCGGTGACGCACGTCGGGGTGCGATGGTACTGGATGGCCTTGCCGGTCACTGTCTGGATCCTCAGCGTGGTCACATTCCTCGGCACCGTATGGACTACTCGTCAAGCCAACGTTCAACCGTGGAGGAACAGTCCCATCCCGCTGCTTTTTTTGGGCATTGATCAGGGAGAGCGGCGTTTCTTGTGGGAGGATGGAGTTTCGAACGACGCTTGCCTCCGCAAAGCAGAGCAACTGAGCGGCAAGCTTGAGATTGAGGAAGACGGGGCAACGCTTGTCAGTCATTCTACTTGAGTGATGTTCGGGATATTCGGAGTTTTCATGACTTTCGCTGCGCCAGACTGAGTTGCAAGTTCAATGTTGGAGTTATGTTTTTTCAAAGGAAGCGGGTACGAAGTCCAAACCTTCCGTTACGAATTTCCTTGTAGCTTAGTCCCTGAAGACTTGCCTTCCGGTATCAATTCAGCTACCTGTTTTCTGCATACTATACCGGTTTCCAAAACATCTCTCGTCCCACCCCCTGACAGTCACATGCCTACACTTCAAAGCAACACATCCTGCCACGTCACATTCGAGAACGGCGGAACGTCCACCGCACAAACCGTCCCCGGCTCCGGCAGCGTCCCGTCTTCATAATACGCCTTCGTATACGCCGCGGTGCAAACCGACACCTGCTGCGGGGAGCAATGCTACACACACAGTGGTCAGCACAACAACAACAACAACAACAGCAAGTGCGATGCTTATCCATACCCCCATACCATCATGCTGCAACACCACGCTCCCCCTCAAACTCCTACTCGCATTCCGCGCCGACACCAGCGGCGTCACCGGATCGAGCGTATTCCCAATAATCAGCACGGGGTGCCTCGTCGCCACATCGACGAAATCCCCCCTATACACCTCCCGCGCGTCCATCTTCCACCGCGCACACGCCGCGATATCGAACGCGATGCGGTCCCCCGCCAACCTGCTGAGCGCCGACACCGCTTCCACATCGGGCACCACATCCTCCAGCCGCGCCGCCCGCACGCGCTTGTCGCCGCACTGAATCCCAAACCGGTTCTCGGTGAACACGGGGTCCTCGGCCGTCTGCAGCACGGCCAGCGCCGCGTCCAGCTGCCGGGACGAATTCGCCGACGGGAACAGCAGGGCGTCGAGGAAAGCGGCGAGGGGGGGCCAGAGGGCGAGGGTGGTTTGCGCGAGGAAGATGGCGTTGCGGACGGCGGTGTAGTCGAGGAGGCGGCCGGCGTGGGGGATGGGGGCGAACTTGACGGCGTGGATGAGGGCGTAGGTGGCGGTTTCGAGGGCGGCGGCGGTGGTGTTGGGGTGGGCGGCGAGGGCGCAGGCGCGGGGCCCGGCGGCGAGGCAGGCGGAGAGGAGGGCGCGGAAGGTTGCGTCGGTGGAGGTGAAGCCTTCGATGGCGCCGCTGGGTCCCGTGGTGTCAGTGTGTGTGTGCTTTCTCTCGCTCGCCCTCTCGGGTGGAAGGTGGAAGGGTGGGCTGGGACGACGTACTGCGAGTGGTAGTACTCGTGGATGTTCCACACCCCGTCCAAGACCATCCGTTCGATCCTGTCGGGGAACATGGCGGCGATGGTGGCGCCCAGCACCGTGCCGCCCGACAGACCTGTGTGATACGGTCACCATCATCATCTCTCTCTCTCTCTACCAAACGTCTCCCCCTTACCGTAGTAGCGCAGCAGCCCGTCCTCGTTCAACATCTCCGCAATGCGCAAGTAGTCCCTCGCCGCGAAGGAAAAGCCGAGGAGACTACCGATGTCCTTCCCGTTGTCGTAGCAGGCGGTGGCGAGGTTCTCCCCGCTCGCCCAGAGCCTGCCGAGCGTCGTGTCGGACGCGTTGCCGTTGGCGCGCGAGTTCTGGAAGGTGGCGTTGATCCGCTCCGCCGCGCTCTGGTAGCATAGCAGTGGGATCGTTTTACCGGCACTTCTGCATATCCACGAGGGGGAGGAGGGGCTTGTGTCAGTGATGGTGGCCAAAAAAAAAAATGGTGAAGCACGTAACGAGTAAGGGAATCTTTCTTACCTGGGGTCAAAGCTGATCAAGTCGTAGAAGCCGCCCGTCACGCTAGTCGACGGAAAAGTAAGCGATGCTGTTACTTCGGTCTATATATATATATATATTGCCGCAAAGAGAAAAGAAGAAGAATCAACCAGCTTACGCTTGCATCACCGGACCCAACGTGACCATCAACTGCTGCCCGCTCGCTCCCGGGCCGCCAAAGTTAATCAAAATACTGCCCTTCGAGGGCTGCTTCGAGGCCGTGTACTTGATGAGCTCGATGCCGAGGTCGGTCGAGTCGGGGCTGGTGTAGTCCAGCGGCACAGAGACGTTGCCGCATTCGAACGGCGGCGACCCGTTGATCTCGCAGGGGCCCCATTGGATATCCCGGGTGCCGTTTTGTGCCTGAGCGTGGACGCTGGTATACGCGAGCGCGGCTTGCAAAAGGAGCAGCAGCCGCAGAGATGTGAGGCCGAGAGACATGTTTACCGGAAATTGATTGAATCGGGAAAGGGACACTGCGCAACACCACTCTCGGTGTGATCTTTAATATACCTCTCCAACCCCGCTCAGACATTGACGTCATTGCGCTGAAGGAAGAGGGTGAAGGATGGGTGTGGTTGCGCATCCACCCGCAGCAAGACTGATGATCCTCCGCACACGAGGCTTAAACACGCCTGCCGGCATAGCCGAGCCGTAAGGCGTGCGCTTGGCTTTCTCCAGAAGTGGTAGTCAGAATAGCCTCGGAGTGGTACGGGGTTCCCGGGGGGCGGAGAAGTTGTCCAATAGAATCATCATTCCCGCACCCGACCCCGCGAAGGATTCTGGCGTAACGTTGGACGCGGCCGCGTAGCCACTACAGCGAACATCATCCTTCTGCTTACGTTGTCCCCATCACCTGGGCTCAACACGAGAAGGACGGATATCATGTCCTCCCATAGCAGGTGACAGAACATTTCAGCCCTCTAAGCTCACCGAAGTCAACACATTCTTCATATGGTTAGTTGAATACAAGATCTAGACCTAAATAAGCATTTAGAACTTACATTTATGTCTGGACCTTGAATCCAACTACTCGTTCCATGTGAGTATGGTGGTAAGTCTGTTTTGCTCACCGATGGTCTAGAGCACACATCCACAACCGAGGCCATCAAAAGTTCAGTTTCCTTCGGATCAAGACGGACCCAGAAGCGCGGGCCTTGCTATAATACAACAAAAGAATCGAAAATCCAAACACGACAAGCCGTATTAAATCGCATAACAGAAAGCATCGGCAGTGCAAATAGCCTTAGCAGGAAACAAATCTCTCTCCCACCCAAAAACCATCCCGAGGTCTTTGCCCAACGCGCCACCTCCTACTTCTTCAACGCCTTCTCCGGATCCTTAACGAAAGCCTTGCACCACTTATCCCACTCCCTTGCGCCCTTGCCCACGACCTGTCGGAAGTCGTCCTTGACCTCTGCCACCTCCCACTGCTCGTCCTCCCAATTGCGCCGCTCGCCCGTCGTCTGGCTGGGCGCCCAGCCGATGGCCTCGAGGACCTCCGTCTCCGTCGGGCTGGGCCCGCCCGCGCTCGCGAACAGCTTCGGGTCGCGCTCGTGGCAGCGGGCGGCGAGGTAGCGGCGCAGGACGTCGAGGCGGCGGGAGGGGGTGAAGGTGAGTTTGAGCTTGCCTTCTTCTCCTCCTTCTTCTTGCCCTCCTCCTTCTTCTTGCCCTCCTCCTCCGTCCGCGTCCTTTGCGCCCCCGCCCTCCTTCGCCCCCGTCTCCCCCTCCGCCTTCCCACCCGCGGTCGAGGCCGACGGCGACGACGACGCCAGCCGCCTCGTCGTCGACCGTGCAATCTTGGCGCCCCGCATCGACGAGTACATCCACACGGCGTCCATCTCGACGAGGCCGCCAAACGGCCACACGACCGTCGCCAGCACGTCGACGGCGAAGGAGACGGGCAGCAGCCCCGTGGCCAGGACGGCGTCGCGCTGCGCCTTGGTCTTGGTGCGCAGCATGCTACTGACAAACTCGGCGCGCATGGCGGCGGGGTCGTCGCTCGTGGCGCCGGTGGTCGAGGAGGGCGGGTAGACGATGACCATGTCGGTGAGGCCGACGGTTTTCTTCGTGGAGTGAGAGTCCTCGGGGACGGGGTTGGGGGCGTTGGGGGCGTCGTGGTCGTGGTCGTGGGTGGTGGTGTCGGCGGGGGCGGGTCCTTTCTGCTTGCCGCCGCCGCCGCCACCGTCGCCGCCCAGGCGGTTGATGAAGTCGAGGTTCGACGAGGTGGTCTGGTTGACGGCCCAGTCGATTGTGCGGGTGGCCCTGCTCTTGATGCCCTTCCAGCTGGCCGTCTTGGCGGTGCTGGTCTTGGCCTCGCGCACTTCTTCCTGCCACTTGCGCTGCACCTTGCGCATGCGCTCCTCCTTCTCGCCCTCGGCCGGCTTGGAGAGTGGCGGCGGCGGCGGCGTGTAGATGATGAAGCGGTCCGGGATCGCGTCCGGCGCCGTGTCCTTCAGCGCCGGCTTGGGGAAGGGGATGAGGTAGGCGATTAGCTTGTGCGGGTCGCGCGTGTAGTGGATGGGGTTGGCCGGGTCGTCGTCTGAGAAGACTTGGCGGGTCCGCCGGGGTGGAGGGGGTGGCTGGTATGGTGTTGCAAGCTGCTGGTCGGGACGGGGCGGGTATGGCGGCGGTTTCTCGTCGTCATGGGTTTCCACAGGATGTGGTTCTAGTTGTTGTTGTGGACGCGGAGGGTATGGCGGTGGCTTTTCGTCCTCATGGTCTTCTACAGGCTGTGGTTGTGGAGGGGGGATTTCCTCGTGATCTTCTGCGGGGAGAGATTCCGGCTGGTGGTGGAGTCGGGGAGGGTACGGCGGAGGTCTTTCCTCTCCGTCTTGTCCTTCCGGAGACGCGGGGTGGTAGAACTCCTGGACGGGGCCGCTGTGGTAATCCATGGTGTAGCGATGGGATTCCTAGAGGGTGGGTGGATGCAGTATTTAGATGTCGTGGGTGTGGCTATGTATGACGTCTCGTGCACGCGCAAGCAAGTGGGCGCATGGGCTGCGCCTTCCCGCCAACCAACAGAGTGGCCGCGTGTCGTGGCGGAGGCGGCTGGCAGCGGAACAAGCATTGCGACAAGCTCTCACTTAAAGCTTCGCTGCCCGTCGCGCCCAGTGACGTCATTGTCGCGGACCTATCTACCCCTCAACACCAAAGAACGACGTCTATCCATCGCTGCAAGGATCAGCACACCTGCAAACCCACTGCAGTCGGAGACGGGGAGTCGGTCCTTCCGTTTGAGCGTTCCAGCCCTCAATTCTTCTTAACTCCGCTCAGCTCCGCCCTACTTACCCTTTCCAGACCATCCATCGCCCTCACCCACGGCCATATAAACAGCCAACATCCCAAACTCCACAGCCCAGAAACCAACCATCCACAGCCCAAAGCTCCATCCACCACAAACCAAGCACCAAAAACGGAACCATGGCCTCCTCCCCCGCCGACGACAACGCCGCCCCATCACCAACCACCACCACCAAACCCTACCTCCACGGCTACCACGCCTCAGTCCTCCGCTCGCACAGCGCCCGCACCGCGCAAAACAGCTGCCCGCACCTCCTCCCCCACCTGCGGCCGGGCATGCGGGTCCTCGACGTCGGTTGCGGACCAGGCACCATCACGACCGACCTAGCCGCCATCATCGCCTCCCCCTCCTCCCCCTCCCCCTCTTCTCCTCCATCCCCCACCATCACCACCGACAACAACAACAACAAAACGGGCCACATAACCGCCCTCGACGCCTCCCCCACCGTCCTCGCCACCGCGCGCGCCCACGCCGACAAAACAGGGACGACCAACATCGATTTCCGCCTCGGCGACGCGTGCGCGCTGCCCTTCGCCGCGGGCGTTTTCGACGCCGTCCACGCGAACCAGGTCGTCCAGCACGTCGCGGACCCCGTCGCCGCGGTGCGCGAGATGCGGCGAGTCGTGCGGGCCGACGGCGGGGTCGTCGCGTTGAGGGAGGGGGATGGGCATGTGTGGTTTTGTCCCCCTCTTCCTCCGACTCCGACGACGACGGGGGGTGGTGGTGGTGAGGAAGAGGGGGGTGAAGAGGAAGAGGCAGAAGAGAACCCCGGAGACGTGTTGGCGGAGTGGTACGAGCTGTGGCTGCGGATGGCGCGGGACGCGGGCGCGGAGCCGATGGCGGGGCGGCGGCTGCTGAGCTACGCGCTGCGGGCGGGGTGGGCGCCGGACGAGGTGAAGGCCGGCGTCGGGAGCCAGTGTTGGGCGGGGAGGGGGGAGTTGCGGGAGTGGTGCGGCATGTGGGCGGATAGGGTCGTGTTGAGCGAGTTCGCGGATAATGCGGTGGAAGGGGGGTATGCGACGAGGGAGGGGTTGGAGAGGCTGGCGGGGGCGTGGAGGGCGTTTGCGGAGGTCGAGGGCGCGTGGTACGGGATGATGCAGGGCGAGGCGATTCTCACGAGGCGCGGGTAGTGGAGAAGAGAAGAGCTGGATCGTCTCGGGCTTGATGTGCGTCGGGTGGCTTCTTTGATGTCCTTGAGACAGCATGTTTGCGCGATCAGAGAGCCTTTATTGCAGGAGGTGATGAGTATGATGCAAATGTCCTGTTTGGGCTTCCCATTCGGATATATCCTCGAGTGAATGCAACGCCGCCAGCCGCAAACATTGTGGATGTCAATTCCCGGTTTATAAAGCACTGCACATCACCCCAGTCAAGCAAAAGTTTACCTCATCCCCATCCAAGATGCTACTGTGAGCAACTATATGTACCCTTCATTCCGACTGCAGCACCCTCGGAACCGAGTATTGCGGCTGGAGCAAATTCTTGCCATCAACATCCCTAATCGTGAGCCTATCCACAACATCCGCAAAAACGTCAAACGTCCGAACCTACGCAAAGCAAGTTAGTCAGTCAACGAGAAACCCACTTTTCCCCCTTCCCTCCGTCCAGCCACGAAAGAAAAGAAGACCGTTTCCACGCACACATACATTAACAGCAACCCAGCCGCCTTGCCCCCCCTCGCCATGCTCCTCAGCGTCCGACGAAATGTTGTCGACGAGGACGCTGGTGCCGCACAGCACGCAGAACTTGTGCGGCTTCCGCTTCCGCCCGAAGCAATACTTGCCCATGCGGCCCCCACCAACGACGAACCGGACATCCTCGGTACGCGCGTAGGCCAGCAGATAGCCGTTCTTGGTGCAGATGGAGCAGTTGCAGCGGACGACGGGCGTGGCGAGGATGTCGGGCAGCGTCGCGGTGAATTGGATGCGGCCGCAGTGGCAGGTTGCTGTGTATGTCGTCATGGCCATGGTGGGAGTGGAAGGGAGGGAGGGGAGAGAGGCAACAATGTTGGCGATATTGACGATGCAGAGAGGGCGGTGATGGGGTGCGGGTCCGAAGGTGAGGTGGTGGTTGGTGGTGGTGTCTGGGTGTCGTAGGTATCGCTGAGCGGAAGAAGCAGTGTAATACACCCTTATCGCAATCGCTCCTGCCAGCGGCGGAATGATGTTGGCGTTCACGAGTGCTTTAAGTAGGTTGGGCGGCGCAGAGCTGTGCTGTGCTGCTACCCTGGTACGGCACAGCGAAAACGGCTGCGGCGTGGCTTCGATTGGCTCAGCCGCTCGTGGGTCGCCAGGCAGCAGCAGAGGCGGGAACACGCAGGACTTGAGGCAAACGCGCTTGCTTGGAGACTGCTCGACGATGAGTCATTGGCGAGCACGTTGGCATGCAAGCGCTCTGTTTGGGCGCGGTTTGTGCTTGGAAGCGGGTTTGTTATTGCGAGAGCACATCTATGCTTGTATGTCAGCGTTGCAAGAATCTATTCTTTTGGCAGACCTCAACAGTAAGGCAAAACCCTCGACACCGGAATCAGGGTAAACGCGCTAGCGAATAGGGAGGGTACGCAAGGGTGTGAAACAGTGGTTTGGTAAAAAGCAAAGATGATAACGAAAAACAATAGCATGAACGCCGTTGTGGAAACATACCAAAGGCAGCATATTTTCTTCGAGGAACCTATTCAACTCCAAGGCGATTAGCGTCTGTCAGTGAGTACCAATCGGTCTTGATCATGCACCGCTACTCAAGATCCCGGCAACAGATCGTTAAACCATCGCAAAGCGGCAAAAGTGTTATACATACCAACCAACCGCTCCACTCCACAACCACCAGTCCCAATTCAATGTCTAGATAGACTCACTGATTCACTTTCAAACAAGCGCAACTGTATCTGCTTAAACCAAAGGTTGAGATTTGGATAAGTATTTCATTTGTTCGAGCAGGTCGTCATCGGCCCTTCGTCAAGATACACGCAACTGCTCTTAATTTATTCATAACGTCCTGCAACCGGGAGGAGAGCTTTTTGCACCCTCGCAGCAGAAGAAACTTCGATGCGGCCGTCCCATCATCCATCATCCCATCCCTCCCCACAGCCAACCGTCCCGGAAAACCCCCGCCTTTCCCCCATTCACCCTCTAGGGCGTAGTCGTCTGCGGGACACCCGTGCAGCCGACGGCAATGCCCTGAGTGAACAAACCGCCAGCAACGGGGATGAACCCAGAAACAGCCTTCGCAATCTCACCCGCAATCCCACAGCCGCCCGTCGTCGGGTTAACCGCGGCATCGATGCTAATAATCAGATCATCCGCCTGCAGCTGATCATCAATATACGCCGTCACCCGCAGTTCACTGGGGACCTTATAACCCGTGGTGACGACCGTGCACTCGACCTGGGACGCGATATCGCTCTCGTCCTTGCACGCGTCCTCGCAGCTCGTGGCGCTCCTGGGGCCGCAGGGCGAGTCTGCTTTTCCGGGGGTGCCTTCCTGCCAGGTGAAGCCGGTGCAGCCGCCGTATACGTTGTACTTGTTGCGGTCGGCGATGTTGCGGAGCACCTCCCACATGGACTGGATGAGGCCGTCGCGCATCTGGTTCTGCTGCAGGCCCGGCGTCTGGCCCCACGCGCCGTTCATCTTGATCGACACCGTCAGGTCCGGCTTGCTGTCCGACTCGGCCGTGCACGGGTTGTTGTCCGATTGGATGTCCTTGTCCGTGATGACGGACCGCTCGTTGCCCGCCGTGTCGTAGAGGACCTGGTGGGGAGAAGGTGCCGTGTGGTTAGCTTGGATGCTTGCGGGGAGGGGAAATCGGGGCGGGATTTTGCGTAAGTACATACCTGCCAGGTCTGGGCGAAGAGGTCGATGTTGCCGACGTCGATCATGTTGTCGCTGTAGCGGACGTCCATCTGCACTTCGGCAGTGGCCTGCGTGGCCAGAGCCGCGACGGCGAGGAGGATGGCGTTGTTGGTCTTCATGGTCTTTGAGGGAAAGGTTAGCAATTTGATCAGACCGCATTGGGTTGCGTACTTACGGTTGCTCGGAAAGAGTGACTGCGGAGGCTGTCGAATGAGGGTGGTGTGGTTGGAGAAAGGTCTCACTCAGCGTTGCGTGCGGCGCCTTTATAGAGAGCCTCACGCTGTCCAAGCATGCCCTTGCCCGGACTGCATGAGTCTCTCCCGGCGTGACGATCCGGCGTGAGGCCTGACATGCACCTGTTCTCGGGAGGAGGTCGTTGCTCGTGCCAAGGCTTCGTATCTCTCGGTATCAGGATACATGTCCTCTGCGGCGAGGCCCAGCTGACCGGAATCCGACTCAGTGAGTTTCATAGCGTGGGTTGAGTCAAGTAGTGTGATTAACTTCCATAGTAAGTTTGACCCGTGCGCATCCTGTGCGCATCACTTCGGAAGACATCCGAAGAGCCTCTCGGTCGAGCGAATGAGCGGCTTTCGCCAAATCAGACTTTTTGAATGTTCAAGGCATCCCCTATCCAACGTGCTTCTGTTGGTGGTGGATGGTGAAGAAGAAGGTGGACTGGTTAGTGTGAGGTTGGAGGCCTATGTCAGCGAGTCATATTACACCGTTCGGTGGGAATTATATGGGGTAGCTTCCACTATCTGAAGCGACTTATGACGTACGCGGGCTTCTACTACAGGGAACGTTACTTACAAAGAGCATAGCCTCAGGTAATTTCGGCTAAGGCTGATGGGAGGCCCAAAACCTGGCGCTAATCCATCGAGGCTGAAGGATTCAACGGCGGCCCGCCTCCGCCTTACTCGCGCCCGGCGAGATTCTCGCCCGCAACTGATTCATTGATCGCCGGAAGGAGCGTCGGAGTGACGGTGAAGCGCGAACGGCAGGAGCAATGAGGCTAGTGGTCGCTGCCGAGATGCGGCAACCAAGCATCCAGAGACGTTAACCCCACAACCACTGCTCTTATCGCTGTCCTCAGGCACCCCGTTCGCCGGCTCATGCCGCCAGGGACGAGGCTGCTACTCATGTCAACAGAACCCATTCCAGAACAACGCCCCTTGCTCTCGACCCACCCACCGCCCCGGCCGGTGTTTCCCGCCCTACCTTGATGGATTCATGCCTCAAAACTGCCGTTCTGATCCTGTGCAGATCAGGCGCATGGACAACCTCTCGGTCTAGGTTTGACGGAAACCCCGGTTTCACCCAGTTTCTCCGTCGGTTTCCAGCGCTAAAGCTTGTGCCTCGACGATTGGCAAACGCACTTGCCCTGTTCAGATGCTCTGGCTCGCGAGGTGGAGTGTCGACGGAACCGGGTACGAGGTTACCCCAGTGGGTTCGTTGCAGAGGTTGTCGGGACGCCGAAGTGGGAAACAGTCAATAACAGCATACACCCACCCATAGCCGGTCGTCTGCTGGTACTCTTCCGAGTTGCGGGATTCCCTCTCTTGACCTCCTCCTCAGCTGTCTTCACACTTCGTTCCTTGGTATCTTCTCTTTGTAGAGTTCCTCCGCACGTCGAGCGACATTATCATTGATTCCTCTACCGCCGAGCGTTCCCTATCAGACGGACTGTCGAGTCGAGCATCATGCAGTAACCTGTGTCGCATCTACAGGCGCTTTCTTGGCAGGGGTTAGCGCAAGACTAGCTCGCACCATCACCGCCTCCAGGCTCGCCGAACACTTGTATCTCAGAGATGAGATGATACGACACTATTCTTACTGCGAGCTTCTGTCCACCGTCGGATGATATCACGCTTCATTGGATCCGGATATCCAAATCTCGAAATTATACGCTTTACCTCCGTCGGCTGGGGTTCGATGCTAGACTTGAGAATGAATCGGTCGAGCGAGGAGTAGTAACCCTCCTCCTTCACGCCAGTCTGTGGTTCCATTCATCCAGTCAGCCACCACCTTGGCAAGAAAATAGCGGTGAGAGCACGGCGTGGGGGACTACTACTCACCGTATCAACATAGTCTAAACAGGCCGCTTGAAGCTCGCGTCGAGCCTCTCAATGCGCCAGTGGAAGTGAAAGGCGCACCAAAGCTTGGAAGTGACGAAGACGACCTCGCGCTTCACGACGTCGAGCGCTTCGAAAACCTTATTGAACACCTCGCCGACCTCACCCTCATTGTCGTGCATGTAGGCATCGTCAACGTGACGGCTCGAGCGGCTACCTAATAGCATTCAGTTACTACGGCCGTGGTGAATCGTTCCCCCGTGATCGAGACTATTCAGCGACGCCCATCAACAGAAGGCTCTCAACCAGCAAGACAAGGGAGTTGAAGGCAGTGAGTCCTACGTTACGATCGGTTCACAGCCGGCAATGCATTCTCTTGTCGTATGATGCCACACATACCGTGGTGGTCCCTTGAGATGACTCTCGTGGCAGCGTTAATCGCAATTCTGAAGTGAGACCGGGAGGCAGACTGCAGTGGCCGCAGGACAATAAGGACGGGATGACCGGTGCGAGCATCGTGCACGAACGACATTGCTTCCACGCCTGGCTGGCTCGGTACCTCTTGCTTCGGTAGAGTTTGTTCGTCTGTGACACGTGAGTCCTGACTGCCGAGTCCTCCCACTCGGAGACCTATGATACGACGAGGACGTGGCCTTGTGCCATGCTGCAAAGCTGGAACGGGCCGTCGAATCAGCCCATCTGCATGGATACCCAGCCAAGAGGCGAGGGTGGGTTGATCCTCTGTCCCCTCTGGTGGTTTCTCCAAGCGTAGCCGAACCGCAGTGCGCGAATAGCGCTGGCCGATTGCGTGTACTGCAGCGCTTGATGTGAACACCACAGCCCTTCCGACTAGATGCTCCAGGTGCAACCATGCGAGCCATGTGTCCAAGTAAGGGCGTAGGCGCAAGCAATATTCTTCTCTTTGCCGTCATTCCTCGCACCCATGGGGACTGGACACGACGTGGAGAAGCACGCGCAGTTACGTAGGTTGACAGGTGAGACGAAGTCAGGTTCGACTTGCTGGTCCAACAGGATCCGCGTTCTAGACCCTACCCAGCACCCGAGGCTTTTCTTATCAACCGCCGCCGAAAGGTATGTAGAGCGTCTCGAGTTACTGGGGCAGGTGTCAAAATCTTCGGCAACGTACTGACTCTGCTTGAATCTGGTTCCCAGCATAGAAGGTGCAAAGGAATAAAAAGCTGCAGACTCATCGCAACGTCGGTCCTCTCCTAGTTCTTTACAGAGGTACGGTGGGACCCATGTACGGGTATCTGTTCGGATTCGGATTGGCCGATGCGAGCCAAGGATGGAAGCAGGCTCCACAATGTTGCCAGATGTGGACTTCTGCGATGCAGGATAGGAAGGTAAGGAGAGATCTGACATCCGCGTTGGTGGTAGGGCGATAATGCAGATGCAAGCGTCTGTGCCGCAAGCACGACATCAAGGGCCAAGGAAAAGACAACTGCCGATGAAAGTTCGGGTCGGTCGGCATTTCCGATCTCGAGCGGCCAGCGAGCTGGGATCCGAGGCGATCCAGTGTTCTTTGATGTATTTGTTGTCGTCGGTGGCTCGTCCGGCTGCTCGGCACAAAAGTGGTGGAAAAGACAGGGTGGGCTGGCGAGATCATATGCGGGGTGGCGTGCTTACTTGGTTTCTTTCCAGGGATCTTGTAGGACGCGTCAGCCGTGCAAGCGACAACCTCCTTTTCTGGAACATCTTCTAAATATCTGCCAGCATGCCCCGGGACATTTTCTCTACCGTTATAGCCTGGGATTGCATCTCCAAGAGAAAGGGGAGGAAGAGGGAGGACCCTGTGTTTGGCTGGAATGTCAGGCGAGGTCCGCGGTAAAGCAAAGATGCGTTTCAAGCTGCCGCTTTCATGTAAGGTGCATCGCCGGCCCCACCAAGCAGGAGACATGCGCACTAAGTGCGTGGCGACTTCCATTGTCCTGCACCTGGGCGTATATGGGGAAATGTGCGCGCTCTCACTGGTGGAGCTGCGGCGGCTGCAAGAAGCGAAGAGGGATACATTAACGGAGTGGGACCAATCATCGTGGGTCCAATTTGTTTATGCCAAGTCGCGTATGCCAGCTGTTAAACGCCCCAGGCTTTCCGCTTCGGGGAAGTACAGATAAGGCGAAAAGTGTCCGCGAAGAAAAGGGCAACGCAGGAACCAAGCTCGCGCGGCAAAGGAGCCGCGGCTCTGGGCGCTGCGTAAGCCCGTCACACAAGCATCGGACAAGATGTTAGTGACGGGTTGCACGACTGGCTGGGTAAAAGGAAGATCTTGCTTCAAACCATGTTTCCAACTTTTCTCCGTCGGAAGCGCTCAGTCGCGTGCGGCTTGGCGGCGCCGTTTCATTTGCACCGGGCCGAGCGAGGGGGTCGAGACAGGCGGGTGTAGAGCGGGTGGAGTTGTAGCACATGCAACTGGCCAGCCAACTGGGGGTGATGTTAAGGTGCTGACGACGACTTTTGCTTGGCGGCGATCCGGGTTGCGGGGGAGCAGTGCCGGTAAGGGAGCTGCCAAGCGTTGCGCATCACCCTAGCGCCTCATCCGGCCTGCTGCCCCGAGCCTCAATGTTTATCAGTCCAATCATGGGGGCTGCGTTTCAACGCACGTTGTCGGGAGTTTCGGGGGTGGCAGGGCGGTCCGTGGCGGGTCATGATACACGGACGCCGCTGTGCCTGGTTCGCCAAGCCGCCGGACAGGAAGCTTGAGGCAGCCGCAAGGGTTGCGCTGCTATAGCGACACCATGGTCGACCTCCCGCCTGCCTCGAACAGCATGGCTGCTACACTTGGCGTTCTGCTTTGCCGCCGCTAACGTGAATCTGCCGTCAATTTGCGGAGACAAAGCGTACGCGGCGGCCAATATCGTCGCTTGGCACTGCGTCTCCTGGAGGCCATGGGAGAGTTGGTTGTAAACAGCTAAGGCAGGGCGAAGTGCTGTATAAAGCTGCTCGTCCAAGGCCCTTCTGCTGTGACACCACCATCCACTTCTTCCCTTCTCTTCACCAGCCCACCCAGCCGCAGCCCAGCTCATCAGCCACCATGGTTCACATCTCTGCCTCCCTCGTTTCCCTGGCTGTGAGCCTCTTCGCTGGCGGCGTCCTCGCCCACCCCGGCCACCATGGCACGACCGAGATGAAGTCTCGCGCCGAGTACATGGCCAACGCCAAGCGCACCTCGCTCTCGCACTGCGCCGACGTGCTCAAGGCCCGCGGTACCATGGACAAGATCGTCGAGCGCCGCCAGAACAAGGTCGAGCAGATCCGCGAGAAGCGTGGCATCAAGAAGAGGTCTCTGCTCAAGGCCCGCGACTTTGACGACGTCCTCAACACCGACCACGAGTCCAACCTCACCGGCATCACCCCCGAGACGGACCCGGCCGCCTTCTTCGGTGACCTGCCGTCTTGCGTGCTGTCTCCCGAGGTCACCGAAGGTCCTTACTACGTCAGTGGCGAGACTGTCCGCACCGACATGACCGAGGGCCAGGGTGGCGTGTGAGTTCCCCCGCTTGGCGTGGAAAGTGGATAGAGTTTTTTGCTGACAGTCAAACAAACAGCGAGCTCTACGTCGACGTCATGGTCATGGACACTGAGACGTGCGAGCCGTTGACGGGTGTGGCGCTCGACTTCTGGGCGTGCAACTCGACGGGCGTCTACTCGGGCGTCGTCGCAGGCGGCAACGGCAACGAAGCCGACGAGAGCAACCTCCAGAACAAGGCGCTCCGTGGCATCCAGTTCAGCGATGAGGATGGGTAAGCAAGACTGCATGCATGATGGAGAACGGCACTGATGCTTGGCCGATGCAGCGTGATTGACTTCCTCACCATTTTCCCTGGCCACTACACGGTAAGAAGCCCAGATGAAGACGGATTCCGAGCCAGCTGCTGACGCACAGATATAGGGAAGGACCAACCACATCCACGGTAGAATACATCAGACGAACGACAAAAGAAAGACTTACTAACAGCGATGCAGTCATGTCCCACCTCAGCGCGGAACAGCTGGACAACGGTACCATCACGTCGGGCCAGATCTCGCACGTCGGCCAGCTCTTCTTCGACCAGGACCTCATCGACCTCGTTGAGACGGCGTCGCCGTACTCGACCAACACGCAGGAGCAGGTAAGACGGCCGTTGGTCCTTTTTGGGGCGACCAGGCTGACAGGCATGGACAGATGCTCAACGTGGACGACGGCATCATGGAGCAGGAGTCGGCGACCAGCGACCCGGTGGTGTCGTACGTGCTTCTGGGCGACACCATCGAGGAGGGCGTCTTCTCGTGGATCAGCTTCGGAGTCGACACGTCGGTCAACAAGACGGTCAACGCCGCGTCGTCGTGCTATGCCGAAGGCTGCGTGGCCAACGAGAACTCGGGCGGCCCCGGCGGTCCGCCTCCCAACGGTACCTTCCCCTCGGGCTTCCCGACGCCGCCGGCGAGGAAGTAGACCACGAGCTGACCCGGACTGCAGCTGCCTAAGTCTGCAAGCGTTCGTACGAGCGACTTCGGACGACGGAAACGGAATGATGGGGATGAGGCGAGAGTTCGTGACGGAGAGACGAGTTGCTAGCTGGGAAGCTTGGGGTAGCCAGTAGTCAGGTGTAGGTAGAGAATTGCAGATGTTAGCCTTGGCGACGAGACCCGCTCAAGCGTGCGTGACTGGAGTGATGATGGGGTGCGGTGGAGATGATGTCGGGCTTGGAGGTGCGGGCGGATAAAAAGGCGGGTGAATGGGCGGCGAATCCGCGGCACGAGGCGGCAGCGACGTCACCCGCGCCTTCCTCAACTCTCCTTCTCTCTCTTCACGCCGGATGATCGACACGCCCAGCAGCCACGGCGCCCGAGCTCGGCCAGCATTCAGGCAGAATGGCTAGCGCGCCGGCATCTCGCAGTCCCAGCCGCATACAGCTCCTTCGCGCAGCCGATGGCTAGCGTGGAGCTGTTTTTTGCTCATGTCATGGGTAGTTAAAGCTATCGTCCGCACGAGAATGTCGAATTAAAAATTCTACATATATGTCTAGATAAATACTTTAACTACCTACGTATTATTTTTTTTTTCTCTAAGAACGAGCTAAGGCATAGTTACGCCATGTTCTGCTATTCTTCGCGCTAGCCATCGGCTGTAAGAGGGGTCTGTAGCAGCCGCTCGAAGTCCCTCTGGCCGAATCGGAGCCCTTCGGCAGCGCCTAGCCCAGCTGCCGCAGATGAGCCGACCCCGCAGCTACATACCGTACTACTCCACACTCTCCAGAGATCCAACGTCGTACGTGCGGAGATGTCATTCTATTTCCGAATCATGCGTCGCATACAAAAGCCGCCTCAAGCGGCTCTTTTCCCCTGTAGCTGATCACGACTTTCTCCCCCCATTTCATCCCCTATCTAACAGCCATGTCGTTGCGGACGAGCATTGCCGGCGTAGCGGCTTTGGCTACTCAAGCCCTCGCCGTCGAGCTCACTACGTTTGGCTTCCCGGACTGTGCCAATGGCCCGCTGAAGGACAATTTAGTCTGTGACAGCTCCGCCTGTGCGTATATTCCTCCCCCCGTTCCTGACGCTACTTCACTAACGCTCCCGTGCAGCTCCCCGTGACCGAGCAACGGCCCTGGTCAATGAGCTCACCCTTGAGGAGAAGTTCAACAACACCGGCAACACCAGCCCTGGCGTGCCTCGTCTCGGCATCCCTGCCTACCAATGGTGGAATGAAGGTCTGCACGAATTGCCCCTCACAAAAGAAATTGGCCTGACTCTCGTAGCACTCCACGGAGTCGCCTTCACTCTCCCCGGCAAGCCAATGACCGATTCCGGCAACTTCTCTTACGCCACTTCCTTTCCGCAACCTATTCTTATGGGCGCTGCGTTTGACGATGAGTTGATTTACGATGTAGCGAGCGTCATCAGCACTGAAGCTAGAGCCTTCAGCAACGGCGGCCGCTCTGGCTTGGACTATTGGGTGAGCCTCGCTCCTGCCGGACTTGTGCCAAACCCACAAGCCTAACGATCCTGTCTTGATAGACTCCCAACATCAATCCCTACAAAGATCCAAGATGGGGCCGTGGACAAGGTGAGTCCTGATCCTTTTTACTTTGAACTACACCATATGTGACTCAGACCATGTTCCATCTCGCCTGTCCCGAAGTTAGACTAAACCATTATTCCAGAAACCCCTGGAGAGGATCCTTTCCATCTTTCCAGTTACGTCCAGAATCTCATCCGCGGCCTTGAGGGCAACCAAGACGACCCCTACAAGAAAATTGTAGCTACGTGCAAGCATTTCACTGGTTATGATCTGGAGAACTGTAAGCCGAAAAGAAAATTGCAATAACAGCCTCATCGTCCTCTAACTAGTCGTAGGGAACGGCAACTTCAGATATCAATTCGACGCACAGATCAGCATGCAAGACATGGTGGAGTACTACATGCCCTCATTCCAGGCATGTGCCCGGGAAGCCAAGGTCGGGGCTTTCATGTGCTCCTACAATGCTGTCAATGGCGTCCCGACCTGCGCCGATCCCTGGCTTCTGCAGACTGTTCTGCGCGAGCATTGGGGCTGGGATCAGGAGGACCAGTGGGTTGTCAGTGACTGCGACGCCATACAGAACGTCTTCCTTCCACACGAATGGGCTGCCACTCGCGAGCAAGCGGTTGCAGACTCGCTCAAGGCCGGAACAGGTAGGACCCCATCATCTCCGCAGCCTTTCCATCTCTAAACTTCCTTGTTAGATCTCAACTGCGGCACTTATTACCCAAGATATCTTCCCGGTGCTTATGAGCAAGGCCTGATTAACGACACCGACCTGGACAGAGCACTGACACGGTAAGATACTGACTGAAAAATCCACCAACTAAAACATGCCGGCTGACAAACCGTCCAGGACATATGCCTCCCTCGTCAAGCTCGGATACTTTGACAGCGCCGAGGACCAGCCATACCGGCAGATCGGCTGGTCGGACGTCAACACGCAGCACGCGCAGGAGCTGGCGCTCAAGGCCGCGCAGGAAGGCATCGTGCTGCTCAAGAACGACGGCCTGCTCCCCCTGTCCCTCGACGGCGTGTCGTCCATCGCGCTGATCGGCTCGTGGGCCAACGCCACCGAGCAGATGCAAGGCAACTACTACGGCATCCCGCCCTACCTGCACTCGCCCCTGTACGCCGCCGAGCGGCTCGGCGTCACGGTCAACTACGCCGAAGGCGCCAGCCAGGGCAACCCCACGACGGACGACGGCGCCGAGTACGACGCGGCCGCAAAATCCGACGTCATCGTCGTCGTCGGCGGCATCGACAACGACGTCGAGAGCGAGGAGCTCGACCGCGTCGCGCTCGCGTGGTCGGGCCCGCAGCTCGACATGATCACGCAGCTCGCAACCTACGGCAAGCCCCTCGTGGTCGTGCAGATGGGCGCCGGCCAGCTCGACTCAACACCACTCATCGCCAACGCCAACGTCTCCGCCCTGCTCTGGGGCGGCTACCCGGGCCAGGACGGCGGCGTCGCCCTCTTCGACGTCATCACGGGCGCGACGGCCCCCGCGGGGAGACTCCCCTTGACGCAGTACCCCGCGCGCTACGCCGGCGACGTGGCCATGACGGACATGTCGCTGCGGCCGTCGGCCGCCAGCCCGGGGCGCACGTACAAGTGGTACAACGGCACCGCCGTCTTCCCGTTCGGCTTCGGCCTGCACTACACCAACTTCTCCGCCGACGTCACATCCGGCCCCGGCCTTTCCAACAACCAATCATTCGCCATCGCCGACTTGATCTCGTCCTGCAACAGCACCACCAGCAAACTCGACCTCTGCCCCTTCACCACCCTCGCCCTCACCATCACCAACACCGGCGCCCGCGCCAGCGACTTCGTCGCCCTCGCCTTCCTCACGGGCTCCTTCGGCCCCGCGCCGCACCCGCGCTCCTCCCTCGTCGCCTACACGCGTCTCCACAACATCGCCGCCGGCGCCGCGCGGCCCGCCTCCCTCCCCCTCACCCTCGGCAGCCTGGCAAGGGTCAACGAGAACGGCGACAAGGTGCTGTATCCGGGGGCCTACGGCGTCGTGGTGGACGTGCCGGACGCGCCGTTGGCGAGGGTCGAGTTTGAGTTGACGGGGGAGGAGGGGGGCGTGGTGATTGAGAAGTGGCCGAGGCTGCCGATGGAGGGGAGGGAGGGGGCGGGGGTGGGGGGTGTGCCCGAGGGGTATTATGGGGGTGGGTATGGGAGCGTGCAGGAGGTTCTGTGAGCGAGCTCGGGTGTGGGGTGGGGTGGGGTAGGTGGAAGGGAGATGTGGAATGCGGTATGTATGGCGCACTCGCTGACTGGATGGGGAGGTGGGCGTGCGTGTGTGCGGTCCTTGGAATCTTGCCGCCTACTGTGGCTATATGATCTGGCTAGCCCGGCGTGCATGCGAGGAATGGCTTCGTTAATTGAAAGAGTGTATGGCAATGAATACACATGTCTAAGTGACGTGATAACAGTTTGTTTTAGTGTACTGTATCATTTAGTGCTAAAGGTAGTCTAGGTGCTTTCCTTACTGACGAATCAGTTGACGTCGTGACGAGAATAAAGAACTTATTTTCGCTGTACGCAATTAAAGTCATCATCCAGAGGAATCTGTAGAACGTGAAGCCGTACAACATCTTTCGGGCATCGACTGCAACTATATATTTTACGTGATATGTGAAAAGAAGCAGAGGTAGAACGAACCCCCTTCTACCTCTTCCACGAACCAAGTGTCGGGCGCGGGGTCCACCACACGCACGTCATAAGCACCGCACAAGCAAAAGCAAAGAAAAGAAAAGAAAGAAAAGGCTCCAGCTCCAAGCTTCAGCTCACCTCCAGCCCCAGCCCCAGCTCCAGCGCAGCCAATCCGACGCCGAGACCGCAGCCGTACGCTTCCTCGCGCCTCTCCTCCCCCCGGCCCGTCACTACCGCCCACCAACCAACCAGTAGCAGCAACAGCAGTCGGTAGTCAGAGAACAAGGATCCTACGTCCATACATGACAAAAAGCCGGGAAACGCAACAACCGGGTAGGTACCCGCAGCCGCACGGTGCGCGGGTGTGATCGGGAACGATTCCGAGCCGGCCTTTTTCACCGCTTCTTCGGAACCGTCCCACCCCCTCTCTTTGGCCCTTTTCAGGATGCTTTTTTCGGCGCCGGCCGGTGAGAAGAAGGTGCCCCACGTATGGTACGTCAGTCGTCGGACGCAGTCCTGCACCGAGCATTTCGGGTGGTGGGAAAGAAGAGAAAAAGAAAAAAGAAAAGGCACACACAAAAGAGAGTACACGCAGCCCACTAATCCCGGAGCAGAGGTCGTTCTGGAGGCAATTCCGCCGTTCGACACGTTGATAGCTACCTATTATGGTTAGGCGGGAGGGGGGAGGGGGGAAAGGATTCGCCAGCCAAAAAAGTAAAAATTGTGGTTTTCTCTGATTCGAAAAAAAAAGAGCCAAACGTCATGAGGCGCGGTCAGTCCTTTTTTTTTTTTCCCTTCGGTGCTCCAGCTCTGGTGTGATGACTTTCGTGCGCATGTGACCATTGGCAAACCAGTCTCTTGCATCTTCGCTAACTAGCCCCCGTTCCTGGCTGTGGTTTTTATGCAATCATCTTGTTTGACGAGAAGAAACGGGAGAGCGCAAGCGAAATGCCCGATGATAGGCCAACCACTGAGAGTCTGACGAGACTCTTATGTTGAAGCATTGTCTAACAATAAACTTTTTCCCTTCCTTCCAGAACCCGACGGAGAAGCAACTGGGAAAAGCTTCAGGTGTGACGGGGCGCCGCAGTTATAGCATCGGATATTATTGTTTGATCTACGCGATGGACCAGGTTCAAAACAAGTTTGCCAACCCGGATCTCGCCGCAGAAAGCGAGGGGTGCACGGAATCGTTGGGAAAAAAAAGAACGGTCCGCGGGGTTCGCCGTTCCGAAGCGTGATAGGACAATGGCGGCCGTCAGGCTCGGGAAGAAAGCGAGAGAGAGAAGTTCCATCTTGCACTGTACCATAATCTACGGCTGGCTATCTAAACATACAGAGAGAAAGTAGAGTAGTTGCAGAAGCCCCCAACGTGAGCGATGCCGGACTGAGAAGAGTGCGAATACGTGTATGTGAGCAATGAAAAACGACGAAGCCACCCTTCCATACCATCTACCAGACCCGCGCTCCTCGCTCTTTGAACACCAAAACATGACCTTTAGCAAAGAAGAAAAAAAAAAACGACTCCGACAATGGAACAGAAAAAAAAAATTGACAAGCGAAAACGCCCGGCACCCCGGCCTCCACCAGCAGTTCATCTCTGCGAAGTAAAACTCCATGCTATTTCCCATTTTGATGATTTCCCGTCTCCCTCGTCACAACGACAACACTCCCCCCTCCCTCCACGTAGCATGTCCCACGAGCTCTCTTTGCTCCAAACCCCGGTCCTACTTCCCCTGCTCTTCCTTGCTCTGCTTCCACACCTCTCCCCCGTAGTGTCAAATGTTGAATTTCCCCTTTCGCGCTTTTTCCAGCATGTGTCCCCCATCCTCCCCGTCTCCCAGTCGCCTCAAGCGCAGCACGAAACGAGCCGGAGAGGAAAAAACAGACGCGCCGCCCGGAATGTAGAGAAAAAGCCCAGGCGGGGCAAATGTCAGCGCTCCATGCCGGTGAAGCGATCGTCGTCTAGGTCGTGATGTAGCCTCCGCCTCTTAAAAGGGAGGGAGGAATGATGCGATGATGATGATGAACCCACGGAGGGGGGAAGGAGAGAAGAAGAACGGGGTGACGGCGGCGGCGGCATCAGCTGCTCGTCCCTCGTTCTCTTCATTGCTTGGCTTTGGCTGGCGGTGGCGGCACCGGCCCTCCCCCCCTCCTCCCTCTTTCAACAAGCACGGCCTAGCAGCATCAATCGTCACTTGCTCCACACGCGGCTGTGCGCCACGAGCGCCCAGTCGATGTCGCGCCACAGCTTGTACTTCTCCTTGATCGGGTCGTCGAACAGGCTGTCCAGCTCGCGCCGCCACACCTCCTCGCGCCCGCGGCTGCGGCCCTCGCAGTACTCGCGCTCCGGCGGGCTGTACCCCGCCGTCTCCCAGTCCAGGATGCCCGTGATGCGCAGCGTCTTGGGGTCCACCATGATGTTGACCGGCTGCAGGTCGCCGTGCGTGAAGACCTTCTCGTCCGACTCGTCCTCGGCCCGGATCCGCGCCACCAGCGGCTCGTCCGCCTCGCTCAGCTCGCCCGTCGTGCGGCTGTTGCGCAGCGCCTCCACCACGCCCTCGTTGTACTCGGCCCGGCTGCCGAACGGCCCGTACGTCTTCTGCTCGCCCGGGCTGGCCAGGCACAGGTGCTTGAAGACGATGTCTTCGCACGGCCCGCCCGGCCCGCTGCCGGGCTCGATGGCTGGCGTCTGCGGCTGCGGCGGTGGAGAGGCGTCGCCGGGGTGCGGGCTGTAGGCGTCGGAGCCGGCGCTGCTGCTGCCGGTGCTTCCGCGGTGGTGGTGGTGCGGGTTGCTCTGGTCGCCGTAGTTTGCAACGCTGCTTCCGCCGCCTAGGCTGCCGTACCAACTGCCTTTGAGCTCGCGCCATTGTTCAATGAAGCCGCGCAGCTGCTCGACGATGGAGACGCGTTTCTCGGCGTCCAGGCGGTCCCACAGCTCGCTGAGGGGCCGGCCCTCAATCTTCTCCATCAGGATGAAGCCTAGGTCGTCTTTCATGAAGCTCTGGTAGATCTCTGGCACCGGCACGTTGGGCAGCCTCGTCTTCAGGAAGCGCATGGCCTCGGCCTCGGCCATCCGCACTGTCGGACCTTTCTTCAGGATGGCGTTTGCCGACGGCAGGTAGAAGATGCGTGGGCCCAGCTTCTCCGGGAAGAGGTCCACCGCGTTCTCCGGTATCAGCGGCACATCCTCAGATAGAAGGCGCCACGGCCGACGGGGCACCCGGCTTCTGTAAGTATGCAACGTCCGTTAGGTTCATGCTGATGTTGGAGGGGGGAGAGGTGTTGATGACGCAAGAAGTGGGGCTTGAAACGTGGAGGGGCAGGGCGGGGGGTTCGGGTAGGGCGAATGTGTGACAGTGAAGCGGTGGAAACAGGAGACTGTCGCAGGGGCGCAACGCTCACATCGGTCTGAATGCTAGATGGTGTAGAGGGGGTTCAGCGGGACAATCGTAAGCATACCTTGGGGGGTGTGCTGGCGCTGTTGAGCTCATGGCGACGTTCTTGCGAGCCAGCGACGGGAGCAATGCGCACGTCTGCGTCGGTGCCTGTTGGAGCCTGCGTTGGCTGCTGCTGCTGCTGCTATTGACTGTTGCTCTTCCGGCTCTTCTTCAGCGACGAGGTCAGATGCTCCGCGGCGGAGTCCGGCCAGCGGCGCGGCTCAGACTGACTCGGCTCAGGACTACGTCGAACCCAACGGCCCTAACCTGCGGAGAGGAGAGGCTGCAGAAATGGAGACGGGCGTCTGGCGGTTGTCGGCAAGAGTACGAGGGAGAAAGGGCAGCTGGGTAGCGTCCCTCTGGCCGTGGAATGGAGCCGGACTTTCCGAAGGAAGACCGGCGGCGGGTGACGGATGGAAGCAGTAGCCGTTCCTGGCAAAGGGTGCTTTGGATGGGGGGTGTGAGGGCGTGTGGGGGTTCGCAAGGCTAGAGGAGGGGAGGAGTCGAGCGGCGCGGCACGACGGGAAGCGGTTGGTCTCCTGCAGGGTCTTTTTCGCAGTTGCTCAGCTGGTCTCCTGATCCCTGTCAGTCCCGGCCCTTTCTCAACCTATTTTTTTTTTCTGGCGGCGCCGGGCAGGAGAGAGGCCGTTGTGGAAGCCGCGTTGCTGACGTCGGTGGCGCGGGTCGTGACCAGCTGGATCCTGGATGCTTGCAGGTCAGGGGTGGGCGCGCGAGGGATCTTTGCGGTCAGGTCGAAAGAAGTGTCGGGCTGCAAAAAGACGAGACGAGGCGCCCACGCGGCGGAACAGCCTGCGTTGAGCCGTCCTGCCCCGCCGGCACGAGAGCAAAAGACGCTCGGATGCGACCATCCCTGCCCCATGCGGCAGGGATCTGTGCCAGACTTCTATCCAGACTGCCGGGTACTGCTTGTGGAAAGCTAAAATCAACCTTGACATTTTTCGCAGGCTGAGGCCGTTCAGATGTCTGCGGGCCGCGGCGGCCTCCCATAGAACTCCGCGAGCGCCCCCAGATGCGTCTACCAAAGCAAAGAATTTATACAGCTGCTCCCAAAGCGCGATGTGCGGTCACCTGACGATCCGCCGAGACACTACACCGACTTCCTCCCCGCCTTTTTCTTGCCCTTCGGCCCGGCCCCGTCCTCGCCGTTGGCCTGTTTTGCCTCTGCATTTCCTGTTTTGGCAGATGCCTTGCTTCCCTTTTTGCTCGCCTTGTCGCCCTTTGAGCTCTTGTCCTTGCTCTCCTTCACCTCCTCCACTTCCTTCTTTGCCTCCTTTACCTCTTTCTTCGCCTCCTTCGCCGCCTTCTTCGCCGCCTTTGCTTCCTTCTTTGCCTCCTTCGCCTCCTCCTTTGTGCCCTCGCTCACCTCCGCCTGCTTCTCTGCCTTCTCTCCCTCTTCGGATGACTTCTCACTCCCCTTGTTCGTCTTCTTACTCAACATCGCCTTCGGGTTCTTGCCCTTCCGCCTCATCTGGGACTTGATGTTCCTCTCGATGAGCTTCTGGTCCTCCTCGTCGTCCCAGCCACCAAACTCGTCTTCCGTCTCCTTGCCGCTCTCATCCGTCGTGATCGGGGTCTTGTCCACGACCTCGGTCTCGTCGTTCTTCTTGGGCCTGTACGACTTGGTGCTGGCGTTCGTCGCGCTGACGGCGTTGGCGGGCGTCGGGCCAGTCTTCTTGAACTTGGCGACGAAGAAACCGTCCACGTTGTAGGCGTGCGGGTAGTAGCGACGCGTCTCCTTGAGGCTGGCGTGGAACTGACGTCCCTGGTAGCTGACGAAGCCCTCCTTGCCGAACGTGAGGCCGGTCGACACGAGCTTAACGTTCGGCCGCTTCTCCAGCGCGTACTGCACCACCCGCTCGTTCTCGTCCACCGTGACCGAACACGTCGAGTAGACAATGTAACCGCCCGTCTTCGAGGCGTGGTCGACACTGTCGATGGCGTGAAGAAGAAGCTGCTTCTGCAAGTGAGGCAGACGCATGAAGTCCAGCTCCGTCTTGTTGGTCTTGACACTAGCGTCCTTGGCGATGACACCAGTTCCCGAGCAGGGAGCATCGAGCAGGACACGGTCGAAACCGCCAATGACTCTGGGGAACTCCATGGCATCGTAGTGGCAAACGATGGTGTTCTTGACACCCAGACGATGGATGTTACCGATCAGACCCTTCGCACGGTCCTTGTTCGCATCGTTGGCGAAAATGCAACCAGTGTTCTTCATGAGCGCAGCCATGTGTGTTGTTTTACCACCAGGAGCGGAGGCCATGTCGAGAACGCGCTCGTTCTCCTGGGGTGCAAGGGCCATGACGGGCAGGAAGGAGGAAGCGGCTTGCAGAATGTAGTGTCCAGCGAGGTACTCGGGGGTGGCACCAATGGGAACCTGCGACTCGAAAATCTGGAGACCGACCTTGGACCACTTGCCGACTGGCTCAAGCGTTACGCCACGGTTGATGAGGGCCTGGGCGAGCTGGCGACGGTGGGAGCGGAGAGTGTTTGTCCTGATGACGACGGGACGGGGAGTCTCGTTGGCCTCGAAGAATGCGAAAGCCTCGCTCGGGGGGAATAGATGCCACAGCTTGTCCGCCATGTACTGGGAGTATCCGTAGTAGGCACAAATATCCTTGAGCACCTGAGCCGTGTACTCTGCTCTCGACCTTCCGGGCTCGGCCAGATTCTTGAAATCGTTCAGGAGGCGGATGGTGTCGGTGATGCGAGTCCGCAGGAGCTGGAGATCAGGCGCAACGTGCGGGCCTTCGTCATCCTCATCGTCGCTCCCAGCGTCGCCCAGAATCTTGGGGCGATCGCCAGCAATGTTGGTCTGCAACGCAGCCTCCTCCAATTCCGCCTGCGCCTCGGCCTCCTCCTGTGCCCTTTGCATGTCAAGTCTCCGCGACAAGCCTTCGATGTTGGCGGCCGTGAGCCTCTCCTCGGCATCGTCGTCGTCGTCCTCATCCTCCGACCACATGGCTTGCTTGCCGGGCATATCTTCGTCGGAATCGACGACGTCGTCCGAGTCCTCGTCCAGGAAATCGTCGTCGGAAGGCATTTCGTCGGAGTTGATGAGCTCGTCCAGTCCGGTGACATCCTCGTCCTCCCACATTTCCTCGTCCTCGTCTTCAGACTCGGGCTCGGGTGCCTTTTTGGATTTTTTGCTCACGCCGTTGGCCTTCGCCTTCTCCTTGACAGCGGGAGCAGCTTTGCCATTGGCCTTGGGCTTGACATCCTCCTTGACTTTTTTCGTCGCCTTCACCGAGGCGCCCTCGCCGGAGGTCCTGCGCTTCTTGGGCCTGCCATCGTGTCGGGTGGCTGGCTGGGCTTCGGGTGCGTCCTTGCGCTTGCGGGTGACGAGAGACTCGTCGAGGGGGGCGGGGACGCCCTGCTTTTGCATGCGACGGCTGGGGCCCATGATTGCGGTGGGAAAAAGGTGCCGAGGTGAGAAAAGTGTGAGGAAACAGCAGAAGACTGGCCTCGTCGCGGACTTCAGATCGCAAAAAATCCGGGTCGCCGTCCGTGCGGTGCGGCAGAATCCGCTCACCGCCCCGATCGCTCGAGCGTCTGTCCCGCGCCAGGCCAGGCAGGATAGCATCATCACCCAATTGCGCCAACCCTAAGCTCCTCCTCCCCCGCTCTCGCGCGCTGTGTTTCCTCAACTTCCCACCACAGTCCTACCCAGACCAAACCCCGGCTCCCTCCTTCACCATGACGGAACTGTCTTTCGCAAAACAGTTCCTCACAGCGCTCGAGGCGCGCCCCGCCCGCCTCTCCAGCGACCATGTCGTAGACCCCAAGAGCTACCCAGCGCAGCCGGCCGTACGTCCTCCTTTCCCCCTCTCCCAAACCCACCAATGCCCTGCAACCGCAAGAAAACCAATCCCCACATGCTAACACCCCCACCCAGTTCATCCTCCCCCGCATGCCCCAACCCAAGCGCAAACCCACCACCACTGGCACCACTACGGACGCCGCCGCTGCCGCCGCCGACCAACCCACCACCACCGCGGACACCGCCGCCGAAACCGACCTCGTAACCGTAACCCTCAAACCCACCCGCCCCACCCCCACGCTCCCCACCTACACCCTCCCCGTGCCCGTCTCCCCCGCCACGACCTCGATGCACGACCTCAAAGCCGCCTACGCTGCCTCCACCGGCGGCGACCTCTCGACCGGCAAGATCAAAGTGCTCTACGCCAAGAAACCCGTCAACGACACCAAAACGATCAAGGACGTCTTAGGTGCAGCAGGAACGACGAATGGTGGCGCAGTCGAGTTCAGCATCATGGTGCTCGGCGGCGGCGGCGGCGGCGGTGCAGGCGCAACAGGCACCACGCCCACAAGCACGGGCACGCCCGCCATCTCGACGCCGCCCGAACGCCTCGCGAGTCCGCCTGTCGCGGCTCCGTCGCAGCCCGAGATCGAAATGGGCGAGGCGCCGCCGGTGGGTTCCGATACCCCAGAAGAGGGCGGCGCGGCGGCGATAGCGCAGACGGATGGTTTTTGGGCCGACCTGAAGGGCTTCCTCGTGCAGCGGCTGAAGGACGAGGCCGAGGGCGAGCGGTTGGCGGGGGTGTTTCGGGAGGCGTGGGCGCGGCAGTAGGGGCAGGAGCAGCGGCAGAAGCAGGAGCAGCGGCACAAGCAGTAGCAGTAGCAGAAGCAGTAGCGGCACAAGCAGTAGCAGAAGGGTGTGTACTGAGTGCTTTTCCGTTGTTTGGATTATAGGTAGGTAAGGGTGGAGTGGAGTCAGTGAGCATACGACACGACGGGAGACGGGAGAGAGAGTGTTTCTTTGGAACTTAGGTTGCGTGCGTTCGAGCGGTGTCTGTCGATGGTCCGCGGCGGGGAGGTGGTGTGGGGAGGAAGAAGAAGAAGAGGAAAAACAAAAAGAGCGGATATATGTGTAATGGGATACATAGATATAATGGGTGGTGCTTCCGCTTCCATCCATGCATTTGTGTTTGTTTCGGTGTATCCCCCCTCCTCGAGACTCTGCGGGACGGAATGCTATGCTGGTGCAGCAACAGCAGTAGCCCCACTGGGTACTCGAGACGGACCTATACATGCAGCAGTATGAATAGCCTTAAACGACGAAGCACGTGCATACATATTATCAAACAGAGATCGGAGGAAACGAAGCGAGCATATAGGTTGCCGGAGTAAAGCATTTTCCTTCTATCATCCCAAAAACTTGTGTGCTATCAGGCAGGCAGGCAGCAGCCGCAGCGCGCGGGTCGAAGCAGCAGCAGCAGCAGCATGACTGACTGACTGCGCAGAAAAAGGAACATCAACACGCCGCCCTTTCCCTTCCCCCCGCGACTATCTTTCCCACGACTGAGGGTATTCAACTGCTCCAGACACACCGCCCAGCCGCCCTCCGCTAGCTACTAGCATGCCTCGTGAATGCTTCCAGAAAAAACAAACAAGGGGTGTTTGCGCTCAGTTTTGCTGCTATCAAGAAAAAAGATTTGGCCCCCCCCCCCCGTGTCCTCCCCGGTCAAAAAGGGAAACGAAGGGCCGTTTTTGGCACTTTTTCCTTGGCGAGCTTAGAAGCGGCCCTTGGAAACCTTCTCGATGATGGACTCGTACTCGATGTCAGCCTCGTCGTTGGCCTGGATGTCGATGGCGATGCCGGTGAGCGCGCGCTTGATGGCGTCCTTGGAGGAAGAGTAAACCATCTTGGGCTGTACATGGGGTCACGCGATGGTTAGCGCCGGATTTCACTTCATGGGAAAGGACCCGTCTGAACATCTGCTTACCCAGGGAGCAAGGTTGTCGGGGATCCAGGAGAGGAAGGTGATCTTGTTCCTATTTCGGTCTGTCAGCAATCGTTGGCGCTCTCGGAAGGGAAGAGAGACGCGGGGCAGGGTGGGGCAAATTCAGCAAAAAAATAGACAAACGTACCTCAGACCCTCGCCGTAGGAGCCGGCGGCCGCGTCGTACATGACATCGTAGACGGCGTACCGCGCGCCGGGGCCCTCCTTGCCCGCCTTGTTCTTGGTCTTGGAGTTGATCAGGTACTCGCGGAAGGCGTTCCACTGCGCCTCCTCGCTCTCCTCGGACTTGGGCTCGGTCTTCTCGATGACAATCTCCTTTCCGTTGTCCGCGATCTGGTAGACGATCCACTTGATCTCCTTGCCCAGCTTAAGCTCGTTGAACTTGCTGACGCAGTCCGGAGAGACCGAGACACTAGAGGCGGCACGCGGGCGCAAAAGTCAGCACGGCGAGAAGCGAAAAAAAGCGGTGGGCGGCTGGTCTCCAAGCGGCCATCAATGAGCGCGGCGTGGGCAGCAGCCAGGACGCGTCTGCTGTCGGGAGCGTCGCGTGCGCGGGGCCAGGGCTGCATAGATAGCGAGCGGCGGCCGGGGGCGCGCGAGTTGAGGGGGAGGGGGAGGGGTAGGGGCAGGAATCACTAACCCGGAGGAAGCCTGCAGCGCGCGGGGCAAATTAGCATCGCCGCGTCGACGACGGGACTGCGACGGGCACTTACCATTGCGTAGGTTATGTGAGGTGGTGAAGTTGGAGACGGGAGACTGTCGGCGGAAGGAAACTTGTCAGCTCGTCGTCAGCGCATGTGGGCAGCGGGCGGGCGGGCTTTAGGCGGTGGCGTCATGCGCGTGGGCGGGCGTCGAGCAGGCGGTTGGGCGACTTACAGCGAGGAATGGAGCGTGCGAAAGCGCTTTGGAGAGTGCGGCCGAGGGGAATGGGAATGCGGTGGTGGTGGATGCAAGAAGGTGTTGCGGGCTGGAAGGAAGTTGTTTGGGTAGAGGGGCACAGAGCGGCCAGCTAGTGGGGACTGGAGATTGAGCCACTTTGACTTGACAGCCCTGTGCCGTCCCAAGCACCCACCGCTGGTCTGCCATGGACGAGGCCGCGTCGTAAACAATGCTTGCCGCGCCCGACGCCCAGCATCATGTTCCCTCCAGGCTGCCGTGCTTGCTTGCCGCCTAGCGCCCTCTGGGCAAGCGGGCGCTGTTGTCGTGGAAATGCCGTCGCGGGTGCTCAGGCATCAAGGCTGCGCTTCCACTTCCAGGGAACAGGAGCCGTCGCTTCCTCCCGCCTCAGCGGCATCAATGCGCCACGCCCATTGCCCCTCGGTGTTCGTCTGCTGAGGCGCGTCCGCCCGTCGACCGGCTGCCCCCTCCTGAGCAGCGCCAATCATCAGATCAGGGTCTCCCGCTTTCGAAAGGGCCCTCGCTCGTCTGTTCCCGCGCTGGATGCCGCCTGCGAGCCCCACGTTATGCAGATGACATCACCCGCCAATGCCCGATGCGTCCCGAATCATCCCACTCGGCAGCAAAGTTGACTATATGAGCCCAAACACCGTTGTGTCGCGATGCCGAGCGTGAGAGAAGCAACAGGAGCTGCCTACATTTGACGTGTGTTGTGCTTCGTGTCCACATGCGCCCGTCCGAATCCTGCTGCCTCCCATTTATCGCTGCCTGCCACTTGTGATTCGTGGTCAGTGATTTCGCGTAGAGTGCGTCAGTACCTCCGGGCGGCTTATGCCAATAATCGATTTATCACATCGCCATTCACCATCTGCAAGCACTGCTGATTGACATCGCCACTCAACTTTCATTGTAACTTTTTTTTGTTCGTTCGTCGCTGTGTAGATACAATATCATACAAATATAAAAACTCCTCGCTCCGCCAGGCCCACTTGTAGCCAGAAACAATGAGGTTTTATGAGAGCGGAGATGAGGCGCCAATAACTAACACAAGTGTCGAAAAGGTAGAGGTAGTAGACAGCGGGTATACAGGGTGACGGAGGAACGGAGATCGCTTTTTCTTTTCTTTTTTTGTTTCGATTTTCCTTTACATCGGCGAAGCAGTCTAGAACATGCCACCGCCCATGCCGCCCATGCCACCCATGCCGCCACCCATGGGAGGAGCAGGGGCCTTGTCCTCGGGAGCGTCGACAATGGCGACCTCGGTGGTGCCGAGCAGCGAGGCAACGCCGCTGGCGTCAACGAGGGCGGTCCTGGTGACCTTGAAGGGGTCGAGGATACCGGCCTGGATCATGTCGACGTACTCGCCCTTGGCGCTGTCGTAACCCTTGGTGAAGTCCTTGCCGAACTCGTCCATGAGCTTGCCAACGATGACGCTACCCTCGGCACCGGCGTTCTCGACAATGGAGCGCGTGGGCTTGGTGATGGCGTTCTTGACAATCGAGATACCGAGCTGCTGGTCGAAGTTGGCGAAGGGAACGTTGTTCAGAGCGTTGGAGGCAGCCTTCAGGAGAGCGGTACCACCACCGGGGAGGATACCCTCCTCAACGGCAGCACGGGTGGCGTTCAGGGCGTCGACAATGCGGTCCTTCTTCTCGCCGACCTCGACCTCGGAGGCGCCGCCAACCTTGATGACGGCAACACCGCCAGAGAGCTTGGCAAGACGCTCCTGGAGCTTCTCCTTCTCGTAGTCGGAGGTGGTGGGGTCGTTCATGACGCCACGGATCTGCTCGCAACGCTGAGTAACGGCATCCTTGGTGCCCTCACCGTTGAGGATGACGGTGTCCTCCTTGGTGATGGTGATGGAGCCGGTGGAACCGAGCTGGTCGGGGGTGAGGCGGTCGAGCTTGATGTCGAGCTCGTCGGTGAAGACGGTACCGTTGGTGAGAACACCCAGGTCGCCAAGGATGGACTTGCGGTTGTCACCGAAGCCGGGAGCCTTGACGGCGGCAACCTGGAGCTGGCCACGGAGCTTGTTCAGGATGCACACAGCCAGAGCCTCGCCGTCAATGTCCTCGGCGATGATGATGAGGGGACGACGGAGCTGCTGGGAGGCCTCGAGAGCGGGGACGATGTCCTGGACGGCCGAGATCTTCTTCTCAGAAAGGAGGATGAGGGGCTTCTCAAACTCGACCTTCTGGGCCTTGGGGTCGGTGATGAAGTAGGGCGAGATGTAGCCACGGTCGAACTTCATGCCCTCGGTGATCTCGAGCTCGTCCTCAATGGTCTTGCCCTCCTTGACGGTGATGACACCCTCCTTGCCGACCTTCTCCATGGCGTTGGAGAGGAGCTGGCCAATGTGGGTGTCGCCGTTGGCGGAGATGGTGGCGACCTGGGAGATCTCCTCGCTGGTGGTGACATCCCTCTTGTTGGCGCGCAGGTACTCGACAACGGCCTCGACAGAGGCCTGGATGCCTCTCCTCAGGTCCATGGGGTTGCAGCCAGCGGCGACGTTCTTGACGGTCTCGGAGAAGATGGCGCGGGCCAGGACGGTGGCGGTGGTGGTGCCGTCACCAGCGACCTCGTTCGTCTTGGAGGCGACATCCTGGATGAGGCGAGCACCAAGGTTCTCGAACTTGTCCTTCAGCACGATCGACTTGGCGACAGTCACACCGTCTGCGCTCCGTCAGCAATGGCCCGATGTATCCGCATTGGTCGGAGAGCTTACCCTTGGTGATCTTGGGCGAGCCGTAGCTCTGGTCGATGATGACATTGCGACCCTTGGGACCGAGAGTGGTGGAGACGGCCTTGGCGAGGGTCTCGACACCGTTGAGCAGAGCGGCGCGGCCTTCAACGCCGAACTTGAGCTCCTGTTGTTCGAGGCTGTGTCAGCGGGAGCGGCGGCGGCATTGGGGAGGCGGGAAGAGGCCGGAGAGGGTCAATGGAAGCGTACCTTGTGGGCAAAGCGCTGCTGGGTCAGGTTGAAGCTCCGCGAAGCCAGAGTAGAGGCGGCCGAAGCGCGCGCCCTCGAGGCAATCATGCGCTGCATTGTGGATGGTGGAGAAGAGATGTGGCGGCGAGACGGGAAAGAGGACACACAACGACACCCAAGCCTGGAGCTCCTAGTACGCCGAGCTAAATACGAGAGGTGCAAGGCGAAGAAGAGATGGCGGCGGGAGAGGAAGCGTGGTGTTGATGAAGGCAGGAAAATCTTCAGAAGCAGCTAGAAACATTGTAAGAGACGCCGGTGGTCCGTGCGGGCCGAGCTTCTTCGTCGGCGATCCGCGCTAGCTGCTGCGACTCCGACGCCCGCCTTCAAGTTGCCGTCCGTCCGCCCAGATCACCGCCCCACGCCGCCGTCGTGGACGGGTTGCCCATCCAGACAAAGACCCATGGTCCTGGCCAGACAGCCAGCAGCTTTGAGGTGCTGCAAACCTCGTCCTCGGCGTCGAGTTACTCACGCCGATGGCCGGGAGCCGTCCCGGCGCCTACCTCGGCCTTAACTCGCCTCCCCACACCCGCATTGACCTTTGGCTTGCTAACAGACTTCATCCAATGGAAGCCCGCAGAATTCTCTGGATCATCTCTCAGCTTCTCCAGTCCCGTCCCCAGCTTCCACCGCTTTCCCCATCAAACCTCTTCCTCCGCAAGGATGACTTACCCCCATGCCTCCCCTATCCAACGGAAGATGGAACACTCCTCCTCGCGGGCAGTCGAATCCATTATCCAGACATAGATGTGTGCCTGAAAGTTACACGAAAACGTCCAGATACAAGCTTCAGCTACCCATGTAACATCTCTGTGGAGACTTGTTAGACCAAGGCAAAATCTTTTGCAACCAATTGTCTCCACGGAAAACCGATTCTTCGCAGGTCACTCTGCTCGCGTGGGTCACGTTTGGTGCCGAGGCTGTTTATCATTCTTTAGTCTATCAGAATCAATCGCAGCCCCAAGACCCAACATCGCCAGATCATTCATGCCAACCCACGTGTATCCAGCAGGATGCCAAACGTCCTGGTGTCAGCAGAGATTTGGTCGAGTCCCACTGCCACAACGAAGCTTGGGGTGAAATGCCGACGGGTATGAGGCCTTGCGCAAACCGAGAACAGGATATCTAGGGGGAAAAAAGTCAAGAAGCCATGCTGGATTTCCGTGTTCCTGCCAGCCCGGCGAAGCGGCTCTACCAGTACTGTCGAGATGGCGGTCAATTAGTGTGCAAGGAAACAAAAGCTCATGAGAAACGATCTTGTCTCAAGATCTCATGGAAAAGGTGCCGGAATATGTCCTGGACCCTGGCAGAAGTCCGTTGGGGGATTGTCTGTCTTGTTCATCCGTAAGAGGCCCAATGGATCCCAGGCTGTGACGGCTCCTTCATCCTGATGGACTAGTAAAGAAAGTGGTTTCTGAGTAAGTAAAGAAAAGAGCCTGTAGAATCCATCTACCGGCAGTCATGCAATAGCAAGTCGAATTCAGGAAAAGGAAATAGAGGAAAGTCCTTGGATCCTCGCACTTTGGGGACATTCTCAGTCCTGGGAATCCTTCAAGGCGGCATCTTCACCAACCGAACGCGGCTGCGCAGGCGTGACGCGGGAACCCTGGACGTCGCTGTCGAAAGAATCTTGCGTGGAGCGGCCAAAGGAATCCGTGGCCGTGTCCTGCGAACCAAGGATGCCCGTCTGCTCGGCATCCGGCGCTTCGCTCAGGCGGCCCAGGCCTTGGAACGGCGCGCGGCTGCCGATGTCTCTCGTCGGGAACGAAGCACTTCTGGGGCTGACGAAGTCGCCGCCGGTCGTCAGGTTCCAAAGCGAGTCGCCGAGCCCGGACGAAACGCTACCCGGGCCAGCATTGCGCCCGGGGCTGGCGTGACGCTCAGAGCTGACGTGACGTTCGGGGGTGATGCGACGCTCAGGCTCAGGGCTGAGCTGCGGGGTGCCAGCGGCGAAGTCGCGAGCGCTGAAGTTCTGCATGGAGATGCCGGTGTTCACCTGAGGGACGTTGGTCTGCGACTCTGCAGACTCCTCGTGCTTGATCTCCGTGTTCTGGGTGCCCGGCTGCGCCTGCTGGCTCGGGTTGGTCTGCCAAGCAGGTAGCATCTGCTGACCCGGAGCTTGCTGGCCCGCCATCGGGAAAGGGTTGTTGATGAGACCCTGCTGCATATGGTTCATGAGGGAGAACGGGTTTATCACGTTTGGCATGAACGCAGGCTGCATGGGCGGGTTGCCCGTCTGCACATCCCCATAGCCGTACACCTGCGCCAGCTGCAGCTGCATCTGCAGCGGCATCGCCATCATAGCTCCTCCCGGAACCACGATAAAAGGCTGTCCCTGAGGTCCGCCAAAAGCTTGGCCGGGCATGTTGGCAGGCTGCTGCGTCGGGGTCGGATTGGCCGGGCCACTCTCTGGGATCTGGCTGAGCGATGGCCTGCGTGAGGTCGACTTGCGCACGGTATCGGGCTGACGGCGCTTCGAAACAGGTGTCGACGGCGGAATGCCGACGTCCTCGCTCGATCTCTTCCGAAGGTGGCTGAACTGGCGCCCACGAAGGTCGCTATTGCTCCGGCTACGCGGAGCTGGGGGGCACTCCTCCGGCGTGCGGAGCCTGGAAGGAGGGGTAACAGGCACGTGGTCTTGGAGCAACGACGCTTTCGTCTGAGAGGGCGGAGTGCTCGGAGCCTCCTGCTGCTGCGCTTGCGCCAGTTGTGAGCCAGATCGTCCGTGCGTGCTGGGACGGTTGCGAGGGCGCGTAGGCGTCGGGTGGATGGCCAACACGTCGGTCACTCCTGAGCCAACACCAGGCGCTTCCATATCGGTACCGAGGCCACCGGTTCTAGCTTGGTGGTCTTTGACAGCAGACGAGGGCCGTGGGCCGGAGTCCTTGTCCAGGCCTGTGACGGTCTGCAGAGAAACCTCAAGAAGAGAGTTAGTAGCAACGTCGTCGACCCAGCTCTCGCATCTCTCGTTACGCTTTTCGGGTGAGTAGCAGTCGTCAACCACAATCGCCACTCCTGACTGCTCGTCTGAGAGGTCCAAGTCCATGGGATCTTCATCGTACTCGGACTCTTCATCGTACTCAAAGAACTGAAAAAGGAAGCGCCGTTAGGCGTATCAAAGAAGGGGAGGCGTGGTGTACTCACCGTCGGTCGCTTCTGTTCTTCGCCGTCGTCACTCTCAGAGGAAGTAGAAGACTCGCCGGCATTCTTGGCTTCACGCGCCTCGCGAGATTCGCGCAGTAGGCGGGCCAGCTCATCCACACACTCTTGCCGGGACATATCCTTTCCAGGACGCATGGGGGGAACAGGCAGGCCTTCCTTGACTCTCTTCGCACGGAGCTTCCCCAAAGCCTGCTTGAACGCCTCGCCAGTGGCGCCTGGCTGCACAAGAGCAGCGGTCTCCTCCCAGGGAATCTCAATGCCCTTGATCTCGAGGGCCCAGGCCAGGGCAAGCAGGGTATGGCAGTATGTCTCCTCTACGAAAGGTCAGATACTTGCATAAAAGGGTAAGCACTGGGTCTGACGTACCGTTCCACCTGATCAGCTGACGCTTGGGAGCTCGGTTCTTCGTAATATAGGGCAGACACCGCAGGGCACGATCGCCCCTGGCACGCGGCTGTCCCCTGGAACGCCTGCGTTCGATGTCGCGCTGGGCCTTTTTGAGAGCGCGAACGATTTTCGCACCAGAAGGCTGCTCGGAGGCCCTGCCAGGCTTTACCGGGGTGGGTTTGGCCTTCTTGGGAGTGGCCCTGGCCTTCTTGGGAGTCTGAAGGTTCGACTTGCCACTCGATCCCTTCTTAGGCGTGGCGGTGGTTGTGTTGCGACGTCTCTTCGCCGGACCGTCCTCGTACTCGCTGTCGACATCGGCGTCGAGCTCGAAGTCGGCGTCGACGTCGTCGTCGTTGTAGTCGAAGCTGTCTGCGTCGGAGGCGGCTTCATTCGCATCCATGTCGTCATCTCCCACGTCGGACCATGCGTCTTCGACATCCACGTCAGGATCAAGCTCATGCGCGGCGTCAATATCGGAACCATGCTCAAGCTGGTCGGCCATCTCTGAGTCTACACGGTTGTTCTCACGGCTGACACCAGTCTCGCGTGTACCATTGGCCGTGACCAAGTCATGGCGTAGGGCTGCAGCGGGAAGTTAGCCCTTGGTAGATCAGGATGCCAAACATTCGCGTATGAATGGACACTTACCAGGCTGTTTGACACGGCCCATCTTGCTTTCTCCAAGTTTGACAGGCTAGGCGCGAGAAAGCAGGCAAGAGTCGGTATGCGGCGGAGTATTTCTCGATATATTATCTTGCCCCTACCTCGACCCACAGTGGAAGTCTTGCGCGAGACCGAGGGTACAGCTGCAAAGTGATTGAAACGAGCAGCCGCGATCGAAACGAACAGTCGCGATCGAAACGAGATCTCTGTCAGAGAATGGGGGTACAGAACGAGGTGGAGATCGCCTGGTTGGGGCCTGCGAGAAGATCATGTCAGCTGATGAAGAAGCGCAAAAACGAGACGAATGCTATTAAAGGGTTGGTGATGAGTTGCTTGTGGCTAGCTAGGGTCGATGGGATTTGTGCGCATGGGTGCCGCTGGCAAGTGTGCGCCTGCGGGTGTCGGTCGAGGCTGCGGGCATGCGACCGCATCCACGCCAACGGACCGAGTTGCCAGTGGAAGACCAATGGACATGGGCAGGGTGAGGTGATGGATGAAGGTGAAGTCATGCAGCGCGAGACTGCAAGCGGCGCAGCGGCGGGTGAGCGACGCCGGACACGCGGTGGTGCGTGACGGCTTCGACGCGCTCAGCTGCGGCAGCCCGCGATCGCTCCTTGTTGAAGACAAGTGAAGGACTGAAGACTTACTCTGAAGTAGGATGCGCGTCGTCGCAAGGTGAGTTGCCCGCTGGAACACTGCGAAGCGGAAGTGCGCAGTGAGACGGTGGTGGTTGTTCGGGTGAGGAGGGTCGGCGAAGCGCAAGCAGCACCAAAACATCGGACGCGGGACGCGACGAGCGAGCGGCGCGCGCGTCCACGCGCAAAACGAAGCGGGAAACTGTCTTCTGCGAGCGCTACGTCATACCCCCCGTTCAGTATGCGCGACAGGCCCGTAGGAAAAGGAACAAGCGCCCGCTCACAGGTGTCTGCGCCAGCCAAATCATAGCGGCAAGCCCGCCGCGTAACGGTTCCAGCACCCTCGAGTCACCTTCAGACATAGGTGAGGCCAATTTCACCTCGTGCGCGAGCCACAGTCTCTCTGTATTGGCTGATAGTATACAGCCGCGGTCATGGCCATCAGCGGGCCAACACACTTCGCCATTCTCGCCCGCTTCCTTACCTGCGCAACGAAAGAATGATGGCGCCAGAATAACGCCGCCATCTCAAACTACCTCTGAGCATGGGCTTCGATACGCTTCCTTCGTACCGGCGGTATGCTCGACGGGTCTTCGTAGCGCACAATTTCAGCTCATACTCGCCACAACATCTTGCAACAATATCCCATTTCTTTGCGTATATTTCATATCAGCATCCGCTTGAATGAATGTAGTGGTCTTTGAGCCATACAGAGACTGAATTATGCATACGTTCGAATCAATGGAGTCAAGCAGACGGATGTCGTTGCTTAGCGCGGCCAGGAAAAACATCCGCCGGCGAATGCTGACCTACACGGACTCTTTCTCTTGGAACCCCAATATCACGTCCGATCTCAATTGCTCAGAAATGTCGGAATCTCGATTCGGGCTGAGAGGGGGAAAAATTCAATCTGCTTTTTTGATGCAATTCAGCAAGCGCCTATTGTCACCTTTGCTTGACTCTTTCCCATCCCGCCAACTATCTGGCTTTTAGCTAAACTTCCAGAGCTGAAATTCCTTTTTTTATCTCTATCAGTTATAGATTGCTACTTCTTCGCTGGCATACGAGAATGCTCCGAGGCGCTGGAAACATCCGCCGATGGCTTATCCTCTTCACAGGCGCAGAAGTGTAACCTTTATGGTATTGACACAGCACAGCACTGGTCCCGGATTGAACTACCGAAAGTGCGGAGCCTTTCCGCTTCACCGGCCCGTCGATGCCATGGTTGGTGAAACTGACGATTGGGAGCCCACTTAACCAATCCATTCCCACGGCCCTCATGTTCAAGTGATTTGTCTCGTCGTCCGGATCCAAATCCGCGGGCATTCGTAGGCATGTCCACAGCGCTAAAGCACGAGTCATGTCAGAGCCCCGTTGCCGCCGCCGCCAACGTCGCTCCCACCCATACACCGCCGCTTCAAGCAATCATGCGTGGCAGTCTTTCGAAACGACACTACGCTTTCCCGAGGTTAAGGCTCGCATCTGACTCGCCAGTCGTCTCCGACTAACATGTCTCGCACGGTTCTCTGAGACCGTACGGTAAGGAAACCGGCACCTCTCGGAAGCCATAAGCATTACATGGTGATCACTGGCAAAAACAACCTCCGCACGTTAACTACTATCCTTGGCATGCATATCCCCCGGATTATGTCACCATAGTCTATTCGGCATAAATACGTACACCATAGCTACCCACCGTTCCCCCACCAAACTTCATACGCTTCCGGACCACCCTGGCCCACCATGGAGGAAGCGGACATGGTCATCGTCGGCGCCGGTAAGCAGCTACACATCCACCCCACAACCAAATCCCGCCAACTAAACCAACCCTCAGGCTTCGCCGGGCTAGCCATGGCGCGAACGTATCTGAAGCTCAACCCAACGACAAACCTCGTGATCCTAGACGCCGGCACGAGCATCGGCGGCGTATGGGCGCGCGACCGGCTGTACCCTTACCTGCGCACGATCAGCCAGCTGGGGCACTTCGAGTACAGCGACTTCCCGATGGCGGGGAGCGGCCGCTACGACGACGTCTCGGCGGGCGAGCACATGCGAGGCGAGGTGATGCAGCGGTACCTGGAAGACTACGCCGCCGCCTTCGACCTGACGCGGCGCACGCGGCTCAACACCGTGGTGTGCGAGGCCGAGGACAAAGGCGCCGCGGGGTGGCTGCTCACCGTGCAAACGACGACGACGACGACGAACGACGACGACAACAACGCCCCTCAACAAGAACACCGCCGCCTCCTCCTCGCCGCCAAAAAACTCGTCGTCGCCACCGGCCTGACCTCCACCCCCTCCATGCCCACCTTCGCCAACCAATCCACCTTCACGGCCCCGCTCCTGCACAGCCGCGACTTCGGCCGGCACGCCGCCTCCATCCTCACGAGCCCAGAGTCGTCCGACACCACCACCACCACCACCATCGCCGTCCTCTCCGGCAACAAATCCGCCTGCGACGTCGTCCACGCCATCTGCGCCTCCACCAACCCCTCAACCACCGTCGTGCACTGGATCCTCCGCGCCTCCGGCCACGGACCCTGCTGGATGGCGCCGGCGCGCACGTCCGCCCAAAACGGCAGTACCCTCGTCGAGGAGCTCATCACGACGCGGTTCCACACCTGGCTCGCGAGCCCGTGCATCTGGGGCGCGGCCGACGGTTTCGGCGTGGTGCGCCGGGTGCTCAACCGGACGGCGTGGGGGCGCGGGGTGGGTGTCGACGCGGCGCGGCGGGCGCAGGAGGGGTTGGAGAAGCGGAATGGGTATGGCGATGGCGATGGCGACGACGATGTGGCGAGGTTGAGGCCGTGGGGGGATGCGTTTTGGATCGGGACGGGGCGGGGGCTGTTGAACTACGGCGAGCCGGGGTTGTTGGAGTATGTGAGGCAGGGGAGGGTGCGGGTGCATGTGGCGGATGTGGAGCGGCTGGGGCCGGGCGGCGTGGTGAGGTTGTCGAACGGCGAGGAGATCGCGGGGGTCGGCGCCCTGGTGTGCTGCACGGGGTGGAGGCACGAGCCGAGCATCCGCTTCGTTGATGGCGACGGTGGTGGTGATATCGCGGCCGAGCTGGGCCTGCCGCACGCCTACGACCCGGACGACGACGCCGCCCACGCCCGCAAAGCCGCTGCCGCCCTCGTCTCCCGCGCCGACGACGAGATCCTGTCCGCGCTGCCGCGCCTGCGCGACCAGCCGCCGCCCGCGACGTGCCCTCCGCACCACCTCGCCGCGCAGCGCGCCGAAGTGCGGGCCGCCATCGTCGCGGAGAGAGCAGCAGCAACGGCCGAGGACGACGACGGCGACCCCGTGCGCTCCCTCGCCCGAGCATACGCCCTCTACCGCTTCATGGTGCCGCCGTCGCGCACCCGGCAGCACCGCCGCCGCACCATCGCCTTCATCGGCTGCACCCGCACCGCCTCGACCGCGCTGATGGCGCAGACCCAGGCCCTCTGGCTCTCCGCCTTCTTCATGGGCAGGCTGCCGCACCTCGACGACGACGACGACGACGACGAAACCATCGCCTACGAGGCCATCCTGCACGCGCGCCAGAACCGCTGGCGGCACCCGCTCGGCTTCGGGCGCCGGCTCCCCGACTTCACGCACGACGCGCTGCCGTACATGGACCTGCTGCTGCGCGAGCTGGGGCTGCCGCGGTGGCGGAAGCGCTGTTCGTTCCTGCCCTCTCTCTTCCCCTCGCTGTGGAGGGAGGTGTTTGAGTGGTACGGGCCGGCCGACTATCGGGGGCTGGTGGAGGAGTGGGCGGCCAAGGAGGACCTGGGTGTTGTTGTTCTTCGCGGCGGCGATGATGATGATGATGATGATGATGATGATGATGATTATGCGGGGGTGGGGAGAAGAAGGAAGGCGGCGCCGCCGTTCTCGGCGACGAACGGCGCATTTCTTGTTACGGCTGCTGTCCTCGGGGCGGCGATGGCGGTGGCGGCGGGGGCGTGGATTGGAACCGGGAGGCGTAGGTGAGAGATATCCGGGCGGGAGAACACTTCGCAGTACTCAGGTTTCAAGTCCTCTATAAGAATTTCCAATCCATTCCTTCTCCTTTTTGTTTCTTCTCTTGTCTTCCATGAGGCTTGCGGTATGATTTGATTCTCCTCTTGATTTCCGCACCCCCGTTCCCCGCTACTTACATATCCAGCTTTTACGCGGCAATCACATACGCAGTCCCCTTCACCGCCAACCCGCCCTCCGGCGTCTCCGCCCAAACCTCGTACTTATCCCCCTTGCCGCCACTTTTCCCGTTCGAGGGCGACGGGTCCGCCTTGCGTCCGCACAGCTTGACCGGCTCGTCGCAGTACAGCGGGGCCAGGTTGCGGTACTCGAGCTGGGCGATGCGGCGACCGGGGGGGAGGTTGTTCTGCAGGAGGGTGGCGAGCAGGGAGAAGGAGAGCGGGCCGTGGAAGAGGAGGTTGCGGTGGCCCTCGACGGTGCGGCAGTAGTGGGGGTCGAGGTGGATGGCGTGGGCGTTGAAGGTGAGGGCGCTGTAGCGGAAGAGCAGGGACGGCGTGGGCACGAGGGTGTGCGTGAAGTCGGGGGGATGCTGGGCTGTGTGTGTGTGTGTGTTGTTCCAACGTCAGCAGTTGGTAACGAATACAAGCCAAACCTTTGGCCGAATATCGAACATGGACTGAAAAGCAAGAGAGAAAAGGAACAAAAGGGAGGGAGGGGGCCTACGAAACAACATCTTCCCCCTCGCCCTCTCGACCTCGACCCTGGCCTCCTCGGGCGTCCTCCCGCGCATGAAGACGATATTCCTCCTCTCCACCAAGCTCGCCCCGCCCCACTCCTCCTCCCTCTCCGTCCACAACCTTTCCCTCACCCTCTCCTCCCCCTCCGCCTCCTCCCCCTCCACCGCCCTCCCAACCCTCCTCTCGATCCCCACAAACACCTTCTCCTCCCCCTCCCTCCCCTTCACCGCAACATCCCTTATCCCCTCAACACAAACCCACCTCCCCCCATCCACCACCACCGGCCCTGCCCCGCCGCCGCCAGCAAACCTCACATACCCACCCGCCCACATGCGCCGCACGAACGGCGCGCCAGGGCTCTGCAGGGGATCCGTGCCGTCGGGCAGCAGCTGGTGGGCGGGGATGACGGGGTTGAAATACACCAGGTGGTGGGCGGGCGGCAGTTCGAGCCGGGGCGACGCGGGCGGCAGGGCGGGGGCGCCGAGGGCGTCGTTGGCGGGGGGGAGGAGCGCGGTGGTGGCGCTCGCGGAAGTCCAGGAGGGGGGCAGGAAGGAGGAGAGCGTGATGCCGAGGGTGTGCGAGGGGCCCGGCGTGAGGTCGCTGTAGATGGGGGGCAGGCGGCGGGCGGGGAGGGTGTGCGCGAGGTGGGCGTAGGTGGAGGAGAGGCGGCGGTGATGAATGACGTTGCTGCTGCTGGCTGAAGAGGTGGAGAGGCGTGCGGGGCGGAGGAGGAGGAGCTTGGCTGCGGTCGACATTGTTGGAGGGGGGGGGTTTTCCTTTTTCGCGGCTTTCCTGCGCGTGTGGGAGATCAATTCATAGCATGTGGGTGCCAATTGGGCCGGGGAGAGGGTTGCGGATGGGAGGGGTATAATACTACAACGCTGCGCGGGCTAGCATGTCGTAAGTAGTAGCTTGCGAGGTGGTTTTGCGGGGAAAGCAAGAAAGTTGCCGGTCGGGGAACGAGCAAAGACGCCGCCGCCGCCCGCGGTCAGTCTTCTTATTTCCGCCCTATTGCCGAGCTCAGCAGCACCCCCATACCCCGACGGGTTCCAATTCAGTATGCCGCCGAACACATGCATGACCATCTCCTTTAGGAATCCCAGAAGCAACAACGGAACGAAAAAAAAAAAAAAATTTCTTTTGATTCTCGTGACACCCCATCCTCACGCCATCACGACGGGGACGGACGGGATCGGATCACGTAGCCAACTTGCTCTCCCAGCTGCCCAACCACCGCCAATTCCTCGCGACGGCGCCCAGGTCCCTCAGCGCGGCGTTGACGGCGCCGTCGCGGCCCGCCAGCCGCCTCCCGCGCAGCTCGACGAAGAAGATGTAGTTCCACTTGTCGACGCCGCTGGGCCGCGTGTTGATGCTGGTCAGGTTGAGCCTGTACGGCTTGAACACGGCGAGCGAGTCGGCCAGCGCGCCGGGATCGTTGTGATCAACAGTGAAGGCGACCAGGCTCTTCCACGCCTCCATATCGCCATCGCCATCACCACCTTCCTCACCACTCCCTCCCTCCCCCCACCCCCTCGGCCTGAACCCCCCCTCCCCCTCCTCCATCTCGCTCTCGCCCTCGCACCCCGCCCTCCTCCTCAGCACGAAAAACCTCGTCGTGTTGTCGTCGCGGTCGTTGATGCCCTTCGCCAAGAAGTCCAGCCCGTGCAGCTTCGCCGCCGTCGCGCTGCTGACGGCGGCGCTGGCGCCGGTGGGGTCGCGGGCCGCCTGCTCGGCCGCGCGCGACGTCGACGAGCAGTCCTGCCGCTCGACGCCGCGCAGGTGCGCGTTGAGGAAGTTCTTGCACTGGCCCCACGCCTGCGGGTGCGAGTACAGCTTCTTGACGCCGGTCAGGTCCGCGAGCGGCCTGGTGCGGGGGTGCGACGGCGCGGGCGCGTCTGGGGTGGGCGTGGCGACGCCCGAGGTGGAGGGCGGTGTGGCCGAGGCGGAGGAGGAGGAGGAGAAAGTGGTCGGAGAAGTGGAAGAAGAAGAAGAGAAGGTTTCGTCGATGACAAAGTGCGTGGCGGCCTTGGGCGGCGGCGCGAAGCCGAGCAGGCAGTGCTCGATGCGGACGTAGGCCTCGCCGCAGATGAGGATGTCCGGGTAGCGGTCCTTCAGGTCGGCGAAGAGGTCGAGCGTGAAGATGACGGCGCCGTTGGACGAGTTCTCGATGGGCACGACGCCGTAGTCCGCGCTCGACGCCTGCACCGCCGCGAAGACGTCTTCGATGTTGACCACCGGCTGGAAGCTGTATTTGGTCTCGTCGAACGAGTCGAGCGCCGCCTGGCGATGGGGGTTAGTGAGATGCTGCTGGGACGGGGGGCTCCTCTAGTGTGGCCGGCGAATGACATTGATACTGGGATGCAAAATTTGTTGAGAGAATTTTCTTGGAAAGCGACGGGGAAAGAATGTCTAGTATAGACTTTCAAATGGAAAAGGACTCTCTGGAAGCCACGGCGAAAGCAAAGTTTTGATGAATGGCAAAGAATTGGGAATTTACCTGGTGCGTGTAAGAGGCCCTGGGGCCAAGGAATGCGACCGTCTCTTGCTCGGCCATGTTGGCCGTCTCAGGTATAGAGAGCGCGCACACGGCGGAGGGCTACACGAGAGAAGCGATTGGGAGAGGAGGGCGTCAATTTACAGGCGCGCGCCCTTCGCGATGACATCTCCAGCACGGTAGTTCCGGGGAGGCGCTTTGACATTCTCCGCGTCGCCAAACTCTGGCGCAAACGGCGCTAGCGACATCGGCCTTTTGTGATAGGTGGGTGAGCCCGAGCTCCACGGTTCGACGTCAACACCACTCGGCACACGCTCAGACGAAAGCACGGAATGATTGCTACGTAGAATCCGTCCCGTAGGACTTTTGCTAACAACAATCTGAAATCACAACGCAAATGCACAAAAGATCCCCGAATCGGCCATTCAAAAGAGCGATTCTCCGGCCTGCTCGCCTCTGCCTCGTCTCGGATGGATGGCTTGGCGCTCCTGCGCGCTGCCTTGCCTTCAAGTCGAGTCCGGCCTCTGTCGGGCTTTTCCCAGCAAGCGGACCTGCCCAGATCACGCACATCTGGCTCCTCCGTACGGCCATCTGGGATCCCTGTCAACTGTGCTCGACCCTGAAACCAGCACGGGGAAACTTGCCGTTGATCTTCCTGCGGCTCGTTCAAGACTCCCTTTACAGCCTGGAGCGGTATGCCGGGATGCCGAAGTGGCCGTCTTCCCGGGGCTCCTGAGCGTCGACACGACGCTCGAAGCGAGGAGCCGTCAGAGCGCCGGGAGTAGCGATCTCTGGACTTGCTACCTCGCTCTCTGCGAGGGTGCAAAACCGTCAATCTAGCACCAAGTTAGCCTGCGTTTTCCCCGCGAGGATTCACCAAGAATTACCGTCGTAGAACTCGTCATCGTCACTGTAATCGGCCAGCTGCTCGAAGTTGACCTTGTAGCGGAGAATGGCACCAATACCACCGAAACCCTTGACGAACTGGTTGCCCTCGCTGGAACGGTCCGAGACGAACTCCAGCGTGGCACCGAAGTCCCGGTACTTCTCGGCCAGCCACTCGAGGAAAGGCATCTGGTCGACGATTTCCATCTCCTGACCCGTGGACTTGTCCAAGAACTGAGAGCGGTCCTCCTCCTGGAGCTTGTTCGTGTGCAGAACGACCTCGACGCCCTCCGAATCCTTCAGAACCCAGCGCGTGACCTCCAAGTTCTCGTAGACGATGAGAACCTCGCAAGCGCCGAGCTCCAGAGCCTTGAGCGTATCTTCGATGCCGTAGCAAACCTTGCCGCTGTCCTGACTGATCTCCTCGAAGTACTTGTTGATCAGCTTCTTCTCCTGGATGAACTTGACGTTGCTCAGCGTCTCGGAGGCCAGTTCGATGGCCTGGTTGAAGCCGTTCTCACCACCGTACGAAACGTCGACGACCTTGATGACCTTGGCCTGGAGACGCTGGTCGAACAGGTCCGAGGCGTTCAGGTCGTTCTTGAAATCGGCGGAACCGGCGAGAATCAGGCCGGCGACGTTGACCTTGTCGTTGGTGATGAAGTTCTGGACGGCCAATTCGGCGACCTTGCGAACGTAGTTGTGGCGCTTCTCCTCACGCAGACGGGCGAAACGCAGGGCGGACTGACCGCCACGGCCGTGCTTCTTGGGCAGGTCGACGGAGAACTTGTGGACGATTTCACGCGTGTTGCCGCTGAGGGTACCGAACAGGGCGCCGTTACCGTCCATGATGATGAAGCCGAACTTCTGGTCCGACTCCAGCAGCTCGCTCAGCGCCTCGGTGTGGAACTTGTTGTCGCAAAGGTAGAGCGAGGTGTTGATGGGCTTGAAGGGCTCGAAGTCGATGTTGATCTTGCGCTCCTTGCCTTCCTGGGTGATGATTTCACCGCAGTAGACGACCAGGCCATTGGGCGGGACCTTGGAGTAGAGCTTCAGGCGCTGCTGGGTCGAGGTGATGGCGGACAGGACGGAGAGACGGTTGACGCGGGACTTGATGTTGGAGGCGGTACCCTGGCAGGCCAGTCAGCGTGGGCGCGTCGCAGCGGAGCGCAGTTCTGGCGGGGGACTCACGAATTCTTCAGCCAACATCTTGGCGGCACGCGAGACCTGGTCCTTGGGGGCTTTGGGCGGGGAGTCAGCATGCGCTCGGTCGGGCTGCGGGGCAGGGCTGCGTACGGATGATGAGCGAGATCATGCTGGTGCCGTTGCCGCGGGCGGCCTCGAGGCGCTTGATGAGCTTCTTGACCTTCCATATCTCGATGTTCTTCTCGGCGTCGTTCGCCTGAGGGGCGCTCATGATGGCGACGTTGCGTGGCTTAGTGCCAAGTGAGGGAGGGGTGGGTTTGCGAGGCGGTTTGCACGCGCCCTGGGGCTGGCGGGGGCTGGCTTAAGTAGGGCAGGCCCGGAGGCAGGCACCGCAGGCAGCTGAAGGCGGCGGGTGCGCGTTGCGAGGGACGTCAGACACGAGGAAGGGTGCGGTGACTGGCAATGGTGCTGGGCAGCAGGTGTTTTGACGCACGCACAGTCAATTCAATTTTCGTTCGTCATGGGCGCGGAGGCGGCCCCCGGGCTGCGCCGCCCGCCATGGAACGGAACAGCCCCAGCCAGCCCTGCTGCTGCTGCTTGCCACCCACGGCGCATCACGACTCATAATAAATAATGCATGGGATGGGTAGTCGAAATACAAGCTCCGGACGTAGATGCGCGAATTCACAACCAACATCTGCGTCCGGGCCTTGCATTCCACTGCCTGCGTAAATATATCCATTGTAAGGCAGATGCGGGCGGGCAATTTCTTTTGTCACCCGCCGTGGCGCCAGCCCTGCTGCTTGCCACCCACGGCACATCACGACTCGTGCGCGCAACTTATCGTGGGTGGCGTCCGAGCTCCCTTCGATCGTGGTGTGTACTGTGTAGCCTCGCGCTCACGTAGTGACGTTACGGCATTGCGCTCGCACCGCGGCGGTGGGCTGCGCTTCTGCGCCTTTCCACCAGTGCCGCGCGCCTCTTTGCTCCACCACGTGTGCCGCAATTACCATATCTGCCTTGTCAGTCGCAACCCTAGTTGCCGCGCAGATAAAGCGCTACCGGCGCCCGAGTCTAGCCGTGGCCCAAGGCCCGTCGCGACCTGATTGCCCTGTTTTTAAACCCAGGCCGCTGCCCTGGGTCGCGTGTCCGAAAGCTCCTTCGCACTTTTCCCGCGCGACTTGTGGAGGAAATGAACGTCCCGCGCAAGCAGCCCACGAATTGGAACGAGTACGACGGTGCTCACCGCGCATCTTTCGGCTCCAACACCACCAGCATCCAGTGGGCCGAGGATGACGACCGCCCGCCGCGCGCCGAAAGCAGCGGCTTCGCGCACCAGCTGCGCGAGAGAAGGTGATTTGACCGTTTGGGAAGACACTGAAAACCGCCCGCTAACCGGCCCTGCAGATCGTCCATGTCGATGCGCTTCAACTCAATCCGACATGTCGGCGGAGTGAACAGTATCGACAACTTCGCCCGGAGCTGGCAGCGCGCAGCCGGATTCTACGAGGTCCAGCCCATAGAGGGCCGCGTTTTCCGCTTCTCCGAAGGCGAGGGCGCCGACGAGAGGCACGACGATATCGAGTCCACTCCCGGCGAGCGGCGATCGCTCCTGCACGAAGCCCTTTCTGCAGAGGGCCGCGGATCACCTGACAACGCCGTTGCCGTCGACGAGGATCTCGACGACGACCACTTGCACGCTCCGAGAAGCGGTTCCTTCCGCGACCGCGACCAGAGCATCTTCTCCATCGAGCCCTCCCTGTCCTCGCCGTTCGGCAGCAGCTATGGCACGCGCTATGGCAGCTTTCGGGGCACCAATGACGCTGCCATTCGTCAAGCAGCGAGGTTGTTCAACGAGCAGCAGCTCAAGGGCACCACCCAGCCGGACCAGGACCGCGAGCCTCTGCTCGTGAAGCAGGTCGAGGAGGACGGCCATGTCATCAACGTCGTTGTCGGCCAGTCCACGCTCCCGCAGACCGTCTTCAATTCCGTCAACGTGCTCATCGGAATCGGCTTGCTGAGTTTGCCGCTGGCGTTAAAGTACACTGGCTGGGTCATTGGCCTGCTGTTTTTCTTCTTCTCCGCCATCGCAACACAATACACAGCCAAGCTCCTGGCAAAGTGTCTTGACCGTGACAACTCCCTCATAACTTTCGCTGACCTTGCTTACGTTTCATTTGGCCATCGTGCGCGCGTTGCTGTCACCATCTTGTTCACTATCGAGCTGCTGGCAGCTTGCGTGGCTCTTGTCGTTCTTTTTGCGGATAGTTTGGATGCTCTGGTTCCGGGCCTTGGCCTTTTGGGCTGGAAAATCGTTTGCGGAATCATTTTGGTGCCCCTGAATTTCCTCCCTCTTCGTTTACTCAGTTTCACCAGTGTCCTCGGGATTCTTTGCTGTCTGGGCAGTAAGTGCCAGCATCATGCGGCCAAGCCATTGCGCCAATGCTAACCAATGCGTAGTTGTCCTTACCGTCTTCATTGATGGAGCAATTAAACCCCACCAGCCCGGTTCCCTTCAGGAGCCGGCCACGACGTACCTGTTCCCCGAACATTGGGCTACTGTTCCGCTCGGTTTCGGCCTTCTCATGTGTAAGGTTACTCAATATTCCTGCATATTTTCGATACTGACTAGTACACAGCACCTTGGGGCGGTCACAGCGTCTTTCCCAACATTTACAGGGATATGCGTCACCCATACAAGTACTCCAAGGCCGTCAACGTCACCTACTCCTTCACTTTCCTCCTAGATCTGAGCATGGCCGTGATCGGTCTCCTCATGTTCGGCGATGGTGTGCGGGATGAGATCACGTCCAACGTTCTGCTCACTGATGGCTACCCGCGTTCACTCTCTATGCTGATTATCGTCTGCATTGCCATCATCCCTCTGACCAAAGTTCCGTTGAAGTAAGTATTCCACTAATCATTTTGAAGCCCCTCTTACTAATGACTTTTCCTAGTGCCCGCCCCATTGTCAGCACCGTTGAGTTATTCTTCGGTCTTGACGCACGCACCCTTGCGGTTTCGTCGACCCTCCACGGGTCGTCCGGTCTCAGCAGGGGCATTCTTAAGATCACCATCCGCATTTTCACCACCGCTCTCTTCGTCGTCATCGCCATCATCTTTCCGTCGTTTGACCGCATCATGACTCTCCTAGGCGCAGTTGCCTGCTTCTCCGTGTGCCTGATCCTGCCTCTTGCCTTCCACCTCAAGATCTTCGGCAAGGAGATTGGGCGGCTTGAGCGCTGGGGCAACTGGGCGCTCATCGTCCTCAGCACAATCATGGCCATCATCAGTACCATCTTCGCCTGTCTCCCCAAGGACTTGATAGTTTCGACATGATAGACGGCGTCAACGTCATTCTTATTCGTCCCAAAAGCTTCATTTTTCCATAGAACAACCCTACATTAATTGGGGCCGAAAATTGTACAGTCGGACTTTTTTTTTCCTTTGGAGATACATACGGATTTCGTTTTGAAGGGTGTAAAATTTCATCGATGAGCTGCTCATTGTTGGGTATTTACACGAACATCACATATCCGGATACTGATGGGTTTATGGGCGCCGGCGGGAGATTTCTGCAACTTGCATCTTAAGTTCATGGATAATACACCAAGAAGAAATTTAATCTTTTCTTTGGATGAAACTTTTCATTTCTCAGTGGTTATGTTCGAGAAATGTTCACTTCATTCCTTGGTGCATTCCTGAAAGTCTCTACTTCACTATTACACAAAAGTTGTTCCTCTTCACGCCTGGATTCACCTCAACCTTTGAAAATTCCTGGCCCTTCTCCGGCTGTTTTTCTGCAAGTTTCCAAAGCTGGTAGACCAATTTAGCCGTAATTTTTTCCCGGAGCAAGGCGTACCCGAGGCTGCCCATGATTTGCTCCAGACGTCGTCGATCGAGATAACGGGAGTTCGTGACGCAAGGCGCGGGCAGAACGAGGAATAGGCACGGCGTTGGGAGCTCATCCATAACAGTAGCTCCACCATCATCCAGGTCCCCGGTTCTGCGCAAAAAAGTGCGTGTCCGCTTGAGCATCTCCCCACGCCCCTCAGCGTCCGGGACGTAATTGAGGACCAGCGACAGGGACAAGACGTCGAAGCGCTCCGTGTCTGACGCCGCGAGCGGTCGCTTCATGAAGTCCTGCTGGAGGATGCCGGAGGACTGCGAGTTCAGATCGATGCGCTCGACGGCGAGATAGCGGCGCTTGGAGCAAGCGTTATCCGTCGACAGCGCGCCCACCTCGAGCAGCTTGCACTTTCGTCCCTCGACGTCGCCTCCGTCGGCTTTTCGGTACGCCGAAGGCAGGCCCAGCTCCTGCAGCCAGTCGACGAGCACGCGGCTGCTGTCTCCGCCGCGCTCGGAACTCTGGCCGGTGATGCTGGCGGCCTGGTACGTCTTCAGCCCTCCATTCTCGTCAATCTTCTTCTGGATCTCGGCCGCCTTGGCATGGTCGCCTGCTTTGACGGCTTGGGCGTGCGCCTTCTGCAGCTGGTGGTGGGTGCGGATGATGGTCGCGGTCGCTTTCGCGGAGAGGCTTGCGGCGGTCTTCTTGGTGTTTATGTGCGGGCTGCGGCCGTGGGAGAGGGAGCTGGGCTTCTTGCCCTTGCGCTTCGCCGCGACCATCGGGGCTTCATGTCATCTTGCGAAATGGACGATGGGACGAGTCCGAACAATTGTAGATGCGCTTGTTGCGACGGTCGGGCCGATCGAGCGAAGTCTTGGCGCGAGCCTCGAAGCCGCTAGGCCCGGTCGGGCACAGCAAGCGAGCCGGCTCTCAACGTTAAGTCGAAATTCGCACACCCTCTCTCTTCTGCATCCGACGACGACTTCACGACAGCCCGGACGACAACAGCAGTAGAAATGGCTCCCAAGGCTAAGAGTATGTGAACGCACACCCTCAATCGCGAGCGACTGGCCTGGCCGCGGATCGGACTCGCAGCATTGCGCCCCATCCCGCAACTCCAGCGAAGTTTTCCAGAGCGCGCAAACACCCTTTGGCACAGAGAGACTCGGGCTAACATTTTGCGCGCAACAGCCTCCAAGCCCTCCGCTAAGGCTTCGGCCGCGGCCAAGGCTACCCTCAAGGGTGTAAGGACCCCTCTTCTCAGTGGCGTGTGAGCACCCGCATCGCTCACGGCCTTGTTTTGCTCACGCAAAATTAGGTCAACTCGCACAAGGTCCGCAAGGTCCGCAAGAGCACTACCTTCCACCGCCCCAAGACGCTCCAGCTGTCGCGCGCCCCCAAGTACCCCCGTACTTCGATCCCGCACCAGCCCCGTCTCGATGCGTCCAAGGTCATCATCCACCCGCTCAACACCGAGAGCGCGATGAAGAAGATTGAGGAGAACAACACCCTCGTCTTCATCGTCGACGTCAAGTCGAACAAGCGCCAGATCAAGGAGTCTCTCAAGAAGCTCTACGACATCGAGACCATCAAGGTCAACACCCTGATCCGGTACGTCCTCTTGTCTCGACACGTCTTGTGCATTTCCGAGCTAATGAAATTTCCCTGCAGCCCCGATGGCAAGAAGAAGGCCTTCGCCCGCCTGACCCCCGATGTCGATGCCCTCGACATTGCCGCCACCAAGCTCCAGATCGTCTAAGCGACGAATCTTTGAAACAAAAGATCAAAAATGCTGGGATTAGGGGCAGGAGTTTTTTATCGGCTGTTGTTGCGGGCTGTACAGCACTGCCGGGAGTAAAAGTCATCTGGATCAAAAGGTGGATAGCGCTCGGAACAGCCAAATCTACAGTCATGAAGGGAAAAAACCAACAATTCTTCGATACCCGCTTCATTGAATGAGCCAATGAAGCACGTTTGCGTTCTTCTTGAGCTGAGTTGTGATGTGTGATTCTCCACGCCAGTAATTCCCTGTTTACTCTCTTTTGCTGAGCACCCTCCATCTATGGTCGAAGTGGAGCTGTCTTTTTGCTATGATACAATGCTTGCGCTTGGTACTACATGTCCCTGCCGTCTCCCAGCCCATGCATCTGAAGTCTTCCGCTACAGATCGTCTTCGCCCCATGCCGTCCACCCATGTGATACAAGTGTTTTGCTGCTCAGCCGCTTTGCGCTCCCAATCGTCCGCCCGCCCGCCCGCCCGTCCACCCACCATCTCTGCGCAGCGCGGGCAACAACCATTTCACATCGCCATTAAAATCCCTCAAGTCTTCTTCTTTTTTTTTTCAATTTTCTTTTATTTTTCAGTCGAGGTGGATTTATTTAGCTGGAGGTGCGCAGCGTCTCGAGCTGCTTGAGCACGACGTGGTTGGCGTCGAGGAAGCGGTCGACGCAGTTCTGCATGCACGGCTCCTCGTACTTGTCCAGCTTGCCCGACGAGATCTTGCTGGGGACGCACTTGCGGAAGCAGATGTCGGTGAGGGAGTGGATGGCTGTGTTGGTTGTTTGTTTGTGTCAGCTGCGTGCGGTGTATGGGTGGATGGATGATGATTGGGGGTTTTGGACGGGTGGTGGTGGTGGTGGTGGTGGTGGCATTGGTGATGGGGAGGAGGGGGCAATGGAATGATGGCGCGTACAGCCTTGGATGCGGGCCTTTTGCGACTCGTTGACGACGAATTGCTGCAGCTCCTGCTTGTCGCGGTCGGAGAGCTTGGTGAGGTCGACGTTGCCGGTGGAGAGGGAGTCCATGGTCGGCGGTTGAGTGGGCTGTGCGATTGGTCGGTGTCGAGACGTGGAGAAAGATTGGGATGCGGTGCCGATGTCTGCGTGTGCTGTGGTGGTGGTGGTGGTTTCGGCGTTGCGACTTTGCGAATATGACGCTGATGATGACAATGCGCGAAAGCTTTACTTGCGGTGTTTGGTCCGGGCTAGGCCGTCTTCGGATTGGTCGGGAGTGCGGCCGTCGATCAGGCTGTCGTGTGCTTATCGCCGACGCATCTCCACCATCTCGCTCTCTTCGCTCTCTCAACAATCGCGCGTCTTTGCTGAGCTCTTAGCTCATCACTCGTCATTCAGTAAGTGGTGGGAAGATGGCGCATCGTACCGCCTCCAGTCCTCGGCCGGCCACTCTCGCTTGTGTTTGTAGGCAGACACTACTACTGATGCCTGATGGTCGGGACACGCCGCCGTTTTTCTCATCGAAGCCACAGCCTCAGAATCCTTCTCGCGTCCGTAGGCCATGTACCCATGTACCTTCGAGCCCTATCGTCGAAGCCGTCACACCGGCTCCGGCTGCAACCGTCAACACTGCGCTAACAGGATCGGTGGTTCGCAAGTGACGGACGGCGACCTTGGTTCCAGAAACACGAAACGTCAACGACCGTGACGTTGCTCCTGGATGAAACTCGAGCTCCTATGGCATGTTCATCCCTTTGCCTTGAGGTAAAAAAAAAAACAAGTGCTAGCTCTCTTTCCTGTAGCATTCACATGAACACTCTTTTCCGTCCTCTGATACGACGAACTTCAACAATAATAATGCGCCATTTCCCTACCACATATCCGTCAACAATCTCTCCCACCTCCTCAAGAACTCATGCAGGCAACAAGCCACTGACGCATCGCCTATCTCTCCCCCTCTCAATCCCGCACTCCCCACGAAATCGAAAAATCCCCTCTTTCCCCTCCCCTCTCTCCCCCACACCAAATCCACCACCAACAACAATCCAACCAATCCAATCCGAAACCACACAATGCAATTCCAATCCATCACCCTCCTCGCCCTCCTTCCCGCCGCTCTCGCAACCGCCGCCGCCGCATCCCAATTCCAATTCCAATTCCTCCTCACGCCCCCCACCGACACCGTCGCCCTCCTCTCCGCACGCGACCACCACCACCACCACCACCACCACCACCACTCCGGCGTCGAAAGATCGGAGAAGGCGCTACTACTACTACCACCACCACCACTCGCCGAAGAGACGGACGAGTTGAACATCAGCATCAATCCCTCCTCATCGGCATGGTGGTCCACCACTACAACCAACACCACCACCACCACCGCCACCACCACCGTCAAGGCGCTTTCGACCACGACATCCTCCGGCACGTCCGCCTTGTCGACGACGGTGACGATGGTGGCGTTGGAGCCGTGGTTGTCGTCGTCGTGTCCCACGTCGGGGAGCGGGTGGGCGGTCTGCGGTGGCGATGGTGTGGTGGTGGAGGAAGAGGAGGAGGAGATGAGACAGGAGGGAGCAGCGGGCGGCAATTGGCGAGGGGCTGGTGAAAGCGACGACGACGACGAGGAAGAGGAGGAGAAGGAAGGGGAGGGAGAAGAAGAAGGTCGTTCGTCGTCGTCCAATGCTAAACGGGGGAACAGCGGTGGCGCGAGGTCGGGGCTTTTCTTGGGCGAGGGCAAGGTGTTGGGGGTGGTGGTGGTCGCGTTGTTGGTGGTGCCGGCGGCGTTGGTTTTGGGGTTGTGATGTTTTTAATTTTTTTTTTTTGGGGGGAGGGGGCCTACATGGTTGAGCATTGGTTCATGCATGCGTGTGTGTGTGCATGGGTCAATAGGGCTGGCTGGCTGGGCTGGTCGTTGGATGTGGATTGGGGAGGGAGAGATAAAAATGGTGGTGCTGAAGACGGAGAGAGGGGGAAATGCGGGGCGGTGGTAAGCTGGATGCAGGGACGCTTTGCTGACAGGCACTTGTGGTGCGTGGTGAGATGAAGCGGGCGCTTATCGACAGGGCGCTCTGCAGCCGAAGCTGAGATGAGCGGAAGAGGAGGGGAAAAAAGTCCGGGCGGGAAGGTTGGAGGGATGCGCATCCACCGCGGTACGAAAAAGGAAAAAGAAGACACCGGAGAAGGACGGGCGCTGGAGAACGGCCAGAGAGCGCTTATTCTCGTCTGGCGGCTGTGCTGCTTTCTGTCTGACACCTTCTCGTCCCCCCCCAATTTTGGCAATGCGCGTATCTGCGACGCTCTTTTGCGTGCTTATTGTTGCGCGAAGATGCTGCGCCTGCTGTTACACAGCTGCGGTACGGAACCGTCTTATCCGCTTCCCTCGAAGACGCCGTCAGCTGCTTGTTCCCGGGATGGTGTTTAAAATGGCAACAGTTCTTTTTTCCGTCGGGAGTCAATATTCTCCACAGGATGTTCGGCAAGAAGTCTGGCCGCAGCAGAGACGGTAGAGTCACCGCGGGACTCGGGCAGGGGCGGTGTATGGGGCCCTGCACCGGCGGCCCTACGGTGGGCGGCCTCTGAGGCTCAAGTAGCTGTGGCTGAGTTTGGGGGCCAGAGTCCGGGGAGGGGCTGACCAAGGGCGCTGCGCAGGGACCAGCCCCCGAGCGAATGACGGCTGCCAGGCAGCACAACGTCCGTCTGTTCCCTGCGCCACGCTCCCGTTCGAATCCTTCCAGAAAACCCACATGCCACCACTCACTGCTCCCGCCTTGAGCCCTGCCGAACCCCTTCCCGGAATAGACCAGCCCACCTTCGCCACCGCGTGGCTGCTGGGCAGATCTCAAGGCTGAATCTCACACATCTTCACCCCATGTCGCATCCTTGGCCCCGGCTGCCCACCGCCGCGGCCTTGGGAATGACGTACGGGATGCCGAGTCGGGTTACCGAAGTCAGCAACGGGAAATAGAAACAACGTCGAGTCAGGACCGCCATGTTCCCCAGGCAGCCAACGTTCTGGTGTTGTTTCTCGCCGGAACATGCCTTTCTTGTTGCGCATCTGCGCATCTTCTCTCCCGCGCGCCGGCCAAGAGATCCACCGTGATGATGACTGCCTGACGGTTTCCGCAGATGACTCCCATTCTATTCGTCTCATCCTTCGGGGCTGTGTCATGTGGATGATGGTGAAGGGGAGGCCTCTGCCTTGGGGAGGGAGTGAGACTGAGGAGATATAAGGTACTATGCCCCATGGCCATCATGTTCTCCCTCATCCTTACTTCACTGTACAACAACAGAATCAATCACAATGGCTGTCATGACCTTCGACCCCAGAGAGACAGTTCTCCAGCAGCTGCGCCGCAGCACCTTCACCATCCCGGACTTGAAGGGATGCTTCCGGGACTGGCCCGTCGAGTGCAGCCCGCACCTGGACCAGATCCGCAAGGACGTCCACGCCTGGTTGGAAGAGTAAGCAGCCCTCGTCTCCTCATCTCCCCTACATCCACCCTTCCTTTCTCTCTCCCCTTGGCAAGCAGCCCACACTAACACGGCCCCCTCCAACAGGACTCTCGGCGAAGGCAGAGCGCTCAAGATCTCCAAGCGCGCCGACTTCGGCCTCTTCGGCGCCACCGAATGGCCCTACGCCAGCTACGAGCGGTGCCGGATCGCATGCCTCTTCTGCGCGTGGGTCTTCACGTGGGACGACGAGATCGACTCGTCGCTCGGGTCCATGGGCGACGACCTGGAGAGCGCGCAGACGTACCGGTTCGAGACGATCCAGTTCGTCAAGGAGACGCTGGGGCTGGCGCCGCGCAGCCCGACGCCTCCGGCCAACAAGATCATCCGCAACTTCGAGGTCGTCGGCGCCGCGCTGCGCGCCGCGTACACGCCCGCCCAGCGCCAACGCTTCTTCGCCGAGGTCGACCGCTTCATGGCCGGCACCGAGGCCGAGCAGCGCCGCCGCCTGCTGTCGCGCGACCTGCCCACCCTGCACCAGTTCTGGGAGTACCGCCTCGGCTCCTCGGCCGTCAACATCTGCACCGCGCTGATCGAGTACGCGGACGGCGGCATGGCGCTCCCCGAGCGCGTCTGGGACGACGCCGACATGCACACCGTCCTGCGCAACACCAACATCCACCTCTCCGCCCTGAACGACCTGTACTCGCTGAAGAAGGAGGTCGCCAACGACGCCGTCGAGTCGCTCGTCCCCATCCTGCTCGCCAACCGCGTCGTCGCCCCCCGGTCCTCCGTCCCCGCCGCCGTCGAGCACGTCGCGCGGTACGTCGCGGACCGCTCGGCGGAGCTGGACGAGTGCGCGGAGAGGCTGCTAAGACGCTATCCCGAGTGCGAGGCGGATCTCAGGCGCTTCGTCGATAACTGCCGCTGCATGTGCACCGGCAACCGCACGTGGAGCCTCAGCACCGGCCGCTACGGCATCAACCAGCATGACGTCAGGCCCGATGGCTCCATCTTTGTGGATCTGGCGGAGCTGTGCGTCAAGGGTGAGCCGGAGAGGAGGCCGGGTAGCCCCGAGGAGATGGCGTGTTGAACGCTTGAGCGGGGTGGTGGCAAGCCCCCTTTTCCCTCCCGACTTTGTCGCTTTTCCCTTTGTGGTTTTTTTTTTTTTTCACGCATCGGCATTGTTCGGCGTACTACTGGGTGGATGTTTTGTCTTGGCATTTTTGAGGGATGATGGTGGGTGGTGGATCTTTTGGGTGGGATGAGACGACGAAGATTTTTTTGCATGGCTCACGCCGCATATACCACGACACGTTACGACGTAGGATTTACAGCACATGAGGGGTTTGGAGGAAACTTGTTTGGATTGATTGTACAGAAACAATTTCAAAGTGTTTTCGTACTGTATGGTGGAAAACGAAATGTGACGTGTGTGGATCGGCTGGCAAACATGTTGTCGGCAGCGATGCTTACTTCGCAAACAACTGCTGATCTTTGCAGGTTTGTTACGTCGATTGATTTTTCCGAGGAAAGTGTTTTTCCAACAGCTCCTTCTCCGGACCTGGACACCTCAGTGCATGAAGTTAGTATAGTTTAATCAGAAGACCACGCAAACAGCTCTGGCTCATTTCACTACTGCAAGTATCCCGCAATCAGACATGTTTGCAGATGTCTATTTGGCTAGTGTAGACAGCCAGAAGGCAACGAAAAACATTTTCTGAGCCATATATAAAGAGATAGACGGCTTGTTATCCAACTGTCCCCTCTTCTTGATTAAGTCTGTATAACCTTTCCACGCGTACAACCCCGGTTTAATATCGTTATGTTGTATACTATATTCCCTCATTTGGCACGGAGCCTGAATCTACGAGAGGACGGGCGAGACCCGGCTTTCTTGGACCTTCAACATTGTCTGCTGACCATTCGACTCCTTAGTCCACAATGTCGACATCTCCCGTCTGCTCAGTCAACCGCTCCGTCACCGTTGCCGACACAGCAACCTGTCCGGCTGGGCATACCGTTCCAAAGCCTAGATGGGATCATAGGCTCAACACCGGCAGCACACGCCCGACCGACAATCAAGATCTGCCTGCCAGGACCCCGACTACATGAAGCTGGCGGCCCTTTCTACTCGCGTACCGCGATGTCGAACCCAACATATCTTTGCTTGGGAGGCCTCCAATTCAACGGTCGATATAACCTGGACTCGTCCCGCTCAGTTAGAGCACCAAGCGTCCTTTTTGGAATATATACCAAAGCAGATTCGCGCCCTGCACGCTTGCTGGAGTCCCGTGGTCTTCCACCAGACGAGCGCCCCTTCACCATCAAAGAAGAACGACGAATTCCATATCGACGGCGAGATGGATTCCTTCGCCCGGCCGGCGTCGACACCGTTTACGTGATGTCGGACTCGCGCAGGATGCTGGACCGGACCAGCTGGAAGTGGGTGGAAGGCGGGGACCCCGCCGCCGGCGGCCGGTATAACGAGCCGATCCTCGTCCAGATGAAACATCTTGCGGAACGCCTGCGTGGCCGTGACGCTGCGCTGGCTGAAGAGCCGGTCCTTCATAGATGGTCACGACATTGCGGGGGGTCGGCGCGCGGGCGGGCGACGCCAACCCGGATGTCACGGGCCAGTACCATCTTGTACGGAGCACGAGGGCGATCATCAAGGCCATCGTTCCCAAGTTGGACAATTTCAGTTAGGAGGTGCTATTTCGCATCTTCTTCACGAGGCACCAACTGGTGGGAAAAAACCACTATGCTGACATCGACGCCGTCCAGCTTCAGCTACTGTTCTTCAAGGTCCTAGTTCCCTTGGCCAAAGCACCGGCTGAGAGGAATTTCGAGGCCTCCGTACTTAAGTCAGTCAAGGAATTTTTCCCCCCAAGCCACCGCCCATTTGGAACAGCAGACTCTGGATAGTTGGATGTTACAGACAAGCAACTCTCACGAAGACTCGGAAGATCAAGACTACCACCAGCGCCATCACGAGATGATCAGGCGGCTCGTCTCGGACCAAATCAGGTACATCAAGATCAAGGGCACCAAGAAGCAGGTCGAAGATGCTAAGAAACTCCTTGAGCAGAAGGCTAAGGCATTCGATGAGACGGTGGTGCGCACAATCGAAGTTGACAAGAAGCACCACAAGGCTTTGATTAGTGCAGGTGGTAAGTCTTCAGTTCATCTTGCGGAAGAATTCACGCGCGATTAATCAAAGCAATAGGTGCAAACATCCGCGACATTGTTATCAACGCCGGTGGCCCCGATGATCGCCGCGAGCTTGCCCGCATGGTCCGCTTCCCCCGTGCTGAGTCGGGGAAGGGAGAGCAAGGACCCCAGGCTAGCCAGGTAAGTTTAGGGATTAATTTTTCTTTCCCGATAAGCGTGGAATTTGGATAATGCACCTCCTACAAACGATATCATTGCTGACCCAGCGATCTCCGCTGCCAGAAGGACCGAGCGAACAGGGACAGACACGGCAACCAGGTCAGTCTATTCCCCGCAAAAATGCAAAGCTCTTGATTTTGGAACCATTTTAACTTGCTTGTGCAGGAACGAGCGTAATGAGCAATTGGATTGCCTGCTGCATGCACGCCAAGACGATATATAGACGACGAATACTACGTCGCGCCGACGGTGTTCTGGGAGGCGGGCCACGAGACCCTGGTCCACGACGGACACAAGTTCAACCTCGCAGCGATATCCGACATGATGCGCAACCTGGTGCGCGACATTGAGCGCCGGGTCGCCGAACTCGCATTCCGCGACGGGCCCAGGGTCGCGGAGTACCTGCAGTCGCGGGACCCCACACAGTTCTCGGACGACCTCAACCTGGACGACCGAGGCAAGAACTTTATCGATTTGGACGCCAACAAGGACCTGCACGGCGGCTTCGGGCGCGTGTACTCGTGGCCATGCCTACGCGTCCGACCTCTCGGTCTTACTCCCCATATCCTATTTCTCGGATACCTCTAGGCCCATCAATTTACGCCCCATCAGTGACGGTTGCTCATCTCACCCGCATTTTTCGTCAAACCGGGTCAACAAATGGCCGGAAGTTAGTGGCTGGTCTCAGTGGGCGGAGTTCAGCCTATGTCGACATGTGTCGGTGGTTGGCAGTGATGTGGACGTCTTAAGCCGGCCAGCGGGGGGATGGAGCCCGGATGCTGTCACTGCCATCTCCACCCGGGCTGGTTAACACTGCCAGTACATTCACATTGTTATACTCCCCGTCACCAAGCTTCGACAACGTAAACCGCGGGCCGGATCTTTGGTCAAGCTCCTAAACCTTTCAACTGCACCTTCGCGGAAGTCCATAGTCCATCGCGACATCAACCCGCCGTGCTCTTGTTTGAACCCAGCATCGACTCTTCGGCACTCTTGCTGCAATCCGCCTTCAACACTTCCACCCTTCATCCTCGGACATTTCCAGAGGCACTCGCTCTCTCTCATCAGCCCCGTCAACCCACCCTTGTTTTCGAATATCCAGAGGCATTCGCTCCCTCTCATCAACCTCATCAACCCACCCTTGTTTCCGAAGATCCAATCGCCCAACATGCGCGGTTTCCTCACCGGGAAGATTGATGTCAGGAAGGCCAACGGCGAGACCGTGACTTACCATCGCATGAGCAAGAAAGAGATCCAAAGGCAAAAGGTCAGCACCTCCTCCCAAGAACCAGTCAGCGATTCCGTATAAACAACCTATGCTAACCCTCACAAAGGAAGAAGCCGCTATCCGCAAGCAGGCTCGAGATGACATCCGCAAGGAGAGAGAGGAGGCCCGGAGACGCGAGGCCCAGAGGCTGGACGCCGAGATGCGCGAGGAGCGCAGAGTCACGGAGGAGGAAGAGAGGCGGAGGCTGGAGGGCTGGAGGGCGGAGGCCCAGATGGAGGTGGCCAGGAGGCAGGAGGCCCGGTGGGAAGAGATTCGAGAGGAGCAACGACAAGCGGAGGTAGCTCGGAGGCAGGAGGCTCGGTGGGAAGAGATCCTCGAAGAGCAGCGGCAAGCAGAGAGGGCGCGGAGCCAGGAGCAGCGCGGGCAGGAAGAGCAAAGGCCGGAGACTCCTCCTCCGCCCTACGAGGATGTTGTCGACGGCCTAGTATAAGACTTACACTAGCCGGCTCGTGAGCGTAGGTCGAACTTCCCGGCATGGGCTTCAATCACAGCAGCTCGTCGCTGTTGGCAGATGCGATGGTGCAACGGGTCATCTATTGCTTCTTTTTAGGGTAGCTCAATACAACACTGTCTACCCTCCTCAAAGCCGTGCCACAGCCTCCCCAAACCACATTGTGAGAGGGCAACTCGATTTCACTTCCCGCGCAGCTCGGAACCTTGATGATTGGGACGCCAAACAACTGCCCAGAGGCCCGACGGGCGGCATTAGTTAACAGGGAACTCGGAACTTGTCAGTGGCGACATCGGAGAGCACCATGGATGCGATTCCAAACACTTCAGAAGAATACGCTAGTAGCAACTCCCGCGAGTTCCTTGACGTACTGGAGTTTCAAGTCTGAGGAATGGCTCGACGCTTTCGATGGCAATGGACTCCGGGAAGTACTTGGACACCCTGGAACCAATTTGAACATACAGTCTGGGAGCTCGTTGGTCCTGTGCAAATGGCTACGTATGCTATAGTCGCCGCTCTAGTCATCCAGCCCGCTACCATTGGAGAATTGCGCCAGCCCAGACAAGTGCTATATCGACATGGGCGAATGGGTGACTCACAGTGATGCTCGAAGGTGTTAAGCAGCCACCGGCATGACCAACCACCGACGCCTCCGCCCAAAATGCTTAACACCCCACCAGCAGACGTGGCCGCTCGGTCACTGTTCCGCCCCAGGTCACCGCGATCTGCTGTATACAAAAAACCAACCGACTCTTCGACCGCGCACGCAAACCTTCCACCCGCACACTTGCATCGAGGATCCTCTTACGACAACCCACTCCGGGCCCCCGTCCATATCGACCCTTGCACACCGCGCTGCTACTGCTCCTTCGCCATCGACGCTTCTGCGCTCTTGACCCCGGACCATTTCGGAAGCCCCTCGATTTCCTATTCCGTATATACCCATCACCCGAGAAGATGCGCCGGTTCTTCCAAGACGACATGTTCTTGAAGAGGACGGAGGACGGGTGGTACCGCTTCGTCCGCATCCCCGATGAGCGGAACACAAATGGAGCAAACCAGGGGAGGAGGAGGACCACGCCGCGCGACGCCCGCCGGGAAGAAGAGGCGCCGAGGAGAGAGAGTCGCAGGGAAGAAGCTTTTGAAGAGGCAGCCAGACCGAAAGAAGAAGCCCCCAAAGAGGCGGAGGGATCGAGAGAAGGCCATGGCCGGAAGCAGGAGGAGGCTGATCCCCGCCTGGCCAGCTCCCCGTCTGCTGCATCATCGACGCCGCCGCTGCGGCCCAAGGCCCGCCGCCCCATGAGGATCAGGCAAGTCGGCGTGCTCGTCCCGCGCGAGCTCATCGGTGTCAGCAGCAACCAGAATGTCGGCCATGAGCAGTCCAGGCCCGATCACGAACACCGGAGTCGCAGGCGCTACCACCACAGGCGCAGGCTGAGCGCAGTCCCAGATAGTTCTGCCATTCGATCCAAGCGCGCTGACGATCCGGAGAGAGATGATCGTAGGGAGAGTTCGCCGGTTTCGATTGGAGACCTTCAGCGTCGACTACAGAACCTTGCTACCAGTGGGGAGGATGACCGTCCCGCCTTTCTGCTCAAGGACTCGCCATCCGACTCGTCCGATCCCGAGTCTACCCTCGACAAGACTTGCAAGAGGATGGAGAAGGACTGGCTCGGCTCTCTGGCCACCGACGGCAAGTTCGAGCCTTGGGAGGAAGGCAGCGTTTTGGATATGTTGAAGGACGACGGATCACGCACCACCACGGGCGACGCCAACAGCTCAACGAAGGCAAATGCCGGCAGCAGCGTCCACGGCCATGGTCGGCACCGCAGCCACCACCATGTCAGCCGTCAGAGCCACGGCGTCGAGCCGCCAGCGAACAGGACTACGCCCAACACGCCAACAAACCAGCATGCCGACGACGCGCCCACCTCCACCCCCTCCCAGCGCCGCCACCACAGCGAGACACAAAGTCGCCGTCTCCGTCTCCCCGCCAGCACCGCGCCGCCGTCGCCCTTCCCCGTCTTCGACCACGCCACATGGGACGCTCTGTGCGCGCGCGACGCCTCGCTGCCGCTTCACGGCGGCTGCTTAACGCTGGAGCGGCACGGCGACGACGTCGACACGGACCTATGGGTAGGACTAGCGGACCCATTCGTCCTAAGCGTATCATCAGCGACGCTGCTGGCGCACCTCCCTCGCATCTTCGGCGGCCTTCTGCGGCGCAACTCGCGATTCGGCCTGACCCCGAACGAGCAGCACCCGGACGTGCCGCGGTACGGGGTCTCCGTCGTCCTGGAGGGGCGGCGAGGGAGTGTGGCGCTGCGGGAGCTGGGGGACCTGCGGGGCCTCGGTGCGGATGTGGCGGATCGGACTGGGCGGGGGTGGTTCAGGGCGGACTTTGGCGCTTTGATAAGGGGGGTGCATGGGGAGGAGGTGGAGGATGTGGCGGGGTTTCGGAACGCTATGAAGAGGATGGCGAGGTATATGGACTGCGGCGAGGCCGTCGCCCGCTGTCTTAGGGGCGTCGAGGCGAACCAGACGGCCGAGCTGAGGTTGGCGGTGGAGCGCGAGCCGTGCGAGTATCTGAGGTTTGCTTCCAAGTACAACTCGCGGAAGACGTTCAAGATGGCCTTCGACGTTGTGGCCGAGCAGGCTGTGCGAAGAGACGAGCCTGACTGTTCAAATTTCTTGAAGGGCGTGCCCAGTGCCGCGAGAGAGATAGTGAGGAGGAAGGCACGTGCGTTTTACAAGAACATCGAGGAGGATGCTTTGTGGCAGCGTGCTTGGGATGCCCTTGGCGAAGATCGTGTGCTTCCTTCCGGACCTGCTCGTGGATAGACATCTTCACTTATGAGCAAGGCAGTATGGCTAAGTGATGGTGTTGTACTTTGATCAGTTTTATATCAGCAGGTTTTAGTACTAGTTACAATGTCTGACCCGTGGCGCCCGTCCGGCGGAGAGTCTTCCAGCGCGCACTCCGAGACTCCCAAGCACAGGAGGAAGGCGGCCAGGAGTGACGAAGAGGTGAAGGTCAACATTGTCGAGGCCAACTTTCGTACTCAGATTGGGTAGTGGAGCATTTTGGTTGAATGAGAATTACATCCATGTTTCCGTGTGATCGCCTTGTTAATGATTTGTTTCCTCTTTTTCTGAACGTTAATTCAAACATAACTTGACGCTTGTTTCGAGATCTTCACGTTTGATCCGGATTTGCACTGTTACCAGCGGCTCTTATGCCGTTCCGTCCAAGCACTGAACAATCTAATCGGAGCGTGGCCGTGTTCTTCCTGTCGAAGACGCTGACAGTTTCGCACGTAATAAGAAGAAATTGCGTCGGTCCGGACAAGTGCTGTATGTATTGATATGTACATACATATTGGTACATCGCGGTGACGCTCGAAAGTGTCAATCAAGCAGCCACCGGCATGAGCAACCACCGACACCTCCGCTCAAGAATGCTGGTTCTCACACAGGAGGAGGCCATTCGACGCGACGCCCGGAATGGCGTCCGGGGGAGATTGACGAGGCCCGGAGACGTGAGGCCAAGAGGCTGGAGGCCGAGATTCGTTAGGTGCGAAATATCACGGAGGTGGAGGCGTGGAGGCAGGAGGCTCGCAGGGAGGAGGCTCGCAGGGAGGAGGCCCGAAGGAAGGAGACCCGTAGACAGGAGGCTCAGTGGCAAAAGGTCCGCGCCCAGCAGCAGGAAGTGAAAAAGGGCGCAGAGGCAGAGGGGGGAGTGTCCTCCACCACGGTATGAGGATATGGTGTATGTTGCAACACAAGGGACAATTGCGCGCACTTCAATTCATTGCAGCGGCTGTGCTTTTTGCTTTGCAACAGTATAGATGCTGTTGGTAGCGGGTCCGATCGCTCAAGTGTGGTATTCAGTGCTTTCTCTTCGGGTTTCTCAAAACAACAACACATGTCCACCTCCTCAAACCCATGCATCAGCCTCCCACAACGGTTCGTGAGCCCAGGCTAAGCGTCCCGGTAAGGGATACAGGAAGGGCTCGGGCGAGGCGCGCTGCTCCCGAGAGAGAAATCGGCAGGTCTATTGGCTAAACACTTCAAATATTTGAGCTCCGTAAGGAATATGATTGCACGTAATGTAGTGACGTTTTAATTTACTTGAATTGGAATATCTTCCTCTTGCTCAACTCGGCGTCTTGATGGTTCGGTCATTCAACAATCGCTTAGAGGCTCAGCCGGCTACCCCTATTCCGAAAGAAAAAAATAATATAAAATCGGGATCTGTCAACAGTGACATTTGTCACCCCGCATGCCTTGGACGGAGACTTTGACACAGCGGGTAACAAAATAAATTGCTTTTCCCGCATCTGCCTTACATACATACTACGTTATCATATTAACTACTTACGTTGGAAGTGTCTGGTCCTTAGTGAACTCAAAAGGCCAATTTATTTTGTTACCTGCTGTGTTGGTAGCGGCTCCGGCGAGTCCTTCGACGCCTGGGGGGCAATTCCAGTACAGACCTTGGCGAATACGACGCCCTGGATGGAAATGGCAGTACGGAATTAGAGTACTTTGGCAATCCGGGGGACAGTTGAACCTCTTAATCAATCGCAACATGCTGAAAACCCAGCTAAAATCTAACGTTCTTTGCGGAGGGTCTAGGTATGCTATGGTTGCCGCTCTTACTCTTGATAAGTGTCATCACATTGATATGTGCCGGTGGTCAAATCACCGTCATGCTCAGAAGTGTTATCCACCAACTGGAGTACGCTGCCCAGGAACATTTCCTGCCAGAAACGTGTTATACTCCTCATCGTCACCAATATCTGCCGCCCATAAAATGCCACCGACTTTCCACTCAAGCTCCCAAACCTTTCCAGTACAAACTCGCGAGGCCAGTCTTACGGCAACCCACCCGGACCCGTAACGAAACCACCCTCACCCTCTTACTACACTATCACCTCGGTATTCCGACACTTCCTCGCCCAACATGCGTCCGTATCGTAACGAGTCCCTGATGGAGGAAATCCGGGCCACGGAGGCAGAGCTGGAGGAGATGGAGAGGAGGAGAGACCAAAGGCGGCACTCAGAGATCCGCAGAAGGGAAGATGAGCTCCAGGATCTGCGTAGAAGGCAAGACGAAACGGCGAGGAGACAGGAGGCCAGACTGTACGCTCAGGCCACCAACTATGGGTCCTCTCCGGCGAGCTACGAGCGCCGGTCCGTCTACATGGAGGAGTCGAGTTACCACATGGAGAGGGAGAGAAGAGCCAGTTCTCGCCAACATGTCCCCGGCGGCACTAACATGTCCAGGCATTCCGGCTACGACTCCGCGGGGATGGAGAGGCCCAGCGCTCGTCAGATCCCCAGGCAGTCCAGCTACGACCATGCGGAGAGGGAGAGGGGCAGCGCCACTCGCCAATTCCCGACCAACACACCCGGGCACTCCACTTACGCCTCGACGGAGAGGGAGACGCCGGCCAGCGCCGCTCGCCAGGTCCCCGCCAACACTTTCACGCCGTCCGTCCACAACTCCACGCATCAGCGCCGCACGAGCACGAACGCGAGCCATGGACGCAGCTCGCTCCCTCATCAGCACCAGCACCAGCACCAACCTCCCAGCAGCAGTGCCGCGCCGCACTCCTAGCAGCACCGACCCAGCAGCAACAACCCAAGGAGCCAGCACCAGCATCAGGAGGGATCCTCGACTATCGACGTCGAGGGCCTCACGCGCCGACTGGACAACCTGGCCACCAGCGGCGATCCCGTGTTCAGCCACGACATCCGCCCGCAGACCGGCCCGTCGGTCTCCAGTGCTGCTGATCGAGAGGATGCGGCAGCCAGGCCGAACGCGCGCAGGACGGGGGCGTGGGTCGGTTCGCTCAATGAAAATGCAAACTTCGAGGCGTGGGAGGAGGGTAGCATTGCGAATGCGGGCGTTTTGAGGAGACGTGCCAGCGGGCCTGGGCCTGGGCCTGCGGGTCTCGGTACCGCCGCCGCCGCCGCTGGCTGTGCCATGCCGGATTCAAATACTAGAAGCCTTCGCGGTGGTGGTGGTCCGGCTCCTCCTCCGACGAACAAGCCGGCATCAACCGCGGTGGCCGAGCTCCCCTTCCCCGTGTTCGACCGTTGCGCGTGGACGGCGCTGCGCGCGCGGGACCGCTCGCTCCCGTTGCCCGGCAGCGCGGAGGCGTTCGGGCACCCGGACGAGCTGGACACGGACGTATGGGTGGGGTTGGACAATCCCGCCGTGCTGAGCGTGTCGTCAAGAATTATCGCCAAGTACCTGCCGGACCTGCGCGACGTCTACGACCGGCGGCCCGGCGCGAAGTTCCGGCTGAAGAACGACGACGATCCGTACACGCCGAGATACGGCGTCCTGATCGCGTTGGACGAGGGCGGCGGGTTTGTGCTGCAGCCGCTGTCGAGGCTGCGGAGCCACCGCGGCCGCTTGCAGGTCGACGACCGTACGGGGAAGTTTAAGCGGCACTTCGTTGACTTCGTTAGGGCGCTGCACGGCAGGGAGGTGCGCGACGTCGACGGCTTCCGCGTCGGCATGAGCAAGACGGCGCGGTACTTCGACTGTTCGGAAGCCGTCAGTCGCTGCCTTAGGACGGTCGAGGCGCGGCAGAGGTCCGAGCTGGAAGCCGCCGTCGACAAGGAGGCGTGCGATTACATGCATTTCGCCTTTAGGTACGACTCGAAGCCGACCTTTAAGCTGGCCTTTGATGCTGTGGCCCGGCAAGCCCTGGCGGGGGGCGACGTCGAGGATTTTCTGAGGGACGTCCCCAACGCTACGAGAGACATCGTGAGGATCAAGGTCGATATGTTGCGCAGGAACATCGAGGATGACGCTATCTGGCAGCGTGCGTGGAATGCCATTGACGGAGGGCATCCGGTTCCTTCGGAGCCTTCCATCAGATAGAGACTATCGCTACTGAGGGAAGACTGGAGGGAGAGTGAAGTCCGGCCAAGGATAGAAGGGTCTCCTATACTTGGGGTGGAACTTCAACTTCGACTCGTTCATGACCTCCAACGTCTCCAGAGAGTACTGGACGAACTCGAAGCGGTGGTGTTGTACTTTATCCAGTCCGAGACCGTTAGAGTATAGATATCGGTAAGATAGAGTCGGAAATGGAAGCTTTTGAATCTTATAAATATATAGTAGTGAAGCAGGATGATCGATCAGTGAAGGCTGGTGGTGGTGCTATATACCACCTGGTAGCAAACTTAGCTAAACCTAATCGATATATGAAGCAAACAACCCGCTGTAGCCTCATGAAAGGAGGCCTGCCGATCAAAATATCATCCATGTGTTCGTGTATTCTTATTGTTAATTCTTGGGCGCTCGAAACTGAGGGGCCATGACTGCTTAGCGTCGTTTCTTTAAGTTTTTCGCAAATCGTGTCCTCCCTGCTTGAATCGGTTTGTTCTCGAACAACTTCGCCCACGCCGGCATCAAGCTCACCACCTCTGATCCAAATTCGCACGGTCCCTCCTCGTTGATGGTCAGTAGTGGCTTTTGTTTCGTACTACTGAAGCACGTGTTGTTTTCTTTGTGTCAAATGCGGCCTACCTCCCTATCTGGGGCAAAAGTGAAGCTTGCCAGTACACGAAAATGTTCCAGAAACTCGGAGTTTACACATGCAAGACTAGATCCCGATACCGCCACCATTTTCTCTCCCATCTACCATCTACCATCTTCCATCTTCCATCTCTTCACCCTCGCCACCACCGTGACTCCGTAGAAACAAACCCCCAACATATTCCCGAGAGAAACTCCATCATCTGTGTTTACACGCATGCACCCCCCGACACATCACTCTCGACCCATACATACTCGCATTGCAAATTCCATATCAATTTCGCCGGCCAAACACTCACTACCAGTACCATCGCCCTCTCCCCACCCCCACCCTCAGTACCCATCCTCACCACCACCATCACCATCATACAACCCCTTCCACGCGAAAAAATCCCGCCACTCGGCCTCGCTCCCAAACGCATCCCTGTCGAACATGTCGGGCAGCGGGGCGCGCAGCTCGCGGTGCACGGCGGCCGTGGTGCGCCAGCCGATCCAGCCGGCGTGCTCCCAGTCGACGATGCCGACAACGCTGGGGCGGCCGGTAGCAAAGTCGCCGCCGTCGACGATGATGATGTTGGAGGTGCTGAGGTCGTTGTGGGCGAAGCGGGTGTCGGAGTCGGGGGTGTCGAGGGAGTATGGGGTGGTGTCGGGGTCGGAATCGTCGTCGTCGTCGTCGAGGAAGACGGTGGAGGTGTTGCGGCGGGTGTTGTGGGAGATCAAGCGCGGGGAAGAGGGGGAGGATGAGTCGTCGTCCAAGCCGCTGTCTTTGCGTTTGCCGGGAGCAGCGGCGGCGGCAGCAGCAGGAACACCACCACCGTTCCCCCAACCAATCCCCGCGCGCGCTCCCGCAAACGACTTCACCTTCTGCTGCGACGGCGGCGGGGGCAGCATCAGCCTCCTCTCCCTCGGCGTCAGCGCCCTCGCCCAAATCGCGCTGTAATCATCCACGACATACGCCCTCTTCCCGCCCGGCCCTCCCTCCTCCCTCACCACCCGTCTCGCCAACGCCCTCGCAAACGCCCTCACCCTCCCCCTCAACACCCTCTTCGCACCGCCGTCCAGGTACCGCCACGCCACCTCCAAGCTCACGCCGGGCAGCCTCTCCTGCACCAGCACGTCGCCGCCGAGCAGCCGTCCCGCGAAATAAACACGAGGGACGCGCACGCCTTCGGCTTCGTTGCCGCCGGCGTCGACGACGTATTTCCGCACGAGAGCTAGCGCGGCGACCTCGTTGGCGTCGACGCGGCTGTAGTCGCGGCGGCGGCGCGTGGGCGGGGCGAGGTGGTTCGTTTTGATGATGCAGCCGCCGACGGCGAAGATCCAGCGGCCGAGGGCGACGGATGAGGAAGAAGTGTTGTTGTCGGGCTCGGCGTCGTCGACGGGCGACAGCATCAGCGTGTCGGCGTTGCAGTGCGTCGTGAGCACGTCTTCCCAGTAGCGGATGCTGGCGGGCGTCGTCGACAGGATGTGCGAGGCGCACGGCTGGAAGTCGGTGGGCGAGGGTGCGTAGCGGCCGTAGTGGGGGAGGTCGCGGAAGGGGTCGTCGAGGGGCAGGCGGGAGGGGTCGGTTTCGAAGGGGTTGATGGGGCCGGCGGTTGTGGGGGTCATGGTGGTGGTGGCGGGGAAGGTTGGGGAGGAGCGGCCGGTGTTGGATGTGGGCGGCGTGGGAGGGAGGTCTTTGTCCTTGTTTGGTGGCGGGCCCATGTGAGTGCTGTTGTGGGGCGAAGGACCCGGTGTCGGGACTTCGGCCAGTGGGAGGAGGTGGCCATTGGGCGCGACAACGGTGGGCGCGAACTTTGGGATGGGTTGAGGTTGGGCGGCCATGATTGCTGGTGGAAGGTGAGGTGTGTCTGAGTCGAGGGCGGGGAAGGTTTTAGCTGAGAAGAGGCACGTCAGTTGAAGTGAAGGGGCAGAGCAGAGTGGAATGCAATTGACGGGGAAACATATACAAAAGAGGAAGTGCTGGGTCACACAACGGCTGAAGGCAGAGAGAGGTTGACGTTGACAGGGCGGTCGAGAAGCACCATTATCAGGCATGTGTATATACGTGTGCGTGCAGGTGCTTCCTTCCTGCAGCCCCGAGCGCCGGCCGAAGTCCACGTTCTACCAATCGTCGACATTTCCCGGGCGTGCCGGTGGAATGGACAAACGAAGCCTTCTTTTCCTTGTGTCCCCAGCTCTTGAAACAACTTCAAACAAACGATTGACCACTCACGTTGAAGTTAATATGCCAGCTGAGCACAGCGCGTGCGACGTCTCAGAGGAGCGCAGGTAAGCGTGGCAATTGGAATGAAAATATTATGACAGCCAAAAGAAGCCGAGGTGAGAGCGGAGGAAGGAAGAAGAAGAAGAAGAAGACAACGAAGGGGCGGCGGGCAGTATAGAAGCCAAGTACCTACGGCCCCATCGTGGACGGCCGCTCCTTCCGGTGCGCTGAGCTTGCATGGGCGGTGGCGGCCCCTTGCAGCTGCCCAACCCCGCAAGAAGGAAGGAACGAGACCATCCGTCCGCTGCCGCCTCGCCTGACCACCCAGTAGCAGCCCGTAGCGCGGGCCGCGTAACCTGCACTGCTGGCAGTAAACCCAGATTCTGGAACCGTCGGCCTCCATGGCCCCGGTCATCAGTCAGACCCAACAAGACGGGCACAACCTGTATGTAAATTTTCTCCAGGAAGGCCCACGAGCCCTACACGCTCGCTCGCTCGCTCGTTGGCCGCCCCGCCTTCGGAGAGAGAGGGAGGGGATGGAAGCGGATGGTAACGAACGGACGCAAGAACGCAAGGACCTCCCTCCCTCCGAGTCAGCAGTAAGTAGCACCAGCAGCACCAGCCATCATCGTGACTTAACGAGGTGTGTGGCACATTCCCTCTCTCTCTCTATTTTTGCCGCTAACGGCCACCCCTGCCTTCCCCAGGCCGGGCTAGACCGCGTCTGGTGGCACACCAAACCCATCCCCGCCATCCACACGCACCCGCGCACACACACACACACACGATCCTGTTGGCAGCACCTAGGCATGCACACCCCCCGGCCGGCCCCCCCGCTCCCGTCCTCCGTAGCGCACGCTACCTAGTCAGCCCTTTCCGCAATCTCACACCAAAGAAAGAACACTTTTCAGCCGCCTCACCGCCAAGCTTCTCCCCCAACCTTCCCCCACCCAATGGGAACTCACGCCCCCGGAATCGTTCGCAACAGCGAAACTTAAAAACCTAGCAGCCGCTTTGCCGCTTGCCACGTCTCTTCCTGTTAAACCAAAAAAAAAAAGTCCACGCAGTCCCGCATCCGGCGTCGTTTTGACTTTTCATGAAGAATGAACGAAAAAACCATCATCGTCTTCGGCCTACTGCGGTAATAAATGATGAAGACCGTGTGTGTCTCCTGCGCCTGCCTCGATGCCAAATGCCTTTCCGGTGGGTGGAGAGCGTGCGTGTTTTCCCCCCAGGCCAACATATACACATGCACACACGAGTAAAGCCACGATGATGACGACGACGACGACGACGACGACGACGATGATGATGATGATGACCGACTGCATAGCGACCGAGTTCCAAGAGAGAGATGATGCCGATGCGATGCGATGCGATGCGACACGACGCCTCTCAGACAGAAAGAGAGAGGGAGAGGGAGAGATGAAGAGCGAGCAAAGGGAAAAAAAAAAAAACAATATCGAAAAAGCCGTAAAGTTTCATACAAGAATTTTGAAGAGGAAGAAGAGAGGATTACTACACCCTGAACGTGTCTTTCAGTCAGTAGAAGGAAAAACAGTTAAAAAAAAACGCCCCCCACTAATCAATCCTCTCTCACCACTCCCTTCCTCTCTCTCTCTCTTTTGGAATACGTGCGTGGGAGGGTGAAAAAAAAAAAAAAAACAACAACACCCCGGAAAATGCCCAATCAAAACATCCATCAACTATTAAGGCAACATGCATGCCGTTCCTGTATTCGTAGCGCGCGCGGATGTTATGTTTCCGACGCCCCTTTCTTTGCAAAAAGCCGGCCGGAAGAAGAAAAAAGCCCGGCTTTTTGCTTTGCTTGCAAATCATCTCATGCTCATCGTTCCCATAATCCATCATTTGAATCACACAATCCTCCTTCCCCATCCGTGCCCCCACCCCCTCCCTCCCTCCCGCACTCCCACCTACGCATGAATGAGGCTCCTGACAAACACCTTCACGACACCGTCCCCGCCCGCAGAAACCACCAGGCGGCCGTCCTGACTCCACACGACGCTGCAAACCCCTTCTCCGCGCATGATGCGGTGGCTCGATATCTCTTGCGTGCAGATGCGCTTCTCCAGCGACCAGAACCGGATCGACGCGTCGTGGCCGGCCGACACGGCCTCGCGGCCGTCGGGCGACAAGTGAAGTGCCGAAATCGCGGCGGGATGCGCAAGCATCGAGTATGTACATTGGCCTTTGGATTCCATGTTAGCGAAAAACAAAAAAAAAAAAACCGACCAATCAACAAATGCCGGGGAAGGGAGGGAGGGCCTTGTCTCGGTGGTGGTGCTTACCGCTGTTGGCATCGAAGAACCTGATGAACCTGTCTTCGTGCCCGCTGATGACGACGCCTTCCACGCCGCCCGCCGTGCCCGTCGCGCCGTGCAATCCGCCTTCTTCCTCCCCGCTTACGCGGCCCGTCTCTGCGCTCGAAGAGGCCTCGATCGAGGGGACCGCGACGACCGTGTTGACGCCCGTCTTGCTCGTGCCGTCGTATGTCTCGGCGCTGGCCATGCCGATGATCTCCTCGCCGGTGCGCGTGTCGAAGATGAGAATGGACGCGTCCGAGTATGAGACCACGATGGTCTCGCCCGTCTTGGACAGCGGGGTGATGCACGTCGGCGAAGGCACGCCCGAACGCTCGATGGAGTGAACGAGGGTGCAGTGGAAAGGCGTCGAGGTGGCCACGCTGGGCTGAGGCGAAGATGGGAAGTTCGAGCCCGAAGTGACCGAGTGCCTGCGGCTGCCGCCAACTCCACGCCTTGAGCCGGCTGAAGGAGAAACAAGCTGGGGAGGCGCGCTGACGGCCCAAATCTTGATGGTGCCATCGGCCGAACCAGAAGCCAAGAGCACTCGCTCAGGCCCACCGAAGTTGCTCGCACCTCCGCCGAAGACTTGTCCGCAGTTCGACGGGAGGACACAAACTGCCCAAACAGCATCCGTATGGCCGTCCAGCGTCGCCTTCGGGTCAACACGTCCTCTTTCCCAGACTCTGACGGTCGCATCCTGGCCACCTGAGAATATCCAGCCGTCGCCCGTGACTCGTCCACCTGTCGAGAAGCTTGCGTTGGATGCCGTAAGGGACGTAACAACGCCCTCGTGTCCTCTGTGAGTGAAATAGCTTTGGATGTCAATGTCCGTACCGAGCGAGCCATGTTGTCCGGCGGCATAGCTGGCTGGTATTATCCATCTCTTTATCGTGCCATCGTCACCCGCCGTGCAGATCTCGGGCTCCGAGGGCGTGCCTCCTCCCGTGAAAATGACTGAGCGGACGACGTCGAGATGACCGCGGAGAGCATATCGGACCTTGAACTGCTGGGGATCTGCCTTGGCGCCCTGCGCCGAGACATCACCTATCTCGTTTCCTTGACTTCTCCGTCGTGATATTGACTGAGCCCCTGAACTCTTTCTCCTGTGAGATTGCGGACCAGAGCGGGGCGGAGACTTGGCCGGAATGCTGTTGGCGCTGGGGAAGATGTCCGTGTCCGGTCTCCGCGGCGGCGGAACGTCCGGTGGCGGCTCGGGCGGTCCAGTGGTGTCGTCGAAATTCCAACCGTCGGGGTCTTCCGTTACAGTGCTCTGGACGCTGCCATGCTCAGGCTCTCTTGCAGGGAGTGGGCGGCCATAGCTATCATAGCTGTGCGTGACCTTTTCCACCTCATCCTCGGCGATGTTCGAAAACTGGGGTTCAGATTCGATGTGTGACTGAGGTTCGGCAGACACGGGGATCTGGGGAAGAGGCTGGGCGCTCGGCGGCTCTCTCGTCATGAAAGGGGCTTGCTGGGGCAACTGCGAGGTGTGGGTGAGGTTGGGAACATCAGCAATAGACGGCACGGGCGGCGGCTGATGGTTGGGGATGGGAGCTTGCTGCGGCAGGCTCATGGGGATTCCCTTCTGACGGTGCTGCTGCTGCATGTATGCCTCCTCTAAAGGGATGCCCTGGTCGTGATTCAAGAAACCGGACGAGTTTGCCATCGAGTGTAACTGAGCGTGTGTGGGCGGAGGGTGAGCTGGCGGCTGCAAGAGGTAGGTGATTTCCTCGACGCATTTGGTAAGAAACTGCCTCGACTTGTCGCGCTGGGCTTCACGCTCCTGCTCGGGCGGATCGTGGGCTTCGGGCTCGATGTCGAGGAAGGAGTTGTGCGACTTGTTCGCGGCTGTATCAGTGTATCAGTAGCTGCGCTGGATACGAGGGGCCTTGTCCACGCACGCTTCCTCTTGTTGTCGGGGCTGGCGCGCTCTTTGCCCTTGTCCTGGTCGGCGGGCTTCTCGCCTTGAGCGTGGGCCTTGTTCTTCTGGCGCTCGTTCCTCAATGCGTTCTCCAGCATCTTGACGTGTTTTTCCAGCTGGTCGTTGAGGCGCTTGGCGCTGCGGACCTCGCCCTCCTGCTTCGCGATCTTCGCTTTCATCTCGGCGCGTTCGATGTCCCAGGCATTGCGGGCTCTCTCGTGGTTGTGCCATTCGAGCTGGAGGAAGCGCATCACGCCTGGGGCGGGGAGGGTCAGCGGCGGCGCGGGTTGGGGTGAGGGAGTCGGGGTGGAGCTTGGACTCACCCTGCAAAGTGTACTCGGTGCCGACGGGGCCCTGGTTGTCGCCCTGCTGGGCTTGGCCGTTACCCATGGCGGAGGGGCTTTGCCAGGCCATGACGCCCGGCGATGTCAGAAACGGCGGGCGGTGTGTGTTGGTGGCACGGGCATGCAGGTCGCGATCAAGGCGCGGAGGAGGTTGGCGGTTGGACGGATAAAGTGCTGGGGCGTCGCGCTCGGTCTTGTGGGCGGCGGGCGGGGCAGGCGGAGCGGGGACTCGGACTAGCCGTCGGGCACGCAGGCAGAGGCGACGGCAGGTTGGTGAGCAGCTGGGCGCTTGCCAAGGTCAGTCTGGAGATGTGTCGGCGGCGCGAGTAGTTAGAGGTGGCAGATGCGTCGCGGCCTTGGCAAACCCACGGCCCGCTGCCAGCCCCGTGCAGCCCAGCCCAGCTCCCCGTGCCGTGGTCCCGACAAAAACCCTAGTCACTCTTCTCTTAACAACACCTGCCCCGTGCCCCTGCCGCAGTCCATCCACATCCATCGTACCGCGATATGCACCCGACGTACGTAGCTTGTGCAATCCCATGTCTGAGCGCTGGCAGCGGATGACCATCGCGAGGAAAACAGAAACAAAGGAGCAGCAGCCCGGACAACAACAAGATCGGTCACAACCTCAAAGACCATTATCATATCACGGGCATGAGGGACCAGTAGGCTGGAACTGGGACCGACTTGCGATGTTTGCGAGGATAGCGCAGTCATAGGCAATGAACGCCGCGGGCGCTGATATCTCAGTGCTATCCACTTCAGAGCAGTTACAGGTTGGATTTGCAGCAAAAAGCACGGCGAAGCGCTCATCGATCAGCTTCGTCTCACGCATCCAGTCGTACGCCTGCGCTGCCCAGTCGACATAAGTCTGGTTGCCATGACGTTTCGTTCTCACTCGAAGCAGGCAGGCCAAGCTCCGCGGCGGGCATAGCGGCGAGGCCGCACCTGGCTTGCTCCCAGTTCGGTGTGCCTCAGCATCATTAATTTTTCTCGGGTGGAGATGATGGTCAGGCTAAGTGCAGAGAAGCTTAACGACGCGGAGACCGGGCCGTGTGTAAAGCGTTAGGGCTGCTGTCTCGAGAGGCTGTGCGCACTGGCGGAGTAGTAGTTCCGGAATTACCAGCATGCCATCCGTATCCTTCGGAGCGACCAGCCAGGGGCCTTTGTGGGGGCGGCATTGGGCGTTCGGTCAACTCCATGTCGGGTTAGCGAGAGCAGCGTGAGGTTGCGGGCGCCTGGAGCTGGCTGAGACTTCCTTACACCTCGTCCGCTAATCACAACTTCACCAACCGTACGGTGGCGCGCTGGTACGAGGAGAATTCGCAGTACACGGCCGACGACGGATTGTTCGCCGTCTTGGCAAGCGGCCCCTTCAGCGAGGCAGTGTCGTTGCACTTGGCACTTCCCTTTCTGGAAAGTTGTTTTACTCCGGTCTCGGTGTTCTTGTATCTCTGGCAACAACTGCTTTTCTCGTCTTGCATGCACCACGTGCCGTTTTTCAGAGATCGTGCCAAATGAAACGTGTTTTGCGAGAACGTGCACGGTGTTCGCACTTCTCATGGAGTCAAACGCGGTGCGGGCAGTCTATCGTTGGACCGCCGCACACAGCCGTTTCCGCATCCTTTCGCCCAGTAATATGTGAATGGATCTTGATGTCCCACCTGCTGTATGTGAACCGCAGCCGAGCTGCGTTACTAGTCTGTTCCAGTCTCAAAGCGCATTGCTCTTTGTTCAGCGCAGATAAGGTCTCGGGTTCACGTCATGGTACGACAAGCGCCGGGCTTGTGTCCTGCCAATATCGGCTTCTTGTAACGCCACTGAACGCATGCAACCCACCAATAAGCTGACGGTGCAGAAAGTCCACTACAAGTTCCGGCCGATCCTACGTTCCATTTTGATCTCCTCTTCCGGGAGATCGCTTGGCTCTCAGCGTGGTTAGCGAGCATATGCTTGTCCACGATCTCGACCAATCTTGACAAGGTGAACGCTTTGGATGTACACAAGCAGCATTGCCATCAATGATGATGCGACTGAAACTTTCTCCTGCGTTTTGCTTGGGGCATTCATAGACAACAGAGGATCAATGAGTGAAGTTCGAGAGGGTTGCTGAAAGGGGAGACTTTCTTTGTCTGAGAAACCAGGTCGATCTGATGAGCTTTATGCGTTGTAGGACCGATGCACGAATAAGGACAAGGTGAAGTGGAAGAAGTATCATCATCCTCGCACATAGATGGACTTCGAGAAGCGTACTTTTAAGATGATCTGTTGGATGGCATGACGTCTCCCGAAGCTAACGCTAAGCTTGGCGGGGAAAAGAAGCTTGACTCGTGGCAGTTACCGCCATCTCCACATAGTGAGAAAAGAGAATAATTTTCCGGTGGGTCTTTCGCAACCCTCAGAAACCCCTCGAAGCTTCTAGTCTCCATCGTATAGGAAAAGGAAACGTCATACTAAAGACAAGGCGATGAGTAGTTGATGTTTTGCACGCAAGTGCGTTGAAGTCAAACTACATCAAATCAGGGATGCGTGTAAAGAGCCGTTCAAGGGAAAACGCTGTGTCTCGCTTGCAGGCCAGGACGCGATAAGCATGGGAAAATGGTCCGATAAGCATGGGAAAGTTCGAAACCCCGGTATTCTGAGGCATGTGCGAATTGCACAATTAGCTTCCCGCAGATTGCCAATCGCAAACTTACCGTCTGTGGTATACCATAGAAGCACAACTAACTGAGCGCAAGATATTTAGGACAAGCCGGAACCTGGGCCTGCGCAGAGTTGCCATCATCTACTATTGTACAAGCATCCGAAACCAGCCAATTTTGAAAGTGAAAAGGATTTCGGAGTGGACCGAGTGTGTCGATCTGTACTGTTGGTCCAGGATCAGTCAGGTGGGGAAAGGATTGATGCCTGAAAGTTGCATCAGGCGAAAGCCCAAGCGACAAGCATCTCGCGCCGCTCTAACAATCGGCACTGCGCTCGATGAAGCAGGTAGAACTGGGGCCGTTCGAACCGAGCGCTTGCTGAATCTGCGGCTATCTGCCTTTGTAGTAGTCGACGCTGACATAAGGGGAGAGATGGATGAATCTGGCTGAGACCGATCCCCATGCAATCCGTGCCGAGGAGGTGAATGGCTGGATTTACACCCCCTCTCCGGCTCCACTTATCTTCATCCGCGGCTACAAGCGTGCTGAGCGTCGATTCAATGATTGTCAGCTAAGCGCATCGCTGTGTCGTCGCTGCGTTTGGAGTCTTGTTGAGTTGCAGAGAACCTCGAATGTCTGAGGCGTCACTGAGTGAAGACCTGGAGAGCATGCTGACTCCCGCGAACTGATCATAGCGCAGTCAGCGCCAGGGCATGGACCATACACGCGATGGGACATCATCTGGCCATTGCGCGGCGTTGCACACAGTAGGCAGACCGGGTATTCCGATTGGCTACAATGAACGACAGGGACCAGGGGCAGGATGTGACGAGTGCGAGATCTCCTGTGTTGGAGATGAAGCGACGTGAGGCAGGCACCTTGCCCTCGTTTGGAAGGCTGGACTGTGTTCATAGGGCCGTGGCGTTTGTCTAGATGTCAGTACGCTCCCCAGCAGGAGGATAGCTGGATTTTCCTTTCGTCTAGTCTCACTGTGTAGACAGCACAAGCTGCCGGCCATCACTGGTCATATAGTGGCTCTTCCGTATCGTAGAGGCGAAGCAGGGCGCTCAGATATGTTGAGATTTATGGCCACGTAGTTAGTTGCATGAAGAGGCGAAAAATGGCAGTGGCTTGCTCGGACAAAACGCGAGGCAATGTCACATGCATCGGAGCGAGCGCTGCGATCGAGCTTCGATACCCATGGCTATCCTTAAAAGGACCACTTGGGGTAGGAAAGCGAGCCCGGTGGACCGGTCTAGCCCGGCGAGTGAGATGCTGACACCGCCGAAGCCTGAGAAAGTAGGGCCGATTGATGCGATACTTTGGTGAGAACGCGACGGTGTTGACGACGAAAAGCGCACTCCATGACGGCACTTTCTTACGGCCTCCAACCGCGGTGAATCGGAGCAGAGGCACAGATGGCATGTGTCATCGGCGACGGCTGGCGGCCGGATGCCGGGGTCAAAGTAAATTGCACGAGACCGGGATAGCCATCGTACGACTGCCATCTCGTCTTTGCGCTGAGAGGCTGCATCTGCTGCTCGCTGAGCCTAATCCAGATCGGATAGCCGCGAGATCACGGAACTCGTGCGTTAGGCCGGCGGTATGCTCTGCGCGTCCGACATGCGCCGTTGCAACAGGAGGATCGGCTGGGTATGGGCGGCCGGCGGGTTGCATGCTCCAGCGGTTGGCGGGTGTGCACGCAGTTGGCGGAGAATGGGCGGGCTGGAGCGTCAGGACGCAGGCCAAGCTCAGCGCGGACAAGGGGTCGGCGATGGCAAAGTGGAGCCCGGGATGGGAAAGTGAGCGATGGCGATCGTGTCTTCAGAGCAAATCGAGCGACGCGCAGCGCGGTGGTTGCGAAGAGAAGCACGGGCCTGCGTGCCGAGCGAAGCGGCCGTGGCAGGGCGGAGCGCCCGCAACCACCGCGAGAGAGTTGACGACGGCCGGCGGCCCTCTTTTTTCTGCCAACTCAAGCTAGCCCGCTCCTCAGGCCGTCCGCGCCCGTTGCTTCCTCCCGCGCCCACGGCTGTATCTAATCGCCAAAGCCCCAGCCGCCGACCAGTCCGCGCCAAAGCCCAGGCTCCCACATCCACGTTACCACCCGAAGACATCATCGCCAGCCTTATCCCGCCCGCTGCACCGCGCCGCGCCCGCAAGCCGCCTCAACGCCTTGAGACGCCCGCACCCGCGCAATCAATCGCCTTCTTTATCCCGACCTGCCTGCCTTTGACCGCTGGAAACATCTGCAATTGACGACCCGTTTCGCGCAAGCCCCGCAGCCCTACAAGACCGCGACCGCCGCCGCCTCTGCGCGCTGCACCCGCCACTCGTCGACTCAACACTGCGCTGCGCTCTCGCTCTAGCAACCGTCCCCGCCCGACGAGCTTGACGTCACTCCGCGTGGATCGCACCCCGTCTGATACGCGCGCTCGGCTGGCTTTTCACCTCTGACTCGGCCCGGCCAAGGGCCTCGACACTGCCCGCACTGCGCACGCAGTTGCATCCAGCCCGACGCCGTCCTTCGATGCAAAGGACCATTCCCACTCGCAAACGACCCGCTCCCGGCGCCGCTCCGATGGTGAACCAGCAGACTTCGGCGGGGAGCGGCATGGGCTTGGCTCCGCACTCCCAGGACCCGCAGCCGTACTCCAATGATCAATTCATGTCCAACTGGAGTGACTCCACCGCTATGAACGGCGGTCCTGCCTATACCGACCCCGCCATCTACGATCCGAGCCTCATGGCTAGCCTCCAGAACAGCATGTCGTACAGCAACGGTCAGCGGCTTCCGGCGGACCAGGCTCCGAGCAACCAACTCGTCCGTCGCAGCAACAACCACCAGCTCACGCAGCGAGACTACGGCGGATACAATCAAATGGGACAGACTACGTGGGAGAATGAAGATGACGAAGATTTGGAGGCGCAAGCCATGAAAGCTCGCAAGGAAGCGCAAGCGAAAAGGAAGCAGATTCCGCCGTTTGTGCAGAAGCTCAGCAGGTAAATTTTGGCGCTTGTACCCCCTGAATCGGGCGGCGTTGAGCATATAACTGACATGTGGTGTAGTTTTTTGGACAACTCGAATCACACTGACCTCATCCGATGGTCTGACGACGGCAATTCGTTCATCGTGCTTGACGAAGATGAATTTGCAAAGACGCTGATCCCAGAGCTCTTCAAACACAACAACTATGCCTCGTTCGTGCGGCAGTTGAATATGTACGGTTTCCACAAGAAGGTCGGCTTGTCGGACAATTCCATGAAGCAGGCCGAGCGCCGCGACAAAAAGACCCCCAGCGAGTATTTCAACAAGTATTTCAAGCGCGGAAGGCCCGAGCTTCTCTGGCTCATCCAGAAGCCGAAGAATCCCCAGACAAGCTCGAAAAGGAAGAGGGACGACGACAAGAAGCACGATAGCGATGACGACGCGCGGAAAGAAGTAGACGGGAACGGCGAAGGGTCGGCCAACGACATGCAGCTCATCTCCAAGGGGGACTACAGCACCATGCGCAACGAAATCCGGCAACTACAACAACAGCAGAAACTGATCTCCGGCATCATCCAGCAGATGCGTCGTCAAAACGAGCAATGGTACCAACAGGCCAGCCAGTTCCAGAAAATGCACGAGCGCCATGAGAGCTCCATCAACGCCATTCTCACCTTCCTCGCGACCTTCTACAACCGGAGCCTGGAGGGCCAGAACGGCGGCGTTAACATGAACTTGGCAGACATGTTCCCTTCGTCGATATCTCAGAATAACCAGAACCAGGGTAGCGTTGTAGATATGGGCGACTTCCCAGATGTGGATATGTCGTCAAAAAAGTCCCCCGGGCCCCGTCCCAACAAACGGCCTCTGGCCCTGCTTCCTCCTCCCATGGCAAGGGAAGCCAGGTCTCCAAGCCCGCTTGTTGCGACTCAGAGCCCAGAATCGTCCCACGCCAGCATCGGTTCCAGGGGCCACACACGATCGCAGAGCTTCCAACCCCCACAGCAGCAGCGGCAGTCGAAGCCGCGGAACCTTAGCACTAGCCCGCAAACGCCGCTTGAGCACAATTTCACATCGGCGGCTGCCAGCCCGGCCGTCAAGTCCGAGAAATCTCCGGGGGTACAGCTGCCAGACAACACTGAAGACATGATGTCTGTCATCAACTCTGTCAACGCGAGCTCCAACACTGCTGCGACGGGCCCGCAATTCGACTTCCCTGCAGCGCTATCCCACTTCCAAACAGCAGACGGTAACACGCCCCTGACCCAACAGCAGCGTGAGGACATGCTCTCGTTGATGAACGCAGCCACTCCCACAGCTGACGGTGAATCCAATGGTGGGAACAACGCTCTAATTAACCCTCAACCCCCGCCTATGCCGACGCTTGAGCACTTTGGAGCTCATCAAGAGCAACTTGATATGCTTCAGCGCTTGCAGGAAGAACAGGCGGCTCGCGTGCAGAACCTCTCCGACCGGCTAGCCCCAATCAGCCCCGGTGGTTCGATACCTGGGATGACGTCTTACGGGAACTACAACAATCATCCAAATGCCCCACCCAGTGACTTTGACCTTGATTCATTCATTCACACGGATGCCGACAATTACTTTACAGACGCTGCTCCCGCCGCAACCGGTGCGCACGATGACACTATGGCATCGCTCCCCACCGAGAGCAACTTTGATTTCGATTTCGGCAATGTCGATAACAACATGAGCTTCTCACCCACGAACCCCGGCCAGAACCTGTTCGGCAATGACGGTGCAAGTGATGGAGCGGAGAATGGAGGGGGGCGCATTGTAGAGAGCATTTCCAGCAGCGGACCCAACAGCCCAGAGGAAAACGGCGACAAAGCTGCTTCCACTAAGCCGAAATCTCCCCGTAAGAAGAGGAAGACTGGTTGATCTCACGACAAACATTTCCCTTGCCACTCGTTCTTGCGGACGACAAATGACGGCAACAGAATTTCGCTTGGATGGGACTCCTCTCATTTCTTCGACAAGCAAATATCGGCGTAACACGGTGTAGAGCGAGGCTTGGAGTATACGGGACTGGGTACATGCAAAAGTTTCCTTTGAGCGTATGGGTCGGATTTTCTTCGTCGGGCACGGAGGTTCAGTCATTACCTGGCATTTGATCTCATTCAAATCGACGGTTCCCCCTACTGGCGTATTGCTGGATATTTCTCTTTCATCAAGCTTGGAGAAGGAGACAACCAACTCGTTTTGATCTATCCCAAGTGGAGAGGAGGAGCCCTCCTGTTGAGGCGACACAAGAAAAATTTTCAAAACTCAAAACTCCCCTTTCATTAATTCATTCCTATAGCTAGAAGACCAGGCAGTTTCCTTTTCAATCATCTCCTCCCTCCCTTTCTATTTCCCTTATACTGTTTAGTGTCGAGGCGTCATTACACTTCTTGTTTTCTTTCTTAAGGGGAGATTGAGGGGGCTCTGATTTTGTGAATTGAGGGTGACAGGAACTTCTTGTCAAAAAAATCAAGAAACTCGTGAAAGGCATCGATATGAAACCAGGTATGGCACAGCCAGGCAGAGTAGACCAGGTATTTTTTTTTTTTTTTTGGTGGTGATCTGGAAGGGGGAAGGAGCGTGCGGAGCCAATGGAATCGAACGTGGGACATGGCTGAAGGGCCTTGTGAGATACGATAGTTCAGAAACGGTCTCAAGCTTGGAAATACTTATTTCTAGGTATTATGTTCGGTCGGGCTCCTTTTCCTCTTCTCGAAGCGGCTTGAAGTCCGCTGGGCTTTAGTCTTGGCACTCTGCAAATTATGTACTGTAGAGGAAATGACTTCAAGATGGATCACCATGGCCCTTTGTGTTCGAAGTCTCTCTCTGACCATGCCATAGTAACCACGGAAAAAGTCGAATTTCCATCCCTCGGCTTCCCGGGTACACCAATCCCTCCCCCTTTAATTGAGCAAAGCCTGGACCGTCGTCTGTGCAACGGGTTGGGTTGGTCGGCTCATATGTTGACGAACCGGATACGAGTGTATCGTCTCCCTTGTTGGTATTTGCAAATGTGGTATGTATACCAGGAGCGGGTGCGGAAGGGTCGCCCAGGCCTCCGAGCTCGCTCTGAATTGTGGAGGATCTGCACCAGGTGGTGGTGAAGCGATAAGCGCTAAAGCAGGAACAGCAAAGGCTCAGACTCTAATGCCTCCGCACTCCAGGGCGGTTTGGGAGTTTGGGAGCCTGCGGGACCCACCCTCGCCTTCCGCCTGGCGACGTTTCTGATGAAAGAGCATCGGAAATGCGCTGGCGTGCGGCAGGGCGGGTATGCGCTCGTGTTTACTGAGTAATGTCGCTTCGTGGCAGGGAATGAGGTCATGGCCGCCCTCTTCCCTGTCTGCTGTAGCCGCTCACCCCACGCAGCCACTTCTGCGGCCGTTTCATCTCCAGCAAAACGCACTCCTTGCCTGTTGTGGCTCCGCCCTGAAGACGCCCGCCCTCAAGCCACACCCACACCAGCGGCCAATGGCCAATGGAATGCGCGCTAGAGAGGGTGAGGATCTTGCTCATCAGCTGCAGCATCCTCTTCCCTCGGTTCCCAGTGTTGCAGCTGCTCTACGGGCAGCGCCCCTTTCCTCGGCGCAGGGTTACTTCGGCGGCTGGAGTGGCTTGGTGGGCTAGCCACAGAAGGGAATGTAGACGAACGGCGGCTAAGCTCTGAAACGTCGCTCATCATACCTCGTGCTACCACCGAGAAAAACGCGTCGCATCCCCAGCCTGTCGCGCCCTCTCGGCGAGGCGCTGATGATTGCGATCTGCGCGATGCCAGTCCCGCCTTCCTCGCCGGGCCGGTGGCTTCGATACGCGAGCTTCAGAAGGCGCCGCGAGGGCGCGGGGCCGTCGCCGCTGCCGCTGCCGCCAGAGGGCGCGACTGCCGCAAATGGAAGCAGCATTCTCTGGAACCGGCGACGTCATGTGCCTGTGCGCCTCAACACTGTCGCGCAAGTGAGTTGTCTCGAGTGGCCTCGTGCCTCGCCTGAGCCCGGCTTCAGTCTGCCCATGTTTGCTTCCAACTGCCCCCGCGCCTCCATCGCCCAACCACCAACACCTCGCCCACTCTCGAGCCGGCCTTGGGCGCGCTCCTCACCCTCCGTCCGCGCTGCTCGCCTGTCCGCATGTCGTGAGCGCCTCAGCCATGTGCGCCGTCATACCGCTCCTTGCGGCCACATTGTTCGTGCTTGCCGCCCGACAAGGCTTCGTCCGGGCCGAGGATTCCTGCTACTACCCCGATGGGTCCGTCGCCGATAAGGACATTCCGTGCGGCTCCTCTAGCTCCGACACGGCCTGCTGTCCCTATGGCTGGACGTGCCTCGACACTGGCATCTGCTCTCTGGATTCTCTGGACTATATCACCCGGTACACCTGCACGGATCAGTCGTGGGACTCTTCAGCCTGCCCCCAGTACTGCCTTGACGGTATGCTATTCCGGTCCTGCATGCCCCGCCTTCCCAAGCAAACACCTGTTCCCATGATAATCGGCGCTGATCTGAAATAGGCACCCCCAATGGCACCGATACGGGCAATGTCGCGCTCCTCGAGTGCAGCGACAATCAATACTGCTGCAATGGCGACCGAAGCGGGTAAGCTTCTGCTCTGCGCTACACTTCCAACGTGGCCGATGATTGATCTACGACAGGAACTGCTGCAAGGACAAGGCTGTGTCGTTATTTGAGATTTCTCCCGGTACGACTCAGTGAACAATATCTCTCAATGCCTCATAGGCTTATGAGAAAGAACAACTTGCGACTGACCATGATTCATCACTGCCAACAGGTTTCAGTACAATGTCCGTAGCGTCGGCGGCTGCTACCACCGCTACAGAAGTCGTGCCCGTGTCTAGCTGGGAACCCGCCACCTCCGTAGTGACAACTCCCAGCACGACTATCGCTTCAACAAGATCGAGTGCGACATCTCGGTCCTCTAGTGCACCTGCAACCACAATAGTCACTTCTGTGGTGGCAAATCCAACAAATGGTGCCGCTTCGACAATATACCTCACAATGACTGCTGCTGTTTCGACACAGACACCTTCGAACCAAGGCTCAGAATCATCGTCGTCATCCAACAAGGGCGTTGTCGTTGGCTGCGCAGTTGGCATTCCAGTGTCGGCCGTACTCTTTGCTATCATCGCTTTCCTCCTTTTCCGCAGACGTCGCCGGCAGAGGAATGGAGACGGCACCAAGCTCCTTCCGTCACCAAACGAAAAGGGAGTTTCAGAACTGGACGGGTTTCCTCGCGCAGCCGGCGGTAGCATAGCTCCAAGTGGTATTTCTGAGCACTACTCTGGCAAAAGGAGCAGAGATCATACTCGTGCCGCCAGCGAGGTCGATGGAACCCCCATTCTGGCCACAGAAAAGCCGCCTGTGGAGCTGGAGTCTCCCAGGAATTCAAGGGTGCCGCCAGTAGAGCTGGACGCCACCGAGGCAAGGCCGCTTGAGAGTTACTTCAGGATACCTCCTGCGATCGGCGAGACTGACGAAAGCAGCCCGGATCCAAGTAGAGGATATGCAGTAGGGGTCATTGCACCCGGCGGACTGAGGATCGTAAATGCGGCCGAGGGCGAGCTAGACAGCGAGGTTGAAGGCGATGCGGAAGGAAGGGCAAGCGCTGCCGGACACAACAGAGGCTCAAGCGTACGACCCGACAGTCCACCCCCGGTCCACTCGAGCCCAATGACTTGGAGGCAAAGCAGGAGCAGCCTACCAGGGGAGAGCAGCAATGATGCGCCGGGCGCGGCATCTGGGAGTATCGGCAGCCCTGTCAGTCCCTTGCAAAGTCACGGCTGGGGAAGGTAACCGCCATATACTCCAGTGGAGTAGGTTTGACGGGCAAATCGAGGGTAACAGAACTTATTGCTGGCTCAAAGCGTTGCTGTTGTGAAGATGGACTAAACGGGCGAAGGGATATTGCACATTGGCATTTTCCATCTGTTTCGGGGAGTTTTCCCTCCCTTCTCGCTTCAGATCTTTCTTGCTCGCCGCCGCCTGGGTTTTGCATTACAACTGCGAGAACGGCCTTTTGTTTTTTCTCCCCCTCTTTTGGGCCGGTTCAGCATAGCGGTGGAAAGTCTACGCTTCATGAGCTATGAAAACAACTCACGGACGCCTTGAGCATCTGCCTCATGAAAATTTTGCATGGGATGGATGGGTAGTTGAATACAAGTTCGGACGTAAATACAAGCTTTAGTAAGTTTCAAATGCGCACATTTACGTCCGGATCTTTGATTCAACTACTTATATATGATGGTGCAGTATGAGTGTAAGGCCTCCACGGTATTGTAGACAATAAATTCGACAGCCCCTTCTTCGTCTCCATTTGAGACACCAGCAATGACGCAGTTGTCATCTCTATGTATAGTAGCACCCGAAAACCACCCCCATCGATCCCTTTTCATCGAAAAACCATACATACTCTCACCATGACGACGCCACGCGATGCCACATCATCATCATCAGGCCTTTCTTCCTGCATACCTAGCTGTGATATCCATCTATTCCTTCTTGCGTGTCCCCCCGGAAAACCGCCATCCCCCTCCCGCCCCAATCCTCTTCCCCCTCATCTATCGTCCGTCCATTCCCCCCCACTTCTTCGATATCTGTTTCCCCCTTTCACAAACCACTTCAGTCATAGAAGAAGCGCTCGTTCGCCATGATTGGGAAGAAGGGAGGGAAAAAAAAAAAAGAGACTTGGAGAGCAAGCAATTGCGAGGAGGAGATCCGACCAGAAGATGCCATCCCATTCAATTCATTGGTCATGCAACGCCTAAAGAGAAAAAGAAACCCCCTCCCCCAGTCGGTGAAGGCAAAAGAAAAAGAGGGGGGGGGAATAGCCATAGCATCCCCACAAGCCCAGCCCAGTCTAGAGCAAGATGAAAAAGAAAAAACCAGTGGTAAGAAGGGGTGATGGGTGGTGGGTAGGGAAGAAACCGGAGGCCATGATGAAAAGTTCCAATCAAAGAGTAGTAGCTTCATATCCGTTCCGTTCGAAAACCCCCACCCCTTCATTTCTTCTTCCCCCTCAGCGTCTGCCCCGCGCCCTGGAAATGCGGCTTATCGTCATCGCCACCCTCACCGCCGCCCTCTGCCGCGTCCTTCTTCCCCTTCACGGGCTTGATCTCGTAGCCGAAGAACAGCTTGCCCGGCGGCAAGCGCAGCGGCTGCGGGCCGTTCGCGTTGCCGCCGCGGCGGATCACGGGTGGTGCGGTGGTGGTAGGGTCGCCGACGGTGCCGGCGGACGAGGCGCCGGCGACGGGCGTCGAGGGCTTGGGCGTGGGCGCCTTGCTGCCGCGCTTCGACGACGACAGCTTGTGGCCGCCGGACAAGAAGTTGGACGAGACGGCGCGGGCGCCGGCGGCGGCCGCCGACGACGCGGGGGCGATGGCGGCGTAGTTGATGGCCTGCGCCATGGTGCCGTGCGGGTGCAGCGTGCCGCCGCCGGGCAGCAGCGCTCCCCCGCCGGCGCCGCTCGCGGCGCTGCGGGGCGTGCTGGTGCCGCTTGCCGCCGCCGACGGCTTCGCTGTGCTGCCGCGCTGCGGCTCCTCGTAGCCGACGGGCGGCGCGAAGTCGACGGAGAGGTCCGTCTCGAGGGTGCAGATGGCGTGCGACTCCTTGTCCGGCTTGACCTCGAGCACGGCGATGCTGTAGACCTGGTCGTTGTACGCGAACGTGAAGACGTCGCCGAGCGTGAGGCAGGAGAAGTTGCGGAAGGCCTGCTCCAGGACCGCCTTGGGGTCCGAGATGTCGAGGAAGTCGGCCGACTGCGGCTGCAGCTTGATGAAGTTGCCCAGCGGCAGGTCCGTCGACTTGACCTGGATCAGGTCGCCCGGCTCCATCTGGAGCGTTTGCATGAGCTAAGATGTGTGTCGAACGACATGTCAGCTCTGGGTTTCTGTTTTTCCCTTCGATCCTCCACTGTCATCGTGGTATGTGTACGCACCCAGTACGGCAGGTATATCTTGCCCTCCTCGGCGGTGAACTCCAGCACACCGGCGTGCGTGCGCTTCTGGGCGGCGCCGTTGATCAGCTCGAACAGCATGGGGTAGGTGATGTGCAAGCGCGTCAGCTTGTCGAGGGCCGACGGCGGCATGAAGACCTTGCCGCCATGGTTGGCTTCCACGCGCTCGGGGCCGGGCATCATGACGACGGGGTAGCAGCGGAAGTACTCGTCGAAGCGGCGAGGGCCGGTGCCGCCGCGCATCCCCATGGCCGCCTGGTACATGGCCATCGGATCGTCGTTGTCGTAGTAGTTTCCGCCGAACTGTGTGGAGCGTGTTAGCGGGGTGGACGGTTGATGCTGGCAGGCGGCGGCGAGAAGGACGTACCATGGTGGCGGTGGAAACGCTCCTCTAGCAGACGGCAGTAGGACGTGGATGTGGCAGGCGAGTGCGGGCGAAGGTACGGGCAGTGTCTGGCGCGGAGTGGCGGGGTGGGTTGAGCTGTCGGCGGCGATTGTAGGTCTGGCGGTTGGAGAGCTGCGCTGGAGCTTTCGGGAATGACGCAGGGCGACGAAGCAGCGCAGCAGCCCGCCCGCGAAAAGCCGCCACGACCTCTCAGCCTTTCCCGCCCAGCAGCAGCATTACATAGCACCACCCCCGCCTCGGACTATATACACCCCATCGCCAAAACCTCGCCATCTCCCCCGCCGCCCATCGCCATCCCAGACTCGCACCTCGCCGTCGCGAATCCGTCCTCAATTGCCTCCTCCAAACAACCACGAACGACACCAGAAATGTCCGCATCGCGCCCCAAACGCGCCCCGGACCTGCCCTTCCCCAGCGATGGGCCCACCGACGCCTCGAACAAGAAGCCGCGCTTCGACCACCGCAACCCGTCGACGCTGGCCGCCGACGCGCCCGAGGACGACGCGATCCTCGAGGCCGACGAGATCGGAAAGGCGCAGCGGCAGGTGAAGCGCAACGCCGTCAAGATCGACGGCTACGACTCCGACTCGAGCGAGGAGAACTTCGACGCGCGCGCCGAGGACAAGGCGCGCGCGGCCAAGGCGGCCGCCGAGGCGGAAAGCAAGGATGCCGACGACGCCGACATGTTCGCCGATCTGGAAGAGGACTTTAAGGATGGTGATGAGGATGAGGAGCTCAATCGCGAGGGCAAGGCGAAGAAGAAGAGCGTCACGTTCCTGGACGACGACCAGATCGAGGGTCAGGTCGCGGACAGCAAGTCGGGCGGGCACGTGTCGGCGGACTTCTCCATGGGCGGCGGCGGCGGCGGCGGCAAAAAGGGCAAGGGCAAGGCGAAGAGCGGCGACTCCGACTCCGACGACGACACCAGCGAGAGCGGCGGCGACGAGGAGCGCGACCGCGTGGGCAGCGACATGGACGAGGAGCTCGGCGCGGGCTCGAAGAAGAAGCACGCGCCCAAGCTGGACGCGTTCAACATGAAGGCCGAGAACGAGGAGGGCCGGTTCGACGACCAGGGCAACTACGTCCGCAAGGCCAACGACCCGGACGCCGTGCACGACACGTGGCTCGAGGGCCTGTCGAAGAAGGACATGAAGAAAGCCAAAGCGGCCGAAGAGAAGCGCGAGGAGGAGCGCCGCCGGCGCGCCGTCGCCGACGACCAGGTGCTCACCGCCGACATCCTCGCCACACTGATCGCCCGCCTCGACCGCGGCGAGACCATCCTCGAGGCCCTGGCCCGCCTCGGCACCGGCAAGAAGAAGGAGAAACCAAGGCCCAAGTGGCAGAAGAACAAGCGGAAACCCGGCGACGCCGCGGAAAACGGCTCGGAGGCCATGGACGTCGACCCGGCCGCTCAAAAGGAGGAGGACCCTGCCGAGAAGCGCCGCCGCGAGGCCGTCGAGGCCATCACCGGCGCCGCCGACCAGCTGCTCACGCGCGGCCAGACGGAAATCTACGACCAGGAACGGGAGATGCTGATACGGCAGTACAAGCGCGAAACCGGCGACGACTGGGTGGATCCGCCAAGGGAGGATGTGCCTGTGGATGACGGGGAAACTAAAATGTGGGAATACAGGTGGGCGGACGCAAGAGACGGTGGCGAGAGACACGGACCCTACGATGGCCAGATGATGAAGGCTTGGAGCGACGCGGGGTATTTTGGCGAAGGCGTGGAATTCAGAAAAGAAGGCGAAACCGGCTGGGAACGGGTCGTAGACTTCGTGTAATTGATGGACCGCTTACCTGAGGTTGGTGGGCCGGATCTGATGAAATAACACAAAATGCATGACGATGTTTGGAATCATCTCTTGCGGTGCAATACACGCTCATGCTGATTTGTTTGTCGAATTTTCTTGTCTACAATACCGTGGAGGCCATTCTCTCCTTCTTCCGCGGTCTTTTACGAACTTTTTCTCTCTCTCTTTTTTCAACGTTCCTCCCTTGCTCCTAGCACTGTAATCGAGCAAGTGACAATTTCCCCCCATCGATGCCATTGCAGCCAAAATGTGAAAAGGAGAGGCAAAAGAAGGGGGGCGGGGCCACACGTCCAACCAACTCTATGGGGTTCGACCTTGTAGCCTCCTCCATTCCACTTACCTGCCCTAAACGACCACATAAAAATCTACTAAAAAAGGCAGATATCCCACCCCACCTATATTCCAAGGCTGGACATTGGACCGCGCCGACCGGCCAGCAGACCACCGGGTTTCGGAGTCTGCTCGTTGGAAAGTTGAGCTCGCTGGGTTGCTACGTATACTTTACTTTTCAAGAAGATAGCCCGCTTGTGCGAGTAGCATCAACACCCCTGCTGTGTGTGCCTCACGAAAACTATTAGAGGGGATGGATATAGCACTACCTACCCGACCTTTTCCAGGCCCCTTCCTGGGGCAATCTGCCCCATTGAGCTATCCGACAGTGCTAAGCAATTCAACGTCATTTATCTGACCGGAGTTCTCATGCAGGTGGTTGTACAAGACTGGTGTTCATCACTCCAAAACTCGAGAAAGAGAGCTTGCTGATAGAACCGTTTATTGACGATACTCCTCCTTAGAATCTCTCGCTCCCAGCACTACTACAATCGTCGACATGCATGTTGCCCCTCACCGAAGTATTCTACATCTTCTCTTCCAACCAGGAAGATCCATTGATATCATAAATATAACCCACAACTCTTCGGTAGCTAGCTCTCCATCGTGGTAGCTCAAGTCACCAGCATCTAGTGATCAGAAAAGAAGAAGAATTAAGAGATGATCCATCCTATGATTCTGCACAACTCTCTACATACCATATTGACCCAATCCGCCAACCATCACAAAATCCTCCCCCTGTTCTGAGCCGTGACAGAACCAGATTACGACAGAGGAGCCTCCGAAAAGAAAAGAGAATAAGAGCAACGAGGATGAAGAAAAAAAAATGGACGTTACTAAGCGAGATGACGAAAGATCTCAACATACTAGAGCAGTAGCATTCACCCACCAAAAAGGATAAGCAAACAGACAAACAGACAAACAGACAAACCATACCATGGCTAACGTAGACCCTCTCCTCCCCTCTCCCCCCCCCCTCCTCCCCCGGGTCACCACGGACGGCCGCACGAGCCGGCCGGCCGGCAGCACACGCATCATCACACATCCACTACGCCATGGAAACCCCCGCTCCGTCCCCACCCAGCTGAAAAGAAGAAGAAAGATAGAAAAAAAAATACGACGGACGGAAGCGCCAAGGCGGTGGCGGTGGCGGAGAAGTCCGGGATGAATCCAGGGGGTGATGAAGGTGGGGTGGGGGGGGGGAGAGCGGGATCGGGATGGACGGGATAGCGAGATCAACATAGACGGGAGAGAGAGAGAGAGAGAAGGAAAAAGAAAAGAAAAGAAAAGAAAAGAAAAGAGATGCAGCAAGAAAGAACAGTGCGAATCGCGCCCATCCAAATTTATGAATATCGCCATGGGAGGGGAGAGGGAGGGAAGAAAGGTACATAACATAACGCGAATGTTTGCCTCGCCCCCACAGGTAATAGTAATAAGCTTTATTCGGTGGGGACTCCGACTCCTCCGACACCCTGAAAATAGCAGACGCTCATTTCGGGCGCCCGCGCCGGCCATCTCTTGATGAGTGATATGAGTGATGGTGAGTGGCAAACAAATCCGAAAAGAGTGGGAGAGAGAAGAAGAGAGGTGTTCTCATCCATCCCCTTTTTCCGATCCCATCCCTCTTTGCTTGGCTTGTGGTTGGTGCGTGCGTTGCGGAAAGTGGCATCGCGGTCGTCGTAGACATTGAAATGGGCATATCTTTTGATCGTGAAAGGCGTTAACGCGTTTCGTCTTTGCGCTCCGTATCTCGGAGAGGGAGGATGGGACCGTCGCTGAGCCCGTGCTCGACCCACCGCATTCTCGCCAAACGAGCGATGGGCAATGCCGGTGCCACCACGAACCAGCAGAGCGGGGGGACGGTGATCTTTTCAGTCGTTCATTACGCGAGTTTTGCACGCCCGAAGTTCTCCGAAAAGGAATACGTGGACGGGAAACGGAAGATTCTCAAAAAGTGAGGAAAGTGTGTGAGATAAACAGTAAATGGTTGCGTGTTCCCTGCCTTAAAATGCGCACCAATACTAAGCCAAGCAGGGTCAAAACTAGCAAAAAATAACGAGCCCAATCAACACTATAAGAGGGATGGGACGAACAAGACAGACCGATCAATAATACAATGCAAGTTCCCGCCCGCCACGAAAGGGAAAGGCATAGAATAAAACGAACCAGCGATGACTGAAGGAAGGCCAACGGATGACAAACAAGGAAGAGAGAAAAAACGACGACGGCAGCGGCACCAGCAGCAGCAACGAGCATCCATCCAGAATTTGAATCCCAACACCCCCATAAATGCTTTTGTATTCTCTTCGTCTCTTTTCAGAAGGCAAGACAAGTACCCAAATCGTCACTAATTCTTCTTTTTCGCGGATCCAGAGGAAAGGTTGGGGGGATATCGATCGAGTAAGGAAGGCGATGTGAGGAGCGTGAACCCCGTAATGTTAGTGGTCTACATTTCGTAGCGTCATTCGTCGTATACGTCATGAAAGCCCCTTTCCCCTGGCGATTAAAAGAATTGGGGCTTCTTGTTGGAATTTTTTCGGCCGTTCCTTCTTTAGTGCGTAGATGGGCGTGACGGGGTATGCTGCATTCACTCGACGACAATTTCGACGCCCGACTGCGACGAGAGCTCGTCGCTTCCGCGTCCGTGGTGACCGTTCTGCCGGCCGCGCGAGAAGCCCGAGCCGCGCTCCGGGATGGGCCCGCGGGGCTGGCGCGTGGGGAGGCCCTGGCTGCGGTCGCGGCTCTGCTCGCCCTCGTAGTTGTTGCTGAAAGACCGGTGCCCGCCGATCGGGCCGGGGTTCCTGTCCGACTCCCACGAAACCATGCCGCGCAGGCCGCGGGGGCTGCCGCCCTGGCCGAATCCACCGCCCAAACTCATGCCGCTCAGGCCGTTGACGAGCAGGCTGTCGTCCCGGTTGGCCATGGAAGTCGCAGTCGGCGTGAGGCTCGGGTTCGTCGACGAAGTGCCGTAGTCCTGGTACCTGTTAATGTTCCCACCGAGCGTCGCCGGAAAGCTTGCAGTTGAAGGTACCGGAGATGGCGTATATGAGCGCAGATCAGCGTACGACTTGGCGGCCCTCAGGTTGGGCGCCGCGGTCAAGCCGCCGCCGGGCGAATCGGGGAAGCCGAGCAGGCCGGACGACTGGCGGCCGAGGGTGCCGCCGTAGAAGCCCTCGCGGACATCGCTGAAATCGGTCGTGGCGGCGCGGTTGAGCCCGCGTCTTTGGGGATCGAGGGGGTGGCTGGTGGGAGCCATCTGCGACATCGGCGGACTCGTGTCCGGGGCCGGGTACTTGTACACGTGCACCTGTCGCTGGTCGCCCATGCCCTTGGAGTTGTGTGACAAACCCATCTGGTGCGCGATCGTGTGGCAGACACGGCGCTGCGAGGGGGTCAGAGTGGAGGGGAAAACCAAGACATCACGGTTGGGATCTTCCTTGAAAAGCAGCAGCTGCGAGTAGAACTGCAGCACCTGCGGGTCGTTCATGTCCACCTCTGCACACACCGAACAAGTTAGCCCTGACAAAGCAGCTTGACTGGGTCACGTTACCTGGCTGCCTACCGTTGACTGGAGAGGGCGACGTGGCCGGCGGCACATGAGACGACATGGACGACAGCGACGGCTGGTTGTGCAGCTGCCCGGCCGGCATGGGTCTATGCTGCTCTTCCAGCTGGCCCCTGCGTTCCCTCTTCTCCCGTTCGATTCTTTCCCTCTCGGCCAGCGGGAGCATCTTCTTGTACTCGACGCGCAATTTCCTGCCCTGCAGCTCAAAGTGGTTCATCGTCTCGATGACGACCGCCGTCTCCTCGGCCGTGGTGAAGTTGGCAAACGCCAGGCCGCGGAAAACGCCATTGTCAAAGTGGTAGTTGAAGGCGTACGGCAGCGGGAGGCGGAGGTCCGTCATCAGCTGCACGAGCTGCTCCTTCTTGACGGCGAAGGGGATGTTCTTGATGACGATGGCCGTGGGGATCAGCTCCTCGTCGACCTCCGACGGCCCGTACGGGTCCTGACGCATCTGCGGCTGGCCGATTCCCTGTCCCAGTCCCTGCGGCAGGTTCTGGCCGCCACCCAGCGGCGCTCCGCCGAGGCCGGAGAAGGTGTTGATGGAGGGGAGCTGCTGCTGGGGCTGGTCGAGCCAAGTCTGCGGCAGGGGCTGTTAGCAATCGTCGAGGTTGGAGATGGCGGGGGAGGTACCTGTGGGAGGGCGCTGCGACCGCCACGGGCCGAGGGCTTCATGCGGGTGGTCGCGTTGATGGCGGCCAAGCTGTTGTTCTGGCCAAAGGCGTTCGCGTTCCAGCCCTGGGCGGCGCCCAGCTCGTAGCCGCCGTAGCCGGCGTGGATGGTCGCGTTCAGGCGGTCGTTGTAGCGGGGCTGGTCGTAGCGGGGCTGGGGGTCGTCCTGGGCGTACAGGCCCTGGTTAAGCTGGCCGTAGGCGTCGAACTGGCGCGAGGGCTGGCGGTGCAGCGTCTGCGGCTGATGGCGCTGCGAGCCCGGCGAGCGGGACGACGGGTTGTCGTAGTACATGTCGTGCGGGTGGTTGCTCATTCTTCAGGGGGTTGTGGGCGAGCGGTGAAAAAAAACGAGCAGGGTGGTCGTGTCGTCGTGCCGGAGTCGTCAGAGCAAACTCAAAGAGCCGCGTGGTGCATCCGAGGAAACGGCGCTTCGACGGCCAGGATTGTCGCTTGGCGGGCAGCGCGACTTCAGCGGCTCGACTTAGGGTGGCGGCGCGGGAGCGGTGCGAGGCCTTGCAGCGCAGAGAAGAGCGCGAAGCTTTGCGAGGGAGAGGCGAGAGAGGTTTGGGCGGGCAGGCACTAGCAGCTGAGGCCCGACAGGCACTGGCGCGGCGGCACGGCGCGGGCTAAGTGCTGGTCGAAGGGGCAAGAGGCGGCCGCGTGTCTCGCGCGATGCAATCGACTGCCAGTGGCACGAAATTTCAGAGGTGGCTCGTCACGAAAGCAGGTTAGCGCGGAGGAGCGCCTGGCGGCGGCGGGCAGGCGTCGGGGAGCGCAGCGAGAGGCCGGGAGCGCAAGGCAGGACTGCTGTGTAGAGAGGAGAGGGCGGGCGAGCGGCGGCATCAATAAGAGTGAGGGTGCGTATAACCCCTTTTGCTCGCGCCCGGCAATAACCAGCCCAGGAGGGACCACCAGAGCTTCGTTCGGCCCGCCCCAGGGGACCTTGAACGAGCTCGAGCCGCACAGCCCGCCATCGTCATGGCAAACGCGTGGGTATGCACCAGCGCTGCCCGTCGCCCGGCAACAGCCACCCCCAGCTCGCTGCGCGTCCCAAATAATAAAAAGTGGTGGCTCTGAGTCCGGCTCGACGGCCCCTTCGCTGTTGCCCCAAGCCGCCCGTTGGTTCTTAGCCAAGGCCTTTGGGGCCCCCGAAGGGGGCCCCAAAGGTCTTGGCGGCCACGATATTAATTTCGCGCTGGTCACCCACCGCGGTAGCGGTGGGTGACTAGCGCGAAACTGCACTTATCTAATACTAACTCGCCGATGGAATCTCCCGAAGGAAGATTTTATCGGCGAGCTGCGATCTTTCTCCTCGCCCGCCATCTCTGCCCTACTACCACCACATAACGGCCCCTACTACTACCACCTAACGGCCTCTTATAATCTCGTCCTTCTCTTATCTTTACCCCGTTATAACTACGCGACTCGTTCTCCTCTCCTCTTCGCCACCGTAAGTCTTAGACTTAGACTCGTCCTTCTCTTCTCTTCGCCATCGCAAATTCTAGATTTATCCCGTTACACTTTTCTCTTCTTTTTTCCATTATTATCGTGACGAATAATTGCTATGCCCCGATACTATATATTATCGTTACGGGTGAATGCTAAACATCTATATCGATGCCGTGTATCGATGTTTAGTATCTATTTACTCTTTCTATCGAACGCCGCGACGTTACCTCGTCGGCACTAAAGATAGTAGACGTAGTTAGTTCTTTATACTACTCTTCGACTAAGAAGTAGGGCACGTACGTTATCGATAGAAGAACTTCGTACTAGAAGAGGCGCTCTAAAATAGATATAGTATAGTATACTAGTAATAGACGTCCACGCGACCGTCTACGGTTGTAACGTACTAAGGTCTACCGCCTTTTACGCGCCTATCGCCGAACACGAAGCCGCGCGGAGAAGTAGTACACAGCCGCGCGGAGGGGATAGCGCGGAAGAGGCAGCGCGGATTTAGACCGTATAGCTATGCCCGGAGGTACGCGTATACTTTATAAGCATCCGATGTTCTATTTATATATAACTATAGAGGGCCCGTTGTGTTACTATTCATCTAACTACATCGAGCGCATTCTTATTATAGAAGACAGCGCACTCTAAAGCGCTATTCTAGAGCCTCTAGTAAAACTAGTCGCGCCTACGGCACTAAGATCTTCGTCCGACTTACGCGACGGGTCGATGTGCATCGTAACGTATCTATAAATGCCGAGCCATCGCATAAATAACGGCTGACGAACCGCATTATTTATAGTTTATACTAGTTTGCCGTATACGCTGTCTTTCCGGCATCCGTACTATACGCGAACGTGCCATCGGACGGGCGACAAGCATCTAAGTAGCTAAGAAGCGCGTTTATTATGCTCGATTAATAGTCGAGGTATATATAATGCTAACGAGTTTCCGAAGCACGGTAAGCTTATATTAATTTTATACGCAATGGCGGACGACGTACTACTACTTACGTATACTATATTAGCCTTATCTAGCTTACGCGCCGTAACGTATCGATATCGGAAACCCTTTATATATCCGCATACGCTGGTTAGTCTAAAAACTAAGCAACTATAGACTCGGAGAAACCGGTCTTCTATATTAGCTTACTACTCTAGAGTGTCTAGACTAATACCGCTACTCGTTGCGTGGCCGTCCGGTGCTACGAATACTAACCGTCGTCCCGGAGATAGCAGCATCGATTATAGCCGAGAGTTATTAGATATAACCGGTCGTCGTCTATATTATTATATCGAAATAATGTACGCCATCTTTAGTCTCTATAGCACTCGTAACGAACGCGAGCGTGTTATCGAATAGATAACGAGTAAGACAGGTAACGAGTATGTTTATTAGATTACTCTTAGTAGGAGTAGTGCGGAGGGGCAGCACGCAGTAGCGCGGAGGGTAGAGCGCGGAGAGGGTAGTACGGAGAGGGTAGTACGCAGTAGCGCGGAGGGGGGAGCGCGGAGGGGCTAGCGCGGAGAGGCTAGCGCGAAGGGGCTAGTACGCAGCCGCGCGGAGAGGGCAGCACGTAGCCGCGCGGACGAAGCAGTACGGAGAAGGCAGCGCGGAGAGGGTAGCACGCAGCCGCGCGAAGAAGAAAGCGCGGAAGGTTTTTTCTCGTACCTTCTCTATAATACTCGTCTATAAATCTTTCCGTAGCCGGTCTACTACTTATACTCTTTTAATATTCGAGTTGGCTGCTCGTTTCGAGAACGTAGTAGTGCGGTTACCCTACTCTATACGCCTGCCTTTCTTTCTCGTGCCTGTCTTTCTCTCTCGCGCCCGCCTTTCTCTCTCGCGCCCGCCTTCCGCACACTCTTACGTTACCTTAGGCTTTAACCCTCTATATTAGCAGCCTCTTTACGCTTCTTATTCGCTTCTCGATCCTTACCACGACGCTAGCTATAAGACGGGCTAGTAGCGATACGACTATTCTTTCGTTACTCGCTATCTTCTTACTATGCCGACCAACCCGGAGTTTAACGCGTATAATAGTAATCCCGTCGAGCCGCTAGATAAAAATTCGACTCTAAAAACAGCCGGTTCTTAATTTACGAAGCGGATGCTAGAGACCTAGCGCTAGGACCGAACTATATCGAAATCCGTTACCGCTCCCCGAAAACTAACTAAGAACACCCCCACTACTTAGTATCGAGTAGAGATTGCGAAGGGTCTTTAGTAGACCTTCTATAAGATATATTCGTTAAGGTTTATTCTCTAAAGCACCTACTTAGTTCTACCACAACTAATACTATAGTAGGTTTACCGACTATAACCCTCCTATAATTACCGCGATTCTACGGTTTACCTTAGTCTTAGTTAATAGGGTTACCCCGCGTTAGAAGTTAAAGCCCGCGCTAAGTCTCTCTACTATCTAGGCTTATGTTATCTACTTAGTTAGATATCTAAAGTACAAGCATCGTATATTCGAGTGGGATCGATATTGCGTCCTTAAGCTAGAATCGCTTCTAAATTTATATTTTTATAAAGGCAAGCTCACGTTTGGACGATAGCGAAAGCGAGAGTAGGTAGGCTCGATACTAGTCGCCCGCGCAATTCGTATCTACCTTACCGACGGCGTCGAACAAGGCTATTTTAGTTAGAATATAGCTATCTATAGAAGCCTATGCCTTAGCCTTCTAACCGCTACCGTATCGCGCGTCGGCGACATTACTAGATCGAGTCTCTACACCGATAACTAGTACCTCTAATAGAGCTATTTAAACCTCGTGCTAAAAGACGATAACTTTTAATTCTTCGAGCTCGCGGTAACGCTTAAGTATATAAAAGAATATAAGTAATCTAGCACGAAGAGCCCGACCTAGTTACTCTTATCGCTAAGCGATTCGACGTAGATATAGATATGTCTAGTAGGTCTTCTTCTCTACTACGCGTTGCGCACTAACGTAATTATAGACAGCCTACGGTTAATATCGGAGTTGCTTAAGTAGATAATAGCACGTTCTAGCCGCCGCGTTATTTAGGCTCGCCCGATAGCACCTATTCTCCCCTCGTTTCTCTATAAAGGTACCGGCGTTAACCTCGACGCACTAGCGCTAGTTAGTTAAACTCGAGTAACGGTTAGTCGGTTATTTCGAGACTCGGGTATTATTCCGTACATCGTTCCCTATAACCTACGACGGGGTGCTATGCGTAAACTTGCGTATTCTTAGGCCGAGTTCTTAATCTTTAGCCTCGCCAACCCTACCGTTATAGCTTTTGCCGGTTACACTAGTCTCTCTAGTTTTAAGGGTATTACGGACGACTACGCGGGCTTCTTCTAGTAGTCTAGCTTCTAAGACCGCGTGTTCTCTAGGTTCTAGAATAGGTTGGCCCTAGACTTCGTCGATTCTAGGCCAGATCTATCGGTCACCACCAAGGAAATTAACGAAAGAGTCTAAGAGAGAAGTAGTAAAGCATAGCTTTCCGTTATTAAGGCTACTAGAAGTCGTATCGAAGGAGCAATTAGATAGTAAAAGCTTGCCGATTAGTAGAAGAGTTAAGCTGCTAGTCTTAATATACCCGTTACCACATCGGCTTCGGGTCTAGCCTATTAGAAAGACTATTCCGAGAACGCTTTCCCTCCAAACGATCGTGTCGAGGGGGCCGAAGACGACAACGAGAACGATAACGAGAACGATAACGAGGGCGAAGATCTAACTCTAGAGCTAGTCTAATAAATCTAGGACTCTTATATAGATATTCTATCGGACGACAACGCTAACGATAATAACGACGAAGTTAGAACCTTAATAGCCCTCGCCGACTCTCTTTCTATATCTACGCTATCTAGTATTTCTGTCGACCCCGTGGCCTAGATCGACTTTTTCGCGAGGTATAACGTTATTCGGAACGGACGTAGACTCGATAACGTTAAAGAGATTACGGCTCTAGCTAAGAATCTCTTAATATTATTTTAGTTTCTTTATTTTAACGACGGTTATAGTTACTCTACTTCACGCGCTAGCCATTTACATCGCCATAGAAGAAATTGCACTTAGGAGAGCATTAGAAAGGCTAAGAAAGTTCGTAAGAAAAAGAAGAAAGATCTCTTTATATATCTATACCCTAGTTGCGGGAAAGCTTTTACCCGCCGTAATAACCTTAAAGAATATCGTAAAAGGCATGATTACACTCCCGCCCTATATCTAGTTTCCGGTTATCTATATGACAAAATTTTCGCCTCTAAGTACGCATTTAACGAGTATAAGCGATAGGCCTATAGTATATCTACCCCCGTTACTGCTGCTAACGGACATTAGACGAGCAAGTAGAAGAAGCGTATTTATCCGCTTAAGTCGGTATGCGGAACGACGGAAATATAAAATAAGCCGTCGAAGTTAAAACGACATCTAAAGAGTAGAAAGCATGGCTTAAATAAGAAGAATATAACGAAGATCGCGAACGGCGATATTAATATAGTTTCCGTCGAGAGTAGTAAGAGACCCCGGGACGAGAAGACGTTAGATAATGGTTTAATCTTTTCTTACTAGAAGTAGTCGAAGACGAGCTGCTAGGCTTCTTTTCGAACACGTGTAATAATATAGCGTAGACGGAACGCGACCACTCTACTTAATTCGGCTCTTATTATTATAGGAATATACGATACGCGGGTTGTTATAATGTTTAGATCGAATTTCTACTATTTGCAATTACTTCTTAGACAGAATATTTTCGATAGATAAGTTTATAATAAATGGAATTCGATATAGCTGTATTTTAAATCTTATAGTAAGGTTAGATTAGCGTCTTTTTATGCCGTGTAATCGGTAGCTTTAACAGCCGTACGGATAGATGTCATCTCTAGAAGTAGCGCGGAGGGGCAGTACGGAGTAGCACGAAGAAGTAGTACGAAGCAGCGCGGAGGGTTCTTCTCGTAAGGTAGTACGTAGTAGCACGAAGGAATAGCACGTAGTAGCACGAAGAGGCAGCACGGAGCCGTGCGGAGAGGTAGTACGAAGCCGTACGAAAGAATAGTACGAAGCCGTACGAAGGGGTAGTACGAAGCCGTGCGGAGGGGCAGCACGAAGCCGTACGAAGAGATAGTACGAAGCCGTACGGAGGGGTAGAACGGAGCCGTGCGGAAGGGCGGCACGGAGCCGTGCGAAGGGTTCTTCTCGTAAGGTAGTACGTAGTAGTACGGAGAGGCAGTACGGAGAGGCAGTATAGAGTCGTACGAAGGGGGTAGCACGGAGCCGTGCGGAGGGGCAGTACGAAGCCGTGCGGAGGGGCAGCACGAAGCCGTGCGGAGGGGTAGTACGGAGCCGTGCGGAGGGGCAGCACGGAGCCGTGCGGAAGGGCGGTATAAAGCCGTACGGAGGGGCAGTACGGAGCCGTGCGAAGGGTTCTTCTCGTAAAGTAGCACGCAGTAGCACGAAGAGGTAGCACGAAGAGGCAGTATAGAGCCGTGCGGAGGAAGTAGCACGAAGCCGTACGAAGGGAGCAGTACGAAGCCGTGCGGAGGGGCAGCACGAAGCCGTGCGGAGGGGTAGCACGAAGCCGTACGAAGAGGTAGCACGAAGCCGTACGAAGAGGGTAGCACGAAGCCGTACGGAGGGGGTAGTACGGCTCCGTGCGGAGAGGTAGTACGAAGCCGTGCGAAGAGGTAGTACGAAGCCGTGCGGAGAGGTAGCACGAAGCCGTGCGAAGGGGGTAGTACGAAGCCGTGCGGAGGGTTCTTCTCGTAAGATAGCACGCAGCCGCGCGGACGGGCAGCACGAAGTAGCAGCACTTAATACGGCGGAACAAAAAAAAATATATTTTATCTTAACGAGGCAGTTCGTCGACATCGGTACACCTATACTAGCGCGGGAATAGGCGCATAGTTAATCGTTACCGGTCCTTTCTATTCTGCTCGTACTTAAATAGTAGTTGCCTTTTCTTAATTTCTTATATTTCGCGCTTAATGTCCATCTTTCTTAACGGCCGTAACAATGGCGTTACTACGCGACGACGGCGATCCGACTATAGACGTCGGAAACCTAGTACTTTAGGTTAAAATCTCCGACCCTTTATAGATTATTAGCATTCTTGCGCGCGAAGTATTACTTCCGCATTAGAAGAACGAGCTTACTCTACCCGTTAACGTGTTAAGCTACGACGAGCTCGTGTCTGCGCTAAAGCGGCGCGTACGCTATAAGCTAAGACTTACCATCGAGATAATCGAATTAAGAGTATTTATTAACCGTATCGGAATAATATACCCTATCCGTCGTACGAATAATCTTATCGGGGTCGTCTACGAAGCCGTTTTTAAATTTCGTTTACGGTTAGTTCTATAGGTAGAGCTAGTTCTCTAGCTATTAGTCGATCGGACTTAGTAATCCCACCTTAGAATTCTCGAGGGTGGGACAATCTTACAGCCGAAAGATTCTATAACCCACTAGTAAGATTTTATCTAGTACTTTACGTTATTTTATTCTGCTAACCGACTTTATAGATTGTTGGCGATATATTAGGCAGCTACTAAACCTCTTAGCCATTAATTCTATGTTAATCTCGTCGTATTTAAGAGGTTCTTTTTCCGCTCCGAAGACAATGGATGGCCCTCTATAATGCATAGTCCTAAGTATTAGACTAGGATTACCGGGCTTAAAGTTCTACTTTCCTAATATTAACTCTTCGGCATTTAGTGGGCGCTAGAGCAACTTCTAGGCCGCCCTTAATACGGTGTTATCATTGGTAACGAATTAGCCCTCGGAAGGACGCCCATCGCTCTTAGTATATAGATAATCTCGAGCCTTTTGATGAAAAATTACGCAGCCGTTAAGCTAAGCCGTAAGAACAATACCCGTTAGCATAATAAGAAGAATAGTAAGAATGCGAAGTGCCCCTTACGTTAAGAAGAATAATACGGTATAGAATGTTATTATATAGTCGGAAGTTCGGCTTAAAAGTAGAGAAAAGAATTTTTTCGGGCATTTAGCACCTCGGATAGGCCTTTAGAGTTAAGCTTAGCTGCGCTCTAAAGTAACTCCGTACTCATCCTGGTTCGAGAGAAAAAATTATAGAATTGGCTAAGTAAATTCGACGAGTTGTATAATTTATCTTAGCTACTACTTCGGTTGTTAATCGGCTAGAGAGACGTACCGGCAAATTAAAAGAACCGGCAGCTTTAGCTAAACGCGAAACTAATTATAGACAGCAAACCTAAGTATAAGCACTCGATTAGAATTATTACTACGTAGAAATCCTACCACGAGCAGGTGAAGCAAGTCCTAAGCATAAGTAGAAAGTAGTATAGTATAGTACTTATGGACGACTTTAATAAAGATTCTTACGGAGACGGGGGCCCCGCGGCGAAGATAACGGACTTAGATTTTCGTACGCTTCTACTACTATTAGGCAATCCATATAGATCTAGTAAGGGCGATGTAAGCGGTTAGTTTCCGCTAATTTTACGCACTAGAGGTGTCTCGCAACGACCACTAGACTTTAATGATCGAGAGAGACTTCTTAAAAAGATTAAAAATATCGTCGAAGCGTACTTTACGTCGTTAGACCATATTAGAGATGTCTTAAAGAATAGCAAGTAGACTATCGATAAAGTAATAGAAACATTTCGAGAGAAGAGTATAATCCTCGCTGCGCTTCTTAAACTATATCTTATTCGGAGAAAGAAATCCGCGAGATAGGTTTCTAGAACGAATTAATTACTATATCTTATTAAGGTCCGCCTTATTCGTCGAGTTTACTAAGTATTACGTATACTTTAGATTTATTTTATAGGTAGCGTAGGCCCGATCGGTTGTTTTAAGTCCGAGGGCTTAACATGTACTATTTTATAAGAAGCAATATTCCCTAGCTTTAAGTCCTACTATTTTAAGTAGATATAGTCCTTATATTTTAGGAAAGCCGTAGAGTAAGGCTAGGCTTCTACCATCGATAACAGCGACGACCTAATGCCGACCGCGTAATCTAGTATACTTATAACGAAAGCTCGAAGTACGCTTTTATCGCTCGACTAGTAGAGTCCTGTAAAATCCTCTCCGATTATAACGTTCGAGAACGAGTTCTAGTAGGCTTATTAGACCCTACTTACGCATGGCTTATATTCTATTTCTTAAAGAGCCGCTTTAGCAGCACGAGAAGAATTAACTAAATCTATTTTCTTACGCCCCCTAAGGCCCGCGATTAGATTATTCGTTAGTTTAATGCTAATATAGACGACCTAGACGAATATCTTAATGTCCTAATCGTGTTACTAGGCGTGGTAAGTACTAGTCTCGACCTCGACCGTTACTATAAGAAGGCGGTTATTCTTAAACCGTTCACCCGGGGTGCATAGATAGAACAATTTAAGAATAGGATTTCTAGAAAAGAAGACTTTAATAAGCGTTCTAAAATGTTTATCTTAGTTATCTCTAACGGACCGGAAGCGATAACATGTAAGAGGTAAAGGCCGAACTAACAGGTTGTTAATAAAATAATAGTAAAAGAATTCGGATAGTAGATAAGCAAGGCCGCTACTTACGCTTAGATAGAGCTTAAAAATATTTAGAAGGTCTAAGGGAGCGGTGCGGCGAAGTAGAATTAGAATTGGCGGTATTATAGATAGTTCTTATAAGTAGGCATTTTTTATTTATAGTATGGCAGTTTTTTGCGTGTTCTTAGATAATTCTATAACCTTTTCTTAAATCGTCGCTATATAAGAAAAACCCCCTCCCCATAATTAAATACAAATAAGGCCACTAGCGCGAAGACTTATTATAAGAAAATTATCTTACGTTTACGTTGTCTCTAGCTAGTCGACGACTTTAATCGGTAACGTACGCTTATTAGCTCGGTAAAATAAGTAGATGGCGATTCTAAGCGACTCGTTATCTCTAATATTAACCGTTTAACTATCTACCGAGTCTTCGTATATTAAGCCTCCGAGAAAAACGTCCTTGCCGCGATGTAGCCTAACTTCCTCCTTTAATATCTTTAACTTTGCCGTATAGGGGCGTACCGTAACTTGGTTTCTTGCGTCAACGCGCGCTAGATCGTATTAGTTAAGGCTTTACTCTGTAGATGGTCTTGCTAAAGCTAGTTATCCCGGGCTTTATCTATCTCTGCAGCTATAGCCTACTTAACCGTAGTTTCTAAGACGATTTTACAGCGGTAGGTAAGCTGTCTCGTGGTCTAATCGGCATCGTTAGACTTCTAGAGAACGCACGTTAAGAACTTCTAGGCGAACGTGTCGACTATAGACGGGTTAAGGGCCGTGTCGTCACTTACCGGCGTTCCCTACTTATTCTTGCAGCGTTTCGAGTCCGATGTTATATCTTTAGGCGGTTTAGCTTCGTTCCGCGGGGCTAATTTATTACTAGACTCGTATATGGCAGCGGTCTACCTCTTCTTTAAAACCTTAGCTAACGAAGCGTCCTCGTTCGCTATTCTTTTCCTTCCTTTTTTCTTCTTCTTCTACTTACTTAATATATGATTTTTTTCTTACCCTTAGAACCTAAATAATGCGAAGGTTTAGATCGTTAGTTGAGAGGCCGTATGTCGTTCCGAAGCGCTTATTATTAGTTAGCGGGATTAATAGGACCTTGTTCGAAAGCGTGCGGAGGTTTACGATTTCTTAGTCGTTTAAGTCCTAACCGAGTGTGCGGTAGCGATTTAGTATGTCTACTTTAAACTTCTAGAGAATGTCCGACGACCATCTAAATGTCTTTCGTATTTCTTAGTCTGTAAACCTCGTATTCTTACTATTCTTTCTTTGGACGTTTTCTTCGGATATAATAATAAACGAGGTAAACGGCGATCGCCGCGACGCTACGTAGTAAGCGCGCCGACGAGAGTAGAGGTGGTAGTATAGCAAGCGCGGTAGTAAGGTTAAGATGGTGGTAGTAGTAGTAGCGGTAGCAATCCGTAGATTTTTCGTTAACATTAACATTATAGCAACGGTGGCGTAGTGGTTAGCGGGCGGGCGATAATTAAGGGTGAGGTAAACTAGTAAGAAGCAGCATACTATATAGGGGCGGCGGGGGCAGAAGGGTCGCACGGAAGAACGTGCGGACCGCGTTACTCTACTTCTACCATCTAATAGCCTCTTATAATCTCGTTCTTCTCTTCTTCTTACCGCCGTATATTCGAGACTCCGATATTATCTTTACCCCGTTATAACTACGCGACTCGTTCTTCTCTCCTCTTCGCTACTATAAATCTCGGACTCGGACATTATCTTTACCCCGTTGCACTTTTCTCTTTTTTTTTTCCATTATTATTATTACGAATAATTGCTATGCCCCGATACTATGCGTTATCGTTACGGGTAAATGCTAAACATCTACATCGACGCCGTGTGTCGATGTTTAGCATCTATCTACTCTTTCTATCGAACGCCGCGACGTTACCTCGTCGGCACCGAAGGTAGTAGACGTAGTTACTTCTTTATACCACTCTTCGACTAAGAAGTAGGGCGTTATCGAGGAAAGAACTTCGTACTCGAAGGGGCGCTCTAAAATAGGTATAGTATAGTATGCTAGTAATAGACGTCTACGCGACCGTCTACGGTTGTAACGTGCTAGGGTTTACCGCCTTCTACGCGCCTATCGCCGAATACGAAGCCGCGCGGAGAAGTAGTACGTAGCCGCGCGGAAGGTTCTTTTCGTAAGGTAGCGCGGAGGGGCAGCGCGAAGGGGTAGTACGTAGCCGCTCGGAGGGTTCTTTTCGTAAGATAGCGCGGAGGGGCAGCGCGGAGAGGTAGTACGTAGCCGCTCGGAGGGTTCTTTTCGTAAGGCGGCGCGAAGGGGTAGCGCGGAGGGGTAGCGCGGATTTAAACCGTATAGCTATACTCGGTATTATACTATTAGATTACCTAAGATGGTCTATAGAGCGAAGCACCGGACTAGATACCGTTATGCGCACTAGATAGGTGCGCGCTAGACAGGTATACGTATACTTTATAAGTATCCGATATCCTATTTATATATAACTATAGAGGACCCGTTATATTACTGTCTATTTAACTGCATCGAGCGCATTTCTATTATAGAAGACTACGACAGCGCACTCTAGAGCGCTATTCTAGAGCCCCTAGTAAAACTAGTCGCGTCTGCGGCACTAAGATCTTCGTCCGACTTACGCGACGGGTCGATGTATATCGTAGCGTATCTATAAATACCGAGCCATCGTATAAATAACGGCTAACGAACCGTATTATTTATAGTTTATGCTAGTTTGCCGCATATTTAGTCTTTTCGGCATCCGTACCATACGCGAACGTGCTATCGGACGGGCGACGAGCACCTAAGTAGCCGAGAAGCGCGTTTATTATGCTCGATTAACAGTCGAGGTATATATAATGCTAATAAGTTTCCGAAGCACGGTAAGCTTATATTATTTTTATACGTAATGGCGGACGACGTACTACTACTTACGTATACTATATTAGCCTTATTTAGCTCACGCGCCGCAACGTATCGATATCGGAAACCCTTTATATATTCGCATACGCTAGTCGGTCTGAAAACTAAGTAACTATAGACTCGGAGGCACCGGTCTTCTATATTAGTTTACTACTCTAGAGTATACTAGATAAGTACTAATACCGCACTCGTTGCGTAGCCGTTCGGTGCTACGAATACTAACCGTCGTCTCGAAGATAGTAGTATCGATTATAGTCGAGAGTTATTAGGTATAACCGGTCGTCGTCTATATTATTATATCGAAACGATACACGCCATCTTTAGTCTTTATAATACCCGTAACGGACGCGAGCGTGTTATTAAATAGGCAACGAGTAAGATAGGTAACGAGTGTGTTTATTAGGTTACTCTTAGTAGGGGCAGTACGGAGGGGTAGCACGCAGTAGTACGGAGGGGGCAGCGCGGAGAGGGTAGTACGTAGTAGCACGGAGAGGGCAGCGCGAAGAGGGCAGCACGCAGCCGCGCGGAGGGGGTAGCGCGGAAGGGGTAGCACGGAGAGGGCAGTACGTAGCCGCGCGAAGGGGGCAGCGCGAAAGAGATAGCGCGGAGAGGGTAGCACGGAGCAGTGCGAAGGGGCAGCACGGAGGGGGTAGCGCGGAGAGAGTAGTACGGAGGAGGCAGCGCGGAGAGGGCAGCACGTAGCCGCGCGGAGAAGGTAGCGCGGAAGGTTTTTTCTCGTACCTTCTCTATAATACTCGTCTATAAACCTTTTCGTAGCCGGTCTACTACTTATACTCTTTTAATATTCGAGTTAACTACTCGTTTTAAGGACGTAGTAGTGCGGTTACTCTATCTCGTGCGTCTATCTTTCTCTCTCGCGCCTACCTTTCTCTCTCGCGCTCGCCTTTCGTATACTCTTACGTTACCTTAGGCTTTAACCCTCTATATTAGTAGCCTCTTTACGCTTCTTATTCGCTTCTCGATTCTTACTACGACGCTGGCTATAAGACGGGCTAGTAGCGACACGACTATTCTTTCGTTACTCGCTATCTTCTTACTATGTCGACTAACCCGGAGTTTAACGCGTTTAGTAGTAATCCCGTCGAGCCGCTAGATAAAAACTATAACGAAAGTTATACCGCAATAAACTTTCGAGATAGAATGCTAGAATTCTAGCGTAATAATCGTAACGCCTCTAAGCTCGCCATCGCATACCTTACCTCTACCGCAAGCGTACCTACTACTTAGTACCGATTCGACTTCGTAGCGAGAGTATAGAACTACTTCTATAAGACGTATACGTTTAGGTTTATTCTTAGAAGTACCTATTTAATTCTACTATAACTAATACTATAGCAGGTTTACCGACGACAACCTTTCTACGATAACCGTAATTCTACGGTTTATAGAAGTTCTTATTATAAAGACTCGTAGAGTAAGGGATAAGCCTACACCTTCTCTTAATACTATTAAGTCCTACGTTAGCTTCACCCTTCGAGTCCTGAATTTCAGATACTAGGGATTTAGTAAGAAATAAAAATCGAGCGACGTGGCTAAAGTTCGTTTCTTTTTAAACGAGTAGGCTAATGCTGGCCGCTTAACTCGTAGACGATAGCGGAAGCGAGAGTAGATAGGCTCGATGCTAATCGCCCGCGTAATTCGTATTTACCTTATCGATGGCGTCGAATAAGGCTGTTTTAGTTAGAATGTGGCTATCTGTAGAAGCCTATACCTTAGCCTTCTAACCGCTACCGCATCGCGCGCCGGCGACATTACTAGATCGAGTCTCTATATCGGTAACTAGTACCTCTAATAGAGCTATTTAGACCTCGTACTAAAAGGCGATAACTTTTAAACCTTCGAGCTCGCGATAACGCTTAAGTATATAAAAGAATATAAGTAGCCTAGTACGAAGAGCCCGACCTAGTTACTCTTACCGCTAAGCGATCCGACGTAGATATAGATATATCTAGTAGGTCTCCTTCTCTGCTACGCGTTGCGTACTAACGTAATTATAGATAGCCCGCGGTTAATATCGAAGTTACTTAAGTAGATAATAGCACGCCTTAGCCGCCGCGTTATTTAGGCTCGCCCGATAGCACCTGTTCTTCCCTCGTTTCTTAATAAAGGTACCGGCGTTAACCTCGACGCACTAGCGTTAGTTCGTTAAACTCGAGCAACGATTAGTCGGTTATTTCGAGACTCGGGCATTATTCCGCATATCGTTTTCTATAACCTACGACGGGGTGCTTTACGTAAACTTGCGCATTCTTAGGTCGGGTTCTTAACCTTTAGCCTCGCTAACCCTACCGTTATGGCTTTTGCCGGTCACACTTATCTCTCTAGTTTTAAGGGTATTACGGACGACTACGCGGGCTTCTTCTAGCGGTCTAGCTTCTAAGACCGCGTGTTCTCTAGATTCTAGAATAGGTTGGCCCTAGACTTCGTCGATTCTAGGCCAGATCTATCGGTTACCACTAAGAAAATCAACGAAAGAGTCTAAGAGAGAAGTAGTAAATCTTAGCTTCCCGTTACTAAGGCTACTAGGAGTCGAATCGGAGAAGTAATTAGATAGTAAAAGCTTACCGATTGGTAGGAGAGTTAAGCTGCTAGTCTTAATATACCCGTTACTATATCGGCTCCGGGTCTAGCCTATTAGAAAGACTACCCCGAGGACGCTTCCCCTCTAAACGATTATGTCGAGGGGGCCGAAGACGACAACGAGGACGACAACGAGAACGATAACGAGAACGACAACGAGAACGATAACGAGGACGATAACGAGAACGACAACGAGAACGATAACGAGGGCGAAGATCTAACTCTAGAGCTAGTCTAATAAATCTAGGACTCTTATATAGATATTCTACCGGACGACAACGCTAACGATAATAATAACGAAGTTAGAACCTTAATAGCCCTCGCCGACTCCCTTTCTATATCTACGCTATCTAGTATTCCTATCGACCCCGTGGCCTAGATCGACTTTTTCTCGAGATATAACGTTATTCGGAACGGACGTAGACTCTATAACCTTAAGAAGATTACGGCTCTAGCTAAGAATCCCCTAATATTATTTCGGTTTCTTTATTCTAACGACGGTTGTAGTTTCTCCACCCCACGCGTTAGGGATCTATATCGCTATAGGAGAAATTGCACTTAGAAGAGCATTAGAAAGGCTAAGAAAGTTCGTAAGAAAAAGAAGAAAGGTCTCTTTACATATCTATACCCTAGTTGCGGGAAAGCTTTTACCCGCCGTAATAACCTTAAAGAACATCGTAAAAGGTATAATTATACTCCCGCCCTATATCTAGTTTCCGGTTATCTATATAACAAAATTTTCGCCTCTAAGTACGCATTTAACGAGTATAAGCGACAGGCCTATAGGGTATCCGCCCCCGTTACTGCTGCTAACGGATATTAGACGAGTAAGTAGAAGAAGCGTATTTATCCGCTTAAGTCGGCATGCGGAACGACGGAAATGTGGAATAAGCCGTCGAAGTTAAAACGACATCTAAAGAGCGGAAAGCATGGCTTAAATAAGAAGAATATAGCGAAGATCGCGAACGGCGATATTAATATAGTTTCCGTTAAGAGTAGTAAGAGACCTCGAAACGAGAAGACGTTAGATAATAGTTTAATCTTTTCTCTCTAGAAGTAGTCGAAGACGAGCTGCTAGGCTTTAGTTCGAATACGTGTAATAATATGACGTAGACGGGACGCGACTACTCTACTTAATTCGGCTCTTATTATTATGGGAATGTACGATACGCGGGTTATTATAACGTTCGGATCGGATTTCTACTATTTATAATTACTTCTTAGACAGAATATTTTCGATAGATAAGTTTATAATAAATGGAATTCGATATGGCTGCATTTTAAATCTTATAGTAAGGTTAGATTAGCGTCTTTTTATGCCGTGTAACCGGTAGCTTTAACAGCCGTGCGGATGGATGTTATCTTTAGAAGCAGCGCGGAGGGGTAGTACGGAGCAGTACGGAGGGTTCTTCTAGTAAGGTAGAACGTAGTAGTACGGATAGGTAGCACGAAGCCGTGCGGATAGGTAGCACGAAGCCGTGCGAAGAGGTAGTACGAAGCCGTACGGAGAGATAGTACGAAACCGCGCGGAGAGGTAGCACGAAGCCGTACGAAAGGGCGGTACGAAGTAGTATAGAGGGGTAGCACGAAGCCGTACGGAGGGGTAGTATAGAGTAGCGCGGAGAGGTAGCACGAAGCCGTGCGAAGGGGTAGTACGAAGCCGTGCGGAAGGGCGGCACGGAGTAGTATAGAGGGGCGGCACGAAGCCGTGCGAAAGGGCGGCACGAAGCCGTACGGAGGGGGTAGCACGAAGCCGTACGGAGAGGTAGCACGAAGCCGTGCGGAAGGGCGGTACGAAGCCGTGCGAAAGGACGGTACGAAGCCGTGCGAAAGGGCGGCACGAAGTTGTACGGAAGGGCGGCACGAAGCCGTACGGAGGGTTCTTCTCGTAAGGTAGTACGTAGTAGTACGGAGAGGCAGCACGCAGTAGTATAGAGAGGTAGTATAGAGTAGCGCGGAGGGGGTAGCACGGAGCCGTGCGGAGGGGGCAGTACGGAGCCGTGCGGAGGAGGCAGAACGAAGCCGTGCGAAGGGGTAGAACGAAGCCGTACGAACGGGTAGCACGTAGCCGCGCGGACGGGCAGCACGAAGCAGTAGCACTTAATACGACGGAATAAAAAAAAAATATATTTTGTCTCGACGGGGCAGTTCGTCGATATCGGTGCACCTATACTAGCGCGGGAATAGGCGCATAGTTAGAGTAAGATAAGCGCGGCTCTTAGTCGCCGGCCTTTTACTTTCTTTATCTTCTTTATCTTTCTTTCTTATTCTTTATTATTCTTTATATCTTCGAAGACTTTTCAATCTTTCGCTAGCGATAGGCCTACTTTTCTCTACTACCTCGCGTCGCTCTATAGCCTAAACCTTTTCTTATCTTATTACATCCGGCATTCGTCTTCCGTAACGGCCGTGATAATGGCTTTACTACGCGACGACGGCGATCCGACTATAGACGTCGGAAATCTAGTACTTTAGGTTAAAATCTCCGACCCTCTATAGGTTATTAGTATTCTTACGCGCGAAGCATTACTTCCGTATTAGAAGAACGAGCTTACTCTACCTATTAACGTATTAAGCTACGACGAGCTCGTGTCTGCGCTAAAGCGACGCGTACGCTATAAGCTAGAACTTACTATCGAGAAAGTCGAAGTAAGAGCGTTTATTAACCGTACCGGAATAATACACCCTATCCGTCGTACGAATAATCTTATCGGGGTCGTCTGCGAAGCCGTTTCCGAATTGCGCCCACGGTTAGTTCTATAGGTGGAGCTAGTTCTCTAGCCATTAGTAGACTTAACCTAGTATACTCCCACCGAAGGCCCGTATAATAAAGAGACTGATGAGGCCAGCGGCTCCGTAAATAAAGAGTAAGAATCTATCTAGTAGTTTTACGCCGTTTTCCTCCTCTAACTAATAATATAGGCTCCTAAAGATAGACCTCGAGAGCACGCATGTTCTTAGCTAGTTAACGTATAATAATATCATTAAATTTAAACAGTTTGTCTGCAGGACACTCTATTCCAATTAGATATCGGCACGACGTGGTCCCGAATATAAGACCCGACTTAAGGGTTTAAAGATTAACTTACGCTAATTCTAGATGTTCGGAGTTTAGTAGATAATGAACTAATATTTCGCAAACCGCCGGTACGGGCTTATTAACGGAGACGAGATAGGCCTAGGGAAGACTTTCGTTTTCTATACTATCTGAGTCGTATAGAGTCTACTATTATAAAACTACGCTAAGGTGGCCGATAGCCGATAGAAGTAAGACGGTCGGCACAATCTAATTAGATACGATAGCTAGAACTATCCCTCTTACTAGGAGAAAAGCAGCGGTTTTTAGTGTAGCTATATCGCCGGAAGCTCGGCCGCGACGTAGAAACATAAATTTTTAAGAAAATTTAATGCCGAGAAGAACTACTTAGATGTAAGCCCGAAAGTGCTTATAAGAAACCTCGTCCTTATCTTAGTATCGAAGAATAATTTGCAGAATTAGCTTCGCAAATTTAATAAGTGGGTCGACACCTTAGCGGTACCACTAAATCTTCTAATTAGATACGGAGAGTTAACCGAAGAGCAAAAGAACCGGCAACTAAAGAATAAAACGGGCTTAATTATAGGCAGCTTAGTAAAGTCTAAGCATCGATTAGAAATTATTACCACCTAGTAATTCTTTAGTAAGCAAGTGCAAGGGGTTTTAGAGGCGTCCTAGAACCGCTATAGTCTAGTAATCGTAGACGAATTCTACGAACACCCTCGTAGAGATAAGGGCCCCGCGGCGAAGATAAAGGACTTAGATTTCCGTGCGCTTCTACTTCTTTTAGGTACACCCTACGGCTCTAGCAAGGGCGATATACGCGGCTAGTTTTCCCGTCTTCTCCGTATCGATAGCTTCCTAACAGACCACATCGACATTACCCAGCAACTAGAGAAGCTAGACGAGATTAATAGCGTAGCAGAGGCTTACTCTAAATCGTTAAAAGATTTCTCGGATGTCTACAATAACCCTGTAAAGCGAGGAGATATAAAGGGAGTAAGAAAGCGGTATCGGGCGAATAACGCGACCCTAATACGAGTACTTTAGCCATTCGTTATCCGTAGAATAAAAAATACCGCGTTTGCCGATAGAAAGGTTTTCCCTCTCTAAGCCATTACAATATACTTTACTAGAATAGATGTACCGAAGACGTTCTAGGACCTCGAATTTACTTCGAAACAAGATAAGAATGGCCGCATAACGCGTAATATATTCGAGGGCGCCTTCCGTGGCGCATTACAACGAGTTATATTTTCGGGGGTTATAAATTTTGTCTCGGGAGAAAAAAGCCTTCTAACGTTTTCTAACATTTAAGATAAGAAATGGGTCTCTGCCAGCAACGATGGCGAGAACTCTAAGCCCGCGCTCGAAATCTAGCGCATTTGTGAGGGAAGCTCGAAGTACTCTTTTATCGCTCGACTAGTAGAGTTCTATAAAACCCTCCCCGATTGCGACGTTCGAGAACGACTTTTAGTAGGCTTATTAGACCCTACTTACGCATGGCTTATGTTCTATTTCTTAAAGAGCCGCTTTAGTAGCACGAGAAGAATTAGCTAAATCTATTCGCTTACGCCCTCTAAGGCCCGCGATTAGATTATCCGTTAGTTTAATGCTAATATAGACGACCTAGACGGATATCTTAATATTCTAATCGTGTTACTAGGCGTGGTAAGCACTAGTCTCGACCTCGACCGTTACTATAAGAAGGCGGTTATTCTTGAACCGTCTACCCGAGGTGCACAGGTCGAACAATTTAAGAATAGAATTTCGAGGGAAGGAGGCGTTAATAGGCGCCCTATAGTGTATATCTTAGTCACCCCTAACGGACCTAAGGCGATAACGTATAGAAAGTAGTAGCTAAACTAGCAGTTCGCTAACGAAATAACGGTAAAAGAACTTTAAGAGTAGATAAGTAAGGCCGCTACTTACGCCTAGACAGAGCTTAAAAATATTAAGGAGGTTTAAGGAAGCGGTGCGGCGAAGTAGAATTAGAATTGGCGATATTATAGGTAGTTCTTATAGATAGGCATTTTTATTTATAGCATAGTAGTTTTATAGATATTATAAGTTAAAGATGTTTATTGCGTGTTCTTAGACAATTCTATAACCTTTTCTTGAATCGTCGCTATATAAGAAAAACCCCCTCCTCATAATTAAATATAAATAAAGCTATTAGCGCGAAGACTTATTATAAGGAAATTATCTTACGTTTGCGTTGTCTCTAGCTAGTCGACGACTTTAATCGGCAACGTACGCTTATTAGCTCGATAGAATAAGTAGATGGCGATTCTAAGCGACTCGTTATCTTTAATATTAACCGTTTAACTATTAACCGGGTCTTCGTATATTAATTCTTCGAGAAAAACGTCCTCGCCGCGATGTAGTCTAACCTTCTTCTTTAATATCTTTAACTTTGCCGTATGGGGGCGTACCGCGACTTAGTCCCTCTAATCCGGTATCTCTACTAGTCTACGTGTACGCACAATATCCGTCGTCTAAGGTGAGTAGATTACTCTAAGAAACACTATTTAGGATCTATATTTACTGTAGTAAAGCTTAAGGCGTAGTATTCGTAGATAAATACTCTTAGGAACGCCGTCTTACGTTAACGCGCGCCGGATCGTATTAGTTAAGGCTTTACTCTATAGGTAGTCTTGCTAGAGCTAGTTATCCCGGGCTTTATCTATCTCTATAGCTATAGCCTGCTTAACCGTGGTTTCTAAGACGGTTTTATAGCGTTAGATAAGCTGTCTCGTGGTCTAATCGGCCTCGTCGGACTTCTAAAGGACGTACGTTACGAACTTCTAGGTAAACGTGTCGACTATAGACGGATTAAGGGCCGTGTCGCCACTTGTCGGCGTTTCTTAGTTTCGGTTAGCAGCCCTCTACTACTTATTCTTACGGCGTCTCGAGTTCGACGTTCTATCTTAAGGCGGTTTAGCTTCGTTCCGCGGGGCTAACTCGTTACTAGACTTATACGGGGTAGCGGTCTACCTCTTCTTTAAAGCCCTAGCTAACGAAGCGTCTTCGTCCGCTATTCTTTTTCTTCTCTTTTTCTTCTTCTTCTGCTTACCCTCTACGTAATTTTTCCTAGCTCTTAGAACCTAAATAATGCGAAGCTTTAACTCGTTCGTTAAGAGGTCGTGTGTCGTTCCGAAGCGCTTATTCTATGCTTCGATGACGTCGTCGGAGAGTTAGTTCGATATAATCTTATTCGAAAGCGTGCGGAGGTTTACGATTTCTTAGTCGTTCGTGTTCCAATCGGCTATGCGGTAATAATTAAGCAAGTCTTCCTTAAACTCTTAAAGAACTTCTGGCGACCATCTAAATGTAGTTAGAATCTCTTAATCCGTAAACCCTATGTTCTTGCTGTTCTTCTGGGGGATGTCTTCTTCCGACATGGTAGCCGATGAGCTGCGACGCTGCGCAGCAAGCGCGCCGGTAAGGGCGGATGCGGTGGTGTGTTAAGCGCGCTGGTGAGGTGGTGAGGTGGTGGTGTGGTGGTGGTGTGGTGGTGGTGGTGAGGTGGTAATGGATAAAGTCGCGAGGCTGTAACGCGGGCGCACGCGCCGCACGCGCCCGTGCACGGCGCACGCGCCCGTGCACGGAGCACGCGGTTTGGGCCGAGGACGCGTAGATTAAAAAGAGCAAATCGCTTCTCAACCCGCTGCGGAACCCCACCGTTGGCCAGCTGTAGACGGCACCCTTTCCGCCCTTCGCCCGTTCGCAGCCGTCATCGCGTCCAGACGAGTGCGCTGGACCAACCAAGCGCGTTCGGCACCATCTCACGTTTCACAAGTCGGAAATGGGTAATCATCACTCTCCATCACGAACTTTGAGAAGCACTCTAGTTGCGCACAAAGCGCGAAGATGTCCAACATCTTCTCGTCATGTATTCGTTGTCGTTGTCGTCAACGACGTCGTCATCGTCGCGAAGCCTACAAAAACCCAACCCGCAATTCCAACCACCGCTGATGCAAGATAGCCGAACACACGCCCCCGAGCCCGCCCAATCGAGCCCGCCCGCGCCCGCGCCCGCGAGCAGCAGGACCAGGACCTCACCAGCAGCAGCGCCATATCATGTCGCACAGCAGCATGCTGCTGCAGATCAACCGCGCCCCCGTATCCCCCATCCCCATCCCACCAATCCCACCAATCCCTCCCCGCCTGCTGTGATCAGTCGCACCCACCCAGCCAGCAGCGCCCGGCTGGCCTGGCAAATCACCCAGCCGCCCCCGAACGACCCGGCCCTCCGCTGCGCGAGGCACAGCAGCACAGCATGGAGCGGAGGCCGATCCTACTGGCCCCCTCCCCTCGAACCCCGGACCACCGCCCGCAGCAGCAGCTCGTCATGTGATTGATTCAAACGGAGAAGCGGCTTTATCTGTTTTGTTTCCTTCCTCCACCCGTAAGACATACTGTTGCTGTTGGGCTACCTTACCTACCTAGGGTGCTTCTGCAGCAGCAGGCGAGCCGCTACTACTCCAGCAGCGCGCCCCCGTCCATGGTTCGCCGTGGCTCGCGCCGCGGGCGGCACGGTCCCACACGCAACGGTGCTTTGCTGGGCGTGGGCCCGGTGCTAGCGTCGCAGAGGAATGGGGGGAGCTCACTCTGGCAAAAAGAAAAAGAGAAAGGGAAGAAAAAAAGCAATGAGCGTTTGCATCACCCATTCCGGTGATTGGGGGGAGCTGTGACTCGTCAGGAGCGCTGGGAATGCTTCTTAGCGATGCGTCAGCTATGCCGTCATGCAACTTGCGCCTTTGGTTCACATCACGCAGCTTTCGTCCAACCGTGGCGTGTTGTCAGGAAGCCCGCCGCCGCGCTTTTCGTCCGTCCTGACAGCAATAATAATGAGTCAAACAGTCACACCTGGAACATATTGCCTCGTGTCGCCCCAATCCAAACCCAAACGACCGCCCACGGGTGCCCATGAGGGAAGCAGAGAGTTCATTGTCTACTTGCGACATTAAAAAAAAAAGGCTTCCCACCTTGCCTACTGGAGCTAACACACACCAAGCAGCCGTCCTGGTCGCCCCAACCCTTGGACTCCCCCCGCCACGCCTAAACGAAAAACCCGAAGTAATATCGCAAACAGAGCGTTGCAGCAACGACCGTGAAAAAGCCCGGCCTGGGTCAGAGGAACTGAATGTCCGTCGACAGTCATGTAGGTCAGAGGAGGGCGGACCAAGCTGAGGGGTAAGGCCTATCGCGGTCCGAGAGAGACAATGGAAGCGCAGCAAATTGTGACACGCCCTCCCCCCACCAGCCATCCGTGCGCAGCAGCCCGAAATGCTCGTGGTTCATAATCGTACATGCCCCCCCCTCCCCGCCATTTGTCATTACGGATCGCCCATCATATCAATCGCCGTAAGGCCGGGTATTTTATCGTGTTTTTTGGTTTCCCATCCCTCCCAGAAAGACAGTTATATCGCGCGCCGGGAAAACGCGGCCCGCCTAGACCTCGATGGCCTTCTTGCCCTTCCTCTGCTCGACCTTGAGCAGCAGCGCGCGGTTGATGTGGGGCAGCACACCACCGAAGGCGATGGTGGCGCGGATGAGCGTGTCGAGCTCCTCGTCGCCGCGGATGGCCAATTGGAGGTGGCGGGGCGTGATGCGCTTGACCTTGAGATCCTTGGCCGCGTTGCCCGCCAGCTCGAGCACTTCGGCCGTCAGGTATTCGAGCACCGCGGTGAGGTAGACGGCGGCCTTGGCTCCGATGCGCGTGCGCTGGCGGGTGATGTTGCGGAGGTGACGCTTTATGCGGCCGCACGGGAACTGGAGGGCGAACCCGGGTCAGCAACCGTTCTTGCTCCGAGCGCCATCGGAACGCGATGGAAAAAAAAAAGCGCTACGCGGAGCTCTGCCCGTGATGTGGCGCGTCTTGATAGAGGGCGCGCATTCAGCCTTACCTGCAGACCAGCCTTCGCCGAGTGCGATTTGGACGTCTTCACGTTCTGGTCTCCCTTGCCACCCGTCTTGCCGCCGGTCTTGCCTGCATAACGCGGGAAAAGGACGCGTTAGCCGGCTCTCGAGAACGTGTTGAGGCCGAAAATTCATACCTTTTCCGCCGGGCATGATTATGCTTTGTATCTATTTGATGGTACGGATGAATCGAGACGAGGGGTGCGACCGTCGAGCCGAGGTCTGATTCGGTTGGAAATGCGGCGGGGTTGGGCGGGCGGTGGTGGGTGTTGTGTTATTCGAGACGGAACCCGCGCGTTTCTTTAGAATCGTGCCCAGGCGTAACGGGAACACCACGTGACCGCATGACAGCAACACCAGGCTGCAGCGTACAGGTGGCCACACGGGAGCCTGATGACTGCAGCACGCATCAGCAATGGGTCTCTGGGTGGATGCAAAGACATCCTTGCATTACCTGACCAGTTTGGGTTGGTGTAGTCGTCGCTCAAGTCACGTGCTTGAATCTGATGTGGAATGCATCTGGGCAAACTGTCTTCTTCGAGGCGATGGCGCAACGCTGAAGGCCATGTTAGCTGTTCGGCTTCCGAAACGACCGTAGGCATCTCGAGCAAGTTGACGAAGGAGGGAGAGTGAAAAGGAAAGAGAACCGCTGCTTTCTTGTGGGAAGAGGTTGCTACGACGCGAGTCGAGCAGACATCAGTTTGAGCCACTGCTGCCCTCGATCGCCCAAGAGCCAAGGAGAGGGCATTTCCCGATCGGGAGAGTGCATCCGAACGAGAGAAAACAGCATATGAGGGACCGCCACTTACCGGTAGAGAGACATCCTGACGGAAGTGAGCTGCCCTCGGAATGGGAGGCACCTGTACGGCAGCGTACCGACAGCCGCTGGGGTGGGCGCTCAGCCTGCCAAAGTAAATGCGCTTCGAAAAGCCATGTCGAAGGGGTGGACAGGCTCCTGCAAGCAGAGGTTGAGCCGGTTCCGTGCTCTTTCCAGCATCCAGACAGCGCTGTAGAGGTTGTCGGAGGGCAAAATGCCGGCTCTCCGGCGAAACGTCAGGCCTTGCGCAGTCGGCGAACACGGCAATCCATCGCCATCTCGGGCATGATCTTCTCAACCTCATCGCCTCCATATACCGCGAGCATGCAACGCTCCTCAATAGGGACACACGGCAATACAGGTTGCATGGGCCGAGCATCTCAGTCAAGTTCTTGCATTGCACTGCAGAACTCAGTTCCTTCACAGCCTCTTTTCCACCGTTTCCACTACTCTCAGGCAATTGTATTTAGCAGTGCATGCTTCGGCATAATTATAGTGCTGGAGCCCTTTGCGTCGTTCGTTCGTGTCATTCGAAAACCTGCTCATCAAGTCTGCTCCAATGAGACGCCGAGCTTTCCTCGCGAGGCGTCAGATCACCAGCACAACTGAGAATTGCATCTGCATTATGCAATCATTCTACTCTATATCATTTTGTTTACTATGAGTCTATGGAAGTTTGGAATCACTATATTTTTGACCGGGTACTTCTGAAAAGCTCCAAGAGCAGAGTTCCTCATCCCTCCCTTGTACCAAATCCACTATGCACAACTCAGCCTCTTCCGCTGCGAACTACCAGGAATGATGAACCTTTGCAAGTCTAGACCATTTCGATTACCTCAAATTCCTCTCCCAAGCCGCCTTCGCCGCTATATTCACTCTGCAAAACTATCGGCATCCCAAGCTCCAAATTCACCCTTTCCATTCCTTTCCCTTTTTCCTTTCCTCATTATTTCCCCCTTCTCAACTACTTCCGCTTTCTCGTAGGTAATTTCCGTTCTCATGTTGCATTAAGTTGTTCCCTGACGTTCTGAATTTGTGAAAGCGACCTGTTTGGAAAGTCGTGATCTCATTGTAGTGATGACTTGACACAAGACATCAAGCGCGTTGGTTCCTACGTCGCAAATCCGCGCTGCCAGAATTCAAGTGTCAGCTTGAGTAAGGCGGGGCAATTCTGAGCCCTGCGTTGCTTGCGTTGTGCCTTTTTTTTTTTTTATGCAATTACAGCCAAGCACGCGGTGTATTTCGAGGCGAAAACCTGTCCTTGGTAAGGTCTAGGTAAGTATTCAGAGCAAGAATGGCGGTTAGCATTTTCGCCTTCCGATTTGCCGGCGACTCTGCATCGTGTAGGATCTCAAGTCCGCGCATATGCTTTCATTCGCGGTGCGGCAATGCTTTATGCATTGTTTCTTTTTCTTTTGTTGTTGGTTCCTCAGCGGTCTTTGATTTGGTTGCTGAAGGCTATGGCGGCCTCGGTGGCGTTGGTCCTGGTTCGTTACTTTAGTACCAATTGACCTAGTGCTCATCCAAAATGCATGGTGTGCGATTCCTATTGTAGTTGGGTGGTATGAGCAAGAGATTTGAAGCCTAAAAGCTGTCGTGGAAGCCTGCTGCTTATTATCGAAGAAGAGCTTTGCTTGGACAAGCTGCTGGCTGTTTGCGTGACCAATCTCTTAGCAGTTGCGAAAACTTCGATCGCACTGTACGCAATAACGCGGCGGTTTAAATAATGTTACCTGTTGCCTTGGCCCCCATGCATGGCTGCAAGGAGAGCGAAAGTGTCAAGATGTTTTGACAAACCGTTGTTCGGAATTGCCCGTGGGCTGCTTGCGGATGGAGTGATGACCACCTTGCATCGAGGATGACGACCTGCACGAGCTCCTTCTTCTTCTTGCTGGAGGCTGACGAGAGAAAAACGACAGATGACTCCCCAATCACCATCGTTTACTTTTCTCCCCCTTTCACAATCACACCCCCTTGCTCGAGGGGTGGGTTGCTCTATTATTGTTCGTAAAAGCAGCAGCCAGCCAGCCAGCGACTGGCGGCGGCCGGACATCCAAGCCCACCTCCGGCGGAAAAGCGCCACAGCAGCAGGCGTCGCGGGTTACATGTTGACAGCGCAAGCCCTCGTTCGACTGTGTTTCCCGAAGCGGTCTAGGCCCACTGCAGCCCAGCTGCACCCGGACCCTTTTCCCACGTGTTTTTTCCCCAACGTGCATGTCATAGATGCATGCGCGTTCGCCCGCGTCGGTGGGCGGTGGGGCGCGCTCTCTCGCGTACTGCGTGGTGCCGGCGAGGAGCGACGTCACGGTAGGTATGCTGTGGAAGTATTGGAGGAGGAGATGTTCATGAGTCGCGGGCGATCGGTTGTTCATCTCCATCATCGGCGGCGGGGAAGATGCGGAAGGGCCTGGAGCAACGCCCTCGGCTATATGCCCGTGGGTGCGTTTGCGCCTCAATCATGACTCTGCTTCTCCTCGCGTCGCTGACAGGTGATCGGGCTCGCTCTGGCTTCTGCCGTGCGGCGTGAAGGATGGGCGTCAAAAAGCCGCGTCTCCGAGAGGTGTCGAGGGCTGACGGGGAAACGAGCACGGATGACGATGGAAAGCACTGTTCTGCGGCCGGCCCTGCAACCGCGTCGGGCTGCCCAACGCACCCGCGACGACAAAAGGCGGCGAGGACGGCGGCGGCGCGGCGGTATGGCGCTGGGCATCTCCGAAGCAGAAAAGTAGCGCAGGGGACCGCTCTTAGCGTACCGGCGAACATGGGCGGCAGTCGCTGCATGATGATGTGCGGCGCACGCGCGGATAATAGGCCTGGAGCGCGCGGAAGGGCGCAGCTGCAGGCCGATGTGATGCGCTACGGTCAGGCGCGTCTCGAAGGTTGCAGCAGCAAGTAGTCAGGGCGTGTCCGATCCGGGCGACGATTGTCCTTCCCCTGACTCTCCACACAAACACGAGCAAGACGAGCGCGCGCTTTGGTGACCTGACACCACGGCGGATGTGGCATCACGCTAGACAAATTGCCCGCTGGGATGAGCCCCGGAAAGCAGCAGGCCACCACACGTCAATGGGCCCGACCTCTCGCGCGCCGCTCAGGCGTCCGGCGCGGTCTGCACCCGACACTTTGTAAACACACCGTTGCTGGCCGTGGCGGTCCCCTTTTTTCTGCCCGTTCCCTGCCGTTGCCCTGCTGCTGGTCCTGTTTCTCGGCACTCGATCCATGCCACCCGATGAGTTGTTTGGCTGGAGGGCTGACTTGAGTGCTGGTAATTGTGGGTCGGCCGTCCGCGCGACCATCGTTCTGCCGTGGCGCTCCCCTCTTGCTCGTTCTGGTTGCAGCTTCGTTGCTACGACGCCGACAACGCATCTGCCGTAGCTCGCCCTCATTTAAATAGAAAAGCCCCGCGCGTCGTCGTGCCGCTCTTTTGCTGCCATTTCCTGGCCTTCGACTTTGCTCCCGCGCACACGCCCGCCGCTGCGATCATCAAACGTCAGACAGGGAGCCTTCCAGACCGCCCATCCTCCTATCTTTCCGCCCTTTGCTCCGCCCACCGCCCGCTGGCCTTGCTTCTGCGCCCTCTGCTGTCCCGCTGCGCATACTGGGCGCGCAATTGAGACCTTCCGAACGAGGCCGCGAATCGTACGCTTGCTTCAAGCGTCGCGCCGAAAATGGTAGTTGCGGCCCTCGCTTCAAGCTTAAATTTTTTTGGGACCTTTTGCTGACGCATTGTACGCTCTCTCCGCAGACTTCGAGCAGTATTTCCCTCTACCAGCAGCAGGCGGTCAAGCTGCTCTCGCGAAAGAGCGTCGTGCTCGGCATTCCCCTCGCCGCCGGTTCCATAATCCTGTTCCTGCAATGGCGGAAGCGGAAATCGTTGAAGCCGAAGCCGAAGCCCAAGTCGAGGCAGCCGGAATCCGAGAAGAAGGGAGAGAAGGCGGAGGAGGCGCGGACGCACGGTTCCAATGGCAAGGCGACAACCACCGCTGTCGAGGAGGAGAAGCCCACATCTGAGACGCCCTCTGCGTCGGCGCAAAACGGCGCCGCGACCGCGCCTGCAGCAACACCAGCGCCCACCAGCAGCCAATCCTATGCCGCCGTCGCGGCAGCCCCTCCCTCTGCAGCAGCGCCATCGCCAGTCCCGCAGTACTCGCCCATTCGCCCGAAGCACCCGCAGGACGATGCCGACGACCAACGCGTGACAGGCTTCGCGTACGCTAAGCGGCCTAGACTCGGCCGCGGCCGGTCGGTTGAGAAGTTTGCGTCGTACGAGCCGTTGCGGAAGGCGTCTGCGGAGAAGCGGGAACAAGAGGAGAAGCTGAGGATCAAGGAGGAGGACGACAAGGCCGCCGCCGCCGCCGTCGCTGCGTTTAGCCCGCCCGCTTCTGTTGCAGGTGTCGCTGTTCCTGAACCTGAATTTGCGCCTGCACCTGCGCCTGCAGTCGCTGCTGTCGTGCCGGATGATGAGGACGTGCCGCCTGAAGCACCCATTCCTGCCGCTCCCGTCCCTACATCCGAGGCGGCGCCGGAGGTGGCGTCTGATATCGCTCCTGAGACACCCGCCGAGATCAAGGTGAACGGCTGGCACCACTACGATGATGACGAGCCGCGGCCAGAGCCCGTCCGTGACACGCGCCGCCCCTCCATCATCGCTACGTTCGAGATCACCACGTCGAGCGAGCCCGCCAACCTGTCGCCGCCCGGCACCGCCGCTTTCGATGCGTCGCGCCGCCCGTCTGTCGTGACCACCATCAGCGCTGAGCCGGCCATCAACGAAGAAGATGAAGACGAGGAAGAGAGCGAGAACAAGGAGTGGGAGGACGAGGACGAGGCTGAAGCTGAGCCGACACCCGCTTTCCCGTCGCGCCGCGAGTCCGTCACTGTCGAAACTGCCATTGAGATTGCCGAAGCTTGGTCGAACGGCATGAACGGCACCATCCACGAAGAAGAGGAGAACGCGCCTGCGCATGGCATTTCAACCACCATCTCTGGACCCATTCCAGTGACTTCTACTTCCTGGCAAGATGACGAATACGATGAGGATTTGGCACCCGAGGACCCTGTTCCCGAGCCTGCTGCTTCCTCGGCATTGGCGAAGGCGATGGAGAACGGTGCCCAGGGAGACGAGCAGGCCAAGCGCACTGATAGCCCATTGGCGAGCAAGCCTGTTGTCGTGGCTGCTGCGGCGGGCGTCCCGGCGCCACAGTCGGCGGTCGTCGAGGAGATCCGGGACGTGGTGGAGAGGGCGCCGCTGGCGCACCTGCCAGGGATGGGCATTCCGAACAGGGCATGAGATGGGATTGTGTGACGGGAGGGAACGAACGGACGGTCGGAATGATAGATAAGGCCGGAGTCATGATACCTGTGGGAGAAGAGAGGGACGTCCTGCGAGAACCGAGAGGAGAGAGGCAACCTCGCTAGACGGGAGACGTCCTGAGCCACTTCTTCGTCCGGATAAATCCGCCAAGTCCGGATTGGTAACGACTGTATGGCCTCGTATGCAATATGTACACTTCTTCGGAATGAAGAGTAATTGGATCGGTTCAAATTGTCAATGTCGGCGAATGCTCGTCCAGCGAGGTGAAAGGTATATGAGGTGTAAGTGTGAGACCAGCTCAGCAAATACAGCGCTCATGGCGACGGCGAAAGGGAGCTGGTGCGCATAAAGCGCGGGTCGAGCGTGCTGACATGCCAAAATCGGGAGAGAACCTTTCCAGGACCGGAAACCTGGATCCATACCAAAACAGGAGGGGAGTTGGGGACGAAGAGATTGGCGAAAAACACACTAACCAGCGATGCGCTATCCCGCCTTCCCACCAAGAGGCACCGCCACCCAGAAACGGGCCGGTGAGTCTGGCAGGACGCATCAGTGATCTGGCTAGCGGAATTCTGCCATCGTCATCTTCCACTGCAACTCCAGAAGGCGAGAGTGAGGCAAAGAGAGGATGGGCTAGAAACGTCTCTATCAGCTCTCCCCGGCACCCGCCTTCCCCACCGTGAGGCGAGGCATGACAAGGTACATAATCGGTTCGAGCCCAGAGGAAATTCTTCCATCGTCAGTGCACTGCAAAACTCCGGTAGGTAGGTGAGTTCCGAGCAAGCAGATGGACTGGGACAACACAGTCGAGTCAGGGCTGCCAAACCATCCTACGGACGGCGAGGCGGGAAAAACTCATCGTCGAACTGGTTGAAGTATGACCAGTCATCGTCGTCGTCATCAACACGCTCCTCCACTTCCTCCGACTCCTCCATATACTGCTGCTGCTGCTGAGGGTGCTCAGCGACCACATCTCTGCCGAACCGTGCAGAGGAGGCTCTGTCGAGTCCGGGGTAAGGAGTGTTACCACCGTCGTCGACAGGAGGCGGCGGGTAGACGTACCGCTGCCCGGCGGGGCCATCGTCCGCGAGTTCCTCCTGCGGCGCCTCCGAGGGGTACCAGCCCCCAGCGGGATTGCCGTATTCGTAGCCCGCGGACTGCCCGCCATAGTAAGGCGCAGAAGCGCCACCCTCCACCTGTTGGCCCAATGCGCTCTGCACGGTGTCGTAGATGGGCTGCGCCGGCAGGGAAGACCACTCGTGGCTTTCCCTTCTACCCCCAGCTAGCCCTTCCGCCTCTTCTACCACCATGTCATCCACATCTCCATTCTCCACCGAATAGTCCTCCTCCTCGCTTTCATCCTCCCCCTCATACTCCCAGCAACCTGGATCTTCCTGCTCGTGCCAGCCCGAGTCCGGCTGGACCGTCGCGGCGGGAAGACGCTTGCCGCTGGCGAAATGGACCCGTGGGAAGAGGTACTTGTCCTCCGGGCCCTTCGGCTGGAAGTCTTCGGGGACGTCGCGCCACAAGAAGTGGCGGTCCCTGTCGATCACGGCCGTCTCCCCCTCGTCTTCGCTCTCGTCTTGCCACTCCTGGCCCTCGGCGACGGCGGCGATGGCGCGCACCGGCCTCGGCCAGGCACCGGCGCTGTTTTTGAAGGCGCGCGGATGCATTTCGAGCGGCGTACCGTAGGGGGAACGGACGTTGCTGGCGGTGAGGGAGGAGCCGGCGCGTGTGCGGGGGACGCGAGGCGAGCGGGCGGTTTGGGAGAGGGGGTAGGAAACCTCCGTTTCCTCCTCTTCGTTGTCGTTGTCGTTGTCGCTGTCGCTGTCGCTGATGTTGCTGCTGCTGCGGGGGCGCTTGGCGGGGCGCGCGAGGTCGTCGTCGTCATCAGCAGCGGCACGCTTGCGGCGGCGGCTCGAAGAGGAGGCGATGGAGGCGGAGTCGGAGGCGTCTTCGGTGGAGAACATCTCATCCTCCCACGGTGCGTTCTCACGGGGGAACCACTTGCGAAGCTTCTCAGGAGTCTTCTCGTGCTTGCCCTTGGGCGAGATCGTTCGCACCGTGGCGATAACCGGGGACGCGAAACGGACAGACTTGAGGGCAGGCTTGAGAGCGAGCTGCGCCTCATTGTCGTCGTTGTCGTCGACGGTGTTGTCGTTATCGTCCTCGTCGCCAGAGGCGGCGGACGAGGAAGAGGAAGGAGATGTTGGAGATGAGGGTGGTGATGACAGAGCCTCATTGTCCAGGACGTTGGCGGCGTCGTCGACATTGTCGGCCCGCGCGGACTCGGGATAGGCTTCGGCAGCTGCCTCAGCTGTCTCCTCCGCCCTGATGGTGAGGATCTGCTGGGCTCGCAGAAACTCGACGCGGGCATGGACGTCGTCGGCTGTGGCGCCCTCCCACAGCGCCGCCAACCTCGCGTACTCCTCGTCGGTGATGGCACCTCCGAGGCCAATGAGGTGGATGAGAAGGGACCGGTCCCTCTTCTCAGTCCAGCGGAACTTTGTGCTTAGGGTCAGCCGCTGCGCGCAAGCCAAGTGGAGCGATTGAGTGAGATTGGGAGTGGGGTATTGCAGCATGAACCGGGTGAGCGGGCTTACCTTGCTGATAAACGCTTGCTCGGGGGCGGCCAAAGGCGTCCTTGGAGCAGGCGCTTTGCGCTTGGTGACGCGCGGCTTGTCGACGAGGACGGTCTTGACGTGACCGGAGCGGAGTTTCATTCCGCGGGGGGGCGAGGGCGACATTTTCGGATGGTAACGCAGCAAGAGCTGGTGCTGATGCTGCTAGTGATCTGAAAATGTTGGTGTGGTCTGGAGCAGGAAGGGAGCCAAGGTGTGTGGGTGGCAGAAATATCTACAACCCGCGCACGGACCTTCCGTTGTTGCGATTGTGGAAGGCGCGACACTTCACTTTCACACTGCGCCCACACGCGCCTGCCCGATCTAGATGCAAGGCCCTGGCTGAAAATTTCTGCGCCTGTGAGGAGAACGACATCCCAAATCGGCCTGACGAACTCATCTTGCACGCTTCAGAGTTTATTGTGGCGGCTCAATCGTCCAGAGCGTCAACCATGTCTGCTAGCCAGCCGTTGCTTTGCTCAACTCGACGGTCATGATCGCTTGGTACGCCTATATAATCTAGATGTCTGTTCGCTCAAAGCTGAAGACCTTGGTCAGGCCACTTTGTTGTGTGTGCATTTAAGCAATATCCCGCGCAGACAATCGCGTCACAAACAAGCATTCGAACTCGCAGTACAAACCCAGCGCAAGTGAATGAACGGGGCAAAGTCACGTCTAGTTGGTCTGTCTCGTAGATTCTGAATTGGATTATAGCGGGTCTGCATCGATAGAGCATCAGGTCTGTTCTTCACACACTTCAACGTAGAGAGTTTGTAGCCTGTAGTAATGGACGTCTATGAGAAACATCATGCCAAGTACAAGTTGAAGTCAGCCAGTGTGGATGTCACCAGGGCGGCTCTATTGCAAGCTGCGAACGACGCAGCGCCGACCTTGTCCACGATCTACTAGGCATCAATTTACTGCGCGATCCACAAGCATGGGTCTCTGTCGGGAAATGAACCCGCACTACCTGCAGGTACATATCGGAGAGACAAGGATAGAGAGCGGGTGAGGCAAATAGAAGCGCCGAAGGGCCCATCAGCAAGACTTGCAACACGAAGACTGGTGCCGAGCTCCGAGGCGGGATGTAACTGAAAGATGCAGTGGATACAGCTCGTAATGCGGGTAGCGCTGAATAATGGCAAGGTACCGAATAAGATGGTCGGCCGGTGAGGCAGCAAGTCAGCGGCGGACAATCGTTGATGTGAAGCGGGCAGAGGATGGAAGATCTCCAGTGGGGAGTCCGAGCGTGTTCTATACATGTACCTGGCCAAGCCGTTCGGGGGCTGGCGGGCCCGGCAGCTGCAGACAGGCTGAAACAGCGCGGCCGGATGAAACGTCGCATTGAAACAGAGGAACGGCGCGGGAGGGCGGGCGGCTCGCGAAACTGCGGCCATCAGCGCGAGCGACAGGCATCCACGGTCGTCTATCGCAGATCGGCTGCACCGCCTCAAACCCCACAGTCGGGAACCCCTGGATGTTCGCCACATTGGAGAGCCCATGAGTCAGGCGACGGCAGTCAGCGCAGCGGGCCGCGGGGCCAGAAAGAGGGCCATGCTGCGCGGATGCGCGGTGGGCACGCTCGGGGTGGAGCGGGCAGCGTGTGAGGTGAGCGAGAGCGGTGTCGTCGCGCGTGGCCGGCGCAACCGCAGCCGAAGCGGGTTAGCGGGCTCAGCCCTATGCCGGCACTCCAGCAGCGCTGACCTCACTGCCACATCCCATGACTCCCGCTGCGGCTCCATTGCGCGCGCGCGCCCTCGACGCGGCCGTCGTGCCGCGCCCGCCAGCGCCCGTCCGGTGATCTGCTGCTCTCTTGCCACCGCGCGGCGCCCGCAGCCCCCAACGACTCCTCCACCACCGGCCGCGACTCGACTGTCTCGGGCTCGCCGCGCCCTCTCGTCAGCGGCACGCAGCACCCGCAGCATCACGGGCAGCCGCCGTCCGCTCTCTGCGATGGGCATTGCGCCTCCCCTTTTCTCGTACTCCTAATTTCCCCAACGGTGATCGGCTCCGAGCGCACCGCCCAAATCCCCCCAAAATACACGCCCAATATTTCCTCACTTGGGGCGTTTCGGACCTGCGATGCGCTTAACGAGGCTCAATTATCCTGCAATTATGTCCGCTCCGCGCGCACGGCCGGGCGTGCACGTGGTGGAGATCAATTAAGTCAGACTACAGCCGTCAATTGACCTCCGCTCATGTCATTCTCATCCGCACCGCTGCTGCGCCTCACCCCCTCCACCCCCGCCGACCGGATTCCGCTTGCGCAGGACCGCACCTTGCCCGGAGCGGCGTGGTCTGCCGGTCAGCCTCAGCCGTGGCTAGTGCGCAAATCTATCCTTAGTACAGCTATCCGTCGTGAGGCCCGAGAGCGCACCGCAGCAGCCCTACTGATCCTCCAAGAGTCACATCTCGCGATGGCCGTTGCGCTTCCCCAGCCAGAATGTATAAGTAAACTTTGCCAGGCCGCCACCGAGCCCTCACCACCAGCGACATTCATTTCGACAGTGTCCAGCCCTCCCAGCGCCCGGTCGGTGTCCGTCTCTCTGTCTTCTCGTCTCTCACCACATCCACTTCCCTGTTCCGGACTTCCCCCGCTGGTTTAATGGGTCGCGGCGGCTACAACTGAACCACCAACTTGCCAACTCTATCAATTCTCGCCCAACTCTCCCACAACATGTGCATCCGCATCGTCGAGAAGTACGCCGTCTGCGGCTGCATCTACCATGTGCACGCCGTCGACGCCTGCGCTGCCGTTGGCCGCCACCCGGTGTCCGACAAGATCATCCACGTTGGCTACACCTGCGCAACCCACGCGAAGACAGCACCCACTGGACGATGAACAAAGCACTCGGGCAGCAGTCCCCTTCCATCCTCGACTCCGGAGGCCCCGCTGAGCTGCAATTGCCCTCTTCGTCAGTGCCGGGGTCCACTGCGGCGGAGACGGCGTGTCGGAACGGACCCGCTGGTCGGGCTACGATACGAAAGGGATGGAAGCCCTACGGAGAAGGGATCGGTTGGCAGCCTTGATTGGGCACCTTCGAAGTGCACTTGCCGACCGCCGGGCATGCGCGACCCTGCAAGTCCTCGTCGACAGGCCTCGGCTCTACGGAGTGAAGCGTGGTGCCGGCACCACGACTCCCATACAAAAACTACAGCAAAACCGTATACCCTTTGGCTTGCTGGCAAACCAAGACGGCAGGGAATCGGCGTTATTGGTAACTGTTAATGTGTAAAGGGGATGACGGCATTCACGTCTGCGACGATCCGCTTGCTTAAAGAACCTTTGCATTGGGAGGGCGTTTTTCCTTGACTGTTTTTCCTTCCTTCTTTCTCTGCCTACTGTTCGAGATATCCCTCTGCGTCATTCGCTGCTTTTTCGGTTGCATCAGCGGGTCGTTCCTGGATCGTATTCTCTTTAGTGTGCCTGCATCTGGCATGGACTTTCTTTTTCGATTTATTTTTACCTTTCCCGCTAGCTTGTAATGGCAAAATTAACACTGTTGAAACCAAATGGCTGAGCTACTCAGGGGGATTTCGTCATTCCCCACTTGCACCCTTGCCAGGGAACATCCCGCTCGCGAGACAGGCTGTGGCTGGTACGGTGATACGAGGACGGCAGGCTTGAAGCTAACGATCTGAAGAAGGCCAGCTTAGCCACATGATGGAGGGGATAGCCAAAGAGCAGCACGCACGTCATCGAGGAAGACGGCTGCAGGGCGTCAGCGTGCGGCCGTCGGCAACTCCGAACCTAGCGCGCTCGCACCCCGGTTGCTCCGACTTTCTTGTTTGAACCTCTACTCTCTGCTCGGATCGCCGCTGCCTCAGCCTTTGCTCAAGACCGTTGATCCTACAGTCTTTGTGGTTCGCGCTCGATGCTTGCCATGGCCCTCAATTGGCTGACGATGGCCGTGGAGGAGGCGGCCGCTTTGCAGTGTCCAAACAACCACTCGCTTTCTCATCGACCGATCACACGAGCAGGATCTAACAGTAAATGCTACAAGTTCAAACGCCCACCGGGGCTTCGGTGAAATCAAAGGGATCTTTGAGAGGGGCCAGTACCGCGATCTCCCTTCAGCAGGCGATGTGATCGGTCAAGACGTTCTATATTTACTCTGACGCAGGTGACATTTGTCATTGACTCGCTCAATCCCGGTGGATGTTCACATGAACTCGACAAAGCACCATGACAGCGGAGACTCGACGTAGATACAGCGAGTCATGGTCGATTCAACAATCAGCTGACGCCACAAGGGTGCGCCGAATGCCTTGACTATACGAGGTAGCCGTGCCACTGCTTCCCGGCCAAGCAATGGAATATCAAAAAGCAACCGACACAGCGTCTAGACCTGGGCGCAATGCAGCGAAGATCCGCAGGCAGGGCCAGGCCTTGGAGTTAAGCGCACGCACTCGGTCTCTGGACAAAAGGCACACCGCCACAAGTGCAGCCACAGGCCCGGGCCTCTTGTCTCTGACGAGTCCCCCATATTCCGAGCATCCGCCTTCGCTCGGCCAGCTGCAGCACCCAGCACCTCTCTCGTTCCGGCCACCGCTACTCGCAACGGCCCATCACGGTCACCACCACTTCGCCGCCCGGACCACGTGGATGTCGGCGCGCGAGAACAGCCATCGGCATCTCCGTAAGGCTGAGGGCGTGGGACGACGGCTCCAACCCGGGTCCACCACGGCCAACGACATTACGTCGTCGCGACAGGGTACCCGCCTCACCGCCTACGGGTAGGCGCAATTACTTTTGTGCGCTGTGGAGATGGGAGAGGCATGCGTCAGCCAGCCCTACGGGGATCCACCCTTCGGCCCTGTTAGTTTTTCCACCGTCCTGTCGGCCGACGGACGGGACGCGGAAGCAGCGGTTTCCCGACCGACATGCCGTGCAGCTGCTGCTGAACTGCTGGGAATCGGAACCGTCCCCGAGGCCCTGAGCACCGACAAGGGTTCATCATCGAACTGCTACATACAACATCACGCCTTTTTTCGCGCCTCATTTTCCCCAGGCACCGTACCTGTCAAGCGCATGTAACAACGTCAGCCACAGCGACAAGCAGCAACGACGTCCAAGCGCCCGCCGCCGCTTCCAAAAAAGGGTGTTCACGAAATGAAGACCGGGGTGCACAGCCCGACGCACCGTTGCTGCAACATCGCCTAATTAACGGCGCGCAGGGAAACAATTAACGTCGCTTGGGTTTGGGAGCAAATGGAGCCGTCTTCGGCAAAACGCACCATCATCGCAACCCGCGGCTAAACCACCACCATCATGAACGCCCGTGCCCCGGCCAAATGACGATGATCGCCACTTAGTCTGCGCCGCAGCAAGGGAGGTTAATTTACCGTCATTTTGGACTCTTTGCTTTTTTGCTTTTCCGGCGCGGCTCCTCCCACACCGCCACACATGGGCAACCGTGCGCTTGGCACGCAATCGAACGTAAGCGCTCCCTCCACCCCCCAAAATAAACCCCTTTCTCGTCTCCCATCCGATGGGTGTCAGGTGTACGGGCCGAGAGGGGGAAGGGAGGGACGGATGTGTGGATGAACGCAGGGACCAGCAGGGATAGGTAAGTAGGTAGGTAGCAGCGCCTCTCTTTACCGTTAAACACCCCTCCTCTTAACAGGAAGCCCGAACCCCTGCTACATACACCCATTACTCACCCGGGCCGGGAAAAGATCGTCACCATCAACCACCGGGCATCCACTCTTTTTGCTTTCCCACCCCCGGCCCGGTGGTGATGACCCACTCACTCACTCCTCACCACCACTCCCCAAAGCCGCAAAACGCATAACCCTTGCATGTACCCTTTCTAGTCACAACACACCACCCTACCAATATTACCGCCGTTCCGTTGTGCCTGGCTACCGGGCCTCTTCCCCTCGCTCTCCCGCTTAGCTTCTATCTTCGGCATCCCGATCGCGACGCGACCCACACACATGACACACCGCCCACGTGCAACACTCTCGCGTCGCGTCTCGCATCCCTCCCCCCTCGGAGCGAGTGCGAGACGACGCACGCGGGTTACTCTGTCGATCTTTCTGTCCGTTCAGTCCGTCCGTCTGAGCACACACAACCGAAGGGGGGTTGGGTTGGCCTTGACGTGGGGATTGATTGACCCCCCTCCCCCTCGGGTAAGTAGGCGTCGCGTCGGGTCGCAAGCAAGCAAGCAAGCACCAACCACATCTTGTGTGTGAGCGTGTGATGCGACAACCGGACCGGACCGGTGTGGTGGTGGTGGTGGTGCAAAAGTGAGACAAGCATCCCCACAGAGTGGTATATAAAAAGAAAAGAGGGGGAAAAAAAAGTCGACCGGATGGGAAAAAGAGAGAGAGGGGAAAATGGCAGGTCGCTTCGATGGAGCACTAGAGTTTGATGATTTTCGCCGCTACACTAGCTTATGTGTGTCCGTTTTTAGAAACGTGTTGAGAGGGGAGGGGGACGGAACGGATTTGTGCTGTGCTTGGCGGAGAAAGCGGCGTAGCGTAGCGTAGCGGTGGTCGATCGGGTCGGGTCGGGGGAGGTGGGTGGGCTGGCTTCCCTTCGCCTCTGTCTGCTCTCTCTGTCTGTCGCTCTCTCTCTCGTTCGTCTTCGTCTCCGTCTTTGATCCCTTCCACTGCCTTCGTCTCCATCTCAATCTCCACCTCCATCTCCACCGCCACCTCCACCTCACAACAGGTGACAGGAGAATTGGGCCTTCCAAGCTCCACCGCCGACGCTACTACCCTACCCTCCCTACACAGACAGTCGAATCCCAAAGCTTGGACGCATATGCGTGTATCCAAGACTCGCATCACACGTCGGATATTGTGTTCCAACTGCCTATAAGTACGGTGCAATATGTTCGGGGGGGACGATGCGGGTAGTCGGGCCCAACCCTTTCGTCACCCTGCTTGTCCGCGTTGACTAACTTCATGGAACTCATACCCGACCTGTAATCGCGGAGGGCACGGCATGTGGCGGAAGAACTGGGCCCACCCCGCATCTGTCTGTCTCATAGAGGTGGTCTACCGTAGTCACATGGGCAGTCGGATACAAGATCCGGACGTAGATGCGAGTCTTGAACACGCACGTTTACGTCCTGATCTTTTAAAGAGCGTGTCGACCTCGATGAGCTCACAGTGCTCAATTCTTCTTCCGCCACCTGCTGCGAGAGCAACACTTTCGAAAAAAAAAAAGAAAAAAAAAAACGCCACTCCGGCCGTGACACTCATCCCACATAGTCCAGTCTCCCGATCAAGAGAGAAGATCATCAGTCAGTGGGCACGGTAGAGAAATAGAAAGAATCCATAGTTTTTCCGTCAAGCAAAAAAGCCAAACAGTTCCTAGCTGAATCTTTCTACCATCTCGCCATCAGGACCTTTTCTTTTATGCTGGTCTTTCCAAGAGCCCTCCGACGGTGCGTTGCCGCGTGTGTTGTCACCGATGTATCCAGGAAACACTGTCTCAGCCAAGAACCCAAAGCCCAGATGGAAACTGTCCTTGCCAAATGAGAGAGAAAAAGAGTAGAATAAGCCCGGCCGGTCCTTATGCATAAGGAAGACGACGATCGTCGTCGTTGTCGTCATCGTCGAAGCCATGATGAGAAAGAGAAGAGAAATGCTGGTGATGATGGAAAACAGAGTGAGGACAAGAGCAGCAGACCATCGTGAGAAGAAGATGCCGTATGGGTAAGGCGAGGAGCGGGGCGGAAGCCTTCGTGCATCCGTCTGTCCCTTCGACAGCAGCAGCAATGGCCAGGCCAGGCCAGTCCAGTCCAACATGCGTGCGCGCGAAGAAGCCCAACTGCACGTACGTAGAGCGCGCGTGCCAGCCACCCACACTCTCTCACTCACTCACACCTCCTCAACCTCCTCTTGCTCCCACCCATCTCCACCACCATCACCACCCGCCGCCTCCGCCGCCTCCGCAGCCGCCGTGCTGAACAACTGTAGATCGGCCGCATCACCACCAAGCTCCTCATCCTCATCATCCTGCACCTCCACCTTGACACGGGCGCCAGCCTTGCCACCACGTCCACCGCCGGCACCGGCACCGTTTTTCCCCTTCTCCTTTCCCTTGCCCATCTTCTGCCTCTTCGCCGACCTCGCAGCACCGTCCCACTCGCCCTCCGAACCGCTCGTGGCAGCACCCTTGATTCCCTCCTCGTCGTCGTCAGCGTTCGACGACGACTCGTCCTCGCTGGCGGTGGCCTTGCGCTTGGCGGAGCGCTTGGCCGGGGTGCCGGAGGCGGCGCGCTTCGCCGGCGGCTTGCGGGGGGTGGACGGAGCGGAAGAAGCGCCGCCACCGCCGCCACCGGTGGCCTTCGCCTCGGTTCGGATCTTGGCGATGCGGTGGGTGCAGGCTTTGGGCGTGACGTCTGTGGATGCGGGTGTGTGTGTTAGAGGAGGAATGCGTTGGCGGGTTGGGTTGGGTTGTGGAGGTGAGGTGAGGTGATCGGGTGAGGTGAGGTCGGGTGGGGCAGTAGCGGAACGGCAAGAAAAAGGACGGGAAGGAAAGGACAAGGAGGTGAGGCTGGAGAAGTGAGACTTGGAGGGAGGGTAGTGAGAAGCTGGATGTGGGAAGGGAACGGGCGGCGTGGGGGTGAGGTGAGGTCTTTTGATGGAGAAGACGACGAACCGATGCCGAAGGTCTTCATGTCGACAGCGAGCTGCTGATAGTTGACCGAGGTGTTCATCTGCTTCATAACACAGATGAAGAGCTTTGAGTCAACTTCCGATGTCCAGTTCACCATGGTTGCGGTTTGGTTTTTTTCGTTTTGGGGTTGTCTGGGGGCCTGAGCTGGTCAGTGAAGTTGCGAGGAAGTGAGGTGAGAATATCTCGACGACGGGACGAACCGTAGGCGACTGCGGACGAGTCTGGTGCGAGTGCTCACGAGAGGTTGGGGGAGCTTGGCTCAAGAAGAGCTGAGCTGGATCGTTGTTGCAGCCGTTGTCGAAGCGTCGTGTTGTGGTTGTGGACGATGAGGGAAAGGAAAGGAAGTGGAAGGGTGGTGGGCAGCTCTTTATGCCACAACCCCAGGGCTTCGGATGCTGCCCCGGCCCGGCGGCGCCTGCTTCTGGAAGGCACTTGCATGTCTCTCCGGCGGCACGGCTACTAGCACACCGGGTGACAGAAGGAATTGGCCCGCCCGCGCCTGCCCTACAGAGATACTGCATCATCGTCTTTATAGGGATTTGACTATGAGCTCCAGACGTAAATGTACATATTTAAAACGTACCGAAACATACTTACGTCCAGATCTTGTATTCAGCCACACGTAAAAAGAGTGTGTCGACCTCGGAGAGCTCAGTAGCTGCAGCAGGCAACAGAAGATCTAAGCCCTCCAAGGAAGACAGCCAGATCCCCATGGCTAGATACAAAGCCACATCCATCGTACTGCCTTTTGCAACCACAAATACACCGTGGCCCACGCGCACTGGGATTCAATACTTGCATGCTCCAAAGGATGTCTTGCCGAGTCCCACGATGCACCAAACACGCCATAGTTGACATCGCTATGCTCGCCACGAGTCGGAAGCGTATGTACAAGCCATCAAGGAAAAACCGTGATCAGGAAAAGTAAAGTAGAAAAGAAAAAAAAGGTGTAGTTCGTTCTCGATGGTCCAGCACCAGAGGCTGGTAGGTAATCTCAATTACAACGGCCCCGCCAATCGATCAATCGCCCTCCCCATCTCTTTCCGCCTGTTCTGTTCCGTTTCCCTTCTCAGGATCCCTCATTCCTTCTTACCGCGACTCGCACATGTGTTGCGTACGAGCGACCCCTCTAATATATACGCCCGTCAAAACCCCATTTCCTCTCCCAGTATCGCCAACGACAAACACACACCCAGCTACACTACACCAGCACCGTCTCGCCAATCATGCACACATCCACATCCACGCCCCACCTCAACCCGTCCCTCTCGGCGGCCTCCCTCCACCGCCTCGGCGGCTCGCGCACGTCCTCGTACTGCTCGCTCAGCGGCATGCGCACGGTGCCGTAGTGCATGGCGACGCTGCGCCTGCTCTGCAGGTCTTTGTGCATGCAGACCGAGTCCTCGGGCGCCGCGTGGACGGGCGACAGCAGCGCGCGCGGCGAGTAGCAGCCGATGGGCAACAGCGCAAGATCGAACGGGCCGTACAGCTGGCCAATTTCCGTAAACGCCGGGCAGCGGGGCAGGCGGGCGAGGGCGTCGGGGTCGGCGGCGGCACCGCCACTGACGACGGCGGGCGGGACGGATCGGTAGCCCGTGTCGCCGGCGAAGAAGAGGCGGCGGGGCCCGCCTCCCGTGGCCGCGTCCTGCGCGTCGTTGGCGCGCTTCTGCTGCTCGCTGGGGAGATCTTCGTCGTCGTCCGCCGTCGCCTCGTTGAGCCCGACCTCCTCGACCACCCACGAGCACCACAGCGCCTTGCCCGCGTCCCACACGCCGCGCCCGCTGAAGTGCTGGCTGGGCGTCGCCACCACGCGCGCCGCCGCGCCCTTGACGCCGCGCGCCGCCACCCGCACGCCCTCCCACCAGTCCAGCTCGACGATTTCCTCCTCGCGCACCCCCATGCCCTGCAGGTGCCGCCCCACGCCCAGCCCGCACAGGAACAGGATGCCGCGGCCCGACTTGAGCCGGTGCTGGCGCTTGCGCTCGCGGTCGACGAGGAAGCGGATCGTCGGCGCGTCGAGGTGGTCGTAGTGGTCATGGCTGATGATTACCACGTCGACCGGGTCCGGCAGGTCCGACAGCGCGCACGGCGGCGGCGTGAAGCGCTTCGGGCCCGCGAAGCGGACGGGCGACATGCGCGCGCTGAAGACGGGGTCGCAGAGGATGCGCAGCCCGCGCTCGACCGCCGGCTCCTTCTTCTGCTTTTTCTTCCGGCTCTTGTCCTTGCCGCCGCCCGTTTCCTTCTTTTCGGCCGAGTGGCCTTTTTTGTCGTCGGGGCCTCCGGGCGAAGTCGACGAGGAAGACAACGAGTCATCGTCGCTGTCCTCCTCCTCTTCGTCGTCGGACTTCAAGTCCAGCATCTTCGTCGTGACCTTCCCGGCGTCATCCATCCCGGTCAGCGTGATCGACGGCGTCCAGATCGGTGCCTTGCGCTTCACCCCCGTCTCGAGCAGCCACGACGCATGCCCGATCCACGTCGCCTTCATCTTCGTCGCGTTCGGATTCCTTTCACCACCACCCCCATTCCCCATCTTTTCCCCAAAACCCTTGCCGCCGCCGCCATCATTCCCACCACCACCACCACCACCACCACCACCAATCTCCTTCCCAAAACCCCCCACCTCGTCACCACCACCACCACCCCCCCTCGTGACCGGCCTGATCCCCCCCTCTTCCATCCCCCCACCGCAACAACCTCCCCCTCCTCCTCCCCACCCCCAATCCGGCCTCACCACCTGCACAAGCTCCTCCTTCTTCGACGGCACGGGGACATACTTCCTCTCGCGCGACAAAAACCGCGCGTGCACGACCCCCGCGCTGCCGCCCTTGTGGCCGCCGCCACCCTTACCACCACCACCCTCAACAAACGACGGCCACGGGTTGCGGAAGCCGGTGACGCTCCCGTTGCTGACGACGTGGTGCGCCGGCGGCGTCGTCTGGTATATCGACGCCGCCGTCGTCGTCGACGACGACGAGCAGGGGCGCGGCGGGTACGGGTAGCGCGCGGGGAGGCGGTGGAAGGTGACGAGCGGGGCGCCGGTGCCCGTGATGGCGCCCGTTGGGAGCGAGGTTGATGATGCGGCGGCTGCGGCTTTGGCGAAGGGGTCGTCTGTTGGTGGTGCGGCGGAGGCGGCCATGGTTTGGGTGGGACTTTCTTTTGGCCTATGCGGCGCGGCTGGGGCTTGCTTTCCTTTGGAGGGTGGTGTGTCCGAGTGATGGTGTGCGTGGGTGCGAGGTCGGGGGTTGTTTGTTTGTTGTTGTTGTTGTTATTATTATTACACAATTAAGATGCTTTTCCTCTCCCCCGTTTCTTCCCGGGTTGCGTAGGGAGAAATGTGGGACTGCTGCGGACAGGTTTCTTTCAACATCACCATCGCGCAATGACGTGGGAGGGCGCTTATATTGCTTACCCTTGAAGGAGCGGTTGGGCGTGACCGTTGGTTGTGTTGCCCGACGGAGCTCGGCGCAATCAATGTGGCCGTCGCCAGCGGAGCAGCTACTAGGCAGCTCGTCTTCCGATGCGAAGGAAGCGGGGACGGGCGGGTGGGACGCTGGTGACGCGCAGGCTCAATTCGATGGATGCAGGGCGGGAGGATGGCAAATTGAGGTCGCAGGGCCGGTGTTGTTTAAGTTTATTCTTAGCTTCGCCTTGGACGTTGGCTGGGGGGCGAGCGGGAGATGACGCTGAGATCCTTCATCATCAGGCGAGCCGATCCCGTTCGTTCCTGGCGCCGCGTCCTGGGTTCCGCCGCGCGCACCCCCCTTCCTCCTGCTGCAAGGCCTGATGAACGCGTCAGGGGGCAAGGGCCAGCTGCTGCCGCCCATCAGACCTGCCTGAAACGTCGTCTCCAACCATGCTGCGCTGCGGAGCCGAGTGCGGGGTAGACGTCTGTGTGTGTGTGTGCATTTCATCTCATGTGCCGACGTAATGGAAGCGTTGGCGCGACAAAGTTGTATTTTTTGCGAAGGCTAGGGCTGGGCTGTCGCGCCCGAAGCCAGCATGAACAATAACCCCATTCCCCCTGCCGCTCTCGTCATAATAGTCGGCGATCCGCGCATGCAATCTTCCCGTCGCGCGTCTACTCCTCCTTGGCGCCGCCGCGGCCGGCACGCTCGGCCTGCTCGATGCTCTTCTTGTCCGTCTTGATCTCGCCGGCGCCGGCCATGGCGCCCATGAGGCCGCCGCCCGCCTTGAACGGGCGCTTGAGGTCGCCCGACGCGGGGTTGCCGAGCAGGTGGATCTTGACCAGGTTGCCCTCGAAGGCGCCCTTGAGCGGGATGATGCTCTGGATGAGCAGCGGGTTGGTGTACTTGAAGTAGAAGTGCATCACCGCCATCATGCCCACGCCCATCATCTGCGCCTTGTACAGCTGCTTGAGCTGCGCCGTGTCGTACGCGTGCACCGTCGTCGTCACCGCCTTGGGCTCCTCGCCGCTGCCCGGCGGCGCCGGCTCCACGTACTTGAGGACCGTCATGTCTGTTTGTCGCGTCTCCCCGTCAGCCCTTTGCCCCCTTCGTTTCTTGGCTCATTCAAGCCGGACGTACCCTTCTTCTTGTCGATCGACGTCTTCACGTAGAAGTAGACGGCCGCGATGATGATGTTGGACACCACGTACAGGGCGCGCACGCCGTTGAGCACGTTCGGGTCATCGAACGGGATGCGCTTCGACACCTGCATCATCACCCTGCAAAACACGCAACGTTAGGAAGGCGCGCGGAAGGGCGCGGGTGCACGGGGAAGGCGTACAAGATGATGGCGAGGTTGGTACTGTAGGCAGGCGCGCTTGTTAGCAGGCATTCTCTCTCGTGGTCGGCGTCGAAGATTTGCGCAAACTTACATCTGGGGGTTGACCATGGTGGCGGCTGCGGGGACGTCGGGAGTCGCGGAGTCGGTCGTGGAGGAAGAGGTGACGGAGACGACGAGGAAGAGGACACGCCGGTGGAGGAGATTTATTCCTGTTGACGGGCTGCGGCGACGAGAGGAAGGCAACGTTGCAGATCTAGAGGGCCCGCGCTCGACCAACTGCATGGCCAAGCCCGGGCTAGTCTCACCGCCCGCCACCGCCTCTCTCCCACCTCCGCCCACTCTTGCGCACCTCATCTCCCGCAACTTCCATCCATTTCTTGCCTCTGCCGAGCTCAACCACGGCAACGTCCATGTAGTACTCACACGATCCAGGGAACAAGATCTTCGGGCGCCAGTCGGATATTGTGTTCGAATAAGCCCATGGACCGCATCATCTCTAGTCCCCGGATCTCTCGGAACTCCCTTCCATGGACCGATAGAGTCAAAGAATTCTTTCTCCTCAAGAGCAAGCGTCGAGCCATGCGCGGGTTCCTCTCCCGCCCACCACCGAAGATACCTCCATACAACCGACGCCTCGTGCCGTCAGAAGATAAGTATGACACGCTCTTTCATATCTGTCTCTTTCCAACAATATGTCCTATCCAATCTTCCATGAAAGCCCGCATCTCTCGGAGCGAAAGCGTCTACTGCTGGCCGAAATGGACGTAAAAATGCGCATCGAGAACTTATATCCACGTCTGGATCTTGTATTCAACTACCCATGAATATCATGCACTATCTGTGGGATGGCCACTTTCTTTTGTCACCCGCATTGTCTCCCTCCGTACTTCCCATCATCTAGCTTTCCCACCATCCGCTAGTTCTTTCCCCATCCCCGAAGGCTGTACGGGCTATCCATCTTGCGCTCTTCATCCTTAGCAGCCTCCATAATCAGTCCAGCCACCCTTGCCTGCTCGGCTCGCACCTCGGCTCGCACCTTGGAAGCGCGCATCGGACGACGGCCAACCACCGGAGGAGCGCTCTCAACATCCATCGAATCGCCCTCGCCCCTCTCCCCAGCAGCACCACCAGCACCACCAGCAGCACCAGCAGCACCAGCATCAGCCTCTTCCGCCTGCAACCCCGCCTCCTCCGCCCGCAACCTCCTAGCCCTCTTCCTCGCCCTCTTCGCCGCAGCACGCGACAAGCCACCACCACCTCCACCACCACCACCACCACCCCCCTGCACCACCCCCTCCATCTCCTCCTCCTCCCCCACCACCTTCACCATCCCCTCTTCATCAACCCCCAGCCTCGCCTGCCTCTGCCTCACCTCCCTCTTCCCCCTCCGCCTCTCCCTCACCTCCTCCCTCCTCGCCTTCCTCTGCCCCTCTGCCCAAAAACGATCCAACGCCCCCCTCGGCGCATGCACCTCGACCTCCCTCCTCCCGCCCTCCGCCGCGCCGTCCGCGACGTACGCGACGACGCTCCACCCGCGCGGCCCGACGAGCGCCATGCCGCGCCGCGCCAGCTGGTCGCGGTGAGCCGGGTCGACGGCGCCGTCGGCCGGGCGCCGCGGCAGCCGGGTGAGGAGCTGGCTGATCTCCCGCTCGCGGTCGGCGTCGTCGATGCCGAGGTGGACGGCGGCGCGGGCGAAGGCGTCGGCGAGGGTGGTGGCCGTGTGTTGGCCGGGGGGCGGATGGAGTGGTGTGTGGGGTGGTGCGGTGAATGCGGCGGAGGCGGAGGCGGGGGCTTGGGGGGTGCGGCGGGGGGGTTGTTCGTTGCCGTCGTCGTCAAAGGGCACCTGCACGATGGCGGGCCGCGTCGTCGTCGCCGCCCTGCCGCCGACGACGAACTGGAAGCTGCCGTCGACGAAGCTGCCGCCGGGGAAGTCTCTGCCGCCGACGAACTGGAAGCTGGCGCCGACGAAGTCCGGCAGCATCTCCGCCCTCCCCCCCGCATCGAAGAACCGTCTCAACTCCCGCTCATCGGCGACGTCCTCGACCGTCAACCGATTGGAAGAGGCGTTGTTGTCCCTTAAGGCGGCGGTTTGCATGGCGTGGTAGCGGGCGGCGCTGTATGAGAGCGTTAAGGTGGAGGAGGTGGGGGCGTTGTGGTTGTTGTTGTGGTTGTTGGCTTGGTCGTCGTCTTCGTTGGCGTCGGCGTTGTTGTTGTGAGCTGGTGCTGGTGCTGCTACCGCGGGTGTGGAGGTGAACTTGTTGCTGCTGTCATTGTCCTCGCCGGAGGGTACGGCGCCACGGATCGGCAGGGTGAAGCTGTGCAGAGTGAGGTTGGGCGGCAGCTGCTGGGCAACGAGGGACGACGGGTGCTGCTGGCTCTGCTCGTGGTGTTGCTGCTGCTGCTCCTGCGGCGGAATAAGCTGCTGGGCGGCACCCTTGCCGTGGCTGCTTCCGTTGAGAGGACCTGGCGCATCTGCGGCGCGTCGTTGCGTCGTCGTCTTCTCCTTCTCCTCGAGGGAGACGTCGTGCATGTCGTTGGTCACGTTGTGCATGTCGGCGGTGAGCTGGGGCTGCGTCGGAAGCGCCATGGTCGCGACCTAAGCTGGAGTGAGTGGCTACGGGAGCCCACGCGGTGGCAAATGGTGGTGGGTGGATTTTTTTTTTTTCTTGGGCTGTCGCGCTGAGGAGCTGGGTGTCTGCCACTGACGAGGCCGAGGCGCGTGGCGCGTGGCGCGTGGTGGAACGCAGGTAGGTTGAGCTTGTGGGCGCGGGAGGAGGACGGAAGGTCGAGGTTGCTGGAGAGTTGCAGCGTTGTCGAAGGTCGCTGGCGCCGGCACTGTGGTGTGCCGGCTTGTGGGGTTGTGGAGGAAGAAAAGGTGGAGTACGTCTGGCAGTATTTATGGTTACCAAGCGAGGAAGCACCTCATGCAGCCGACCAAACATTGGAAGTCACGTGCACGGCAGCGCTGAGTGAAAAGTCACATTCTCGTCCGGATGTTGGATTCGACTGCCTACGTGGGAAAGAGTGGTACCGTTGCAGAGGGCCGGGTCAATTTTATCTGTCACCCGCTGTGACATCAGCTTAGCGTCCGCTTCTCTCTTATGCCTCCCCATACGAGAAGGCCATTAAGTGATAGTGAGCTTTACCAAAACTCCACAGCCAATCCCACCTGCAAAGCGTTCAGGATGATAGACAGCACTGCGGTAGGACCATACACACAATACCCGCGGAACACCACTAAGAACCATCGCGTGTTCTACTCAATGGCTGGTACTCATGTCACAGAGGTGATTGGGTAGACACTTCGACCTATCAGGGGCAGTTCCCAGCAAACAGGAATTCCAATTGACCATGCGGACTTGCAAAATGTACATACACACGACACAAGTAGATGGGAAAAAATTCATACTATATGCAGAAGCCGTTTACATCCTTTCATCGTATTTACTTTCTCCGAGCAAACCAAGCCGTCCCTCCACTCCGCCTTTTCGACAATGAACGCAGCAGGAAAAGCACAACCAAAGACTCATCCATCACTCCAACAAACCAGCACCCGTGCAACCCAAAAACCACGGACCAAAGACAAGACAACCAAAAACCCAAGCGGCAGAAGAAGATACAGTTACATAACAAATGGTATAACAGTGAATAATTACATACATACAACAGCAACAAGAAGCCCGGGCGACCCACCCAAAAAAGCCAAGCCAAGAAACCTAGGTACTACAACACCCACACATCGCCCCCACACGCCAGGAAGCAGAGGAATTTTTCTTTGGTATCTGGGGTCATTATCTTCAAGAGAGCAGCAGCGGCAGCATCAACAAATCAAAAGAAGAAGAAAAAAAAAAAGTAAAACAATACAATAAACAGTAGCTCGGTTGCGAGAGAGGCAGCCCTGCGACATCCGCGGGTCCATTTAAACAAGCCATCCCTCTTGCATACATCTTCTCCTTCTTCTTCTTCTCTTTTACCTTCATATCCCCCCTTCAGCCGTCTGCGACCCATTCAAAGTCATCATCCCTTACATGACCGAAGAAGACTTTGCCTCCACCAAAAAAAAAAGAACAAGGAAAATCAAGACAAGGAGATTGGCAGCCATGTGCCTCAGTGTATGTTCACTTTTCCCCTCCCCACCATTCAGTTTCCCTTCTTCATCGGTTCGGGCCGAAAAGCCCGCCCCTCTCGTTCCTCGAGCCTCCGAAAATGTTCCTCCCCTGCTGCCGATCCCACTCCTCGCGCTCCCTCCTTTGCCTATCCCTCTCAATGTACTCCCGATCCATTCGATCGCGCTCGGCGGCGCGATCGCGGTCGATGCGATCCCGGACGACGGCCTCCTCGTGTTGCCTGCGAATCTGCTCCCCGCGCTGCTGCTGCGCCGCAACCTCTTCGCGGTACCGGTGCTCGCGGTGAGCTTGCGCGTGCGCGTGCGCCTGGGCCTGAACCTGTTGATGCTGCGCCGCGGCGGCTTCTTGCTGGCGGCGCAACGCCGTTTCCTGTTCGCGCCGTATCGCCGTTTCCTGCTCGCGCCGCATGATGGCTTCCATCCCGCGCTGACTGGCCGAAGGTGCTTGACCGGGGAAGCCATGCCCATGCGTGTGATCTTGTGTCGTGGGCAGACCGTGATGTGCCGGCGCGGTCGGCGGCGGCGGCGGCGGGTAGCCCATGTGCGCAGTGGGGGTATGTGCCGAATTGCGAGTTGACGGCGGAGGCACTACAGGTCCGGCAGAAGTGAAGCGGGAAGCAGCATGGTCAGCCTGGCTTGGGGTTGGCTGACGCATGTAGTGCGATTGCGCGAAAGAAGTGCTTCGGCTGTGGTGCTGTGCAGCCTGGAGTTGGGCCTGGGCTTCATGCTCGCGTCTCATTTGATCCTCGCGATCGCGCTGCTCAGCGATACGAATGGCACGCTCGCGCTCAATCATGTTCTCATACGCTTGGCTCTGTGGCTGGGCGTAGGACAAGGTGCGGTTTTGGATGACGGCTTGTTCGTTGCGTTGGGCTTGCTGTTGGACTTGTGGTTGAGGCACTAGTTGCTGGATTGTCTGCGGCGGCGTCATTTGCACGTAAGGATTGGGGGCAAGGACTGGGCCCGGGTTTTCTCGCGCCGGGCTAGGCGCAGCGGGGATGGACTGCAAAGGTGTCGGCGCTTGTTGACGAGACGGTTGCGCGTGGGTATAGGAAGGCGTGCGCGAGTGGTGCGGCGTGTGTGACGGAGTTGGAGAATGGACGTTTCGAGGCTGAGCTGAAGTGTTCAACTGGCTAAGAGCGGCCCGGTGATTGCTGGCGTACTGTTGACGCCCATCGATTGGAAGCGGTGCCTGCGGCTGCTGGAGGGCTGCTGGATGTGGCGAGCTTGTCTGAGATACCGGGGGTGGAGGCTGCGAATAGGCAGGTCCCCTCGCCCAAGGATCCCGTGATGCAGGCGGTTGGGACTGTTCACGGGCAGGTACCTCCATGGGACGGCGCTGCGGTGGTGCTTGCATTTGCTGTTGCTGCTGTTGCTGCTGCTGCTGAATGTAGGCTTGTCTGGCGAATGGGCTGTTGGGCGCCGGCGACTCCGTGAAAATCTCCCTCCTATGGTAGGCCGGCGAGGAACTCGACATGGTGACGGGCGGCGGTGGTGGCGGAGCGGTGGTCTGGTGAATGGGTCTTCCTTGTGCCGAATATGGTCGCTCGTGGGGAAGCACACTCGCTCGATCATCAACTGCCGGTTTCTGCTCCTTGGGCTTTGGCGGCTCGGAAGGTGCAGGGTTGAGTAGATCTGCCAAGTTCGATGTCTTCCGAGGCTCCGCCGCCGCCGCCGCCGCCATACGTGGCGTAGCCTGGACAGGGGGCTGAGGCGTTGGAGCGTACGGCTGTTGACTTTCTTCCCTCTTTGGAGACACATGCCTCGAGACCCGACCGGGTGGTTGAGCGATCGGCAGCTGGCTAGGCGTCTCGGTGAGATGGCGGAGTTGCGGTGCCGTGCGCGAAAAAGCACCCTGCTGGACCTGCCCGGGTCTTGGTTCTGAAGGCGGCTCTGAGCCCCTTTGTTGGGGCAGCTGAGGCGGGACACTGGTTCTGTAAAGCGGGTGATGCGCGGCAGCTGATGAGCCGTAAATCTCTTGCTGCTGCGCCACTTGAGCTTCACGCTCGCGTTGCTCAGCAGACATACGCAGGTATCGCGGGTCGTGTAGCTGCTGAGCTCCAGCTAGGCCCTGGCTATACTGCCGTCTGTGGTGGTGGTGTTCCGCGTGGACATCTCTAGGTGCTTCGGGCGGCGGTTGCCTCAGGTCGTTCTGCACTAGGGGAGCCCTCGAGGGTTCACGCTGCGAGAAAAAGCCGCGGCGAGGACCTGGCATCTCATGCTGCGCCGGCTTCCCATAAGCGGACGCGTGGCTGCTCGGCGCCGGCACACTTGTGGACGCAATGATGGAGGTCGGAGGGGTAGACGCCGACAGCGCGGGACTAGCTTGGGCGAGCGGTGGGAATCGAGATCCCGTTTGAACATGCGGAGATGCTGTTCGAGCAGGCAGGTCAGCAGCAGGAGGAGACTGCTTGATGTCCACGATCTCAGCAGGAGTGGGGGCTAGAGTGCGGGGGATGGCCGGTTGAGTAGTGTCATAACGACGCTTGGTGGAGGCTGTTGGAGGCGGCGGGGGACCAATATCCTCGCCGCGGCTCCGCCTGTCATCTGCGGCTTGTGCAATCTCAACAAGCTCAGGATGATTGCCAGAGTCGGTCTTTCGGAAATACTCATTCTTGACCATCGCCGCCGTTTTAGTCCCCATCCGCTTCGCGATCGCGTGGAAGTCTGTACCGAAATACCCTAGATAATTGCGGAAATCAGTGGACTCGTTCACAGACCAGTAGCTAGACATGCCACCAGCACGAGAACCGGCGCCACGACCCTTCGGTCTTTCGGGGACCGGTGCTGCTGGCTGAGGCACCTGGAACGCAGCTTCGCCGAATTGACCAGCAATCTCAGGTTGGACAGACGGCAGACGGGCGAGTAATGCTGCTTCTTCCTCGGTTCGAGGGACTCTGCTTGGATCAATGGCCCCTTCGCCTGGGTAAAAGTCCTTGTCCATCTTCTGAGGAGACGCCGACGGGGCAGGAGCAAGCTGCTGGGCCGCACGTCCCCTCTTCGTGCCCTTTTCCTTCGCGACACGCTGGCGCTTGACAGGCTTTTCGGTGCTCGGCTCGACCGTCTCTCCTCTTGTCGATGCACCCCTTTGGCGTCCAGGAGTCGGAACCGGGGTAGCGTGATCATCTTGGACCTCCCTGTCGCCGAATGTGGGCGCTGCAGCGCGTCGAGGTCGACCTCTTTCCGTGGTGGTAGCGATAGCACCATCTTCACCATCGACCTGGTCGGTGCTGGCAAACGGGATTGCGATCTTCCTCCCCTTGGGGATTCCGGCCCTTCGCTTGGCTTTGCGACGGCCAGTCGGGGGCTTGTACTCTCCATTCCACTTCGTAGCGTAGTAGTGGTTGATGCATTCCCGGAAGTTGCGGTTGGGAAGAGCCTTGGCGATCTCGCCCCAGTCCTTGGGCGTCTGCAGGTAAGCTGTGACCAGTTTCTTGTGCTCCTCCGGCGAGAAGTCATCCTCAGGAGGCTCGAAACCAAAAGTAAGTATTCCCTTGCTGGGCTCACGGAGGCGGTTGGTGTTGACGAACTTCCGCCTCTCGAGTTCGTCATCCGGCAGCATGTCCGGAATCGGAGCCTGTCCGTTGGAGAAAGGGTTTCTGCTTGCTTCCTCCTCTCTCCTCTGCTTTTCTATCCGCTCTTCCTCCATCCTTCTGGACTCAGCAAGAATGTTTTCGAGGTCGTAATCGGTAACGTGACGTTGTCTATGAGCGGGCCCTGTGGTGCTGGTTTCACTTGGAGATACCGCTGTTTCTTGCTCTTCTGTCTTCTCTTTTTCCTCGCGCACAGCGGCGTCTTTCTCCCTATGAGCTGACTCAAACCCCCAGTTGTGATATTGCATCCGGAACACCTGCAGAGCTGTACCTTGGAATTCTTGCTCGGCGCGGATATTGTTGAAGAGTTTGTGCTTGATTGCAGCCATGATGTTTGTTCTGAGACCAGTGTTCTCTTGATCAGGATCAGAAAGCGGTGTCGGTGGGCCACGGTTGAGATACGGTAAAGAGTGAAGATCGGCTTCGGTGATGGATTCATCCTCGCTGTTAGAAGCACTTTGGATCCCACCATCGGCCTCTTCGACCGCGCCGGCTTCACCCATCTCAACGTCTTCCGACTCTTCAGCTTTCGGAGTGGGGAGCTTGGGAGGCTCGGCCTTGGATTCAGGCTGCGCTGACACTGGGGACGCCTTCTCCTCCTTTTCGTCCAGCGGTCCCACCACCGGCCCGTTCAGAGAGGAAGATGGAGAGTGCAAATCCTGATCCATCTTCTCAAGCTCCTTGTTTCCATGGGGCTTCTCGGTAACTGATGATACCTCAGCTACAGGGGCGGGTGCGGAACGAGGAAGATCAGCCATGCTGATACGAGACAGTCGCAGCAGCTTCTTCAGAGGGCTGCTGCAGCGGAAGCTTCGGTCTTCCAAGTTTTTCAAACGCGACTCGAGGCGAACCTTCTCGCGTTCGTATCTTGTCTTCTGGCTGAAGAATTCATCGTCCAAATCCATTTCATCATCATCTTCGCTAGCTTCATCAGACTGTGATTCACGCGCCTGGGGATCCAACGGTTGAGGTGTGGTTGAATGTCGCTCTGCCTTGATGTTCGACTCGGAAAATGCAAATGCGGAATTTCGTCTGGCGCTAAGCGTCTCCGGGGCCTCATCACGGGACCTGATCTCGCTGGCAGACTTACGGCGGACTGACCCGGTATCATGCGCCGAGGACGTTGGCGTCACAGGTCCACTGACTGGAGAACCAACGGCGAATGCGGGGGACCTGGGTCTGTTCGGAGTGTACTTGTCTTTCTCGTCGCCGTCGACGTCCCGTTTTGCAGGAACAACAGGCCCAAGACCCCGACTATACCGGGGAGCATCAGGCCGGATCCACTGCAGATTCCTGCCGGGAATTCCCATCATCGGAGCTCTCGGTGCATTAATCGGCTGTCTTTCAGCCTGTGGGAAGAGAGCGGCCCGAGGCGCAACAGGAGGACCACGGTCAGCTTTGGGCCCTGTAGGAATGGCAGGACCTGGACCGAGGCCGGCATTAGGTCCTCGCGGAGACGTGCTGAATGGACCCGATGCTCGCGGTCCAAGCGGTATATTTGCAGCAGGAGGACCATCACGAGGCGGAACGACGGGGGGAGGGACAAGGCGACTGTGGGGTTGCTGTGGCGAAACAAGACCCCGGGGGCCAGTGGGAGGACCTGGGATGGGTAGGCGGGCTTGAAGAGCTGCTGGGCCAGTAGGGGGTGCAATAGGCGGCGAAGGAGGACGAGAGCGAGGCGCTACGTCTTGCTGCTCGGCAGAGGGCCCTGAGGGCGGAGCCGGAACTTGGCTTGGCGCAGAAGAGCCGTTCTCAAGCTTTGGCTTAGACTGTTCGGCCGTGGAGGGGGTAGGCTGCTGTATTTCAGAAGCAGGTTTCTCGACAGTAGGCTTCTCCGCAACGCGAGTAGCCTTGGGGCCCGTTGGCGCAGTTGGGGGAACAGCTGATAAGGCCTTGGGAGCACTCGGGGGAATCTTGGGTCCTGAAGGCACGCCTGACGCAGGGGTGGGCGGTTGTGCAGGTTGCGGAGGTCTCCAGACGTTCGAGGTTGGGGTGGTGAAAGTCGTGGCCGGTTTTTGGAATGACGAGACCGACCCGAACGCAGGCACCTGCGGAGCTTGTGGGGGCGGAGAAGATGCTCGTGGGCCATATCGATCTCTGGAAGCCTCTGCACGTGCTGCTATGTAGTCAGGCTTGTCCTTGGCTGACACAGGCTCTTGTGCGACAGAGGCGCGCCGACCAGGGAGTAGTTCCCTCGGAAGGTCTGACGTGCTTGCGCGATCCACGCCACCGCCATGACCAGATATGGATGGGTGTCGTGGACTTTGGTGAGACGTGGAACTCGCCGCACTGGAGTACCGGCCATCATGAGCCACACTTGCCCGCCGAATGTCCGCGTCTCGTGAAGACACGGGATCGCGTTTGTATCTATCGACCTCGCGATCGTCTCTATAGAATGGCCGGTCATCGTCACGACGGTCAAACCTCCGGTCATCCCTACGATCGCTGATTCGGTCATCTCGAGACGGTTCCTTTTCCCACCTTGGACGCGGAGACCTGCTCCTTGGTCGGAACGAGTTACGGTCGTCGGCGAAAGATCCTCGCCCACGTCCGCGATTGTCCCAATCGCCTCTTCCCCGACCACGACCGCTGAATCCACCGCGTCCGTGGAATCCAAAACCGCTGGATGGAGGGTCCGAGTAGTTGGACCCCGCCGATGGAGGGCCATCTCTCGCGCTTCTGCGAGCGCGATCAATGTCCAGCTCCCGGGGGCCAAAATCCCGCGAATCGCGCGAGTCTCGAGAGTCCCGTCCCGGAGAACGTGCACGTGGCGAGAGCGGTCTGTCTCGCCGATCAAAATGCCGATCCCTGTCGCCGCCACGCCACGAAGATCCCCCTCTTCCGTCACTCAGCGGAGGTGCATCTCGCAACTCACGATACTCAGAACGGCCTCCGAATCCTCGGCCTCGCGGTCCGGCGGGCACGGAGGCGCTTCCTCCAGGTGGCGGCCCTCGGGTTGAGTCCGATAACGCCTTTGGGCCACGGGGAACGTCTCTGGACGCTGAACCACTGATGGAATCCGGGTAAGGCCTTCCGCTGCTGGAATCGTCGTTCCTGGGGGTGAAGCTGGAGCTGTACGTAGACGCTCGTCGGTCGGTGTATCGTGGAGGCGTTCGATCACGCGATGTGTACCGGGAGTCGTTAGGATATCTGGAGGACATCCTATCCTCCTTCCCTTTCGCTGGCGAGCTGATTTCCAAGTTTAAACCCTAAGCGCCAGCCAGCATGAGTTTCGGGCGCAGAGCACCTACGGTTGTGAAGAACCACGTTAGCAACATGTTGAAAAGAGTCTTCGACGAAGCGAAGGTGGGGCAAGGTGAGTGAAGGGCGTGATGAGGCGTTTAAGAAGGTCGGGTGGCGCAGTGCGATCAGACAGGGATCGGCATTGTCATGCAGGCGGCAGGTAAGAGGTGAATGGGAAGGGAGTGCGCCCTTGCTGGCCGACTCATGGAAAAGAATTCGCACAGGCGAGGTGGATTCCCCAACAAGAGGGCGGAGAAAGGACAGATCGTGGTGGCAAGGCCGAACAAGGTCACCGGGTCGCTCGTCCCAAGCTTTGAGGGACCAGTACCGCGACGGCGGAGCCCGATCTCGGCAGCGTTCCGCGGGTCCGCGCACTGCGGGCACGCACTCATGACAGGCGCAGCAAAGCGGGGCGGCAGGGGCGGAGACAGCGACAGATACGTACCCAACGTCAGATGGCGGTGATGGCAGATTGAGATGCAGATGGATGGTGTCGGCGAAGTGTCGTTTCAAAAATAGACTAGCCGGGCGGGTAGCCTTGGCGGTGTCCGAGCGCCTTTACCGATCGCCCAGGGAAGGCGAGACCAGAGACAAGTGCCTGACGGGTGACAACGCCCTGACAGGCCGGGCTCCACACGCTGGGGGGACGACTGCTTGCGCGCACCGCGGCACTGCAGCGGCACAGGACGGGGCGCGCTGCTGTTGCTGAGCGCGGGCTGGGCTTCGGGCGGCCCTGCAGGACGGCGAGCGCCTGTGCAGTCGCGGTGCACCCTGGCTAGAGGCCTTGACGTGGCGGTTCTCGGCTCCGCAGGCTGCTGCGGCGCGAGGACGGGCGGCGATGAGGAGAATGGCGGTCGTTCACTGCGCCTGGCGCATCACGATGGCAGGCGGGGTGGGGGGTGGACGCGCGGGAGGGTGCGCGTGCTGGGCTGGTGTTGTTGCGAGTGTTGTCAAGAGATGAGAGGAGATGTGAGACGAGAAGAACGGACCGGGACACAATCGACTGCGGGTTAGGGCCGCTCCACCGCCCTGGAAGAGCACTTGCAGAAGCTCTGCGCTCCCCATTCCGCATGCGCGACGCTCATTGGCTGGCCATTTCAAGATGATGCGTGGGAGCCCCGACGGCTGGAGCTAGCCCATGCTATGCGCAGCCCAAGCCCTCCGCCGCACCGCTGAAACATTGATCAAGGGCGTGTCACCCCAGCCTGCACTCCCGCAGCCTTCTCGAGCAGGACGCGGCGTCTGTCAGCGCCCCCGCCTGGGCGTCGCAGCGCAGCCGGGCCTAGTCGCAGGCCTCGCCCGCGTGTGCTCACTGCGGAGCGTGCAGGGCGTGGGCGCGTGCAGCAGAGACGGGCGCCGGCCGGCCAGGCTGTCGCCTTAGCCGGCAGCCCGTCAGGGGTCGGAAAGAACCTCAACCCAGATGCGTGCGGCGGGCTAGGCGCGGGATCCCTGTTCTTTCTCAGCCCGTGAAGTGCCCAAAACAAGGGGAGCGGTGGGCGATCAGCCATGCGCTAACGTTCCGCCAATCAAAGCCGTGACGTCGTTTGAACTGAGGGACCGAGTCCAAGCGGCCAGGTGCACCGCAGCCAGCCCGACAGGCAGAAAGTAGCGACGGCTGCGGCTGCACGAGCGTATCGATGCACGTGTCGCTGCTGCTGCTGCTGCTGCTGAGCGGTGCTGGGGAGGGTGGCGCCTGGGGATTCCTTCTGCGCCTTCTGCGCCCCGGAGAGATCGGGCAAGGCGCCACGTGCTGCAGAAAGCCCTTGCGCACGTCCTGCGGAGAGAGTTGAGGCATTCGTCCGGACGGCACGACGGCTCTCAGTGAGCACGGTGTCTGCATCTCACTCTGGGCCACCGCTCCCGTCCTGTGCCTCATACGTGCAGCATGCATCAGCCTTGTTAGTTACTGCGGGCGCCGTGCTGAATCAGCCGGCGAGACAACAAGCTTCAACTCCACGCACCGCCGCCCGTGTGCCACGCTCAATCTCGTGCGGACCGATCTCGTATCCCTGGCTGCCGAAAGGGCGTCTCGTCACGTGCATCTGCCTGCAACGGCGCAGGGCGGGCTGAGCAAATGGTGTGAGAGACGCGCAACGGCGCTGGCGGCTTGGAAGGGCGCTGCGGCGGGCCGCCTCTGAGTCTGACACGCGCGATCGCAATCGCGGCCGGGCGTTGCCGAGTCATCCCCGCGGAGAGGGTCCAGGTCTGATTTTCACTGCTCGCCGCGACCTCACCCCACACATCATTATTCGAACAAAGAAAATGAGCACGCAAACCGGCAGCGCCACGCCGGCGCCACAGGGTGCTGCAGTCGGCCAAGCACCGTCAGGAGCGACAGATGCCGTGCTGAAGGCCTCCGATCCCGTGCCCGAGGGCGCGCAGGAGGTCAAGGGCATCGAGTTCAATGACTATGCAGGCAAGAGCATTACCGTAGAGGAGCTGGTCGCCGGCATGGAGAACATGGGGTTCCAGGCCACCTCGGTTGGCCAGGCTGTCAGGGTCATTGAGGGCATGGTGCGCCAAATTGCCCTGTCGCTAGCTTTCCCTGTTCTAACACCGTCATAGCGAGCCTGGAAGGATGCCGAAACGGGCGAAGGCACCACCATCTTCCTTGGCTACACATCCAATCTCATTTCCTCGGGCCTGCGCGAGACGTTGCGCTATCTCGTGCAGCACAAGCACGTGTCGGCCATTGTGACGACGGCCGGCGGCGTCGAGGAAGACTTTATCAAATGTCTCGCGCCGACGTACCTGGGCTCTTTCCAGACCTCAGGCGCCTCGCTTCGCGCCAAGGGCATGAACCGCATCGGAAACCTGGTTGTGCCGAACAGCAACTACTGCGCGTTCGAAGATTGGGTCGTGCCGATCCTGGACGCCATGCTCGCGGAGCAGGAAGCTAGCCGCGACTCTGAGGAACCCGTCCACTGGACGCCCAGCAAGATGATCCACCGCCTCGGCAAGGAGATTAACGACGAGCGTTCCGTGTACTACTGGGCGTGGAAGAACGACATCCCCGTCTTCTGTCCGGCGCTGACCGACGGCTCGCTCGGAGACATGCTGTACTTCCACACCTTCAAGGCGAGCCCGCAGCAGCTGCGCGTCGACATTGTCGAGGACATTCGCAAGATCAACACCATCGCGGTCAGGGCGAAGCGTAGCGGGATCATCATTTTGGGCGGCGGCATTGTGAAGCACCACATCGCGAATGCAAACCTCATGCGCAACGGAGCGGAGAGCGCGGTGTACATCAACACGGCGCAGGAGTTTGACGGAAGCGATGCGGGAGCGCGACCAGATGAGGCTGTGAGCTGGGGCAAGATCAAGGCGGACGGCGACAGTGTCAAGGTGTATGCGGAGGCGACGGTCGTGTTCCCGCTGATCGTAGCGGCGACGTTTGCGAAGCCGAGAAAATAGAGGAGCGAGCGAGCGCCTGTGGAGAAATGAGGCGCTGCGGGCGTCACCAATAGAAAGTCAGCACGCAGCCGCGTTGCACAATGATACCATAGGAGAGATAATAATCCGACGGCTCCGATAAGCGTCACAGCGGGGGACAGAGAACCGAGATCTGCCTCAGGGAGATGACCTATACACCATACAGACATACTCAGGTAGGTTAGATGGATCCAATAGCTGGACGTACCTGCGCGCGTGCGAGCCTCGCATCTACGCAGGTCAGGGTGCTGGATCCAACTGCCCAGGTGGGAAGCGTGCACAATAGCGTCGTGCTGTGGCGTGGGGAACAGGAGGGCGTCCATGAAACGAGATGATACGGTCGGCGCGGATCGTTTGTGGACGCGGGCTGAGACGGCCTCCTGGAACGCGTCACAGCAAGGATCCGTTGAGCCTCGCGCAGGCGTCCGCCTTGAGCAGGCACCAGCGTGCAGCGATGACGGTGGCTCCATCGGTGATGCGGCTGAGGCGACCCCGCAACGCCTGGTGAGGTGGCGGGCGGCGCGGCGGCTGAGGGCGCTCTGGAAACTGTGTTTCAAGCAGCGCTGGCTGGCAGACCTCCAGGCCCTACAGGCAGCGGGGGGCCGGCATCCCGGGATGTGCGGGCGCGCTCAGATCAGGCGAGCGGCGGGTGGAGCTCAGAGTTAACCAATGTCGTCTTAGCAGCGGGACCGAGAGCTGGGCGGTCAAAGCTCCTAGAGAGAAGTGAGGCTGGATGCCGCCATGCCACGCCTGTGATTCCAGCGCTGCCTGCTCGCGGAGGCGCGCGCCGCAGATGCCTGCCGCCGTGCATTATTTAAGCATTCTTGACCGCGGTAGCGACTGGGCCTGCGGATGCGGCTTCTTACGTGGAGCTTCCCAACTGCAGCTGGCACAGCTCAAACGCGCCCATGACCCCAGCTGCAGCCTCGCGCGTCCAACACTAACTCGCGCGCCCTCTCCACGCCCACGCCCACGCCCGCACCCTCTGCGCCTCGCTCTCTCCTCCTCCTTTCCCGCTGACGCCAAAAGCGCATGTCTGCCTGTTGCATCATCGACGCTCGCGCGCCGTCCTGACTCAACCACCATGAGCGTTACAACAAGCTCCGCCAACGTTGATCCTCCGCCTCTGCTCTTCGGCCAGCGCTCGTCGACACCGCCTTCCTTCGCCTCCTTCCCGCAGAGTGCACCCCAAAGCCCGACCAGCCCGCGGGCGCACCCACCGCTCTTCCCCGACGACGCCGACATGAACCACAACAACCCGCTGCCGCCTGCGCCGCGGGTCGAGCAGAGTGAGAGCGAGGATTCGGACATGGATGACACAGATGGCTCCGAGGAGCTGTCCGCACACTTGGTCCGGCCGGGTGCGCCCTTGGACCCGGCTCGCCCTCCCAGCGTGCCTGCCGTGACACTGCGCGAGGAGCATGACGCCATGGACACCTCTCCGGATCAGCCTGGAAGCTTTACTTTCGGACGTCCTAGCGGTCACCCTCTATCTCTTGACTTTCTTGGTAACGCTCCCGTGCCTCCACCACCGGCACCCATAAATGAGCAAACAACCCCGACGATTGGGGAACTACTCACCCGCGTAAACTCGCGCGGCAGCTCTGTCGATAGCGGCGGAGATCCCGATGAGCGTCCTCTGCAGCCACCACCGCCGCCGCCACCTGCTCTCGCGCCTCCACAATCTGCACCTGGCTCTCCCCATGCCGGAGGTGCAGCTGGCGAACAGGAAGAGGCTTCAGATGACGAAGAGGATGTCCTCCCTCCTTGGAGGGAGCTCAAGGAGGACACATCGGTGCCAGATGAGGAAGAGCTCCGAGAGATCGAAGCAATGGGCGAGCATAGTGCGCTGGATGGTAAGTCCTTCCACCCCATAGTCTCCGGCTGAGCACATGCTGAAGAGGTCAATTATAGACGAGTACTGGCAACGGAGAACATTCCAAGATCTTGACGACCCCGAGTTCACTCCTGGGCCAACCGGAAGAGTGGACTGGACCATTCCGAACTACAATGGCACACGCGAAAACCCCAATCGGGAGCTTCTCATAAAGTCACCCATTGTGAACGTCGGAGGCTACGATTGGCAGATCAAGTTTTATCCTCGTGGCAATGACTCGGATTTCTTGAGCGTGTATGTTGAATGCTTGTCTGTGGCGCGAAAGGAGAACCAGAGCGAAGCACCTGCGTCCGAAGGAGCGCTTGGCATCAATTCTGAGCACCCGAACCCGCGCGTCACGCCCCACCCGCCTTCTACGGCAGCTCCATCCCCAGAATATCGACAAGGCCCCCTTCCTCTGCTCACTGACGAGCCGGTCCCCAAGCGGCGAAGTGTTGCCGCGCAAGTGTCCGTTGTGCTCTACAACCCCGCTGAGCCGCGAACGAATTACTTTCGGCAATGCTCACACAGGTTCTGCCCGGATTCGCCGGATTGGGGCTGGACTCGTTTTGCTGGCCCGTACTTTGAGATCCACTTTCGACAGCGGGGCCAGCGTCAGGCATTGCTTCGCAACGATAAGCTGGTGCTCACTGCTCACATTCGGATCATCAACGATCCCACTGAATGCTTATGGGAGCATCACAGCCGCGAAAACAGATGGGACAGCTTCGCAATGACAGGTCTGCAGGGACTGGCGGATTCAGAATACGAATCACACGCCGGGAGCCTGATTGCCGCAATCTCCTCGTGGATGCTACTCAAGCCCTTCCGACAATTTCTCTACGAGCTCGAACTAACCGACCCCACCAAAGAAGCCAGAGCAAAGCCGAAGCCGCTTCTATCTGCTCTTCAGAGGACAATCTACAAGCTCCGGACCGAAGTTCTCCCGGGATCCGGTCCAGTAGACCTGGACGATGTCGCAGATGCGCTTGAATGGTACGGTACTGATTCGTGTCTGAGCAAGCTGGACGTTATCGAGATCTGGGAGATTCTGCGGGCGAAGATTGAGTACGAATTGGCGGATACCCCTTCCAAAGATAAGTTGAAGGACCTGTTCGGGCCGGAGAGAGATCGCATGATGAACATCCCGACATACCGCGCCCCGGTCACAGATTGCCCGGACATGCAGGCTGCGATCGACAAGTCGGTCAACCTGGTCCAGCCAGGCGCTCCTCTACCCAAGGTTCTGCATGTGGAGTTGGAGCGGCAGGAGTTCAACCGGGAGAATCGGTCGATGCGAAAGAGGGCGGATAAGGTGAAACTGCTGGAGAAGGTCACCATCAACAAGACAGCCTATATCCTCTACGGCTTCATTGTCCATAGAGACAGCCTCCAGTCCGGATCGTACTATTCAGTCGTTCGGCCCAAAGGTCCTGGAGGCAAATGGTACGCATACTACGACGGCAAGGAAGAGAACCGCGTGGTTTGTTTGACTAGGAGGCAAGCAATCGAGGCGCACGAGGGTGGTGGCACAGAAAAGTCGGCTGTGGCCTATATTGTCATGTACGTCCGTCAAGACGTTGTTCCGAAACAATTCAGCAAAGATGAGCCAAAATGGGAGGTACCTCAATGGTTGAAGAACCGCTCCATCTGCGGCCGCAAGCAATCAGTTTTTGAGACAACGGAGGAGACTTTGGAGTACCAGGTCTTTGACTCTGCCGCCTTTTCTCAGCACGAAGGACCCGGGATCATGGATCCCTACGACCCCAAATGGGAGACTTCTCCTTACCGCACTAATATCAGGCTCCCGGCCTCGGCGTCTGCAAGGGAAGTCAGAAAGCTTCTGGCGCAACAATTCCACGCCAAGGATCCTCGTCAGGTCAAATTCTGGTTCCTTGACCACCCGAACGGCACATCGCATCGGCCGACAATGCGCAGCAGCAGTACGATCGAGGACCCTCGCGATGATCCAGATCAATCGCCGACTTGGACGCTCAAGACTGCAGCAGAGCATCGGCCAGAACGCAGGATATGGGTACACGTATTGGACTTTGCGGATCTGCCTGAGCTTCCAAAGCCAACTGCCTTGGTCAACGAAGTTTCAGAGTCCGGACCTGCGGGCAATCGACATAGCGAAGACTCTCCCATGAGCGATGCAGGGGGGAATGGCATTCAGACGGATGAGCAGATGGATCTAGTGATTTCTGAGGGACTTGCTGCGCAGGCTGCTCGCATTTCCCAAGGGGACGTCATTGGCGATCCAGCTTTCACCCTTCCTCGGCCACCCCATACCTCAGTAGCTGACAGTAGCGACACTGAGATGGCCAACAACAATGAGGCTGCGCATCTCATGCCAATGCCTCCGCCTCCGCCAATGGCTGGAAGTTTCAGCACCCCGCCTCTTCAGCCCATGGAAAACGTGGTTGTGATACCAAATCCGAACATTCCTCCGTTCGACTTCGCCGTACCTCCTCCGATCACCCACAACCTCACTGCTTCCCACGAAGAGATCTACTACTTCTTGAAGGTGTTTGAGCCGGAATCTCAGACACTGAGAGCCCAGAAGACGGTGGTTGCCAAGAAGAGTGATCGAATCGACCATTCAGTTCTTGACGCCTTGGACTGGCCACGCGACATTCCGTTTGATGTCTACGAGGAAGAAGCGCCCATGGTCGCTACCAAGCTCCAACGCGGTGGGGTATCCTTCAACCAGGCTGGTATACACAGCACAGCTATCCTCATTGCGCAAGTACGTCTCAGCCCGGAACAGCGGGCTGAGCTTGCAAGTCGCGCCCTGTTCTCGGACCCTGGCGACTACGTCCAGCACGCAACAGCTGCCCGCTTCGTGACGTCTACTACCCCGCTGACGGGCCATTTCACCATGGACTACTTCAGCTCGGAGCATTACATGGGTGTACTCGTTCGCGGACGCCCCCACGGAACTGGGCGCCATCTCTACTTTGACGGAAGCGAGTACATCGGCTCCTACCGCCTTGGACAGCGCCATGGCAACGGGCGTCTCACGTATCCCAACGGCGACGTCTATGAGGGGGAGTGGGCAGACAATCTGCCAGAAGGCCGTGGCAGCTTCATCGAAGCCGAAACTGGCAACTCGTACCTTGGTGGCTGGAAGGCAGGCAAGAAGTTCGGTGAGGGTGTCACACACTGGAAGAACGCGCAGGAGATCGAGCGCCTTTGCCGCATCTGCTGGGAGGAGAGCGCAGACGCGGCCTTCTACGACTGCGGACACGTCGTTGCATGTCTGAACTGCGCGCGCAGGGTGGACAACTGCCCGGTGTGCAGGAGGAGGGTTCTCAGCGCGATGAAGCTTTACTTCGGCAACTGAGAAGGTCGATGGCTTCGAGCCGGACACGCGGATGTGAGACGATGTATTGACGAAGAGTGATGGAAACATACGTGAATAGCGACAATGGGTACCTTGGCCGGAAATCTGGCGGAGTTTGAACGGATACAATGGGACGGGGCTTTACATACAGCACATGGAACACACACACGCGCACACACACACACACCGGGTGCAAACACAGGATTGGAAAGCAAGGCAAAGCGGAACGCGGGCATCAAGAATGGCGTTACATACCCCTCAAACCGGTATTCATCGATACAACGGCTTTTGAGCGAACGGAACGGGCTGGCGAAAGAATGGCCTGGGTTTTTCATAACTTTTTTTCCCTTTTCCCTCTCGCTCCATCCCGAGGGTTTCGTTTTTAGTTTGAAGGCGCCAAAGAGGCGAAGCCTGGCACGTTTCTAACCCCGGTTCTCCTTTTCTCGGTTCGGTATTGGCTCTTCGGTTTGTTCGGTCTTCTTTTCTTCCTATTTCCAACTGTTCTTACTTTCTTTTTTTTTTCCCTCACGGCTCCGGAGTAGATAGGCTTGTTTAGGCAAGTAGGAAACTGATGGTTTGATTCGGACTTACACGTAATTCAACTCTTTACTTCTCTCGTGCTTCGCTGCCTTTGACCATTGTCGTAGGCAGCGGGCTCGAATGCCGCATTCCTCCTTTCGTACTGATGTTGACTTCAGGACGGGCATGGTTGGACGTTGCTTCTTGTGATTTCGCTACATCGAGAACCATCCTATCCTGCTTGCTGCCTGCTCCATTTGGTTCTTTCCACCCTTGCTAGACAAGGTACCTCGACGGGAAGAGTGCAGCAGTACGTGTTCAAACACTGCAGATGCCGAAGCAGCCCGGGCACCAAAAACATCGACGTTTGGTCCCCGCCGCTTCGTCGGTCTCGGGGGCAAAAACGCACACACACACACACGTCGCCGCGCGCGATCTGCCGGCTGCAATGCAGCCCGTCCACCAAGCATGATGCATGCACGCGGTTGCGCAACATCATATCCTCCATCCACCACTCTCAACAACACACGCACCGGATGCTTTTCTGTGGAGAATATCGCTTTTGGCTTCTGACGCCGCGCGCGAATGAGAAAGGCCGGATCGAGACGCCATAGGTAGGCTGTTTTGGCCGCCTCGCATCTGGCCGGATGTAGGTGGGAAATCGCCTAAGGACACGTGTTCGTGTATCGATGGTGGCGCGTCGCGCCGCGCCGGTTGCCCCTCCCTCCCTCCCTCCCCCTGCGTCTTCGGGTCGGTCGGTTTGCCGTACGTCGTCGTCGTCGTCGTCGTCGTCGTCGTCGCAGATTGGCGTTTTTGTCTTCCTTTGGTGTGGTGGGATTTTTTTTGTTGTTTTGTTGTGGTGGAGTATGCGGATGCGGTGGGCCTGCAGATGTCTTGTTGCTTGGTTTGATCGGATGTTTGTGTGCGCGATGGAAGATGCCTGGAGGCAAGCAACATCACCGGTAGCAGCGGGGATGGATGGGAGAGAAGCATTTGTCTGGACTGTTCGGCATGGGGCGTGTGTTTCAGTACGGCGAAAGCGTGGCGCTGAGACGTCGTTGGAAGCCTTGTTGGCTTGACTTCAGTATAAGCATAGTGAATGGTTGGGTCTATCGGGAGGTTGCATGCTATGTTCTTTGGAAGAAATTTGTCTCGATCGGTAGAAAACAGTTTTGGAGGCTTGGAACCTCTGGAAATATACAATCAAGAGTGACTTACATTGACATGGCGCTTTTTTCTTAGCGCAACGGAAAAGACCGGATAGTGTATCTAATTAGTTGATGGAGTATGTTGCTATAAACCGGTAGAGTGGGACTGTCTGTGATTACGCCGTTTGAGGCGCCAATCCTGGATATCACCTAATAGTATAATGCTTTAAGTGAGCTTCTGGCTATCAAGCCGTGGCCAGATTTGAGAGGATCGAGTCCTGTTTGTCAAAGATACATAGCCATCTTACGGCAGTTCCGTAACATATCATGGCTGGTCTGCCGAAGCAAGCAGGTGAGTGAGTGGGTAAACACATGTGAATGGAGACTAACCCGGTCATCATGTGCTCCAAGAACAATCACAGACTTTCCGCGGAATACAACCCCCCACAAACATCGAAGTCCAAACTTCCTCCTTACCCTGCCAACTCCACTCGCCTCCATCAACCGCCGAAAAAAAAAAAAAAAAGAGAAAGAAGAAAACCCCAGGAACACACCACAACCGAAACCCCCAAGGCCCACGCCCACCACCGACGCTCCCAACCAACACACCCACCACCAAAATCACCATGTCCGACACCCTCCACTTCATCTTCACCACCCTCCTCCTCCTCAGCTGCTTCCGGCCCTTCTTCCACCACACGACCACCACCTTCCCCCCACTCACCCCCGCCTCCCCGCCCCAAGCCATCCTCGACGAAGCCATCCTCCTCTTCATGCTCGACACCAACTTCAAAGCCCTCGCCGTCTACTTCTACTTCTGCTGCATCCCTGCAAACAACAAAAACAACAACAACAACAGGATCCCCCCGGTCGACTGTTACCTCACGGCGGCCCTGCGCGACCCGCTCACCTACCGCTACGTCTACTCGCTCGCGCTGTGTGGGGTGGGTTGTTTGCTCGTGCTGCTGCGCGCTAGGGACGATGTGGAGGTGTTGAAGTGCATGTTTCCCGCGGTGGGGTGGGCGGTGCCGTGCCGGCTGTGAGGGAGGGCAGAGGGCGCAGGGCGGGTGCGGGCGGGCGGCATCGTGTGGTTCGACTGACTGTGGTTTGAATGCGGGGCGCTGGAGTTGATCCGGCGCTGATGCAGACGTGCGGGTAGACAAAAAAAAAAAAAAAAAGTCAACGATCAGGGTTCTAAGCGTTCACGTATGCTCGTGTGTTCTTAAAGCTGTCATGTCTTGCTTGGTATTGCTCCGTGAGGTTGGGGGGGGGGGGGGGGGGGGGGGGGGGTGATGGACGTGTTAGAGCTGATGAGAGCTTTGTGTGCGTGCGATGTGGCGGTGATGAAAAAGAGCAGGGCTGATGATGATGATGATGAGTGAAAAGAAGAGTACGCGATCCATCTCGCGGACCTAATCCATTTAGCGCCGGGGGGTGCAGGAGTGCGTTATTTCACTAGATCGCGGATGCGAGGATCATGCTGTATGGTTTAGAAGAGGAGGAGGACAGAGAGTTTAGGGTTGCTTTTTTGGACGGGGAATGATTCTGCGAAGGGGGAGAGAGGGAGCAGTCACCCAAGCTTTATGGCGCGGCTTCTCTTGAGGTGGGAAACTTGCTATGAAAGAAATTAGGCGTGTGTGGTGTTTGGCAGTTACCTCCACAGCGGGTGACAAAAGAAATCGGGCTTCCCAAGGACGATACACAAGCTATACAAGGCACATGCGGGCAAGCCGAAGGGCCAATGTCTTTTTGTCCATCCGCTGTGCCTCTTTGTCGGAGTGTTTTGCCGCAATTTTCAAGACACATCATCAAGGCACAGTGAGAAGTAATAGAGACTTTCAGTTATCAATGGGTATATTCGATTGTGATGTTATTTAAATCCTTTGGGGGGTTTTTTCTTCTTCTACCGCTCTACTAAGCAGCATGCGTGCGTAACAGCGTATCTCGTAAAAAAACGACTCTCTACATCCCGTCGCCCTCATTACAAAAGGTTTGATATCAACTAGGAAAGGTAACAAGAAAAAGTGAACCACCATGAGGCAAGACTCGACTCCGTCCCATCCCTACACCCGCACCCATCCAAGGGGCAGGCAGGGAGGGGCATCCCTCTCCATCCACACCCACTCACGCCTTCTCAGCCATAGCAACCGTGCGCTTGCTGGCCGCCAGATCAGCCGCCTCATGCAGCGACATCTTCTGGCCGTTCGCAACATCATCGACGTCCTGGAACGAGATCTGCGGGCGGAAGCCCTGGCTCTGCCACGCCTTGCCGACGGTGTTGTACAGCTCATCGACCTGCTCGAGCGACAAGCCCTTGGTCTCGTAGATGAGGAACCAGACGAAAGCGATGCAAACGAAGCAGAAGCTGCCCCAGACGAAGAACACCTTGCTCTGCAGGTTCGCGTGCTCCTCGTCGACCATGTACGGCGTCGCGTACGCGATGGCCCAGTTAAGCAGCCAGTTGGACGCCGTCGTCATCGACAGGCACTTGGCGCGCACCTTGAGCGGGAACAGCTCGCCCGTGACGACCCACGCGACGGGGCCCCACGAGGATGCGAAGAAGAAGATGTAGATGCAGACGAAGGCGATGGCGGCGCGCTGCGCCGCCAGGTCCGACGTGCCCGCGACGGTGCCCGTGATGGCGACGATGTATTGGCAGACGCACATGCCGATGGCTCCCATGAGGAGCAGGTTGCGGCGACCCATCTTCTCGACGAGGTAGAGACCCGGGAAGGTGGAGACGACGTTGACCGAGTTGGTGATGACGGAGATGGTGAAGGGGTTCTGGAAGCCGGCGTTCTGGAAGTACTGGGTGCCGTAGTAGAACTGGAGAGGGCGGGGTTAGTACTCAATCTGTGGTTGCGCCGGGGTAAGACACTTACGATGAAGTTGACACCGGTAAGCTGCTGCAGAGCCTGGAGGAAGCAACCAGTCATGAGACGCTTGCCGACGGTGCCCTTGAAGCACTCGGCGTAGCTGGCAGTGCCGACACTCATTTCGTAGTGGTGGTTGGCGACGATCTCAGCAAGCTCCTCGACAACGGCGGGATGGTCCACGGGAAGGCGGCGGAGCTGGGCAAGCGAAGCGGTGGCTTGCTCGTGCTTGTCCTGCTTGACGAGGAAGCGAGGAGTCTCAGGGAGGAAGATGAGACTAGCCAAGGTTAGCGCAATGCCAGAGCGTGGAAAGTGTTCGACTTACCCAATGAAGAGGATCAGAGCCCAGGCGAACTGGATGGCAATGGGGATGCGGTAAGAGCCAGTGTCCATGCGGTGCTTGGTGCCGTTGTTGACGATGGCAGCAAGGAAGAGACCAATGGTAATGGCGAGCTGGTAAGCACCGACAACGGTGCCACGAATCCACTTGGGCGAGGTCTCGGACTGGTACATGGGAACTGTGAGGCATGTCAGCGCATTGCGATGGGAGAGGGACTTGAGGAAACTCACTCATGGCAGAAATGAGACCGACACCGAAACCAGCGAAGAAACGGCCGGCAATGAACATGGGCTGAGCAGTGGCGGCAGTCTGGAGGATAACGCCCAGGTTGAAAACAACCATGGCCGAGAACATGATACCATAGCGACGACCGAGCAAGTCGGAGACGGGAGCAGCAGTGAGAGCGCCGAAGAAGGTACCGGCAGACAGGATGGAGACGATCAGAGACTCCTGCGAGGCAGTGATGGCCGGGGGCGAGACGGTGGAGAATTCGTTCTTGAAGTAGTCCATGGCTAGGATACCGGAGATGGTGCCGGTGTCATAACCGTAGAGGACACCACCAAAGGCCACGAACAGGCCGATCATGATGGCGGGCCTGTGACTTGTGTCAGTAACTGCATGGTGTTGGGGGGCAGCGGGGGTGCGTACCATGCGGCGCCGGGGACGTCGTCCGGCTTCTTGAGAGCGAAACCCATGGTTGCTGGTAGGTTTTCTGGGGCTCCTCAAAGGTGATCTGCGAGGGGAACTGGAGTGCTGGGGAAGGAAATGCCAGAGAGCTGGGGAAGAGAGCTTTTATGAATGGCGACCCGCGAGAGTGGAGACGAAGCAGCTGGAGCAGCGGCACTTGGCGTTGAATTGCGCGGCAGCGCCATTGAGGTCAGCAAAAGCCGCAATGGCCGTAAGGCAATGCGGCAAGGATGGGCTCATGCAGGCCTTGTGACGACGCGGGGACTTGCGAAAGCGGTTCGGAAGGGCGCCCAGCGGAGGACCGTGCTTCTTGGGCGCATCACTACTAGAGCATGCGTCGGATCGGCCAATGGAGGACGGTGACAGGGCGGCGATTTGCTTGGAGGCTCGGCGGGTGGCTTGGCGAACGGTCGATGAGCCGTCCGGCGCACGCGACGAGAGCATAACGGCAGCTGTAGCAGTTCGAGAATCGGCAGCGCCGCGACAGGCGTCCCTCGGTGGCTGAGACGGATGGTGAGGAGGCAAGTTCCTTCACGTATCGATGGCATGATGGATCGTGTCGGGCAGCGCGAGGGATGCCAGGCTAGTCCGAGCGTCGGCAAAGGACGACACGGCCTCCGCAAACATGGCCTGTCGACGCCGGCGAAGTGGATCGTGGAGGTCCTGGGGCCTCCGCCTGGGGAGATGCCGCATGTTGGCCGGCGATGAGCCGTGCCGCCAAACAACGGTGCAGGCTGGGATAGGAAAGGGACGGCGTGTATGGAGGGCAGTCGGGCCGGCAGCGAGTCGGACAGGCCGGGGCAGGTGGCCGTGGTTGGCTTGGGATGGTGTTGACGAGTAGCGAGGCGGCGCGTTAGGCCCAAGGCGGTTCGTTCAGCCGACACAAGCCTCCGCTCCGCCTGCGCCCAGACACAGTTTCCCCGAAGGCTGGATCCGGGGCTGGAGCAGGCGCGCCCGCTCGACGGCAGCTGTGCTGACCGTGTCTTTTGCCGCGTGCCCAGTCAGCCGACGCTGCGCCCCTCGCCCAGCGCTTCCAGAAGCCTTCTGCCGGCGGCGTCGGTGGCGGCTGAACGGTGCGAAGAGGCGGCCAAGACGGCGCCAAGGATGCCGCGGCGGCGTTTCGTTGCGGCTCTGCTAGCCCTGCGACGGACGGTGCGCAGCGCAGCGAGCGCGATGGAAGTGTCGCGAAGCGCGGAGAGAGGGATCTTGGTGGAGGATCTTGCTCCACTGTTTCCTGCGCGGAGAGTGCCGGGGTCGGTGGGGCCTGGCGGGGGTCTGGAGCTGGATGCTGGAGGCGAGCATGGAGAGGCTCGGTGGACGGGCCTTGTCAGTGTCACTCGCCGACCCAACAGTCCCATCCCCGAGCTCCGAAACAGCGGCGCCCGCGCTGGTTGGCCGAACGTCGGCATCTCGCCGCGGCTTGCTGCGTGCCCTGATTTACCTCCAGATTCCTGTCTGGACTCATCGAGCCGCCCCGTGGGGAGGGTGGGTTCTCTCGCTTCCGACGCTGCCGCCTATTGCGACCTCACCGCACGAGCAGCCCTCCGCCTCGCCCCAGTCCCGCCCCAGCTCTGCCCCTATCGCGGGTCCCCATTCCCCGCCACGACCGAGACAAAAGAAAATTTTTTCTCTGCGCCCATGGGATTACGGCAAAAGTGAAGCACGGGGCCCCGGTGGCGCAGGCCGGGGCATACTTAGGGGAAGCGAGCACAGACAAGCCGACCGCCTGACTCGAAAGCCGAACGGCCGGCAACACGTCTCATGTCTCTCTCAACCACCACAACACCCTTCGTTTCCCACATGGGGCTGCCAGGAGCCTGAGTCTCAGCCGTCTCTTTCCTTATCACTAGATACGCCTGCCGTCCAATCAGAGCCTTTCCCACCTTCTTCTCGCCTCCCTCCCATTGCCTTTTGCGTCAAGTTCCATCTCATAGCACCTGCACCGCCTGTTTTTGTTCACCTCTGCGCACATGTATGTAGTCCGCGCAGACAAGCTTTTTTTTTCGCGGGAGAGCGACGTGGCTGCAGCACGCATGACTTGCAGCCAGCCAGCCGCAACGGCGCCCCGTCTCCCTGGGATCAATGAGCAGGTAGATCTTCCGCCAGCCTCCCTCTCCCTCTCGTGGTCATTCGTCCGGGGGGGAAGAATGGAGGCGTTGGGATGGCTTGCGGAGACCCCGTGGGCGTCTCGACTTGGCACGAAGGTGCATTTATCCGCCCGGGTCATTGTTCCCCGAACCAAGACTTCACGATGTTTTGCGCTGTGGAAGAGCCGATTTCCCGGCTTCTTTTCGTGTTTCGTAACGCTACCTCGGTTACCTCGTCCTTTCCCTCCCCCCGCGAACCCAATCAGAATCGCAGTTGTGGAGGAGAGGTGTGGAGCAGCGGACGGACTGGGGTAATTGTTGGCTGCGGCCCCCGAAAAGGGCTGGCCAGCTGCTGGATAAATACATACACACCGGCCACCCATCCTGCCCTTTTCCCAAAGGTTTGGAAACTCCCCCATCAACCATCCGCGACCTCGTTGCCCCTCGGCGAATGACGACTTTCCTCCCTCCCTCGGTGTTTGCCTGGCCAGATGAGACGACGGCGAAACGGGTCCTCCTCCTCTTCCTCCTTGGACCGTGATCCGAGCGGTGGGCGTGGCGTGCCGGCGAATGTGCCCTGAAACACCGTTCCATTCCTGAATCCTGTCACTCCCGTCGTCCGAAGACGTGACACTCCGGTTGTGTGTCGTTTGGCTCCGGGGCATTGATGGCGCCGTGGCACCCTCCAGGTCCTTCTGTTCCCCCGCCCCGCAGCGTTCGCCAGACCTCCGTGGATATACCCTTCGCCACTGTTGCCGAGTGACGGATCCAGGAGCCGAACGCAATCGAGAACATCGAGGAGGAGAGAGAACGGGTGGTCGTAACCCGGCGGAAAAAAAAAAAAAAAACATCGAGTGTGTCGGTCGACATCTGATGGGAGGAGGTTGACCGTGTTGATGGCGGCGGCGAACCTTCTGGCTGGCCCGCTGTTTTGTTGTTGGTGATGGGATATCCATGTCGAGTGGTTTTCTGCGGGGCCTTTGGACTATATACATCGCGTCGGAGCCGTTATGGTCGGTACGCGTGGTTGGATCCTTCCAAGAGGAGGAGGAGGGGGTGGTGGAGGGGGAAGATGTCGCATCGACGGCGCGCCTTGTACGAAAGGTTGCCTTGGAGCCTCTGGTCCGTCTGCTCGAGAGTCTGTCGGGAGAGAAGGAGGGAGCGGCGGTCGGGTGGGCATGGGCGGATGACGCCGTCGCAAAATTCGGTCGCAGACGCCTTCACAAACGCGTTCCCCCCGTCTGAATGAGCGACCGCGGTTGTTGTGTCTGATATCGATCCGGTTTCGAGCCTGGGCCGACGACATTGCACGGGCGCCTCGGGAACGTCTGAAAAGGTCTGGCATATAATGGTTGTCTGCCATTTCTTTTTCATCGGTTAGTAGTAAAGGCTTTGGTGAGGACTGATCAAACTGGCTTTGAAGGTCTTATGAAAGCCAAGAGACTCACTAGGATCGGATTCTCGCGAGTTGGATTTCTGGTTGACTCTTTTGCTCCTTTTTGCTTGATATTTTCTGTAGTTTTTTGCACCTATACTTTTAACCCCACACCGTGGACTAACCTTACCCACGCCACAGGCTTTACTCTAACTAGCGAACGACCACTCATCCATTACGGCACGGTGGCTTTCACGCTTTCGTACAACAACACGCGTCTATTAAGCAGCCTGTACCTCCACATATCCAACGACTTCCTCTTCCCCGAACGCCCATTTACCCGCTTACCTACTTACTGGCCTTCACCTACCCTAGATTACGATACGTAGGAGCGCGGAGCAGCCATATAAGCCGTAGCAGCTGTAGAAGCCGATTGATCGTGCTTAGCGCAATCAGATCTAGAATACTCTTACCACGATATATAGGTGAGGACGGCTTTCCCTTACGCATGGAGGACGTGTTCGCGCCGAGTGAGATGCCAGCGACGAACCGAAATCGGTTTGATTAGCGAGAACTCGGCGCGGGTAATGGTTGTGCGTGTTGTTGAAGGTGAGTGGTGCGGCAGAGGGTTGGTTGTGTCGGCGTGGAGGTTGTTGCTGCCGGGCCCGGCCCGGCGCGGGAGGTAGTGGGGGTATTAGAGGAGTAGTAGTCATCGCTAGCGAGGGCAGCGGCAACGCGGGAGAAGAGAAGGGGATGGTGGTGAGGCGGAAGCTCGTTGGTGCCGGTGGCTGTTGGTCTTGGTTTTGAGCGTGGACATGGTGTTTTAGTGGTTGTAGAGTTGAGTGGCTGTGGAGAGCTGCGCTGGTGAAGCACGATGGTGTGTAGAGTGAAGAGCATTTGAACTTGCTGCCGATGAGACACAAAGACCAGGGTTTCACTCTTGTCCACCTCCCAGTCAAAAAGCGCAACAAAACAAGCATACCGCGGTTCTCCTCCAGAACGGTCGACCCATCCCCTACCCTCTCCCCTCCAACCACCCCACCAACACCTCCGCAACCTCCTCGGGCGCCTCCTCCACCAAATAATGCCCCACCCCACCCCCAATCCCCCGCTGGACCAACCGCGTCCCCCCATCCACATACCCCCTCCAAACGCCCCCCACATCCCTCGCCCCCTTCCCCCCCAGATACGCCTCCGAAAACACCACCAACACGCCCCTCCCACCGCCCAACCCAACCCTCCTCCCCTCCCTCCCATCCTCCTCCCACATCACCCAATCCGGCCCCACACTCGCCGCATAATCCTCGCACGTCGCCCTCACCACGCCCGGCGCCTCAAACGCCGCGCAATACGCCTCGGCCGCCGCAACGGCATCGGCATCGGCATCATCGCCGTCGCCGCTCCACCGCTCCAGCAACATGCCGCACCACCGCCTCGCGCCAAACGCCTCGATCATGGCCGTCGCCAGCTCGGCGTTGGCGAGGAAGGGCCAGTGGAACGACGACGCGGCGGCGGGTGGCGAGGCGAATGCCGACCACTGCTCGGGCTCCGGGACGGTGTCGAGGACGGCGAGGGCGGCGAGGGTGAAGGATGGGAGGGGGTTTGTGGTGGTGGGGATGGATGATGGCGGGGGGTGCGAGAACGTCAGGGCGAGGCGGTGGGCGATGCGGGCGCCGCGGTCGTGGCCGATGAGGATGATGGGGGTGGTGGGGTTGGGATCGGGGAGGATGGCGTGCAGGGCCTCGAGGATGGCGAGGCCGATGGTGAGTTTGTCGTGGGTGGTGAGGGAGGGCGTGGAGCGGCCGTAGCCGGGGAGGTCGGGGATGAAGAGGGGGTAGGAGGGTGGGAGGAGGCGGAGCAGGTGGCGCCATATGTAGCTGGTTTGCGGGTAGCCGTGGAGGAGGACGAGGAGCGGACGTTCCTCGGATGGCGGCGTGTCGGCGTGGGGCGGGCGCAGGTAGCTGAAGATTTCCGAGCCGCAGGTCGTCTTCGTCCGATTTGTCTGGAGGGCGGCGTCGCTGAGGAGACCGATCTGAGGCGTAGACATTTTCGGCAATTCTTGTTGTCGTCAAAGTAAAGTTGGTGGATTTCACGCGGGAAAGAGACAGCAGTGGAAGTGGGGTAGAGGCATGACGCCATCAAGCTTGGATTGATAAGCTGCCAGCTTCACGAAGCAATGCTAATGTTGAGCTTACGCCCGCTCTCGCGTTTCTGGAGTCCTGTACATGCGTCAATTTGCCAAGCTTCGTCAGGCTGTGAAGGTCGTGTTGCAGGCAGTCCGGACTCGGTCGCGGAGATGGAGCCGAGGGCTAGCGTCCCAGTGAGATCTGTTCTCGAAGAGTATTTCTTCCACATTCCGGCGAGATGGCGTCCATGCCTTGCCCAGAGCATCTGAGTGTGCTTATCTCTCCGCGCCACATTGTTCCCTGACCCAGTTTACCTTGTGATGCATCAGCTTAGTCGACGTTACTAGTTTGACAAGCAGTCAGATCAGAGCCGGCGTTCACCGCGAAGAATCTCGTACTGACCACTGGTAGGAGTATGGAGCTATAGAGAGCTGATTTGGGAGGATTCGTGGCCTTTGGTTGGCGTGTCGGCGTTGTTGGCCCTAGTCCACACCTAAACGCCAGTAGTGTCAGAGAGGACAGACAAACCGATCGCAGCCGATGGGAACACTTGCAGCAATTTCGCAGATGCGCAGTCGCAATGCGTGCAGTGCGGTCACACGGCGACGTGCTTCTGTTGCCGGGGGCCTTGGGCCAATGCAAGCTTGCCGATGCGTCACATCGCAGCTTCACCTTGTCCGCCGGCAGCCTTCATGCTCGCCCGGTTCGATCTCGTCGGACAGAGAATTAATCGTCGAGAGGGAGTTGTTGCAGGCTGTTGGGTTGGATTGCAGTCGTTGCTACGTGGGTGCGGGCGTTGCTAGCTGAGTGCCGTTGCTGCTCTGGATCGCAGCTACCTTGATGGGCGTACTCCACAGTCGACTCTGCGAGATCGGACAGCTGTTCCACGTCAGCGACCAACGAAACCCAGCCCCACCTGCCTCATGCCGTCGCAAATATCGCTCTCCCGGGGGTCAATGGCCGGCAATGCTGGTGTTTTGCAAGCTCGCGACTTTGCAGAGCTCCGGCTCGGGCTGGTGGCTGGCAGCCCAGCTTTGACTCACTTTTTACGAAGACATCACGCCGAGGCTCGAGCGATATTTGGTCTCGTGGCCACGGCCCGGCAGCTGAGGCAATTGAGGCCATTGAGGCTCGCATTGGCGTACCAGCGGTCAGAGCCGGCGTCTGGGGAGAGTCGTCTCGCGATCTCCTGACGGTTGTGGGCGTGGCCCCACCCCCGCAGGCCGATCAGCGCTGCCATTGGCCGGCGCCATCACACCACAAGCTCACCACCCGCTCCCCATTCGTCATCCCACAGCAGCAGCCAATCCCTTGCGTGCTGGGCATTATATTGCGTCACGCGACAGCGCCCGTTTGCAGGCGCTGGTGGGCGGGCGCATCCCCGAGCCGGGCCCCAAGGGGCTCCCGCGTTCCCTTCTTTGTCTGGAGCAAGCAGCTTCCCCGCATTTCCACGCCACGCCACCCTCGCCGGTCCCCTACACAGCGAGCCCTCACATGTCCTGATCCAGGCATGATCGCGGAAGGGGCTGCTTAATCGCGCACAGCAACGCGGGAATGTGCAGCAGAGCTGAGAGCTACCGTAGCTACCCCTCTCGCCAATCGGCCCTTAACCGCCTATATAGCTGCTGCCCGCCTGCGAGAGCACCCGCTTCCTTTCTTTCATCATCGCATCGTGTGATCCGCCACTGAACCAACAACAATCAGCCATCTTCCTCGGTTCCTTCACCACGAGGAATCGACCCAGCGTCCTACAACCACCCCACCAACCAGCAACCCAACAACCACCCGGACATAGTCCACCACCCACCACCCTTTTTCCCATCTTAACCAACCCCACCAACCGGCAAGATGAGTGTCATGGCTTCCGCGGCGCCCGCCCACCAGCAGGCCACCGCTCCCCACTGCACGCTTCTGCCCCGCCCCTACGTAAGCTTACCGACCCTCCTCCCGTGCGAACCACCACTAACCCGCCATCCAGCCCACCCACACCTTTGCCGTCGGCGACCTCCTCACCGACCTCCGTCACCCCACCACCACCACTCTCCGCACCGACGCTCTCAGCACCAAGGACTACGATGACACCCGCCTGACGGCCTACTACAAGGACGTCGCCTCCATCTCGCCCGCCACGGGCAACTTCACGCGCTCGCTCGGCGGCGAGCTGCTGATCAAGAAGCCCAAGCGCGCCCACACGCGCTTCTGCAGCATCTCGGCCGAGAAGGCCTCGGTGCGCGCCCTCAAGGACCCCTTCGCCGCGTTTGAGAAGAGCGTCAAGGCCGCCGACGCCTCGGGCTGGCTGCTCCGCGCCGCCAACGCCCACTCGCCGCTGTACTGGGTCGCGGCGGTGCGCGAGCTGACCAACGCCAGCTACGCCCACGCCCAAGCCGCCGACGCCGGCAACGGCCTCCTCACCGTCCGCCGCACCAGCTTCTCCGAGCAGCAGCAGGCGGCCGCCGACGAGGAGGACGAGAACGGCGACGTCGACGGCGACGCCATGCGCGCCAAGATGGGCCGCATGGGCGGCTTCCGCCGCCGCGACTCGGCCTTCGAGGAGCCCACCCGCACCAAGAACGACGTGCTCGGCGCCGAGATCCGCGAGTGCCGCGTCAAGGTCATCAAGGACATGGCCGGCTCGCCCACCAGCCCGCACGAGCGCCGCGCCAGCATGCCCAAGTGGCGCTGGACTTACGTCGCCGCCAAGGGCGAGAACGGCGAGGAGGTGCAGCTGGCCGTCGGCCTCGGCGCCCCGCTCGATCAGGAGGAGGTTGCCGACCTCTGGGAGGAGGGCGATCTCGAGGAGGAGGAGTTCGAGGAAGATGACGACTGAATGATTTCGTAACGAATGCGAGGCGTTGGCAAGGGGATACTCAATCGGCGTTTGATTTGTTACATCACTACACCGGAAACTTTCCCACTGTTATAACCGGCGTCTCTCTGTACTACAACTTACCAGGCGGGATGGATACGATGACGGCTTACTACTACTACTAACCTAACCCCCAGAAATACCTATCTGTGGCGTACTGTACTATTTTTTCTAGTTCTCGAGTGTAGGGAGGGAGGGATGGCGTTTTTCTACATCTGAAGACCGTTTCGACGGCTTCGATATATCACCTGTAAATACCTACAAACAAATCAGCCGGCTTTTTTGTTCACAATCAAACCTTTTCAAGAAACTCTGCTCTTTGTGAGGTTATCTTCCTTTCGAATATCGAAATGGTCCAGTTCTTCTTCGACGGCGGTTATTAGCCTGGCCGCCATACTGGCTACATCACTGTCCACTACTACCACCACCACCACCACCACTACTACCACCATTCACGGGTCAATATGTTACTTTCCTGACAGGTTGGCCGCGAGAATCCCGTAGAAGATACCTTAAGACTACAATAATATATAAATAGAAGACTTAGAGTAAGGGAATAGAGAAGCTGCAAGGCCTTTTGGCTGCTCGGCTGATGAGAGGCTGTAGCCGATGTCAATCATCCGAACAAGCCATCTACAAAGTATACGTCGAAGCGTCGTTGGTGGAGATATAGTCATACAAAGCTTGAGCAATTCGGGAGCTTAGATAGTCGCTCCTCCAGACCGAAGTTCCCGAAGGACGACTCTTTTTTTTTTCCGCCCAGACGCAGGGCGCTTTCAGGAGAGTATACGCCGTACCGTTCCGTGCCGTGCCGTGCCGAACCAGGGGGAACGAACTTGTCTCTCTTTTGACGAGTACACCGCAAAGGGCCGCCGTGTCATCGCACTTCAGATGGGGTTCGGTTGGCGGGCGAACACGAAGGGCGCTGGTTGAGAGGTTTTCTGTTCGCTGAGATGATGGCGACAAGGTGGCCTGCCGCGGGGTGGCCGTGGGGCCAATGCAGGGCGGAGTGCCGGCGGCGCGCAGCTGGAAAGGGCTGTCGGTCTCGACATATGCAGGCTGGCGCAGAATTTTCGCCCGGGACTACTCGCGCGTCGTTGACCTTCATGATACTGCCACCTGCGCGGATCGGGCGGTCGAGGATCATCTTGAGATAACATACGGCGGGTGGTCCTCTGCGTCCCATTCGGCAACTGGACCGGGCTGATCGGGATACTTGGTTCCGACCGTATAGATCAGGTTTTCTCTCGGCGCGGGCTGCAAGGTGTCGAGCTATATGGAGATGACCGGATGTATCCTCCATTTTGGTTGGGGATTTCGATTTTCGTAAGCTAGGTTGCCCGACCTTTCCGCTTCACGTTGAATGGTGGCCCGAGTCTCTGGTGCGAGAACTTGGCGGTCGGCATGTCCGAGGGCCTTGTATCCTTGATGGAAGCCTGACGAACACTTTGTCCCCGGGCGTGGAGCTGCAGGGGGCTTGTGTTTGCTGTCGTATATCTCGCTTTCCAATTGATGGTAGCGAAGGAGACGGCTCTTCCTGTGCCTCTCGTCTCGCGGGCATCCCGATACTGTTCACGCTCGGGCTGGCATTTCGGCCAAAGCGACGACCCCCCGCAGAAGACGGGGGAGGCACAGGCTATGCATACATCTCCGGATCGGTGGAGGAAGAGATCTTCAAGCTAGCGCACGACATACAGGCAGCACCATGGGAGGCGTCTGGAGAGTCTATAACCGGAAATGGACGGGCTTAATTCCTCATCCGAAGGCTTCAGACAAAGAAAATGCGGGCATATCTACGGCACTGCCCCCCGGTTTGCCAGCTTTTGTTCTACAAAGAGGCACATGCTCCGTATGGGGAGTTGGCATCCGATCCAGTACGCAGCTGGGCCACACGGCAATGTCAAACAATGGACTTCCATCGTGAAGCTGCCGGTACCCGGTCGCCCTGCAGCGCGAGTTTCACGGGATTGCGCGCTCCAGGACTCCGTACCAGCCTGCGGTAGCGCATTAGTCCCTCGCTCCTTTCCAGCCCGCGATGGCGCTTCAGCAGTCCCCTATGTAGTTCCAGCACGCCGCCATTCAACGGCGAGGCCAAGGGGGGTTGGCGTAGGATATCGGCGTCGGCCTCTTCGGTCTTGATGCCTGATGCTGTTGTTCAGGGTGAGGTCGGGAACTGGTCCTGTTCTTCTTGAACGGGGAGCCCACGAGCTCCAGGGGTGACTGGGGATCCTGGATTGGTTTCGGGATCTGGGAACTGGATGGGGTTGTAGTTCCGTTCTCGATGTCCTTCTTGAGAGCTTTGCTGTTTTCGGGAACTGGGCCGAGCCACGCTCTCGGCTCGGTGAGCTGCTGGGATTTGGTGTTCCTGCGGAAGCGGGAAGCCGGAGGTGGGCTTATATAGACATCGGCAGGGCGATTCTGTAGAAGTCCCACGAAGGCAAAAGCATCGCGAATGAGGCAGAAGCGACCGTGCTCTCTCACGTGATTGGTGGAAAACGTTGTGATGAAGTGAAGAAAGTCGAATGGTTCATTTGGGCGCGAATATATATAATCACGACTACCTACATGGGGAGTTGAATCCTATATCTGTATGCATATGTAATAGATTATGACCTACCCTTATGGGCAGCTGAATCCTGTATCCGTATGCGATTGTGAATTTTAAGTTCACATAGACATTCAGACATGTGCTTCAGCTGCCCATGTAAAAACGGAGCGACGGCCATAGTCGCCTACGATTCCATGCACAGGCCCACACTGCTTTACCCTAGGGCACTTTCCATGTTCAGTTACTTCCAACGGTCGAGCCAGGGATACCCACTTTAAATCCTGGCCCCCACTCCACGCCATCCTTCCCTCCACCACGACGGGAATAGCACATCAGATCCTCACCGACGGATATCACGACGCGGAGGCCTGCGAGGACGTCCTTGGCATTGGAGGACTCTCCGAGCCGCAGCTTAAGCGCCAGATGACGCCGCAAAACAACGAAGACGCTAGCAGGAGAAGGAAGACGGTTATCGATCGACATCGGCTACTTACCGTCAGCACGGGCCGCGCGCGTTTCTGCGTAGATCATCGGCGCATTCACTAACTTGAAGCAGGCTGCAACGTCCGAGGACGACCACACCGGCAACACGTCTTTGCCCTACTTTAACGGGGCCTCCGCCCATCGGAGGGGTCGTGAGGCCGAAATCCCCCGGCGGACGACGGACGTGAAGTAGCGGTGGGGAGCAAGTCTGATAGGGTATATATACTCAACCACCCGTCAATCAGTCGCACTTGATACATACTCGCCAACCTACCCACCTACCTACCTCCCCCAATCACACCGGACAACACCAAAAAGAGCAAAGGGGACAGACCACACCGACCTCACCCCACCACCACCACCACCACCATGTCCACGACCATGCCCACCACCGCCCCCACCATCACCGCCGCCGCCGCGGCGACCCCCACCCCGCACACCCCGCGCCCGCTGGAGGGCAAACTCGGCATCATCTCGGGCGGCTCGCGCGGCATCGGCGCGAGCGTGGCGCGCAACCTCGCATCCAAGGGGTGCTCGCTCGTCCTCAACCACACGTCATCCACCTCCGCGCCGCTCGCCGCCGCCCTCGCCGCCGAATTGCGTGCCGCGCACGGCGTCGCGGCGGTCACCGTGCAAGGGGACATCAGCACCGAGGAGGGGTGTAAGGCGGTGGTTGAGGGGGCGCGGGGGGTGTTTTTCAATGTGCATGGGGAGGAGAGGCCGGAGGGGAAGGGGGAGTTGCGGATCGACGTGTTGGTGAACAACGCGGCGGTGCAGGCGAAGGCGTATCTGGGGGAGGTGACGCCGGATGAGTTCTGGCGGGTTTACAAGATCAACGTGCTCGGCACGGTGATGCTGACGCAGGCGGTGCTGCCGTTCCTGCCGTGGGACCGCAGCGGGCGGATCGTGAACATGAGTAGCGTGGTTAACAGCAACGTGAGTTCTTCTGCCCGTTTCCCCCCTCCCTCCCTTCGCCGTACAGCCCCCGCAACCTGCGACCGCAAAACGCTGACGTTTCGGAAATCAACAGGGCATGGCAGGGTACAGCATCTACGGCGGCACCAAGGGCGCCGTCGAGGCCATGACGCGCGTGTGGGCGCGCGAGCTGGCCGAGCGCGCCACCGTCAACGCCGTCAACATCGGCCCCACCATGACCGACATGTACCAGGACATCCCCGTCGAGGTCCTCGCCGACGTCCTCAAGTCGTGGTTCCCCACCGCCCCGCTGTCCGCCGTGCGCGAGGGAGATACCGACCGCGCCAAGTACTTCGCCGACGCCCTCGGCGGCCGTCCCGGGTATCCCGACGAGGTCGCTGGTGTTGTGGGCGTGTTGTGCTTGCCCGAGTCTGGGTGGACGACGGGCGGGTTGATTGGGGCGAATGGGGGTGGGAGGGTGAGTTATTAGGTGGGATGGAGGAGGTTTGGCTGGGTGTGGGAGGGAGGGAAGGAGGGAAAAGTGCTGGTGGGGGGGATTCGGATGCGCAGATCCATGTGACGGGAAGGGCAAAGAAGCATCTATCTGATCAACTGGCGTCGAGTGGGAATCGAGCGGTATTTCGGCGGGCGAGAGGCGGACGCGGAGCTTCCGTTCGGGCCGAGAAAAGCGAAGCCGGGTAGCATTAGCTGCGGGCCGCAAATGTATGTCAATATCCATGAGCTACATGGATATCACATTGTCTGTGATTGGGCGCTACGTTACGGCATTACGCCTTGGCATGTCTACTTTCTTGCCGGACGAGAAGCGGCATGCATCCGGACCGATCAACGGGAGGGGCAAGGCGGGGTCGGCTATGTGAGCGTTGACAGCCGAAAGAGCCTACCTAGAAAAGCTACAAGTGGTGGGAAAAAGCGCTGAGGGGCAGGAACGTCAGAAACGCCAATGACAGGAACGATAAGCAGCAGCAACAGGCATGCGTGCCAAGGAAGCCACACCTTAACCTCCACCAGCCCCCAGCACCTCCACCTCACATCCCCACCATCAATTTCGAACATGTCGGCTTCGGACAGCAGCACTCCCACCCGGACGGAAAGTGGATTTCGTACGAGAAGTGTTGGCAGACACCCGACTGTGCGTGAAGGATCAGAGCAGGGAGCAGCCACAGATCTCCGCCAACTCTCACTATAGCCGACGTCGTAAAAACTCATGATCATGTCGATCGCACTGTCAAGAAACAAGCACCTGGCAAGCACGCGACCAAGCCATACGGACAATTTGTGCAGGCGGCCCGCCCGACCCAACCGGTTCCACGCGAGTGGCACGCCACGCGGCGGGATTGGCGGCGGCTGCGAGACGAGTGGTTGTGCGGCGTGGGGAAGGCGAATCCTCTCCGCATTTTTTGCACAAAGCACGCGCTCGGCCGAAGTCGGCTATGGCCGCTCCCGAAGCCGACCGTTTCTCCTGAACCGGTGCAGCCCCCGGTCCGCTGCCGTGCAATAAGGCCTCTCGCATTATGCGGCAAAGCTCGTGCACAGCCGCCGCGGGACCGCCTGAGTCAGCTCCCATCCCCAAACAACCTCCATCCAAACGGCTGTTCGACCCAACCTTTGCTGCTATGCTTGAGCCAGGTCCGTTTCTGACGTGAGCCCGATGGGACTTCGCGGCAGCCACCAGCCCTCGTCGCTTGCCGCAGATAGGAAAGGAGGCAGCGGTCAATCGAAACGGCGCCATGCAGATCATCCGTGGGGACGATCCCTAACCCGCTGGTGACCCTATTCCTCCTTGGATGTGCCCTGCACTATACACGCGGCCAGCATGCTTAGCTTCCCCGCGGCACGCCCTCCATTATTTAACTTGACCCTCCCGCCGCCAGCCCTCGCCTTCCACAAACCATCTGCCTCTTACGCCACCATGGCCGTCATAGTCCAATCCGCCGCTCTGGGGCTGGGAGCAGCTGCCTTGCTGCTGGTATGGCCTTCCCGTCTCCACCTGTTCCACCTGCTTACCTCTGCCGCCAGATCTCCTACGCCATTGGCAGCGCCATCTACAACATATACTTCCACCCACTACACAACTTCCCCGGACCCAAATTAGCCGCCGCCTCCAAGATTCCCTACGCGCTGAACCGCTGCCGCGGGCTCCAAAGCAAATGGACCAAGGCAATGCACGACAAGTACGGCGAGGTCGTCCGCCTGGCTCCCGACCAACTCTCCTTCACCTCGGTCGAGGCGTGGAGAGACATCTACGGCCACAAGGTTGCAGGCAAGGGCGGGATGCCTAAAGGCAAGCATTACGCCTCCACTCTCGCCACCCGCGGCTGACCAGCAATCAGACTTGAGATTCTACGGACCCGACAGCGCTGGATTCAACGGAATCATCAGGTGAGTTTTGTCGACGCACGGGGCAGAAGCAGGGAAAAAGATATATATACGCATCTCCGCATAGTGCGATCTTCAGTGGCGCCTCCCCCCCGGATCCACCCCACTGACTCGTCCCAACCACCAACAGAACCAACGACGAGGACCACGCCCGGCACCGGCGCCTGCTGGCGCACGCCTTCTCGGACAAGGCCTTGCGCGAGCAGGAGCCGCTGATCAACAAGTACGTCTCGCTCCTCGTCGCCAAGCTATCCGACGTCACGCAGAGCGCGCTGGCGGTCGACATGGTGCGCATGTACAACTACTGCACCTTCGACATCATGGGCGACCTGGCCTTCGGCGAGCCGCTGGGGCTGCTCGAACAGTCCGACTACACGCCGTGGGTCGCCGCCATCTTCGGCACCATCAAAACCGGCGTGCTCATCGCCACCATCACCAACAACTTCCCCACGCTGGGCGCCGCCATCCGCCGCTTCTGCATCCCCGCCGCCCTCGTCGAGAAGCGCGCGACGCACCGCCGCTTCGCCGAGGCCCGCGTCGACGCCCGCCTCGCCAACGCCGCGCACAACGAGCGCCCCGACATCTGGACCTTCGTCCTGCGCCACGCCGCGTCCGAGAAAGACGACGCCGCCGGCAAGGGGCTCCGCCTCGAGGAAATGCACGCAGACGGCTCGACCCTCATGGTCGCCGGCACCGAGACCACGGCCACCCTGCTGTCGGGGCTCACGTACCACCTCCTGCGCCACCCGGACAAGCTCCGCGCGCTGGCGACCGAGATACGCGACGCCTTCGCGCGGCCGGAAGACATGGACATGGCGTCCCTCGCCCGCCTGCCGTACCTGCACGCCTGCCTCGAAGAGGGGCTGCGCATGTATCCGCCCGTGCCCGTCGGCCTGCCGCGCATCGTGCCGGCCGGCGGCAGGGTGGTGTGCGGGAAGCCCGTGCCGCAGGGGACGAGCGTGTATTTGAGCCACTACGCTGCGTATCGGTCAGCGAGGAATTTCTGCGAGCCGGATGCGTTTGTGCCGGAGAGGTGGTTGGGGCGGGAGGAGGGCGACGGGGAGGGGCGCAGGGATCCGAAGTACGCGGAAGATGTGCTGGCGGTTGTGGAGCCGTTTAGTTATGGGCCAAGGAATTGTATCGGGAAGAAGTGAGTAACTCCCATGCTCTCTTTCAAGTGGGCGGCGGTAACGCGAAGCGACGAAAACTAACCATGATCTCTACTCAGCCTTGCCTACCACGAGATGCGCCTCATCCTCGCCAACGTCCTCTGGCACTTCGACCTCGACCTCTGCCCCGAAAGCAAGGACTGGATGGATCAGGAGGTCTACACCATCTGGGAGAAGGGGCCGTTGATGTGCAAGCTCAAGCCCGTCGTGCGGGACTAAGAGAGAGTCGCCGTTCTCTCTCTCTCTCTCTCTCTCTCTTTTTTTTTTCGGCTGCTTCTTTCTCGCGGGGTATGCACATAAAGTGGAGAGGGGTTGAAGGGAAGGGAGGGAGGGAGGAAGAGGAGTTGTTCGGACGAAGCGGAGAGGTGGGGGAGAGACGAGTAGAAGAGAGATGGGGAGTTTGTTCTGGGAGGGAGTGAGGGAGTGAGTCAGAGTAAGGATGGCGAGGGCAAGGTGGTGTGCATGGCTAGCTAGTGGAGAGGAGAGGAAGGAGGGTCGAGACAGTTATTTCCTCTGGACGGTTGTTCCTTTTTCTTTTCTTTTTTAAACAGCAAGCAAGGAGCACCTGCGGCCTCGGCGAGAATTGACATAGGTGTTATTTGGGCCTTTCCACTTTTCGCGAGAGACGAGGAAATCCGGAGCCATGCATGCATGTATGGCCTACAAAATCGACAAGTCTGCTCGAGTGCACTTTTGTGCTTTCCGCCACCTGATTGTCTGCTGAGAGCGAGTCATGTGCCTACAGCCTCCCTTCACATGTCAACATTGCGATGATGTGACCGAAACGGGGGGGAAGGGAGTTCGTAAAGGAAATGAACCAGTCAGGCAACTCACCAATCAGTTACCGTTCCAACAAAGACAGACCCCTTAAGCCCAAGCACAACAACACCACACCTCCCCAAACCGCATTCGCAGCAAGACGCGCGTAAGCTTTTCGGACAATCAACATCCTTGATTAAGATATCTATGTCCTATTATTTTTTGGATTTTCTTTTTTTCTTTTTTTGTTCACTCCCATTTCCTCTCGTTTTCCTCCCCTCTCCCTTCCCAGCCTGCCTCCGGCGGTGATGTTGGTATGAGTGTGTGTGTCTGCCTCCTCCCCTTCCTCTCTCTGTGATCATCCACCACTCCTTTTCCGTTCCTTCCATAACCGGTGATTTGTCCCATGGAAGTTCTATCCAGGAACGCTTTCATCCCCCCTCTCCCACCCTACGCCTTCTTCAGCAGTGTGCAAGAGTTTGAAAAAAAAAAAAGGAAATGATGATGACCAGTGAAATGGTAATCATGACGATGATCACGACGACAAGCGCAAAGCCCGCCACCTGTCATGCGAAAGTGCCTTGCTCCCCTCCACCAACCAATAAGTAGATGGGAAACCCTTTTCTCCACGTCGCCGAACCGAAGTTGAATGTGTGAAAGACAATTCCGACCAGCGATGAAAAAGTAGTTCCCCGTGACGCCCCGTTTTTTGACCATCGATGAAAAGCCGTGGGGGTATCATCGAAAAAAAAAGAGACCGTCAACCCAAAATGAGACTCCAGTGATGTCGGTCGATTCCTCCCTTAATCCATGCGCGTGCTCTCTTTCTCTCTCTCCGCGTAATGTTTCCTTCAATGGTGGTGCCAGAGATAAAAAAGGGGAAATGCAAGCGGCAAGTGTGCCGTGTGAATGTGAAAGAGGCTGACGAGGGAAACTGAAGGAAGAAGCAGCAGAAGAAATGAGGGAATTAGTACGATGGTGGGGTTGACACGCCAGGGGCCCGGAATCTCCGTGAAGAATTGAAACAATCTCATGAAGGCTTCAGAGGTCTTCGCGCGAAGAATATCCTAGGACAGCTGACGCGTTTCCCCCAACCAACGCAGTAGGTAATATGTACGAGTGAACAACGAAAAGGAGACCCCGAAAACGCCTACGAAATAAGCAAATAGGAACGCCGTAGGTGCAGGACCGTAGAGCCCCCGAAGCGCCAAAGCGTAACCCATGACCCAGGAGAAACAGCCATACCAGCCAGGAAAACCGGCAACCCTTCATGCTAAGCCCGAGATCACAGAACGTGCCGAGGCCATAAAGCATGACGCTAAAAGAGCCCGTGGTAACCACCCAGTGCCAACGCTCCCGATCAAACTCCGAAAAAGGAAAGGAAAAGACAACAGTGCTGAAGGAAAAGACGAGAAAAGAAACCAAAGCAAGAGGATCGCGGTCGATGGTGCTCTAAAACAATTACAGAGGTATCTTGAAATCCTTAGGTAGCAGAAATTCCGGACATCGATAATTGTTCGTCCGTTAAAGGGGCCAAAAGGGACTTGCATGACTCTATATAGTCTGGATGCAGAAATCATAGAGTCGACGAATCCGGAAATAAAAGGCAAAGCTCCGGATCCAAGATGTTCGCAGCACCAAAACGCCGGCTCGATTACGTATCTACAAGCTGAAGCTTGAGAAGGCGCTTCAAATCATTCTCCATAAGCTTCGTGTCGGCGGCAGGGGATTGGTCACGGGGCGTGTCAGCAGCCGTCGTGTGGGTGAAAGGCGACCTCAAGCCAGGGTGGTGCGTGTATGGCGCGGCAAGAGAATCCTGCATGCCCGCCTGCTGGATGTGCGTGTTCAAGAAATCGCGCGAGAAAGCCGAAGGGTCGGGCTTGCCGGCCGCGGGGCGAGAAGGTGTGGCGGGAAGAGGCGCAGAGTGGGTCACCGGAAGCTCCACGCGGTTGTGGGTCGAAGGAGAAGAGTCCAGCTCCTGACGGAGGGCCGAGGAACGCTTGGCAGAATCGCCCTTTGCGGCCTGGAACAGAGGCGAGAGATTGCGATTACCATAATAATAAGGATTCGCCTCCAAGTTGATCTGGCCTGCAGGAGTACGCGGACCGCCAGAAACCTGTCTGGGTCCGGGACTTGGGCGATAGAAAGGAGACGGGGTGTGGAAATCCTGGCCGTTCTGGGGAGGAGTTCCAGCGAATCCGTTTGCCAAAGGCGATTGGGCAGCCGGTTTCTTGGAAGCAGAAAACAAATCCTTCAGGGCCTGAGGGTAGGACTCGGACTCTTGGGCGGCCCGAGGAACGTCCGAAGGTGCGGACGTCGTCCTAGTCGCAGACATGCGGTGAGCCGGCGAGGGGGACGACGCCTTGGGCGTGATCGCTGCGCCGCTGTCCATTTCCATGTTGAACATGCCATGCTTGTTGTTGTTGGAGGCATGTCTCATGTGGTTGCGTGCATTGGCCGGGGCGGGGCTCTTGCCAGGAGGGGTAGCAGTGCTCAAGAGGCTGGCCTTCCTCGCCTTCTCTTCGCGGTCTGCCTTGAAGAAGAGATCCAACGGAGACTGCTCGGCTTGCGGGCGTGCAAGAATCCGATTGACAGGGGTGGCTCCGGCAAGCGGCGGTGACTCACTCTTCTCGCTGGTGCCGCTGCTGTCCGATTCCTGTTCCAAACGCGTCTGCATCGTCGCAGGGGCGTTGTTTGCGGGAACAGACTTGGAAAAGAATTTGGGCATTGGCAGCGACGAAGCGGCGGGCGACGCGTGGAATGCGGGGCCGGCATAAGCGCTGTCTTTGGCAGGAGTCGCGGCGGCTAGCATGCCGTTCTGCTTGGGCGGGGAGCCACCTTGGCCGGGCGTGGACTGCCGGTCGCGACGGCCGCCACGACGGTTCTTGTTGTTCATCGCAGCAGCAGGGCTGTCAGAGACAGAGCCGTCGAAGCGGTTCGACTTCCTCCCGTTCTGCTGTTCATTGTGGCCGGCGCTCATGTAGCCTTGCACCAGGGCAGTGTCGGACGCACTCGGATTAGGGTGCGCAAGGCGCTGGTTGTTGTCGTAGTTGTTGCGATTCCTGCCCTGACGGCGCTGGTTTGATCTCGCAGGGGTCGAATATGAGTCTGCGGGGTTGGAGATTGACCGGGCGGGTGTTTCACTCTTGGTGTGACGGTGGGGAGCCTTGGAGGCCTTGGAGGGCGTTGTCATGACCTCGGACATGGCGCGTTTGTCGCGGCGAGATGGAGAGTAGATGGAAGTCGTAGGAAAGCGGTCGCGCGACTGTGGAGTTGAAGGTAGATGGCGGGTGACGTAGTATGAGCCGACGTTTGTTATGTGTGTGTTCGGAGGTACGGTGGGGGGCGGGAGGTCGATTTCGTTCGTGGGGTGGATGGCGCGCAAGTGGTGGACATGTATAAGAATGAGGATGCGGTGGTAGAAAGGCTGGCTTGAAGCTTCATGGCCAGAGAGAAGGCGGGTTGGTGAAGTGGTGCGGTCGCGGGAAGGGCAGGCCTTGGGCCGCTTCGCTTCTTGTTGCGAGGAGGCGAAGTAGCCGGCCCCAGACGGGTTTAGCGCCGGAAGGCGCAGCCTAAGCCTTGCTGCCCGTCGCCGACGCAGGCAGCGCAGGCGGGCGAGCTCCGCCCGCCGTGGTACTGCTCGACCGCCGCTCACAGCGACCTCAGTCCACAGCTGCCTGTTTGCCGCAAGCATCTGCTTTCACGATACATTCTCCTCCATCCTCACCTGCGACGCGGGACTCTGGCCACCCGCCCACACACCGATCCGCCGACGTTTGCGTTCGCCCCGCCATCCTCCGAGCAGCGTCATCCACCACCACCAACCTCCATTCCTGCAGACCAGCACTGCAGCCCGCTCCAGTTTTCCCGACCGCAACGCTTCCGGTACTCCACCATGGCCGACGTCGACATGACCGACGCGCCCACTGCGCCGGCGAAGACCAAGACCTCCAAGGCCGGCGGCGAGGGTGCTGGTGAGAAGAAGAAGTTTGAAGTCAAGAAGGTATGGAACACGCATTTGGAGCTCGGTAAGAGCAATCATGGATGCTAAACTTCTGCAGTGGAATGCGGTTGCTCTCTGGGCCTGGGATATTGTCGTCGACAACTGCGCCATCTGCCGCAACCACATCATGGACCTCTGTAAGTGCTCTCGTTTGACTTTGCGAGCCAACATTAACAGCTATTGTAGGCATCGAGTGCCAGGCCAACCAGGCTTCCGCGGCGTCCGAAGAGTGCACCGTGGCATGGGGTATCTGCAACGTAAGAGTCTATCCGGATTGAATCACCAACGCGCATTGCTGACATACGCGTAGCACGCATTCCACTTCCACTGCATTTCCCGTTGGCTCAAGACCCGTCAAGTCTGCCCTCTGGACAACCGTGACTGGGAGTTCCAGAAGTACGGCCGTTGAAGACGTTCATCAAACACGCAAAGATTCAGGCAGTTTCGAAAGATCGCCGTGCTCCGCGCACTGATCCATGCGCATACAAGGGGAAAACTATTTATGGCTGTGACGACGGCGGGAAAGTGGCGGTGCACACAATGGCGTTACAGGGTTGCAAACAGCGCAACAGGTCTATTACAGCGTGATGGGTATCGGATACGAGGTACGAGGTTCTGTAGAGTGAGACTCAAACAAGACTTCATTTATTGCGCCAACGCCTCCCATAATGTGATCGGCGTCCGACCCTTCTATGGCAACGATCTCATGTCACCTCAACCTCTATGCCGCCCAGGCCGGTGGATTGCGGAGGCAGCCAGTTGACAGGGTTCTTGTTGAAAAAGGGCCAAGGCGGAACTACGGCGACAAAGGTAAGGACGGCACCGCCGAGGAGGATGCGCAGGGCAAGGGCAATGTCTTGGGTGGAGTAGCCGACGACAAAGGCGACAATCTGGGTGGAGTCAGAGAAAGGCTCAGAATTGCGGTAAAGGCGAGGGCTTACGCCGGCGGTAGTGAGCAGCGCGGTGGTCAAGAGCTCCGCAAGACGCTGGCCATCAAAGTCCTGGAAGAAAGTCAGCAGGAATTGCGGAGACATGTGGTCGCGTAACACACAATCTGGCCCTCAAAGAGGTCGCGCGCCTTTTCCAGCAGGTCGTCAGCCATGGTAGGCGCTTTCGGGGTGCAGAGCAGCGGTCGAGAGCGGGCGATGATGAAGCTGAAGCTACGTCGCCGCAGCTCGGGCCGGAACGCGAATGCCGCTTGAGGCCCCGCACGGGTCAAGTGGAACGAAATGATTGGGCTCTCGCCAGGCACGGCGGGCGCTGAGCCGCCTCAAGTCATGGCATTCGTATCGTCGACAGCGGTCTGCAGCAGTTCTTTACGCAAAAGATAAATGACTCACATGCGCAACGGCAGCACGGAGTCCGCGGGCCACTCAAAGGGCGCCGATTTCCCGGGCCGTCGCCTTTGATGGGGTGCTGGGTCGAGAGGGCGAGCCCGCTTAGGCTAAGACAAGCTCTTGCGCTGCCGGCTGCCGCCCGTAACGAGCCAAGCAGAAATCTTTCAGCTGTGGTTTCCGCCGCCGCCCTCCTCCCTTCCACTACAACACTCCTGTCCGCCGCGGACTCCTTTGAAAACCCCCACTACTCGCGTTCTGTTGAACCTATGCGCCGCTGCTGTTAAAGCGCCTGCCCCCGCATCGATACCTCAGCCTCTCCGTCCCCTGTGGGCTGGCGTCGACGTCACGCACGGTCTAAAACACCGGACGACACCCCGTAGCCGTGGTGACCGGTCGCTCCCACTGACCTGACCTATTGCGCCTAGTCGTGCGCCCAACGGCCTCTCGCCCCCTCGTCATTTTACCCCCGACCGTTGCAACCCAGGCGCCGCGGCGTCTTTCGTCATAAACACCACCAAGTTGGCGGGCACTCAGGTTCTCGGCTTCTCTTTCATTTACCCCCTTCTCGGCCCACGCATTAGGGTCTGCGGGGCCGATACTAAGCCGTAGGTCTGCTGGGATTCCGGGCTTTGATCGTCACTGACGTAGGACGCACAGCCCATAACTGGTCTCCAGTCGCATCCACGCCGCTTACTTGCGCTGACCACAAACACTCTTTTCCCGTACGCTCTCGGTGGCGTCGGCGGAGGTACTTGTTTACCTCAAAGGAATTCCCACGGCTTAGTGTAGGGAAGAACCCTACGCGAAGCCAACCAGTCAAGTTGACCGCCCACACGCGGTGAGCGCCCACAAGCGGCTCGCCAGGCACAAGTCGCAAACCGGACGCCGGACTCCTGGATCGTCGCGCGCAACGCCCGAACAGACCTGCCCCGCCATACTTTTTACGCGACACCTCAAGAACCAGGAGCTCCCCATCCAGCCAGCAAAATGACGGACACTCCAAGGTCGGAGCACTACCCCACGCGGTTCAGCACCCCGGTGTCTGAACTTGACGACCACCGCCACCAGCAAGCATCAATGCCGCGCGTAGACAATGCCAGCCCCGCGCGCTCGCGCCGCGGCACAGTCACGAGCATTGCCGCCCCTAGGCCCGCACGGCCGGATCTCCTTTCCGTGAACAACGCCCTGGAGCGCCAAGGCATGATTGCAAGGGACTTTGAAAATGCAATCGTGGACGACGACAAGAGCCCCAGCGAGAATGGAGAGAACAGCAATGCCTTCTTTGGACGCCGCGGTTCTGTGAGCCCGATGGCAAGGAGGGACACTTTCCGTCGGCTTCGAGATTCGCAGCCGGACGGCCGTCCGAGATCGCGCGCTTCCACCAAATCCTCCGACTCCGTGTCGCCACCGAACTCTGTGGACGCATTCGCCGACCCACGGCGCCGAGACCGCGCAGGCACCATCAACAGTCAGCGCCCACCGTCGGACGTGGATCTGCGTCTGCAGCGCACCATCTCGCAGGCCACCAACCTGCGCCGCCCAACGTTCAGCGAGGAAAGCCGCCATGGCACTGTCAAGGATGAGACCATGTCGCGACGCAGTTCTGTCGAGGAAGATGTGTGCTTCCCAGTGGAGGAGAGCAGCAACACGTACCGGATTGATTTCGAGGAGCTCGAGGAGTTCGTTGCCACGAACCAGACCAAAACGCCCGTTATCCCGCTGTCACGGAAGCAAAGCAAGGCCAGCATGAATTCGCAGCGCTCGAAGCAGAAGGTCTTCCACGATCTTCGCCGCAAACAATCTGCCCAAGAGATCGCCAAAAGTGCTGGAGATGGCTTCGAAAACTTTCCGCAGATTGTAGACAGTGGCACCGACGTGGAGGACGAGAAGGTCGACGTGCACATTGAGAACCCAGGCCATGTGACGGCCCTGCACGAGCAACACGTCAACAGATGGGCTTTCTTCTCCTCCGAGCTGGACGATACCATCCACGCGGCGGACCTGGGAGGACTTCTTATGCCTGGAGAGAGGTTTCGCGATCTCTTCGAGCTCCCTCCGGACGCTGGAACATGGTGGCTTGACATGCTTAACCCAACCGAGGAAGAAGTCTTTGCAATCTGCAAGGCTTTCGGAGTACACCCTCTCACTCGCGAGGATATCCTCACCCAAGAAGCACGCGAGAAAGTGGAGCTCTTCCGGGCTTACTACTTTGTCTGTTTCCGTTCATTCTACCAGATGGACAAGGAAAGCGAGGACTTCATGGAGCCTGTCAACGTTTACGCCATTGTCTTCCGTGAGGGCCTGTTGACCTTTACCTTTGTGCCGAACCCGCACGCTGCCAACGTCCGGAAGAGAATTGGTCGGCTCAAGGACTACATTGCCCTCAGCTCTGACTGGATCTGCTATGCAATGATGTAAGGACCCTGCTGTAGCAACTCGGGGCTCAGTTTGCTAACATAATCCCAACAGCGACGAGATTGTTGACAGTTTCGGTCCCGTGATCCGCGACATTGAACACGAGACCGACGCCATCGAGGATCAAGTTTTCACTGCACGCGCCGAGGACTCGCGCGCAATCCTGCGCGCCATTGGCGAATGCCGCAAGAAGGTCATGTCGATGATGCGACTTCTGGGCGGCAAAGCCGATGTCATCAAGGGCTTCGCCAAGCGCTGCAACGAGCAATACAGCGTTGCGCCTCGTGGTGACGTCGGACTCTACCTCAGCGATATCCAGGACCACGTCGTCACCATGATGAGCAACCTGTCCCATTTCGAGAAGATGCTCTCGCGCAGCCATTCCAACTATCTAGCGCAGATTTCGGTCGACAATCTGAGTCAGGGCAACGGTATCAACGAGATGCTTGGCAAGATCACCGTCATTGGTACCATACTCGTTCCACTCAACTTGATCTGCGGTCTCTTCGGCATGAACGTGCCCGTTCCAGGTGTCAACAGCAACAACCTGGGCTGGTTCTTTGGCATCCTTGGGGTCATGTGCGCGTTCGTTGTGTCTTGCCTGTTGGTCGCGAAGAAGATGCGATACGTATGAGAACACGCCTGTCGACGATGATGGTCCTGGGGACCTTGGGCAGCACTTCGGTATCTTTCCCTTTGTCTTTTACTTTTGGTCTGTTCCTCGCCTAGTATTCGCCTACTCGTGTCTTTTGGAGGCAACTCTACTATTGGATGATATAGATCCAGTTTTACCCCCTTTTCCTTCTCTCCTGCTGTATTGATCTGTACGTTTGCATCACTAGCCTTTGCTTCTTTTTTGATTTTTCTTGATTGTTTAGTGTTCTTGGCGTCGATGGTAGAAAATAACTTGGGATATACCTACACTTGGGGGACGGTGGCGTGAGTTGGCTGATCACGGAGGCGTCTGTGTGGGGGGTGGTCTGCTGCATGTACCTCATGCTACGTACAAACGAAGTAATACTTGCGCACTTGCAACATATCTGTCTCGTACATGGCCTTCATCATCCGCAATCTGTGGTACGTACGGGAAATATCGCCGGGCTTACCTCACTTTAGTGATGAGACTGCCGCTTCACCCATCATCAGTCATGCATTCAACGCTACTAGGAGAGTATTCCCCACATTGAGAGGTGTATCCTGGTGTTACACGAAGCAACGTAAGCTTGAAGAAAATCAAGCAGATATATATGTACAGTAAGCCGCCTGAGAACTCATTGATTTGGGCTTGGTAAGATGCTAATGAACAATCGGGCTAAAGAAACTACCAATTGACACTTGCGAAATGGGGAAATTGGAGCCTGGTATCGTAGAAGGTCTGTCGCTTAGACTCGGAGTCGTGGGCACAATTCGCCCAGTTGACTTGGAGGATGCAACATCCTAGCAAACGCTAAGCGACCATTGACCAATCACTTCGCATGATATCTTGGTGCCTGCAGACACGCCCCACCTTGGTAGTTTCACGGGGATGCGGCTGCTGTTGCCTGAACTCTCCAAGGTGCTCTTGCGATCCCGAGATTGAATACGCGTATTCGATGGACGCCATACACAGCTTCCCGCTGCGTCTCTTGAAGACACGTACACAGGATGAAGCATTGATGGCATCCGGTGTCCATCAATCAGTACAACGTGTTATCATATCGTAGCATATTTAAAGCTTGCCGTCCTCCAACACTTTCATCAACATCCTCACTCCTATCAATCTCCAGAACCATCACGACAAGCCAAGAAACGAAAATGCCGACCTTCGAAGAGACAATCGACAAAGCCACCGCATGGGACGGCCACACAGACAACCGCACCACCCACGGCATCGTCTGCAAAGCCATCAACAGCGACGGTACCTCCTCCTTCCACCACCACCCCCACCACCCCCACCACCAACTAACCCCCCACCCTCCCACACAGGCACCACCCTCCTCGCCCACGCCTCGGGCACCACGCACCCCTCCTCACCTTCCTCCCCCGCCATCACCCCCTCCAACACCTTCCACCTCGCCTCCTGCACCAAACTCCTCACCTCCATCTGCGCCCTCCAATGCGTCGAGCGCGGCCTCATCGGCCTCGACGACGCCCTCGACGCCTGGCTGCCCGAGCTCTGCGCGCTGCCAATCATCACCACTGCATCCACCACCACCACTGCCACCGCCGCCACCACTTCGAACCCGGAAACGCCCGCCGAGTCCGCCTTCACCTTCACCTTCACCCCGCGCTCCACCCCCCTCACCCTCCGCCACCTCCTCACCCACACCTCGGGCCTCGCCTACGCCGCCCTGCACCCCGTCATCAACGCGTGGCGAGCGGCTACCGGCGGCGGCGCGGGTCCTGGTGCGCCGGACGCAGCGGGCGACGTCGTAAGCGACTGCAGCGTGCCATTCGTGCACGAGCCCGGCGAGGGGTGGACGTACGGCACTGGTCTCGACTGGGCGGGGAAGCTGGTGGAGAGGTTGAACGGGGCTCCCGCTGCCGGTGCTGGTGCTGGTGGTGGGGAGGAGCCGGCGGCCACCGTCACGCTGGAGGCGTACATGAGCGAGAACATATGGGCGCCGCTGGCGCTGCGCGACTCGACGTTCCTGCTCGCGGCGCGGCCGGACGTCGAGGCGCGGCTAGTCGCGACGGCGGAGAACGCGTTTCCGCCGTCTCGCGGTCTGCAGGCGCGCGCGGAGGGCCCGACGACATGGCCGCCGCGCCGGCCGCGAGATTGCTTAGGGGGCGACGGCATGTACTCGTCGGCGGGCGACTACGTCGCGGTGCTGCGGGACCTGATGCGGGAGGAACCGAGGTTGCTGAAACGGGAGACGGCGGACCTGCTGTTCGCGCCGCAGCTGGGCATGGCGAGCGAGGGCGCCCGGCGGGATCTCAAGGCTGCTATGGAGGTTATGGGGGTTATTTGGGGCGGGAAGGTGCCGGAGGGGGTGAGGTTGGATTATGGGCTTGGCGGGTTGCTGTATGTGGATGGCGATCCGGAGACGGGGATGCGAAGCGGGACGCTGACGTGGGCGGGGAATGGCAATACGTTGTGGTTTTTGAATAGGGGTGAGGATGGGGGGAAGGGCGTTGCGGCGTTTTTTGCGACGCAGCTCTTGCCGTCGGGGGGGCCGGAGATATCGGGGCTTGTCAGGCTGTTCATCCAGGAGGTTTGGAAGCGGGCGGAGTAGGTGTGTATGTTCGATGGTGGAGTACTGTTGGAGGCTCTTAGCGATGTCGGTATAAAGGTTGTCTGCTTCCATTGATACTGGGAACTGTTGCGGCACTCCTTATCCTGTTTGCTTTCTTAAACCACGCAGGCGCCGGTACAAACTAAGCAGAAATATCATGATAGCGTCGTGCAACAACCATCCACCCTACAATTCGACGTCCCAAAGACTAAATGAGTCAATGAAACCATCACATTCGCAACAGCCCCCATAGCAGATGCTTTCATCCCGCTAGGGGCGGCTCGCACAGCTTGGTGAGCGTAAAGGGAAAGTGTAACGATCAAACATTATCCACTACACCGGATTCCGCCATGAAGGCGTCAGTGAGAGCAAAAGAGTACTTGAGCTTGAGTACCGAGTTCATTGGCGCGTACAGCCTTCCCACGTTATGTCTGTGATAGGGAAGCAGAGGCGGCGAAGGCAGCAGAGGCAGAGTTGGTCCGCTCTGCAGCATATACAATGTAGACTAGACGTCAAGGCACCGATGACTTCGGCATGGTGGAAAACTGCGGAGATAGGCGAGGTTTGTGATTCAGCCGCATATGCACAGATCCACCTTCCTCCGCGGCTACGTGTTCAGAGCTCGTTAGCTGAGCCAAACATCCGCCCACTTGGTTTTGCTGTTATTACCTTACTTTGAAACCTCAGCCTTTTGGTAAGCTAGGTGATTGGCAATTAAGTCAAGCCGGGAGGCGTGTATGCAATATCCTCTATGCCGTTTCTGTGCGACATTGTGTAGATCCACAGAAGCGCTCGTCAAAATTGACAGGGGTAACTCAGGAAGTGGCCCCTCCACATCGCTAAACAAACCCTTTTGGCCAATTCTTCGAATTCGGCATGTGTTCCGAGTACTGGCTCCATTATAACGTATGTAAGTTTCTCTAGCCGCAGATTTCCGATGATGTTGGCCCCCATGTTGGGCTATGTTACAAATACCCGTTGCTGCCCGACTTTTGTACGGCATATCGCCCACGACATTCCAACGCCGATTGTTCTGCCTTTGCGGCTACAAAAATTGCACGTCTTGTTACAGTCTTGTCCGAGACACGTGGTAACACCTTCTATGGACGCCCACAATGTCAAGCAATCTAAAAAGGCCGGATCTTTATACGGTTGGATGGATATCTGTCCTTATTGTTGAGCGCACAGCAGCGACTGCGCTCCTTGACGAACGGCATGAGGAGCCGCCCGAATTCGAACAGCATCGCGCTGATGACAACTCCTATACCTGGGGTCGGATGGGAAAACACAACGTGGTGATCGCGTCGTTTGAGGATGGTGACAGCGGGACGAATTCTGCTGCGTTAGTGGCAGAACGCATGCTTCTTTCACTACCACACATCAGAGTTGGTCTTCTGGTTGGTATTGGCGGCGGCATACCAAGTGTCCGCCGTGACATCCGCCTTGGAGACGTTGCAGTCAGCCAGCGGAAGGATTCAAGCGGAGGTGTCGTCCAGTATGATTTTGTAAAAGTCAAGCCAGGACAGAAGCGCGAACGCAAGGATTTCCTTGGAAAAGCTCCTGGCGTACTCCTCAAGGCAATGGGCGCTCTTAAGACTGAGCACGAGCTCCAACCATCCAAAATATCGAAGTTTCTGGACGACATGATCTCGAAATACCCAAAACTGGCCGAGCCAACCGACGACAGAGCTGGGTTCATATTCCCAGGATCTGACGTGGATCGACTGTTCAAGGATGACTATCCACACCTAGGTGGAGATGACTGCCAAGTGTGCGATGAGGGTCAGCTTTTACCAGCTCGAAACAAACGAACCGCAAACCACCCGAAGATCCACTACGGAATCATTGCATCCGGCAACACAGTTGTGAAGGATGCTGTCAGCCGGAGGAATCTCATCGAGCACCTTTCTGAGGACTGTATTTGCTACGAAATGGAGGCTGCAGGCCTGATGAACAACTTTCCCTGTCTCGTCATCCGGGGAATTTGCGACTACGCGGACTCCCATAAAAACGACCAGTGGCATCCATATGCTGCGGCTACAGCAGCTGCATTTGCGAAGGAACTCCTTGATTTTGTTCCGCAGAGCGCGTTGGAGAAGACTGAAAAAGCAATCGAAGCTGTCAGAGACATCGCACAGGATGGTTAGTAAAACGACCTTCATTTTGTCTTCATTCGAAATCAAGCATATTGGAAATCCTGTGTATAAATTTGCAGACTGTTTCCCAGGCGGATCCTTGAGCGGAGCCGTTATAATGGGAGGGTTTCATACGGAATCTGTATATGTACCAACGATACTGCTTGATTCATGTTTTACGGCGTACATGTCACCATTTAAAGCTTTGGTTTTGTTGAAGTGTGGTAAAACTGACAAGAGTAAAGTCAGTGAGCGTTTGACCAAAGTCGAAGCAATCACGGAAGACATAAACTCAACCCTTCACGATCAAAATCTTGACGACTGGTTATCACCGCCTGATCCATCCATCAACTACAACGAAGCGAAAAAGAAGCGCCACAAAGACACTTGTCAGTGGTTTCTGCAAAGCAAGATCTTCGAACAATGGAAGAGGACACCAGGTTCGTTCATCTGGATTCATGGCCTTGTCGGGTGTGGCAAAACGGTCCTCAGCTCTGCTATCGTTGATGCTCTTCACGAGGACGCCGAGGTACGGAGGACTGTCCTTTACTACTTCTTCGACTACAAAGAAATTGCAAAGCAGTCTCTTGATGGCATGATCCGCTCCCTCATATGCCAACTCTATCCAGCTTCCAAGGAGACTCAACAGCTGCTGATGAAAGTCTTCTCGTCCTGTCATCGTGGAACACATCAACCATCAACGGACTCACTGTGTGAGACCTTCCAGAATATGATAGTTAGCCTGGCTAACGTCTCTATCATTCTTGATGGACTGGATGAATGCCAGAAGAGAAATGAGCTTTTGTTTTGGATGCGAGACTTGGCAAAGTCCAAAATTCCAAATCTGCATGTCATTGGTGTGAGCCGGAGGGAACAAGACATTGAATCATTTGTCTCGCGCTGGATAACACCAGAATACGTGGTTGAGGCCACGGAAGACTCCATCAACAAGGACATACAAACTTTTGTTCAGCATCAAGTTCGAAGGGGCGACGGCCTCAAGATGTGGCAGTCATATCCAAAGCTACAGAAGGAAATTGAGACAACGCTGACCGAAAAGGCCAATGGAATGTAAGTCAACCACCGAGACATACCAATTCACCATGTCTTATACGATAAGTAGGTTTCGATGGGTTGAATGCCAACTCATTGCGCTGGAACATTGTCTGGATCCCTATGACATCAGACGGACGCTGGCATCTCTACCCACAACACTGGAAGAGACCTACGCTCGCACTATTCGCAACATACCTAAGAATTGGACCGAGAAAGCTGTCAGGCTTTTGCAGCTTCTCGTATACACAGACGAGCCACTCACAATTGAAGCTGGAGTCGATGCTCTGGCAGTCAATCTCTCGGAAAAACCTCACTTTGATCCTGAAAACAGAATGCCAGAGCCAAGGCTCCTGCTTCGGATCTGCTCAAGCTTGGTATCAACAACCATTCAAGAAGTGTCTTTTTACAAAAAGAAGGAGGTAGTTCGACTTGCTCATTTCTCTGTCAAGGAATACCTTCTTTCAGACCGGGTGGACCATATTATTCGGCACAGCATCGCTGAAATTCCAGCAAGATCATCGATTGTTAGAGTCTATCTGGAATATGTCTCACAAATTGGAAAGGACAGAATCGAAAACTTCATGGCTTTTCCACTAGTCGACTATGCATCTGGCTGGATAGATCACATCATTTCATCTGAGGTGGAAACCGCCGTTCAAGAGCGCATTTTGACTTTCTTCCTGGGAGAGCAACAAGCGTATCGAAAATGGAATACGTTGGTGGGCACAGCGGAAACAATATCCTCTACGAAAGTTGTAGCAAGTCCGCTCTACCACGCTTCGGCAGCCGGACTCAATAATACTGTCGAACGCCTCATCCAAAATGGAGCCGAATGCAATGAGAAACATATACTTGGCTCGCATTCCTGGAATCCACTTCTCATGGCAGCAGTCAATGGACACGAGAAGATCGTCCAGCTCCTCCTTGCGCACATGACAGATCCCAAAGAGACCTTGGCCAGTAACCCGAAGATATTAAGAGGCGCTGTTTGCAATCAACACTATAACACTGTGGAGCTTCTTCTCGAGCACGGTGCGAATCCTGATGAGAGACTTTCTGGCGAGTCTGCACTGTCTCGTGCCGTGAAGTTTCAGAACAGAAAGATGGTCCAACTTCTTCTCGAGCACGGTGCGAATCCAAATTATATTGTGGAATTCAGGCATTCGATCCTCACGAAAGCCATCACGGATCAAAACGAGGAGTTTGTGGAATTCCTTCTGAAATTGGGTTTCTACGAAAACCTGAAATCTGGTGAGGGCAAGTCCCTGCTCGGAGAAGCTCTTTTCAGGAACAACACGAGGATCATGCAGCTCTTTCTAGATCATCTAACGGACCCAAACGAAAGATTTGGTTCAATGCCAATTCTAACCTTCGCTGTCGCATCTGGAAATGAAAGCTTCGTCCGACTTTTTCTAGATTACGGTGCAGATCCAAACGTCAAAGTTGCCGGCCATACCATTTTGTATCGGGTCAAAGTTTGGACCAAGATAGTAGTCCCGGCGAAGATAGTTCAACTTCTCGTGGACCACGGCGCGATAGAGGCTTAGCTCGTGAGTGGGTGGCGGTGAGGTATTTCGGAGAGGGCATGGTGCATGTGTTGTTGTCGGGGAAGGGGGTGGGGGCGGTGCCCGAGAAGGGTGCCCGAGAAGGATGCGGTGGTGGAGGAGGTGGAGGAGCGGGCGTGGTTGCCGGAGCAGTTGTGGATTACGGAGGAGCGGGCGGTTCTTCCGCGGGATGTTGCTGATTTGTGGAAGCTGGGGTCGGGTTGGAATGGGTTACCGGCCTTAGCTTTCAATGTCTTATTGGGATTGTTCGTAGCTTCAACAGTGTCTGTTTCGTAGGATGATCGGTTGCGAATTTACACCCCCATGGAAATTTTAACAAAAATCAGGTAGCTAGAGAGAATTTCACATGCTACAGGTACCTTCCGGGAAACTTGGGGGAAGAGAAAGTTGAATGCAGAAAGGGAATCATATCTCATAGGCACATATCAGTCGTACTCATCTCTTACGCACTCGCGGTAACACCATCCCCAGCTGCTTCCTCCATTTCCCTCCGGATCCGCTCCCGCACCCTCACCAACGCCTTCCCCAGCAAATTCTCCCCCCACTCCTCCCTCGGCGTGCGCGCAGCATCACCCGCCGCAAAGCCGATCCCCCACACACGATCGAATTTCGACGCCTCGGCCAACTCCCTCTCGCCAGTGTCCAGCAGCATCTTCCGCAACGCCCCATTCTGGGTGAACTTCAAATAATTCCCTTCTTCCACGACTTGACTTTTGACTACACGCGCACGACCACCGACGTCAGCGACCCGCATCTGTCTCAGGATGTGTGAGAGCACGAGGGAGGGGAAGGGAAAAAAAAAAACAAATCACTCACCCCCATCCCACACGCCCTCATCGAACCCCTCCACCTTGCGGCCCAAGCTCTTCTGCTTCCGCGGTTCCCTGGTCGCCAAGATCTTGGCCGCGGCGCCGTCGTCGCCGGCGGTGCGCGCCTTGCGCCACATCATCCACTGCTCGGCGCAGTTGAACGTGGTGCCTTCGTGCGCGAACGGCGCCGCGTACCACTGGCACAGCCACCCGAACTCGGCGTCGTCCGCCTTGAAGAAGAAGATGGGCTTGACCATGGTTTTGGGTTGTGTGTATGACTCGCTTCGTTGTCGTTGCCTTGGTATGGGTGGTCCCGGTTGTCGGGACTCGGCAGCGCGGTTGGAACTGTTGGTGCGTGGACTTTTTTCTTTTTTTCGTGGACCCTTTGAGGTGTGCCGCGTGCGCGCTTTTTTTCTTTCTCGCTCTCTCTTTTGACTGCGTGGCCTCTTTCTGGTGGGAACGTGGATGGGCTACGTTTGTGATTGGACGGGGGGCCTCAGGGTCTTGTCCGATCGGTTGGGAGGGAGTAGGAGAAGTTTCGGAGGGAACTCTGAGTTGGGGGGGTGTGATAGGTTTAAGTATTCAACTGAAGAGGTTGGGGGCGGCGTGGAAGAGTCTGAATGAGTCACTCTGAGCTAGCTGGCGCCTGGGTCAGGGTCTTTTAGTGTGGGTGGCGGCGCTGCTGCCTCGACTGAGAGAAATTTCGTGTGTCCAGTGTTTGGTTCGGGAAGGCGGGTGGTGCGGATTGGTCCGCTTGGGCTTCACCAGTTCGCTACACCGTACTACTCAAGTAGTTTAATTCGATCTCATCTATATCCAAAACTATCCTATGTGGGCGTTCGGATCTAGCAGTGAGGCAGGGTTCTCACCATTCAAGACCCTCTTATGCCGGTAGTAGAGTCTAAAATGTAGACAGGATTTTTGCTTCCAAAACCCATATCTACGTTACGAAATCAGATTCAACCACCCAATAAAAATACATTATCATTATATTTAGCTCGGTCTGCAATCCCGAATAGCGGTACTGCGCCTGATTGTGCATATGGCTACTCGCTACCTGCTCTGATCAGTGATTAGTCGAAAGTGCTACACAACGTAGAGTTTAAATTGATTGCAATGATACCCACATCTTGTCGCACCTTTATTTCGAACAATTCACGCCATGCCTATCCACGATACAGAAGAACTGGTCCCCACGCCCACCATCTTCGACCACAGGGACTATGCAAACCTCCGCCTGCGAGGTGTTGTGACCGACTTCCCGGTCGAAAACCCTAGCAGCCGTTGGATGCAGGCCGGGCGGGAGGTACTACCCCATGACGACCCATATGTGGAGATCTTGTTCAACCAAGGCATCGAAAACTTCCCCTTCCCGGCCCTTCTCCACTCACGAGAGACGCTCGTGTACCTGGGCCTCGACGCCGCCTTCGCCGAGGAGTGCTGGGACAAATGGGTGAACATGCGCCCAGAGCAGCGCACCGTGCCGGCGACCAAGAAGGACGGCTATCCTCCTTTCCTCAGCAACATCGCCATGCTCATGAACAACCGCGGCATGTCCCAAGAGCCTTTCCCGACTCTACCGGAGGAGGAGATGGAGAACCAAGTCTATCCCGAGCCCGAAGAGTCACAGCAGCAGCTGGAGCAAGAGCTGCAAAGGCTGATCGACGAGAACGGAGGCGTGTACGATCCGGATTTTGTCGAAATGGCCGGCCTGACCGTATCCGAGGCCACCAACAGGCAGATTCGCTGCAGGATACATGAAGCCAAGATGTTGCGCTTCTTCGGCTTGAGCCCCGAGGCGGTGTGGTACTTCGTCCACGCCACGCACGACATCCGCACACAGGAGATCCTGGGTCTGTTCAAACTAGACCTCGAGAATTTCAGGGGCCGCCGCTACGTTCTCTTGCTGCAGAAGACGTTGTTGGAGCCGCGGTACAGGCTCCTGCTCAAGGTCAAGCGGATGAGCGAGGTCAGAGCCGGCCTTTGGGAGCGTTTCGCCCCAATTCAGCCGGCCCCGGGCGAGGAGGACGACACCGTGTATGATGGAGAGGCTCTGCTTGCCGAGACGCCGCGCTGCGTCGATCCGAACTGGAGCTCTGCGTCGTCGGCGGAGGATCCGGCGGAGGATCCGGCGGAAGATCCGGCGGTGTTGCTGGATCGCCGCATAAGGGACGCCATGAGAATGCTTGAATGGCAGCACTTTGCCTCCACAGGCATTTGCCTGGGCTCTTGGACTTTTGATATGCCGCAGATCTGCCGGTATAGCAAGGTCCCGAGCACGTTCGTGTGCCAGCCCATCTTGGATTTCATCGAGAAGACGAAATTCAAGAAGAAGCTGGAAACGTACGAAAAGGTCAAGGGGCAGGAGGAGCCGAAAATACAGTCTCCGCATAAGTTTTTGGTGGAGATGAAGTGGGAGGGCATACCGGTGGGTGACGTTTGGGACGTTGCCCACAACCCTTACCCTTACAACCCTTGAGCAAACGCTGCTCATCACATGGTACGTCGCCGCCCCTCCTCTGAGCCCCTCACAATAGAGTGACCCCATTGACGCCTTCAGACATTGCGAGCAACGGCCTCCCCTACCAAAACTTGTCCACCTCCATACTGCTTCCCCACTGGTGCCTACATCCACCACATCACCTTCTTGTCTCTCTTTCCCCCCCTTGTTTTTTGGTTTCTTTATCAGCTGTGTCCAAACACATACGACCACCCCTCTGTGTTTGTTCCACCGTTATTACCTTGTTTTGAGTTTTCTTTGTAGATGGATGTCTATAACTGTTCGCGGGTTCTGTCTTGGGTGGTCGTATTGTGTAACACTGGCTGGTGCCAGTCTGCTAGAATAGCAGCTTCACTTCTTACTGTTGGATATGGCGCAGGAAATAGGCCTGCTTTTCTCTTCTTGTCTTTTCTTCTCTTGTCTGTTCACTTAGCGAGCTTGGCATATGCAGAGCAAGTATACAACTTCTCTTCTCCGCCGTATGGGTAGCATGGCTTCAATGATACAAATCAAAGTTCAACAGCATTCGCAGCCCACGCCAACAACTCGCCCGCCCGCCCGCCTGCCCGCCCGTCACTCACCGCCCCCCCTACACGCGCATCCCCACTACTTTTCCGCGAAAGCCCAAAAATTACCCAAAGCAGCTAGCGCGCACGCGATGACAAGGCAAAACACACAGCGCCCGATTGGCCAGCATAGACCAACTCTTCCGCCGCACGGTCCAAGCCGACGTAAGCCTTTCGAGAGGTTAGTGTAGAAAGAAACAGGAGGTTTCACGGCAGAGGGGCCGCGTCAGCCTCAATGTAAACAAAGTACCTAGCCGTCGAGGCTAAGCTTTCGCCAAGGCGTGCGAAGCTTGTGGGCTGGACTAGAGGATTGCGTGATCGAGGGGGGAAAGAAAAAACGTCGTCGACGACGACGACGAACCCGCGCGACTCCGGAGTCTACATGAATGACGTTTCGAGGAGGGATGGGGGAAAAACGGCGGCACGTTGTGCAGTAGTCAGAGATACCCCCGCCGCGCGTCCGGGACAGGCATCATGAGTTTTCCCGAAAACTTAAACGCACAACCCCGAGTTCCGACAGAAGAGAGATCGGGCCTGCAATACGCCGCAACGAAACGCGCTAGGGAGGACGCAGGTACGCGCAGCTGGCCCCGAACAACCGCAACTGCCGGGGAAGCACGATCGACGGCGAAGCGTACGCGGCCACCACTACACGGCCATGATTCCGCCCTTTTCCCTCCCCGCAGTCCCACCAATGAACGGCGCCCGAAATGCGTTGAGCCGGTGTTTGCTTACGACGCGTGCGAATGGACGGAAGCCGTGGAAGTAGGTGGGTGGGTGCGGCGGGTATATACATAACTATAGCTGCGGCGTACCTACTGCTTGCTCCCTACTTCTACGCCCGCCCTCCCCTCCTTCCCTTCAACCGCCGCCCTCCCACACCCTCACCCAAACCATCCAAAATGAAGACGCCCGCGCCCCTCCTCACCAGCGCCGCCGCCGCCGCGCTCCTCCCCTCCCTCGCCAGCGCCACCGTGCACCACCTCTTCGTCGGCACCTTCTCGGGGGCCAACCTGTACGCGGTCGAGTTCGACGACCAGACGCTCTCGCTCAGCCTCGCAGCCAACATCAGCGCGCACGCGGCGCACGCGTGGATCGCCTTCTCGCACGACAAGCGGGCGCTCTACGCCGTCGAGGACGGCGGGTGGACATCCTACAGGGTCGACAACGCGACGTCGCTGACGCACACGGCTACGCTGCCACTATCCGGCGCCAACTGCAGCAGCGACCGCAGCATCTACGTCGTCGGCGCCGCGCACCCGCCCTACGCCGTGTACGGCGACCCCTTCGGCGACTGCGCCAACGTGCTGTCCGTCGACGCCGCCACGGGCGCGCTGGCGGACGTCGCGCAGAACGTGTCGTACACCACCGGCACGTCGGGGGTGCACGGCATGGCGCTGTCGCCCGACGGCCGCTTCCTGTACAGCGCGGACGACTCGGGGAACGCCGTGTGGACGCACGCCGTGGACGCGGCGACGGGCCTGCTGACCGAGGTCGAGAGCAGCGCGGCGCCGGTCGAGGGCGCGAATCCCAGGCACGCGGCGGTGCATCCCGACGGCGGCTACCTGTGGGTCGTGCTGGAGGAGGCCAACGAGCTGGCGCAGTACGCGCTGGACAAGGAGACGGGGAAGCCCGTCTTCGACAACGTGACGTATCCGCTGATTCCCGAGTCTGGTGAGTACCTGGGCTACCTAGACCCTTGCTCTTTTTTCCGCTTCCGCAGCTAACCACATCCATCCTCCGCAGAACTCGCCAACAACACCGCCAACTACTGGTCCGACGACGTCGCCGTGGCCGCCAGCGGGCACTTCCTGTGGGCGTCGGCGCGCAGCCGCGACGAGACGGCGCCCGGCTACATCAGCGGCTACCAGCTGTCGCCCACCACCGGCGCCATCGTCAAGCAGCTCTTCCTCACCAACACGACGACGTCGGGCGGCTCCGCCAACGCCGTCACGCCCGCGCCCTTTGGCGACGAGTTCGTCGCGCTGACGGACACCCAGGAAGAGTTCGTGCAGGTGTGGCGCTATGTTAATGGTTCGAAGGCTGAGGTCGTGGCGCGCTTGGATCTGCAGGATGGCGGGTGCTGCGCTAATGCTGTGTGGTTGGACTGAGGGGGGAGGTCTGCAGTCTGGTTGTGAGGGGGTGGTGGTGGGCGGTTTATGATGATGATGGCATTGTTGGAACGAAGGGGGGGTTTGTTTGTAACGATGGAAAAGATTCCTTCTCTGTTCGAATGTTAGTTTCAGTATGATATGTGTTTTTTTTTTCTTGCATCTGCTCGTTTGTCGCGGTCGTTATGGATGGGGTTCGGGACGATTGGCGAGCAGCCGGGGCGTTTTTGGCGCGTCGGCACGGACTCGAGCTCGAACAGGCAGGCGCTTCCGGACTTGCAGTGCACATGCTCGGGCATATCGGGCGTGGGGCTTAAAAGCGAGGTGTTTCTGCAGTTGGAGCAGAGCAAAGCCGGAGAACACGAGACCGAGGTCTGCGAAGAATGGGGAGAGTGCGGAGAGTGGAGGCGATGAAGGGTGGGGACGGCCAATCGGGAGATCCTCTCAACCTCCGCCCTGTATTCATCGAGTCCGGCGATTCACGCAGCAAAGGGAAGTTTACTGTGGTTGGCGAAGCAGGTGAGAGCGCTGACGACTGGAGGAAGCAGTGTCGGAGTGGCTGCTGTACGTGGGTGGAGGAGCCACGATATGGATGTGGGAAAAGAGAAGGAGGGTGGCCCAAGCTCCTTCCCCGCCTTGGCTGCTTTTTTTCCTTCCTGCCGACATCGCTGACTGACCACCACAATTGCTCGGGTAATGGGCTCGCGTACATTCGACATGGATTATCTGCAGCGGCAACGGGCCGAGACCACCAATGCACGCTGCCTTTCTCCTCGGTGCGCACCGCTATCACGCCGCCAAGAGTGCCGTCGGCCATGTGTGGAGAGCTTGCTGCCCGCCGGTTACCGCGTCCGGCCTGGTCGCCGCGCCGTGCCTGGCAGTGATAGGCTGATCCTCCGGCTGATGCGCATCTGATAAGCTAAGCTTGCCGTCCCTGGCTCTGCACCGCAACCCCACCTTGATAGCTTGTGCCTTTTTTCTTATAGCCGCGGAGATGGCCGCCCGCTTCGAATTCTCATTCTCTTTTCTTCAGTTCTTCTTCTCGCCATCTCCCGGACTCTGCCATTGAGCATCACCGCGACAGACAACCACCATGCTGTCCGCCGCCGCCACCACGCTGCTGCTCTCGGCAGTGCCGCTCAGTGCGGCCGAGACCATCCTTGGTGCCTACATGTTCCATCGCCATGGGGACAGGACTCCCAAGGCGCTCAAGCCGGCCAACCTCACCGACCTGGGCTACCAGCAGGTGTACCAGAGCGGCCAGTACTACCGCAACCGCTACGTCGCCGCCGACGCCGACTTCAAGATCGCCGGGCTCAACACCGACATCGTCAAGCAGTCGCAGCTCTCGGTGACGGCGCCGTCGGACACGGTGCTGCAGAACTCGGCCACGGGCTTCCTACAGGGCCTGTATCCACCCGTCGGCAGCGACGTGACGACCGAGACGCTGCGCAACGGCAGCTCCGTGTCGGCCCCGCTCGACGGCTACCAGCTGATCCCCGTCGGCACCACCAGCACCGGCGCCGGCAGCGAGGACGCGGGCTGGCTGCAGGACACGTCCGACTGCGGCGCCGCCGAGACCAGCTCCAACAACTACTTCCTGTCCGCCGAGTACGCCGCCGCGCTGGACGGCACCCGCGACTTCTACCAGGCCCTGCTGCCCGTCGTCAACGCCACCTTTGACGCCGACTACCTCAGCTTCAAGAACGCCTACGTCGGTCCGTACCACCTCCCCTCCCCTCCCTCCCCCCTCCCTTCACTAACAACCCCCACCAGTATACGACCTCATCAACGTCGCCACCATCCACAACACCTCCATCCCCTCCTCCTCCCTCCTCACCAACGCCACCCTCCTCCAACTCCGCACCCTCGCCGACGCCCACGAATGGGGCCTCGCCTACAACGCGACCGACGCCATGCGCGCCGTCGCCGGCATGCAGCTCGCCGGCGAAGTGCTGGCGCACCTCAACAGCAGCATCACGTCGCCCAGCAGCTCTCCCAAACTCGGCGTGCAATTCGGCGCCTACGCCACCTTCGCCTCCTTCTTCGGCCTCGCCGGGCTGCCCGCCGCGAGCCCCGCCTTCCGCGGCGTCACCGACTACGCGTCGAGCATGGTGTTCGAGCTGTTCACCCCCGCGAACGGGAGCAGCGGTGTCGGCGATGTGGACGAGAGCGATTTGTATGTCCGGTTCCTGTTTCATAATGGCACGGCGAGCGGGGCGAGCGAGCCGCAGGCGTATCCGTTGTTTGGAGGCAGCGAGACGGAGGTGGGGTGGAGCGATTTTGTGGAGGGCATGCGGGCGTTTGCGATTGAGGATACGGAGGGGTGGTGTACGAAGTGTGGGAACTCGACGGGGACGTGCGCTGCGTATGCTGATGGGGGCGATGCCGGCGACTCGTCTGCGTCCGGCGCGGGCGAGGGGCAGAGCGGTGGTGGTGGGGGCAGTGGCATCTCGGCGGCGGTGGGCGGCGTGATTGGCGCTATGGTGACGCTGGCGGTTGTGTTGGGGCTGGAGGCGCTGGTTATGGTTGTTGGTGGATTTAGGTTGGCTAAGAAGAACAAGGCGACTGCTGCTGCGGGCGCGGCGCCGGCGGCGGCCGAGGCGAAGGCTTGAAGTGGGTGCGGTTCGTTTGGGGGTGCTTGGCTGTGGTGGGAGGGAGGCAAAAGGGGGTTGTGTAATGTTGGGACGATACCAAGGCGGGCTTGACGCTATACGAATTGACGGTTTTTCTACGAAGAGCTCGCTCTGACTCCGTGCGGTAGTGATGCGTGTTCCACGGTTTCGACGTTGAAGTGGATGTGCGTGTCAGGTGTGGGATAGTTCTGCTGCCTGGCGTCGAATGCGAGCTTGGCCCACACTTCATACTCGACATAGCCGACGCCGAACACTAATTTTACCACCAAATTAGTTCCTTTTTCGTCCATCATTCACTATCTCGTTGCCCAACGAGTCATCCATCCATCCAAACACTTCAAAAGACACCAAACTCCTCCCCCACCATTACGGACAACAATAACAGCAACCGCCCCTTCCAGCACAAAGGAAAGGCGCTGCTCGGGGAATGTTAAACTCTCTATCCTCTTCTTCGCAAGTGTGTACGGTTTCCACCCCTTATTCCCACCCCGTTCCCATCCCATCCCTCGCACTCCTCCAACACCGTCACCGAACAACCCAATCCGCTCACCACCACCACCACCACTAAACCAACCACCCCACCAACCATGCTCACCCCCGCCAACCCAGCCTCTTGTTCCCCCACAGCGCCTATTACATCTTCTTCCATACCCCGCCTGAATGCACCCTGGGCTCGTCCGATCACCACCGCCTATACTCTAGGCCCGATCACCCCCGCCGCCACCATGGTGACAACAACGCGGACAACGACAATGACAACGCCCCCTCCGATCCCTACAGCCCCGCAAACAACCCCGACTACGACGAATGGAACTCCATCGACGACAATGACGAGTAGAACAACCCCCACCGGAACCGCATGTAAGGCTCAACCAGTGGGCTGAAGTACAGGCGCAGGCGCAGGGGCGGTGGGAGTGGGAGAGGGAAGTGTGTCGGTGGCGGGTACGCGCGGCGAGATCGATGGGGGAGAGGCGTGCGATCATTGAGGAGTGTGGGGGTGTTGATATTGAGAGGTGGGAGTGGGACGCGTGGAGGGAGAGGGAGATGATGGACAGGTATGGTTGGATGGGAGGGCAGATTGTTGCATTGGAGTGAAAATGGCAGCCTGTAAAGGCAAAGCGAGTGTACGTATAGTGCGATATGGCGGTAAAGAAGATTTCGGCAGGCTCAGTCTCTTTTTACCTGCTGTGTTGTGTCCAGTAGGTACGTGTATATGTGAGACATTACATGATGTGTGGAAAGTACCTCGTCCAAGTCGGGATTTCAAAAACCTCCTCTGGCAGATGTGAGATGTTCAAAAAGCTCTCAACCACAAGGTAGACTCTGGCCACAAGATACGAGGCCGCAAGAGCAACCAGGAGGACCGATACCAACCAATATCCAGCCGAAAGCCATATCTGGAACCAGACAATGATTGCACGCACAAAGCGTGTTCCTCGATGCCTCAGTGGCTCCGTTGCCCATTCACTTATTCCATTCTCGAACCATTCTAAGGACGTGTATAGGATGGCACAAAGAGGTGCAGCGGCTACCAAGACAATTCCGGAGGCACGCCACAAGAACGACTCAGCTGAAGAAGAAAATGGTGCGTCCCATGCCATAAGGTGGAGACCACCGTAACCAGCGCCAGCTGTGAGAAACCCAACAAAGGCCATGGATAGTGGCTGTGCAGCCCTCATGGTGCTGGTATTGATATCCGGTGGCCAGTTGGGGATCCTGTCACACAGAGAGTTGTGTAACTGAAGCTCCCTTTCCCCTGGACCTTCGACGTAAGATTTGTTGTAGACATATTGTCCTTTGATGAAGCACTGTCCGTCATCCTGTACATCAAGGAGGTCAAACAGCTCCAAGGCCTGCGAAGCTAATTTCCACCGCTCGATATCCCCGCTGTTGAGGTAAATGTGTGGCCGCGAAAAGTTCGTCACTCCCACATGCTCAGGTGACGGGGAGAGACGCTTGACACGTTCGTAGCAAAAGCCCCAGAGTGTCTGTTCCATGTACAGTCTGCGCAGAGTTGTGTCCCTGAGTATTGTCAGAGCTCGTGAAACTGAACATCGCACTGGAGGTTTTCGCTCACCGTGGCTTAATCTCATGATAAATGTGTTTTCCCGGCCTAAACCTTAATCCTTTGACTGTATTCATGTTGGCGTGGGGCTGTGCACTAATAGAGTTGTTTGCGCTCGAAGTGCTGCTTGAGGTGGTAGTACCGGTCCCTCCGAGTCCGTCAGGGCCTGAGTCTGCATGTTCAGGACGGTATCGTATTCGGATATACTTCTGAGTGGTTTCCACGTCCTGGTACAGAATCAAAGGTCCAAGTGCATCTGCAGAGCCAGAATACTGCTTCGGAGCTGCCTGAAACAAATCGAACTCTGCTGATTCGCGACCCAACTCGCTGGAAAGGCACATGAGCGCCAGAGTTCTCAGAACCTCGGAATCGGAATCAGCAACGCCGACATGTAGCAGTGTCGGCTCGCTGACGTCCAGAGGCTTGTTCCACCAAAGTAAGTAGATGGCTAGCGTACATATGGAATGAGCGAAGGTGTTTAGCTCGAGCAAGCTTATGGGCATTCTCGAAGCCAGTCGATGCAAACACTGGATACAGAACCAGGTAGCCTGCAGAACTACTAGCGTCTTAGCGAGACCACTGGCTTTGCTTTTGTCCAGAATAGTCTCGTCTAACACTCTTGGAAGTAAGTTCTGACGCTGCGATGCGATGAAGAGGATGCCTCGTGGTGTTATTGTGAGTCGTGTCCGCTTGCCGGGCATTATTGTGATTTCAGGTGGCATTTCAAACGCAAGGCCGCCCATAACAGCATAGAAGCATTGGGTTGAAGACCATGTCGTAAGTCCGGAGGAGTAGAACTTAATGTCTTTTCCCAACTTTGATGCAGTTCGGGACTGTCGCCAAGCTGTGTACGCAACCTTAAGGCTGTTAGCGTTGCCTCATAGTCAGGCTGGAAATTGGCGAACCATTTCCGGCGCAATCAGTCCCAATATCAACCAGCCCATCTTGCGTCCTCTCTGTGCCCTTTCACCATGGTGCTCGGGTATGTTCAGATGCACTGCGGTCCACACGCAAAGACCTATGGTTATAATGCAACTGGACAGAATTGCATACGAACCTCGAATACTCGGCTCTGGTCTCCATGCGACGGTATCGTTCTGAGGGAGTGCACCAAAAAGTGAAGACATTTCGACAAAAGCGCTGTTACCACAAGGATGTCAAGGTCGTTGGAAAAATTTTCGCTGGCATGCCGCGTGCTGGCAAATTCTGGGGGCGAAGCCACTTAAGTCCCCGATATTGTGGTGCGCCCCGCAGCCCTTGCATTGAGCTGCTGCGGTGAGCAAGGCTGAGGGCGAGCAAAAGGTTGTTGGAAGGTTTACGCTGGCATGCCGCGTGCTGGCAAATTATGGGGGCGAAGCCACTTAAGTCCCCGATATTGTGGTGCGCCCTGCAGCCTTTGCATTCAGCTGCTGCGGTGAGCGAGGCTGAGGGCGAGAAAAAATATTGTGATTTGTGTGATTTGTGCCACACGACCTTCAGCTGACGCCTCAATCCCCACTCTCGGAAAAACGTCCACGGTACTGGACAGAATATTCTTTTTTCGCAGCCCACTGATATATTGTGCGTCTCCTCCCTGAGACTCTTGTGTGCCAGCCTTCCACACGATACATTCGCAGTGCGTAAGCCATTTCCGCTCCCGAAAACTCGCGCTACGATATTGATCAGTGCATCTAATCTTTCTGTAACCAGCACGGCGAAACGATTGTTGCGAAAAATGTTTCAGCTTCCCCTCGACTTGGAACATATCCAGCTGCGCTTCGCAGTGATTGCGATCATGTTCATCGGCCGCGATATTATCATGACTGTTGCACAAAGCATTGCAATGTCAAAGCTGTCTCTCCTGCCGCGCTTGGTCCCGTCACCACAAATACTTCTTCGATCGAAGCGACACAGAAATGCGGCTGTTGATGCGCGCGTGTCGAGTTGCTCAGCAGGGTGGAACAGATACTACCTCAACGAGTTTGCTTCTGCATTGTTAGGCTTGTAAGTTCTCTGTAATGCCCCTTTCCGAGGTACGCCACCTTGACTCTTTGCACAATAGAGCCTAATCAGTCAACCAGGGAGATCCGGCCGTTGAAGCCGTTCGAAATCCGATGTACCAGAATTCGCAAGCGTGAGGACCTTCTGGACAGTAGTTCGAAATCGCTCTTCAAAAGATCCGGTCCACTCACTTTCCCGACGATACTTGGGGTTCTAGTTTCAGGCGGCCTTTTGGCCGTAGCGGTTGCATATGAAGATGGCTGGGGGATTGTTGCCATATCAACCATCTCACTGGTTGCGCCGCTAGCTGGCCTTGCAAACCTCGCGAAGCTCCCACCTGGATCACATATAAGTGGTGCAGACAAGTCCGGCCAGGGTGACGTTGTCATACGTCAAGCGGGGAAGTCTGGTGTGAACGCAGGGGAGTCTTTTGATATTGTCCGATGCAGTCGCGCTGTTGCTGAAGAGGTCTTCTTCGCCTACGAACGACCTTCTTACACCATGAAGAACGACCATCAGTACTATTTGATCACAGCATTAGCCGATGTTCTCCTCCGCATCAGTGTGGTCTTTCTGGCGTTGTCAACAACCGTGTTGCAGGCATACTTCATCGCCGGATACGCCATACTAACTTTGGTCTATGGCCTCACTTCTACAATACCGGCAACGCTGTACCTACTTACTTCACAATTCATTGTGGAAGAAGAAAAGATCGATGAGGCAGAGAGTTCGTCATACACTCAAGCCCTTTGGAAGGCAATTGTTTTGACAAAGTCCCTCAACTGGGTTCGTCGTAACGATGCGGCTCCTTCGACTGCAGTGTGGACAGAATGGTTGCGACAGGCATGTGAGGCGGCACAGATGGCAGCTTCAACAGAATCAGGCGGCGTAATTACGTGGGAGATTCCGAAAGAGTTCGATGCCCAAGAGAAATTTCACGAGCTTCTCAACGCCACCGACACAGCATCCACATACACAACTTACCGACCAGCATGATCAAAACTCAGAAGCTACTAATATCACGAGATTCCCCATAACCTCCTGACGAACAGGAAGCTCAAATATCTCGGCGATATAAAACGCAGCTCAACCTGATGACTTCAACACGCAAGATCCCAACTGCTTCGCTCCACTCAGGGTATATCATGAAAGAAACGCCACAACCATTCCCACCGACAACCTACACGGCCTCCCGCCCACCCCTCGGCCGCATCGGCACCTCCTCCGAATCAATCGACCCGCCCTCCTTCAACCGATACGACGGATCCGAATGCCTCCGCCGCGACCCCACAAACAACCACCTGCAGCCGCGCGCAAACGCCTTGACAACATCCCACGGATTCAACGCATGGGCCAGGGCCCTAATCATGCCGACGCGCAGCACGACCTCGACGCCGTCCTCCTTGCGCACACCATATTCCTTCCACGGGTACGCAAAGACGTGCATAACCGCAAAAAACGCCATCTCGATGCAAATCAGCATGTTGGGCAGCGCGACCTCGATGTCGCCGTAGGCGAGGAACTTGGACTCCTTGATGACGTCGACGGAGCTGAGCACGCTCAGCAGCTCGTTCTGCCAGAAGCAGAAGAAGATGACGAGCTTGATGGAGAGCAGCTTCAGGAACGGCCGGTGCGCGGCGAGGTCCGTCTTGAGCTGCGCGTAGAACTGGATCAGGCAGTACATGGCCAGCGTGACGGCGGCGGAGTCGAAGACGAGAACCCAGAGGTACGCGTATCGGGGCGACAGCGAGTCCTCGCAGAGCATGTTGTGGTGCTCGGTCGCGACCGAGACGAGGGTGAAGAAGACGCGGATGAAGCAGTATTGGAAGATGGAGACGTAGATGATCTGCGAGGGAGATGATGGTGATCAGCGCGATGGACAGGGTCTTGGGTTTTTCTTTGTTTCGGACGCGGCGCGCCTTACGTTGAACCAGGTCAGCCCGCTCGCTGGCTTGCGCAGCCATCCTTTGGTCTCGCCGCCGGTGCATTTTTGACACCAGGTTATGGGCCATACCCAGTTGTTGGGGGTGATGGTGCGGAAGAAGGCCTTTTGGTCGTGCAGGTCGGGCGTGATGTAGTTGCAGAGGAGCGTGAAGAAACTCGAGATGGCAAAGGCCTCGTAACAGTCGCGCATGACTTCGAAGTAGACGTGTTTCGTGTAGTAGTGGATGGACAGCATTGATACGGCCGCATATATGGGTGGCATTAAGAGGATGCGAATGATTCTGGAAGGCGAAAGTAGGATATGAGTAACGGGAATGGTGGGTGAACAAAGATCGACTTACTGTTTTTGCTCATCTGGTTTGGTATAGTGTGAGGCATGGCGCGACATCAAGAAGAAACTGATGATAATGGTGACGGCGCTGAATATGAAAGAAATGTTCCTGGGCGAGCGGATCAGAAACGGGGCGGATGAGAGTGAAGTGTAGCATCCTACTGGGCCAGTGTGTGGAAGTTGATGGGCATGCCCGGGAGGGGCACCTCCCTGATCTTGCCAATGTCTCTCGCTGTGCACTGCACCATGTTGTTGAATGGTGTGTGAAGGTCCGAGGTGTTTGAGAGGCGCGGGGCGAACGAGTCGGCAGCTTATAAGTATCGGCGCTTGACGGCGTTACGCTGGGAGCGCTGGAGGGCGCCATGGTCCCCACATTTCCGAGGCTTAACCGCTGCCAGTCGTGCCCAGCCGAAGCTTGACACTTGAGGCTGTGCGTTGGCCGCGCACGGATCTGAAACAGCGCCGTTGCTCATCCGTTGCAGCCAGGCAGAAGTGGCCATGTCCACGCGCTCGGCCTTGTATCTGCAAAAGGCATTTTTCGTTTTCAGCTCGTGCTAAGTGTATTCGAACTGTGGGGGTCCCCGCTCTTGTTGTTCGACGCGCTCGAATGGTTGAGCTGATTGGGTGCGAGGGCGGACACAGCCGCTTCGTTGTCGGGGCCGACTGGGGTGAGCGAGCTCCGCCAAAGACGTGGCTTTGCGGCCCGAAGCCACTTTTAGCAACCCCTGTAGTGGAGATAAAGTGTGTGCATCCACGGACACCTGCAGAATAGAGCCAGCTCTCACCATGATCCCGGTCGTTTTCCTACTTGCAACGCGAAGGCTACATCTTCCTTATACACATACCATCGGACGTGGGATTGACTGCACCGTAAGCTGTCAATTTTAACGTCAGTGCTCAAAAAGGAGCTGCCACGGCTTGCTGGCGCTTGCGGTAGCAAATTTCAGCCACCACAGCCGCGCGTAACGAAGCCGCGTAACGTACATAATAAACGCTAGGCTTCAACACTCCTTTTCTACGCCTCGCGATCCACGTCCTTCGGGTGCCTCTTGTATATAAGTAATCACATATTCCCACGCACATCTTGTTTGTTACCTTCGTTTATCAAGTCGAATCAAAGGAATACGAAAGCTACTGTCAAGGAATCCGATCAACAAGTACTATGCTGAATCTTCGCTTTCCGACCATGTGGTGGTATCGCATAGTACATTACCCCGTTGAAGCTGGCAGCAGTGGCAGCGGCCAACCAATGGATCCAGTGGGCGTGCATGTCTTCCTTCGCAGCCATAAGCCCAAAGCATCTCGCTGGATTGAGCGCTATCAGTAAACACCGCATGATTAGCCTGTGATCACCTGGAATCCTCTTGTAAAATCAAGAAGAGTCTGAAGGGTAAGAACATAACCTCTCGGTTCTTTGAACCGTAGTCATCAGGGAATACTTACAAGCCCCGCCCCAGCCTTCTTTCAAGAATCCCGTCGCGAAGCTGGCGAAACCCACCGTTAAGCCAATCAGTATGGGGCTTAGAGCGGGACCAAAGACTTCCCCTTGCCGGGGATCCAGACCGACTCCGAATGAAAGGAAAATAGTGACCAAATATGAAGTGAATTCCAGAACGTAGGCCTGGCCGTAGCTTACGAGCGACGTGTCTATGCTGCAGCCGGGAACAGTGCCCTACACCAAACAGTCACTCATGTCAGTCCAAGGCTACTTCATGGCTCGGGGGGAGCACGTACGGAAGGGAAATAATCAGCACCACTGATCCCAAGCTTTAGCAAAAAGGCTCCAATCAATGCTCCGATACATTGAGCAACGATGTATAACACGGAGCGCGAGAGCGTTGAAAGACCTGTCGTAAACGTTGCCATGGTGATGAAGGGGTTGAGATGACCTCCAGACGCTGGTGCTGCCGCGAAGATGAAGAGAGTGATGGCGAACCAGTTGGTAAGAGCCGCGACCAAGGGCACCGCCAGGGAGTCTGGGGAGCGGTACGGCCCGAGAGCAATGGCGATCAACCCAACGGAGAACACGAGCATCGATGTTCCTTGCGGAATCCCTTTAGCAAGATGAATTGAGAGCTCGATGCGACAGACACATACCCCAGCATTCTATGACAGCGGCTTTCCAGATGACGGGCTGGAGAAACCCCTTCAGATCTATCACGTCTGCGAAACATCTTAATGGAGCGGCATCAGGTGTTTCTTTCACGATTGCATCGGCTTCCGGATTGTTCCGTAGAGAGACCGTGAAAGCCTGGTTGCCGCCAATCCGGCCAGCAAATGGGCGAGCTTCCGGTTGTTCTTGAGTTATGGTGAAGTTTTGGTTCCCCCCAAGCCTTCCGGCAAAGGGTAAAGCCTGGAGGTTCTCCTCGATCGGGCGTTTGGCATTCTCCATAAGCGGCGGCGATGCGTGTTTTGGACGCTGGGAAAAACGGTCTGATAGCCGAAAGGGTTCTACTCATATTTGTGAACAGGCAACGCGGGGACTTACCGCAGTATCCTACTTCTAATTGGATCTTCCTAGACGCTACAGCAATAGCATTGCGGTTGGGAGGAGAGTACTGACGTAATGCGGCTTGTAAGCGCTTATAAATCCCGCAAGCAAGAACCTCGTAAGCAACCCAGTATAAGCAACAAGTTCGTAAGAGTACTAAGTAGGCATGCGCACTTCATCGGGGACAAAGCTCTACTTTGGTATTGCTTTTTCATATAAGAAAGCTGATGATTTACGTCAATCCGCTTGATTAAGCGCTTAAAACCGCTGACCAATCGTGCACACTGGTAGAAAGTAGTGGCCGGCCAGCCAACTACCCTTCATAGGTCCCCATGTCTTCCGACTCTCGACTGATTGTAGATGGCTGGCTCTCTATGACTGATGGCTTTGAAATCAGGCAGATAACCGAAGAAAATTAGAAGGCGTGGTCGAGACCATTATTAGTGGGGTAGTATCGCCCAAAGAGGAAATATCTGGACGTGCGTCTCTCTCAAAGGCGCGAAAAAAAACCTGCAGCTAAGTCGAGCAGAGTAATTCCAGGACGTGCATCTCCTGCAGCCAAGCGCATGACTACACACACAACGCCACTTCTCGGAAATGCCGAATCGCTTGCAAGACGATAAGAAGTGTCAGTGTACCGGTCCAACAACCTGCACATCATCGTCTCACAACCTCACCTCCTTCCACCCAAACGCACACCAAGCCAAAACCCCCCCAACCATGCCTTACCTCCAAGTCCCCGGCGCAAACCTCTGGTACGAAGCCTGCGGCACCGGGCCTCACCTCCTCCTCATCCCGGGCGCCGACGGCCGCGGCGCCATCTTCGCCGCCGCCCTCCCCCACCTCTCGCGGCACTTCACCGTCATCACCTGGGACCGCCGGGGCTTCTCGTCCAGCGCCCCGGTCGGCCCGCAAGACCTCTCCGGCCCCGCGCGCCTCGCCACCGACGCCGACGACGCCCACCGCCTGCTGCAGCACGTCGCGGGCGACAACAACACCACCACCACCACACCCCCCGCCTTCGTCATGGGCACCTCCTCCGGCGCCATCGTCGCCATGGCCCTGCTCGCGGCTTACCCAGCCTCCATCGCGCGCCTCATCGCGCACGAGCCGCCCGCCTTCGCCGTGCTCCCGGCGCCGCACCGCGCCGCCGCGACCGCCGGCGTCGAGCGCATCTACGCCGAGTACCGCGCGCGCGGGCCGGGCGCCGCGATGGACATCTTCACGTCGCCGGAGGCCGGGCTGGCGGGGGCGAAGGACGGCGCGCACATGCGGGCGCAAATGGACGGCGCGCGCTCGCACGAGCTGCGCGCGAATGCGCTGTGGTGGTTCGAGTTCGAGCTGAGGCAGTACACGGGGGCGGATGTGGATGTGGAGGGGTTGAGAAGCGCGGGGGAGAGGTTCGTGCCGGTTGTGGGGGTGGATTCGGCGGATGGGCCGGGGTTGGCGCCCGTCAAGGCGGTGGCGGCGGAGGTGGGGAGGGAGGTGGGGACGGTGGCGGGGGCGCATTTGGGGTTTGTGACGGATGCGGAGGAGTGGGCGGAGAGCTTGAGGGGGTTGTTTCTGGGGTGAGCGGCGGCTTTTTTGGGTTGGATGTGGGGGAGCTCTGAGTATGTCTTGTATGGTTCTTTTGAGTGTACCGAGTGGTTTGGGAGAAGATCTGACGCAAGGTCTGTCTATCACAGTTACTATCAATGTCTTTCGAGTTCGCTGTTCTGCATGAATCCTTACGCCGGCTGCAAGCGGACAACTGCGGGGCGCACATCTGTCTCACAGTCGGTGGGGGCCGACAAACTTCCCTTCATCTTTGTCCTCCATACGATTAACTTTACGTTCTACACAATGAGCAAGAGGAAGCTCAAAAAGTATCATGATTCAACGCTTTCATAGATGTATTCAAGCTTCATAATATATAGTGGTGTTAAGTCATTGCAACTAGTGCAAGGTCCTCCGATTTGATGTCAGGACTCAGGCGGCCCACTCTTGCTTCGCCTCAGTACACGTAGCAATCTTGAAGTCATCATAGGAGAGAGCTGACAGATGGTGGGGAGGGTGATGGAGTATTTGTGCTGTCTTGGGGGTTGGGCTCGGTAGTATGCATTGCGTATCGCTTCGAGGGAAGGCAAGCAAACGTTCGGGGGTGGATACCCTGGCTTCACTTGCACCAGCTGGGGCCTTTTCATTGTAAAAGTAGAAAGTAGTATAAAGACATATAAGAGCTGGCGTCAATCGAACTATATACGCAAGACCAAACTCCCAGTCGCAATAACAATCAAACATACAAAACCGAGAACGGACCAAACGATTACTGCACATGCCTCTTACGGACCCCCTTCTCAGCTTCAGCTGGGTCGTTTCCTGCGCCCCCTCGAGATCGCTGAAATATACTGGGCAAGACATTGGCCAGCTTTGGCTCTTCATCTCCATCATCCTTCTCCGAGTGTTTCCTGACTTGCAGTGGACGTAAAGAAGCCTTGATGACTCGAGACCCTTGGGATATTAGATAAAGAATGAACGTTCTAAAATGCCGTGCGATAACTGCCAACTTTTTGTCGTAGACAAGTGCTATGCCAGTGAGGAGGAGGGCAACGGTAGCGACGCAGATCATTTTTCCAAGGAGTGCTCCCCCAGGAGACCCACCCATGCTGAAGATGCTTGTTGCAAAGCTGATTGGCAGAAAAGTCGCAGTCACATAGGTAAAAAGGCGAACATCCTCAGCACTGCGGAGGTTGAGGTCGTCTCGGATATATTCCCGAGTGCTTTGCAGTGATGCCTTGAGAGACTGCACGTTGGAGCGGCATTGCTCAAGTTCCCTGATCTTCTTGTCGTTGGAACCCAACATTTTGGTGATAGTTGTTCGATATCGTCGTTCATCGTTCCTGGTCCAACGTGGTTTTTCCGGTGCGCGGTCATCGTCTCGTCTCTCCCATCTTTTGATTTGTTCGAGACTCTCACCAAGGTCATCATCTAAGACCCGTAGTATCTGTTCAAGTACCTGGGACTTCTGGCTGAATGATTGGTAGTGTTCGCTCTTCATGTTGGAAACAAATTTGGCTGCGCGAATGGCATCCTCAAGCGCATCGTCCTTCGACGAGGTCTCTCCTGGCTTCGCGGAATGGCATGATTCCTCCATGTTCCAGATGGAACACTCTCGGAAAACCCACTCTCCCGACGAATGTTTGTTGTCACTCTTGTATGAAGAGTCTTTGGTAGTGTTGCGCATGCTCTTCGTATTGTCTTTCAATTCTTCCCTGATTGTTCTCATGATGCCGTCGGTCGAGGTTATGATCTCTTCAACAATTCTGTCGAACAGAATGAGCTCAAGCACTTTTCTTTGCCTCCATGGCTGTTTCCCTCGTTCAGTCTTCGGCAAATTTCCCTCCCGTTGGAGTATTCTGGAGAGCTCGTTGATGTTGATATTGACAATCTCCGTCTTAGGCTTATGCTCGATGAAGTGACAAGTCCAGTAGCGGTCGAAGAAATCGCCGTCAAAGCGAAAGCCCATGGCTGCCCGGCTGAGCACATGATCCTGGTCATATTGCTCGTAAAAAGATAACTGAAGCTCTGTCTTCCAAGTGTTTGACGCTGCTGTGGTATCGTCAAAGAAAAATTTGTCGTAGGTCTTGTGTCTTTCAAAAAATGAAAACATGTTCTCTTTTTCTGAAGCCGGCGTTAGATGGCGGCAAATTTTGGCAGTGACCCGGTCACTCAATGGCAACCAAATAAGCCTCTTCTTGACTACTACGGACTCTCCACGACCATCAGCTGGATTTTGATCGCTCGGACATGTTCGCTGAGTGGTGAGCCTTAGCAAAATCTCCTCGTTCTCCAACATGCGAGCCTCTCGCAGAGGATCGCTTGGAGTCTTGTTCTTCCTGTCTTTCCTAGGCCATCTTTTGACATCTATGATGGCACCCTTCGATAAGAATGGTATCTCATCAATCTTGGACATCACCTCCGCGATTATGTTCTTCGGGTCGGCATTTGGTGGAAGAGAAGAAAACTTCTTAGCCAACTGACGCATTTCTTCCTTCCACTTGGCTGGTATCCGGTCAAGTATGGACCGATCGACATCTTTGATGTTCTCATCAGACCCTTGCTGAGGGATGGACTCCCGAGCAGTCGAACATTCAGCCTCGATCGTTTCCAACATTTTGAGGAAGGGCTCTTCTCCTCTAAAGATACTATCGGAGATCAGTTGTATCCAATCGCGCAGCTGGATCTTCGTACCACGGCTGACGTGGTTTTTCATCGGATTTTCCGACGCTTTCGCTATTTTGTGCATGCTGGGGTCGTCCAAGGGTAGATTGAAGCCGTTCCAATCGGGAACGAAGTTCAGAAAGTCTGGCTCGTTGTAAAGCCATTCATCCGGGGGCTCAATGATGCTTTTCTGGTTGATGAGATTGTTGAAAGGCATGATCTTCTTTGCCACCATGACAACTTTGACTGCGTTTGTCTCTTGAGCTTGAGAGTCCGGTTTGGTATCCATGCCATCTTTGAGAAGTTGGTTTGTAGAAGCCGGGTTTGTGTCTTTTTTGTTATCCGCGCCTTGTTCCAGTCGTTTTTTCGCATACTTCCATAGCAGATAAGGGACCTCAAACGTGGTGTGCCAATAGTTGTCCCGGTGGTCCACATCTTGAAAGATTTCCGGTTTTTTGTCGGAATAGTTGAGGAAACCAGGGAATAGCCCGTTGGCCCACAAGCTTTCAAACAGAACTCTTCTGGCTTCGCTGAAGATTTTGTCTGTCGATGCTTGATTGATTTTCCACCCCTCAATTGCCATGACAAGTGCCAAAGCGTATCTTAGAGGCGTGTCCCACCCAGTCATCTCGTTTTCTTCATGGTTGACCTGAGCTGCCAGAGTGTTCTTCCAGACATCGACCAGGTTATCCGATTCCGGCGTTCTGAAAAAGTGAAAGTTCATGCAATGAAAAAGTGCAGTGTCTCTGGATCGGAGCATGAATCTGATTTCACTTGAAGAACGATAGACCGCGAGCATTCGCGTTCGTTGCTTCAAGGCCGTGTTCTCGGACGTGAACCGTTTGAGAATCTGCTTCTGCGCTTCGTTCGACGAATATCTCCTTGGCGCAGTCTCTGTTTTTCCTGAATCCCTAGTAGCAGCCTCTTTTCTGCTTCTATTCTGCTCCTTGGGGGTTTGAGTCTTCTCACGCCCGATGGTTTCGATGGTCCTTAGAGCCTTCCATATCCAGACATGGTCCTCCAGATAGTAGTTGTCGTTCCCTGTCACATCATCTGTTGATCTTGCAAAAGCGTAAGGACCGCGCATCGGTCGCCTTTCTGCCTTGTTCAATCGTGCGGTCCAAGGATCAACAGTTTGCTTGATCCACTTTTCGAGGAGAGTTTTCTCAGTAGAGACAGTGGTTAACATCTTGTAGACTTCTTCTGCCTTGATTAATTGAAAAGCAGTGTCCGATATAGACTCTGGGCTTGAGAATTTGGGCATTCTACCGTCCGTCGTTTGTATACGCCGACCAGAAGCCCAGTAGTCGGACCCGAAAGCTTGATCATCACCACTTGATAGGGCAGCCTTGAACACCCAGAGTATATGGGCTTTGCAAGTGTTGGATATTCGAATGGCCAGATCTTGGACCTGCTGGTAGTATCCATCTCCATGTTCCCGGGTACTAAGTTCTTTTCGAAGGAACTCATGCACGGAAATCAGAAATTCAAAGGCGAAACTATGCAATGTTTAGTGAAAATCAAGAGGACAATTTGGTGGACCCACAAGCTTGCTGAGCTTACTAAACGATGACCTGACATGTCTCCACATGTCAATGCAGTTGATTCATCGTTGCCGTCCATAGCAAACTTAGCCGCTTCGCGATCGGGTTCCAGGGGGTTACCAATTGGGATGGGAATACAGCAGACCGAAAGAATGTGTTCCAAGTTTCGGCGGATTGCAAAGTCGAGCTGGTCGTTTTTGGAGAATTGAATGTCCTGGAATCCTCGTGCTGAGAAAGCTTCCTGCATGTGAGTGAGATGCGAAGCAGGGACGAGGCGAGATTTCCACGCATCTTCCCCATCTTTCCGAGAGAGTTGCAGCTTGTAAGCCACGGTTATTTCTAACCGTCCACGTTTGCTAAACTCGGCTGTGGCAGTTTCCCGCGGAATGTCGATGCAGTAGTCCGAACCATCCTCATCCAAGCTCTTCAGTCGTTGTGGCCTGCCATTCAGGAAAGCTGTGATGACCAACTCCACTGTGGTGGAGTCAAGAGGCTCCGTGTTATCGGTGTCCTTTTTCGAGCTGCCACCTGTCACTGGCCCGCAGTCAAGACCTTTGTGATTTCTGACTAAACTGAAACCGTCGTTTGCTAGATAGGTGTCGTACGATTCTTTGTCGCCATATGAAGCGTTGTTGAAGGAGTATTCTTCGTCTCGCCAATCCAGGTCCCGTACAAGGATGTCAGAGTCCAACACGACCACTCCTTCGAGCGATTCTTGAGATTCTAGAGACTGCTGTATCGGATCTCCCTCCAGAACGCATTGTTGAAAGATTGTCCCATGACAGGCGTAGTACTGGATCTGGATGACGCAACCTTCAGATTGACCCGTAAAGCGAGGCCAGCGGTCGCAAATGAAGTCCAACCGTGGATCTGACATGATGGGCAACTCGGCGCCAACACAGGTCATGTAAGGGCTCGTGGACTTCTCCACAAGCTCCTGCGCACGATACTGGACATCATAAGGTTCCGGTGTGTTCCAACTATCGGCGCAGAGAAAGCCAGATCGGCCAGCGCCCAAGAATTTCGTGATCTGCATGATTTGACCATATGCGTTGACGCTTGCCGTTGTACCCCGATCACCAAAAGAAGCGAAGCTGCTCGGATCTTGGGAAGTATCGTGTGGTTTCTGCGCTGTCCTTCCAAGAGTCGCCCGTGGAGAGGTCATGTATGGATCGAGGTCGTCGGAGTTGACGTCGGTGCATGGCTTGTCAGTCGAACTGGAACGTCCTAGAGAATTTCACTTAGTCTGGAAGGGCTTAAAAGGTTAACACCGAGGTATTACCGTAGATAAAATTCAACACATCCTCTTCCGTGGGGGTGTCCTTGGAGTGCTGGGTAGATTCGGGTGTTTGGCCGGCTTCGTCAGATGTGTGTGCGGAAGCCACAGAGGCGTTTCCAGTAGCTTGCCCGGATGGTTCATCCGGAGCTGCCGGGATGTCGGCTGTCACACCCGACATTTGGGGCTCGGAAAGAGACTAGGTGATTTCGCAAGACAGAAAGGATTGTAGAAGTCTTTCTCTGCGCTGGAGCGAAGAATTGGATTGACGGTTGCCTTACGACAAAAGACGTCTTAAATACTCGAGCTCTCATGCGACAAGCCTCTCTAATGAGTTAAGGGTGCGAGCGGAACTCGGTACAGTGCAGAGGTGCAGGCTGGAAAAGCCACCCGCGCTCGCTCACTCCATCAGCCAGCCCCTCGCTCGCCATTGTGTCACCCGTGGCTGCTTCACAAGTGCGCCACCAAATGCGAATCTCTACAGCAGGCCCCCCTGCCGACCGGCAGCATGGCTCTGTTTTCCTATGCATCAGAAGGCACGTCAACTGTCCAGAACAGAACACACTGATACACACAGCCTACCAAGTTATCGGTACGGAAGCAGTCACTCCCTGCTCTGAGGCATTGCTATGCTTTGAACCAGACGTCGAACCCCTTCTGTATGTGTTTGTTGAAGTGCGCGTTCATGCATATGGGACAGTGGATCTATCAGTGAGGCTCAATGAGAATCTCAGTACATCGACTTCACCGCCCCTCGGCTTCAGGATCTATTCATGCGACTACCAGGAGACCCTTGTCAACGGGGATATCAGCGATGCATCGAGCTGATAAGAGCATGCAAGTTGTGTAACATGCGAGACACCAGCTGAAGCTTTCCCTCGGAAGCGCCTGGTCTGTGCCGTTGCTCAAGACAGAAAAAGCAACAAATGATTCGCAGCCACTCACGCAAAACGAGCTTCCAAACGAGCTTGGCGAAAATGCATAGGAATCTGGCGCCACCACGGATACAATCAGCTTCAGCCGTGACACAAATCCAGATAAGAGATATATGCGATGTTTGGCAGGAAGTTCTTTTCGGTCTAGACATGCAGGTGAATGGCATGACTACCAACAAGCCAACCGATCTTCTCTCAGCTCGAAAGTGCTTTTTACATCGCTCTCAGCTGGTTGGAAATGTCTCCACTGCAGCAGATAAGGCAGCACAAGAAGGCAGTGAACTTGATTTTTAGCTTTCAGTGGCTGTTAAGTGGATCAGGCCGAGACACTCCAAAGAATGCAAGCAATGGCCGGGTTGAATGCTATGCAGAAGGAAAGCTGCGCAGCTAGAGATCCTTCCGTATGCCGCGAGGATTGGATCAATTGACTCAACTGTTTCTACATTGCGAATAAAGCTTCCTCTTCTCCCGTCTACCAGTCTTGGCGTTGAAACAGAGGGTAGACTATATGACGCGTTGGAGAAAGGAAAGACTTTTCCTTAGAGAGAGCATTAACGAGGCGGGCCTTTTCCTTTTTCCTTCTGGCATACCCGCGGTGAAATTGAGAATGTAGCAGGATGAGCTCCGTCTTCACTGACGATGAATCAAACACACACCTCCCCCAACCGCGCCCTCACAGCCCCCAACCCCAGCCACCCCCGCAGCGCGCGCATCTCGCCAACCTCCAACAGCCTCCGCGCCAACGCCCCCAGCACCTCCGGCCGCCCATCACCATCCCGCCTCAACACCACCAACGCCCTCCCGCACGTGTCCAAGCCCCACGTCAGCCACCGCGCCGCTTTCCCATCGGCGTTACCGTCGCCGTCGAACAGGTTCTGCAGACAGGCGGCCTCCTGCCGCTGCAGCGTCTGCGCCGCCGCCAAAAACGCCTCGATCGAGTGCAGCACCGAGTTCGCGCGGACAAGCCGCGCGTCGTCGTCGTCGGTGTTGCTGCTGCCCGGACGCAGGAAGGCGATGTGGATGGCGAGTAGCTGGTGTGCTAGGTGGGTGATGGTCAGGGACAGGTTGGTGTTGTGCTGGGCTTGGTCGGGGACGCTGGAATGGCGCAGTGTCGCGAGGAGGGAGGCGGAGGCGTCGGAGTTGTCGCGGGCGTGATGATGGTGCAGGTGGAGTTTGAAGATGGGCGCGACGGTGGCCGCGAGGTGGGCGAGACTCCACAGTTCCCTAATGCTGGTCGTCTGGGCGACTAGCGAGGCGACGTTGCCGAATGTGGAGTCGAGACGGTGGACGGCGGACTGGGAGGGGTCCGAGACGGGGATCGGGACGGTGGACGGCGGGGTGATGGTGGTGGTGTCGGGGGAGGATAGTTGGAGAGAGAGCCAGAGCGAGATGGAGAAGGTGAACCAGTATATGTTTTGCGCGAGCTCGGTTTCGATGCTCCGGACGTCGATGCCGTCGATGAACTGTTCGCCTGGCATTTCTTGGGAGGCTGACCCTAGCCGTCGCACTACTATTTCTCGGGCTAACTCGAGATAGCGATAGCCCTGTCGTGGACTATCTTTGCAAAAGTCATGCCATCCAAGGAGGACTAGTACCTGGGCAGTGGAGAGTGAAATTGAAGTCGTCATGCGTGGAAGCAGGTTGGTGCGCGCGGCCTCGAAAACAGCATCAACACCGCCACTGTCTTCGCTGTCAAGAAAGAGACTAGCCTCGGCGAAGATTATTGCTAGCAAGTCGCCATCGCAAGATCCTTTACGGTAGTGATCAAGAAGTAAAGCCTTGGAGATGATGGACGATAGAGGGTGATGGGCGATCCAAATATCGACTGACTGTTGAACTTCAAGGTCGCCGAGGGTCGGTTGTAGTACGCGGAGCCGGGAAGGTTCGAATGAAGACAGATCCTGGAACTGGAAGATCCGCTCGCTGATATTATCAAGAGGGGTTTGCTCGCCTGTAGGGCATCCCAAGGTGTTTAAGCGCAAACAGAAGAGCCGAACAATGTCCTGTCCCAAGCCCGTGAAGGTCTCGTGATAGAGCAGTTTCGAATTTGAGTATGATGGCTTCCACGATGCCGTATCCTGGGCGTAAACTGCCCTCTCTGAATCGACAGAGAGAATGGGCTGGTCTTGGATGGAAGAGGTGTGGACAATGTGCTCTAGCTCTTCGAACAGTGGCTTCTGGGTATCTGATAAAGTAGCGGGATTAAAAGCACTAACTATTTTCGTCTTAGGTGAGATCCCTCCAGACTGAAATGGCTGATTGCTGGTACCTAACCACTCGTTCTCATAGGTAAAAGCCATGATGGACGAGTGAAAACCCTTGGTAGTCCGTGCCTTGGGTTGTGTGTTCTACACGTCTTGCTCGGCTGGCAGTAATTTGATCGATAGACTCCGCGCAGTGATTGCGAAAGATTGAATAGTACTACAGCTGGGTGTGGGGAGGAAGAATTGCTCAGAGGGTAGATGCTGGATGGAAATATTTCATCACGCGCCACCCTATCCAAATAACTTGTGTACGAAAATAAAGTAGAAGGCCGGGCGTATATCACTAATGCACGACCCGTCAGGGAACCGTAGGAAACTATCCGCTACGTGTGATTTGGCCGATCGGTAGGCCTAAGCCGAACACGCAAATAGTGGCGATACACAGCCCCCATCATTTCCTAGTCCGGCCAGACTATAATGTCATCGTTCCACTACTTCAGAGAACTCCACTCTGGATCCAGACCTACAATTCCACTAGCCTAATGCGGCATGTCGGGTTCAAACGACCCAGCCTTGGCCGTATGGCTACGACTGCCGCTTCTAAAGCTAACTTACTTACTAAATCTAGATACAGACTAGAAATCATACTAGTGCCCGTTCTATAAACGTCACTTCGCTAAAGCGTACGTAGCTAGTCCATAAACCACCGTGGCTCTAACACTAACCACTCATAGCAGCGACGTCTCCCGGAGACATTCAAATTCTGGGGGTAGAATTAAGCTGGGTTGTTGAGTAAACCGCCTTATATTGCTACCAGGCCAATTCCACCAGCTAAAGCTTTAAGCCACGTCCGCCCTCCGCAAACACAAACGCTCCCAGGACCTCACCCCTCCAACCTCCCTCCAACAGCCACCACCACCACCAACCCCTGGCCCTCAACACCCTCGACCGAAAACCCCCCAACAACAAAAGAACAGTGAGATCCCTCTCCCCCACGCCGAAGACCAACCGCCCCGGCGCCGCACCATCTTGGCCCTGCACGCCCCTCCTCCGCGGCTTCACTACCGCCGCCGGCGCCGGGACAGCCATCGCATGGGTAGCCCTCCTAGGCCGCGCGTGGGGCCGGGACGGGGTCGAGTGGCAGGACCACGGCTGGCGGTTAATGGTATACCAAGGGCAGGCGGAGGTGGATTGGTGGACGGTTGGGGGTGCGGTGGTTGGCGCGGTGGTGGTAGGGGCTGCGGCGGTGAGGTGGGAAGGAGTGTGAGTGGTGGAGTGAGGGTTCTGGGTGCGCCGGGGTTGGGGTCCGCGGGGGGGGGGGGGGGGGGGGGGGGGGGGGGACGGTGGGGTATTTGGTTTGGAGGTATGGGTTTGGGATGGGGAGGTGCCGGGGAAGGCGACTGCGGAGGGGGACTGGGGGGTGGTGGGGTAAGGGTGTTGTAGTAGTTGCTGGGGATGGAGGGTGGTTTACTGTGGAAAGTGTTCTATGGTGGGCGTGCGGTTGTTGATGATTGCGAAGCATAGGACTGAAGGTGTTGCCATTATCTTGATGTTTTCGCATTTTGCATCGGAGTAAGCCGTTGGCCATTAATTATATTTCCACATGTGAAACGCGCTAGAGAATTTTGTCACTGTTTGATTCGCGAGAGAAGCTGTGCTCTCACTGCGCGATAAAAGCCTTGCTTATTACTATCATTGCAGACACCCCGGCAATGCTTGCGCTCAGCCTTGTACCACCTTCTCCACCTTATGACGCAACAACTACGCCATGTAGGCTGAATCTCACCGACGATCGACCTCAAAGACCAGCAATGGCAAATCTTAACTGGTACACCCTGGAAGCCTCCACACGTAACATTTATTATCAAGGGTGTCCCGCTCTGCGATTCGTACAATCAATGTCAGTTGACTAAAAAGTCAAGGCTGCGTGCGAAAGTGTCTCAGCTTACTTCACGAGGCTGAGCTTACGGAGCGCTACACGTGGCAGTATTCAGGCTCTGACATTACAAGTTATCCTCTTCCGCCTCGGACTCGTTTCTGTTTCTCTGTAGACAGTGGGGGATAGTATGTACTATTGAGTCCAAATTCCAGGATATTTCTGATCGATTCAAAGGAAAGCACGTCATGGCAGAACAACCCCCCAACGTCACAAAAAAACCACCCGAAGTACGGGAACAGGACTTGCTGGATTCGTTCAAACAATTTTCGGCGAACGAAAAAAGGACGATTCTAGAGCGTAAAAAACATGCGGAGAGGCATGACAGAAACGTCAAGCTCAATGACTTCAAGAAATTTGCATCGACTTTCGATTACAGTGCGCCAATACCTGAAGATCTTATTCCTATTCTTGCAAAAGATCCGAAGAAACAAAAGGAAATAGCGGAGAAGTGGGCGGAAAAGAGAACGAAGCGCTTGGGAACAACACCAGCGACCAACATGGCAGACGAGACGGAGTCTAATTGCATTACACCTTCTGAGGAGACAACAAGCGTCGAACCTCCCAACGAAGAACGACCATCAGCATCATATTTCGATTCAGGTTCTTCGGAGTCGGGACTCTCTTCATCCGGATCTTCGGTCGACTCGGTCGTATCTGGAGGGTCTACGTCCACGGCCTATTCCACGACTGAGATGGTCTCCGCTGCCGAGGAGTTTTCCAGTCTTCTCCTCAACGATCCCGAATTGCGGTCAGCATATGAGCAAGCCTTCAAAGCAAACCCTGACTTGGCGGAACGCTTTACGCGTAGATTTCGGCGACTGCTCAAAATCTATGCGCAGGACCTCCATGAAGAGTTTGGGGAACATTATCTCATGGCACTCGCCGTTGGATTAGTACGAACTCGATCGCGGTATATCGCCAGCCAAGTGAGACAGGCACATGACTTAGAGTACCGAGCGCTTGTTTCGGGGACGAACTATCAGGAAATCGCTCCCGACTCTTCCGTTCAGCGGACTGAAACAGTTGCGGGACTTTTGCCATCCCTCCAGGGTCAACAGCCAAACCCAGATCTTTCCGACACAGATAGCGAAGATGAGAATAACGGCATTCATTCTCGCCTTGCTTCCCTCAGAGAAGTCAAGGGGCTTCTCACCAGCAGCAATGCCTACCAGAAGTTCCGAAACAGCGTCCACGAATTCATCGATAAGCTCATCGTGGTTGCTAAACCATTTCAAGACATTCGCAGGACAGTTACAAGTAACTTGAAGGACGCCGCCAAGCACTATGTGACTATCTGGGCTGAGTGGGAACTCGAGGAATTTTGTATGTATGAGCTTGGCGGCCAAGAGAGTCTTGAGCCGGTCTTGACACTCAGTGGTTCTGCAGACGAGGCGTACGCAGGAACATGTCACGACTACGTCCAAAGGTTCTGGCCTGAGTTCGGCATCAGTATTGTCCGCCAAATCGTTGAGAGGGTTCAAAGCAGCAAGCGACATCCCTCACAGCCACCAATTTCCAACTGGTTCCGATTAAGCTTGTCAGAAGAAGTACACAGTCAGACTTCTTCTAGCGTCTCCATGATTTTCGAAAAGTCTGGAGGTACCTTTGTTTTAGTCCAAGCCTCTGCTTCCAGAAAAGAGATCATCAAGCTAGCACAACTGCTAGCATGGCTTTTATGTGTGTTTCGAAGACCAATTCCGGGGAAGATGTCATGCTCTCGTTGTAAGTTCACCTTTATCGGAAACAACGACTTCACCTTGCGACCTGTTCCTCTAGTGGCAGTGGATTCCAGCGTAGGGTCATGCTGGTGTCCCATGATGCCAGAGTGCATCATCGCAGAGGGATTTCCGATCCCTCCACGGGAGACGGGCCGCGGACTCGAAATGTCTTTCGACATTATGGTGATCCTGGGCCGAATTTTGTACCCCATGGAATACCTGAACGGGATGGTTCTGAAAGGCCGCTCCACAATTCTCGTGCCAATCAGCAGAGAAGGAGACAGTGTACAATGGCATCTTCTGAGCTCGAGGAAAGGGACGATCAGCATGGAAGATATCCCCCACGGCAAGGTCACTGCTTTGGAGCACGTCAACATAGACGAGTTGTCTAAGTTGAGAACTTTCGTCGGATTTTGCGAGAACGCTTGTGTTCATGCTGGAGGACCTGACTCTGGATTCAGAAAAAGCAAGCACTCTGACATCCCTCTCGAACCCTGGCGGGCAAAGCTCTCCCGTGAGATGACGCCTACCGTTGGTACTTCCGGACTTGGTTATTTCGGCGGGCAACTAGGGATGAAGATAATCTTTCCAAGAGGTCTCTCTGCAACCATCAAGGAAGACGACTCACTTTTGGAAGACGAACTGTTGAACTCGAAAACCCATCCCTGCCTCGTATACGATTCCACAACAAAAAGGGGATGGTTAATACCAGAGTTGAACGTGCTTCTCCTAATTGCCCATGTCTGGGCAGTGAGACAAGCTGACAGTGAAGAGATCCTGGACAAACTTCCATTCGTTCCTCTTTCTTCGCCAGGAGGCGAAGCAGCGTATCAAGTGGTCAAAGAGGCAGGCAATCCTTCCCTTCGCGAAGCTTCTCCAGGAATCCAAGAACTCAAATTGACGACGCTCTTGACAAAGCTGTTCAAAGCCTTGAGAAGCAGGAAAGAAAAGGTCATCGAACGGTCTGACACCAACACAGATTTTCCGTTCCTGAAGGGCTTGAAGGCTCCTAAGCTCTCGGGGTGGGAGCTTCAGGACGTAGCCAGCTTTGAGTTCTATTACCGCCGAAAAACAGTGAAACTGGAAGCTTACGATGGAAGTTCCTGGGTCTCCGTTGCGAAAGAAAATCCGGACATGGTCGTCTTGTTCTGCAGTGGCCTCAATGCGCTCATTGCGCCAGCTCGATTCGGTTTCGCCGACGTCACTTCACCTCCCGTTCCATGTGGAAGCAGCCTTCTTGCAGCAACTGGGGAAGTGATCTTACACATGTCCCAATCCTTGGGTACTGATGGTGGCTGCGAATTGGGATTGTGTCCGCCGCGTTTGACGACTGAACTCTACTTGGACAATCGAAACGGCAGGAGAAGCTTTACGCCACACGAGTTCACAAGATCGGATGGTTCAATATGCATCATGAGACTTTCTAAAAAGCCCTCGGAGCTTGCATCTCGCCTCAAAATCTCTGATGCTGTCATCATCGGGAGTGCCCAGCGGGAGCAAAAGCTGATACCCAACCCAAATCGACACAAGAGCCCCCGTCGTCGACATTGCTTACAGCGGGAAGAAGAAAATCTCTCATCAAAAGAAAGGAGTGGCGATACAAGGATGGGACTGGGTCATCATGATCATTTGGTATTCCCCTCCCCTCTTGCTACTGTTGAACCTTTCATGGCCGTGCCGGCTGCCCAGTCCAGCTACAAGAAACACAAAGAGAAGGCTACAAAGATGCAACCGTCTACATCACGAAGGATAGGAAAGCCGAACGGAGGAGTGACCTTCCCGGCATTGTTGGCGGAAAGAGTAGCTCGCCCTCGGAACGAAAGGACTCTATTCCAGTGGCGGGAAGGTGATGAACCGATTTCGTGAAGTATCACAGGGGAGATTCTGAGGTGGTATCTAATGCAAGTCGACTGGTTTCCTTGGGTTCGTTTGTTTTCATGGAGTCATTTGATGTGTGGTTTCCGAATTGGTATTATCGCAGGCTTTCATATTCACTGTTCCAACCACCCTGGTTAGGTATTTCGGCCCCTCATCTATTTCCATCAATTCAACCACCCTGTCAATTCCAAAAATGGATTCATGACCTTGAATCAGCCCACACCTATCCCGCTTACCCACCCCCCTAACCCATCCCCCTCCACAACCTCCCTCACCAACGCCTCCTCACCAACCCATCCCTCTCCTCAAACTCCCCCACCAACCCCTCCGCCCAGCACCTCCCCTCCTCCCCCTCCTCCCCCTCCAGCAACTCCACCAACCTCTTCCCCTCCCTCCGATCCGGCTCTTTACCCTCCGGCTGCACGCTCTCCATCCACGTCGTAAACTCCGTCCAACCCATATTACAAATCTGCAGATTCACCACCACCGTCCCGACCGCCTCAGCGCGAAACGTCCACGCGTCCCACCCGCGCCGATACGCCTTGCCACCATCCGCCACCTCCCTCAGCCACGTCGGGCCCACCGTCACGAGCGCCACGCCGGCGGTCCGCCACGCCGGCTTCGTCGCGATCGCTAGCAGCTCGCGGTCGAAGAACGCGCCGCCGCCCCAGCCGGGCGACGGCAGGATTTGCTGGCGGTGGTAGGCGACGATGTTGTCGATGGCGGCATCGTCGGCGGAGGTGGATGAGTGAGGCCAGATTGCCTGCGGCGCGGGGTGGAAGATGTTGGCGGTGGGCCCGTTGGCGCCGCCCCACGCGCCGTTGGCGACGAGGTCGGCGTGGCAGGCGCGCGAGATGGCGAGGAGCTCGGCGGGGGTGGCGGGGAAGAGGGCGTAGAGCGCGACAAGGCCGTCGCCGGATGACGGCGGCGTGCTGGGGGGGCCGTCGGCGGGCGGGAGGGGGATGAAGTCTTGGATCACGTTGGTGGCGGGCTCGGGGGTGGGAGAGGGGCTGGAGCTGGGGGGTTGTGGTGGTGGTGAGGGTGATGACATTGTTGTGGGAGAACGGTGGGTAGGTTCGTTGTGGCGGAGAGATTGGTTGGCGTTGAAGGTGCGGATGGAAAGTTGGAAGCTGTCAGGGGCCCCTCGTGGTTTCTGTATATGTATGCTAGCCAGGAACGACATATATTTTGATGTGCGTGCAGGCAGCAAGGCGGCCGCTGACGTAGAAGGATTGCCGATCGGTTCCTAAAGTGGGGTTCTGCCTTGCGGATAGCCAGGGAGCCCCGGGTTGAGGCCTTGGCATTCGAGCAATAGGGACGACAGGACGAAGAAGTTTTTCGGCTCCATACTTATATCGGTAATACTTAACGCCAGCGTTACGGTGACATATATTTTAAAGAAATAGACCACAAAATACCGCATTTCCATTTGCGCAATGTGTATTCCAAGGCAAGTTCTCATGAGTCCCTAAGGACCCTGACCGAATGGACTGTATCCTTTTTTTTTTGCCTGTCCATCAAGATTCTGCCGGGCATTCGGCGGCCAATGTAGAGCCTAGCCACTGTTAGCCTACGTGAATTGAGTCCAAGACGGATAATCACTTCTCGGGGTCTGGCCAAATTCTGGGATCACGATGAAAAGTCCAGGCCCGTGTGCTGACCGTCGTACCTTCGGGAATGTAGAGTTTATCGCCGCAAGCGCTCCGCGTCCCACCAGTGGAGTGCGTGGAAGACGTCCCGGCACACTGCCGTACAATCGCATTGATTCCAGGATGACTGCGTTGAAGACTGGAAGCTGCTCGATGTCCCCATTGGTGAAATCGTCGTCTGAAATACTGGTCTGAATCTCTGTATGCCAAAACCTCCACCAGCATTCCAAAGCGTGTACTGCAGGCACACATTCAGAAGCCTTGCCTCTAAGATCTTGACACGTTTATATATGGAACAGAATCGTCGATCCAATTCTCGATGCTGCGTACAGTTGTTTGCGCCCCGCACACGTGGAGCCAATGGGTGGGCGTGTCCGCTGCCCAGTCCAGCCTTGCTTACTCTACTAAAGACCATCTAACGAATGGAAGAGGCTGGCTCATAGTGCAACAGTGTATTCAGATGCGGTATTGGCCTTCAATATTGCCGATGACAGCCGGACTAATGCAAAGATTACGTGTCGGTGCTTTTTACTTTCTTTCGGGCAGCACTATATATTTTCGCCTTGGTCCACATCAGCTCTGCAGCCATTGAATCCTAGCCCTCTCGCTGAAACGTCCAAGATTTTCTTTGCTCACTTCCGAATTTCTTTTGATCACTCAGCTCTCGTCCTACAATCGAAGCCAGTAAGGATGCCTTCAAAAAAGACCAAGCCTGGAAATGTCACTCGCCCTCCACCCGTATATTCCGCGAATACCGGTGTAAACACCACGGGGGCTGTGCCCCAGCCACCTATGCAGACGACCGGTCCGAAAACTACGAGCAATGTCCAGCTTCACCACAACCACGGCGGCCAGGAGAAGACTTGCGAGTGCTCGAACTGCGGCAGTAATGTGACGTGCTACAAAGTAAGTTGCTGTATAGTTAGATCTCTAACAAACAGCTTTTGTCCGACCGTCATGCTGATCAAGTTAGTGGTGTTGAATAGGAATGTCTTCACATCGGAGAGTTTCTCACGGCACGGGAGGGAGGCAATGTAACCGCCGCTAAGCAGGGCCCTTTTTCGAGAAGTGTTCGAATATTTATTGAGAAGCTACTTGGGAAATCGTCAGCGTTCATGATTAAGCCCGATTCGTGAATAATCCAGGGTCAGGGAGGGCTGCTCACTTACCAGCGCGCTCACACCTCGAACCCCCAGTCGCGTCGCAAGACCCCCCGCATCCCTCCCACCCCCCCAGCCTGCCCAAAACCTCACCTCACCTCAACGTCCCCAACAGCTTCACCCACGACTCCGCCGATAGCTCCACCGGCTCCCGCCTCCCCTCCATCTCCACCGGCGGCCGCGGCCGCTGCTCGTCATCCATCTCGGCGCAATTCGCCCGCGTCTCCATCTCCAGCACCTCTTCCCCCTCCAACTCGTACCTGCCTGTTGCCGACGACGCCTTCCTCCTGCTCCTCCGCTTGTATGCTTCCCGTTCTTCGTCTTCTTTCTCTTCTTCGCGCTCCGTCGACTCGTGCCGCCGCCCCATGATGTAGCCCCCGATGGCGATGCTGCACAGCAGCCCGATGAACAGCGGCACGCCGCCGGCGATGGTCAGGACGGTGGTGTGGGGGAGGCCGGAAGAGGAGTCGGCTGTAGGGTCGCGCGGCTGGCCGTCGGCTGGGGATGATGAAGGCGCGGTGTCTGCGGTTGTGGCGCTGGGAGATCCCGCCGCCGCCGCCGCGGCTAATGATGGCGTGTATGTCGTCTCCGTGTCGTCGCTCGATGGCGGCAAGGCTGCGGTGGTGGCGGCGGCGGCGGTGGCGGCGCCAAGGGCCAGCAGTAAGACGGCGATGATCATCGGGGCGGACGCCGGGTTTGTTTGGGGCGGGCGACGTCGAGCATGCCTGGAGACTGAGGGGAGGGGCGGTTGCTGCCGCGAGATGTGCTGCATTTGTGGAACGGGCGGAAAGCCATTTTTGGAGTAGAGAGGGAGACGTGCAGGTTTGGCAGCCTTCTGCGGTCGTTTGCGACCGAGGATGATGGTGGTGGGGGCCGTTCTGTTGTATACGAGCCTCGTGCATGAGGAGGGGATGCGGGCTGCCAATTTGGGAGAGCTTTGCCCCGATAACTGGCTTCCGGTCCTAGAACAGGGGATCTAGAGATCTGCACATGCTGATATGCATTCCGGTGGTTCCTTGTGTCTAATTTTCCTCCACCGCGGTGTGTGTTCTCGGGACGCTCAATGGTTGCCTTTGGAAGGACTTTCCGTCGCCTTCTTTCCTTCCTTTTCTTTTTGGCAGGGGGAAGCAGCCTCGAAAATTGAAGATTAGATAGTGTTTCTGATTCTCGAATTCAGAGCAAATCCCTTGATTTCATCATGTTAATGATGAGGCATGCTCCTTTCTAGTAACCAAAAAGCTACCCGGAGCCACGTTACGTCTTGCGCACCTTCATCTTAGCAAAGTGCTAAGTCAAGCCTGGCAAGATCTATCTCTCAATCCAGCACCTGTAATTACTCACATAGATGGTTGATGAGAAGATCAGCCTCGGACCAGCCTCCCAATTGCTGCCGATAGGATGCTCCGCTCAGGCATCGCGCCGGCTCGCATAATTAATCCACACTAAATATTTAAGCATTGCAGACAGCAGATGTACCCGGCGCTACACTCGGCAAAGGCAGTGTACTGGTGGGCCAACGGATTGTCACAAGCTAGGGCTGACGATGGCGTACCAGCCTTGCATGGTATCACGACTGCATGCACGACTACTGGACCAGGCTATGCTGTCAGCAAGACCCTAGTGTGGCTGATGGCTGCCTGCAGACGACTGAAAAACGTTGCACGCGTGCGGTATCTAACATCTCTAAGCCGGGCTCTCCGCTTTCACTCAGCCTTGGGCTTGCCTGCCCGGCCGCATTGCCCGCTTTCTTCACGGGCGGCTTCCACTGTTGCTTTGACTCACCACACACCATCCACTCGCCTAGTAGCCACCGAGCCTTATGGATCCAATCTCTATCATTGGTACGGCAATTGGCGTAGGCGCCGTTGCCGTGGAGCTGTCGTTCAAACTGCACGAGATTGCGCGGACGCTGAAAGACGCCCCCAAAGAAATCGAAGACATCGCCAGCGAAATGTCGATTCTCACAATAATTTTGGAGAATATGGACGATTGTCTGCACAACCATCGAGATCTATACAAGGACCGACTCGGCCACGATGTGGTCCAAATATTGGTGAGGTTCGGCGCTCTTACGGATGAGTTGAAGAGCTTGCTTCTCAACTTGACGCGAAAGAAATTTGCAAGGTGGCGTTTCTTCAAGAAAAGACCTAGGTTCCAGGAGCTGTTCAAGAAGATGGAGGCGGTGAAAACATTAATGAACCTTGTCCTGAGCGTCATGAATCTCGCTCAAGTACATCGAAGACGGTGAGCCGCTCATTGCCGCTTGGACATGTAAGAGATGCTCATTCCTACCAGTGAAGGTCATCCGACCACTGGCTATGCAGTGCGCAGGACAGTGGCCGAAAGCATGGTCGAAACCACTCGTCTCTCTGTCGAGAGGCTTCAAAAAGCGGACAACGAAACATTCGAGAGTGATGGAGCCGGACAAACCCAGATCAGTATCCGAAACGGGCCGCATCTCCAGAAAGACACAGCCATTTGGCTATACCGGCTAGTGTACACGTCGGAGCCTTCTCCGCAAGCCTTCAATTTGGATGCAAACTCCATCGAGTACGGTCAAATGCACGACGGGCACAGGTCTGTTGGTCTGAACGGCAGGAAATCGCACGAGGTACGCGATGAAGTAGCTGGCGACAATGGAGAGCAAGAAAACCATGGAAGCGGCAGTAAAAAAAGGATCAGAAGCTGGCCTGCATAAGCAAAAGGAAGGAAGCCGTGGTACTCCTGCCACAGAGCATCCTGGAATCCACAACAGCACTACCTTTTCCCTTCCAACTGAAGCAGACGTCGAGAGCGCAAAGCCAGAGATGAGATTCCAAATGAAGGGCGACGTTTCCCCTCAAGACCAATGGCCCGGTACAGCGTACATCGTCAACAAGCTCCTGAACGCATGGACAAGTCTCAGTCAAGCCCAAACCAACGCCACTGCTTGCCAACCTGGAAACAATGCCAACGAGTATTGGCGTATCGAGCTCAACAAGGGCATCGAGGACTACAAAGAGCATGGAGAAGACAGGGTCGACGACAGGGCGACAGAGAAGGTCGAGGGTTCACGTGAAGGAGAGCAAACACCAGAGAATCGACTCCCGAGAATCAATCAATCAAGATACAAACGCCCCACCAACACCGCCTACAACGACTACGGTGAAGCCTCTTCAGGTGCGCGTGCGCAGACAGGCAACCCTTTCGCCCCGCATGCAAACGTCAATCCATTCGGCGCCGCGTATGCGCATCGTCATCGGCCGCCAACAACATACGCGCCACAGTCGTACGGATACCAGCACCGCATGGCCACTCGACCAAGCTACATACCGCGAGCGACGACGCCTCCGGCACTACCACCGCCGCCGCCACCACCGCCGCCCCCAGCGCTCCCCCAGCCCTCCATCACCGCCCAGCTATCAGAACGCCTAGGCAACATCGAAAAAATCCTCCTATCGCAGCAGCTGGCGAAGACGCAAGAAGAAACCGCGCAAGCCGCAGCCGACGAGCAAGCCGCCGCGGCTCACGCAACCCAAGCGCAAGAGCACCGCTTCACCGCCATCCACGACGAGCTCCAGAACATCATCGCCTTCCACCGAGCCCAGCAAGAGCGCGCCGAGGCGGAAGCGCAGAGCGCGCTCGAAATGGCGAGGCGGGAGAAGGCGACGAGCTTGCGGCGGAATGCGCGAGAGACGCTTGGGGGAGCGGAGGCGAAAGCGGCGGCCGCGCTGGCGCAGCGGCAGAGGGAGTTGTGGGAGAGGAGGGTTGCGGTGGCGGTGAAGGAGGCTGAGGATGCGAAGGAGTTGAGGGAGGAAGAGCGGCGGAGGGCGGAGGAGGAGAAGGCGGAGATGGTGGAGGATCACGCGAGGGAGGTGGAGGAGTGCAGGGGTCGCGAGGGTGCGGTGAGTGCGGCGATTCGAGGTGAAGGCGCGGCGGAAGGCAGCAGTCGGCAGTTGCGCTATGCGACGGGTAGCAGCGTGATGGAGGTCGTTGAGACGTATCATGGCAACACCAAGCCCGTTATGGAGACCGACGGTATCTTCTCCGGCTTCGTCCAGAACATGAAGGACCTCGGCTTTACTCGGGCTCGGAAGAGTAGACGACCTTCGGCAGTGCGTACGTCGAACTGGCAAGTATCCCGGAAGTCTTGCTCTGATGATGACCATGACGACGAAGCCAGCGAAGGTGACGATGACTGTCGCTCCAGAGCCTTGTCCAGCCCCTCTGGGAAAAGGAAATTAATGATACTCACGACCTCGACAGGAAGCTCTTCAGAAACACTCTCGGAGGTTGAGTCAGCAATCGGAGACGCCGGGTACGAGGTGGCTATGCCAAACCGAGTGAACCCTCCCAACAGATCATTGTCAACCAACATTATCCCGCGTGCTACCTTGCTCTGGCAGCCGCAAAAGTCATCAATTGGTGGCCAGTTGCTAGAGTCCATGAATTCGCTTGGATGGAGCCCGATCTACATGAGAACAACAGGTAAATTTTCCTGATCACAGGTTCAGGGGATTATTGGAGCTAAAAAGACTCAGTACTCGGGCAGACGTGGTTCATGGGACATCAGCCTTTCCACGTATACTTTTTCTCGCCCTAATACCGACCGCAAGTTGTACCTTCTCCCCCAGAAGACCGTGCAGACGAGGCTATCACGTACGAATGCTTGGTCATCGGCCGTGACTGGGTGGACGAGTATGCGCTGGACCGTTACGGGATTGACTACAAGATTTCGCCATGGAACTCGTTCATGTTGGACTCCAGCATCTCTGCGGTAAGATCCATCGAAGTATGCTGCGAGAAACTTGGCAAAACAGCTGAACTGAAATATAGGATGTGATTGACGACCTGGTCAGCATGACGATGCGTATGCGTAAGGTAGGACAGCAGCAGATGATTCGACCATACTTCTCGGAAAGTGCCCGAAGGTCAGGAGTTCTCAGTGGCCGAGTCGGATACTTCTGCAAGTCCTTCAACGGAAAGTACGAACTCGGGATGGGATTCGGAAGAGGATGAGGTGGTCGACGACGACGACGATTCCTCAGCGCCTGCTAGGACGGATAGATCTGCAGCTGTGTCTTCGTGGACAAACATAAAAAGTTCTTTGCAACGGCTGAGGAGCCTCAGAGTGGTAGGTGGCCAAAAAGAACAGCTTGGTGGTGGCAGAGTTCTGTCTTTGGCCACTCATCTGGCCAAATTTTTCTTTCTGGTTTGCTTGCCTTATCTTTGCGTTTAGCCAAATTTTCTTACATCTGTGATCTGTATGTGGGAGGGCATTTCGTCATAGGCTGACTTTGGGAGGGCGTTGTACCACTGTGATGCTGTACAGCCGCACGTTTTCCCGTGCCAGCGCGGCATTCAAGGACGGCTGTAACGTAGCCTACAAGCATGGCTCTCAGCCGGCAGGGATCAGTGACAACGAACGTCGTGACACTGGCTCCAGGCATCAGCCCGCGAGGCTGGCAAAGCGGGGTAGACTGCGCCCCCTCCTTCCCATTCCAAGGGTGGTGCATGCTACATTTCAGCTGAGCTTGCGCGTCGTGCGATAGACTGCCTCCAGCACCGCAGCCTGCCTGCCTCGTCCTTGCTGGACGGAATTGTTGAGCCAGCCTTGTGCGCAGCGGCGAGCGATGCGGTCCATGATGACGCCCATTGTCTCCGCGGCTGATGCCTCAAGGTAAAATTCACAGTTTTGTAGTACAAGGAGATGTTGTTGTAAAGAAATGACTAATGGAGCCTCAGTTCCTGCAGTCTGACGACTTCAATTTGTAAATTCGAGAGTATTCCTTCCCACAGTGGGATGTGTACCAAGTTGCTACCGCTGCGATGGAAAAGTGCGGGCCTCCTGCATTTCGTAACCCTCTTCGGAGCCCTGAGCTTCTGATTCACCATCAAAAGACTCAGCTTCCCAGTCATCCTGTTCGTCCACGTGCCCCAAGGTAGGACTTTTAAGATATTTGCGCTGAAGTATACCCCTCTTGACCCAAAATGACAGCTGGCGCAGGCCATGTGACATATGCTCAGAGGTCCTGAGGCTGAACACCTTGTCAAGGTCCTCGAGAGTAAGATCTTTCGTCTCCGGAACAAACCTGTACTTGTAAGATAGAAATTCCGCGGGGTCTTCACTCGGGAAACTTACAGGAGGATCATGACCCATCCTGCAATGCACCAAGCGGAGTACCACGCAAAGGTACCAGCGGGGGTGAAGCTCTTCAAGAACTGTGGGTACGTAATTGCTTTCCCCCCAACAATCAGCAGGCGCTCGCTTTGGAGGAACCGCCTCTACTCACCGAGGATGCCGTTAAACAGCCAAAGCACGGCTGTAGTGATTCCCATTCCTGTTGCAAATCGTAAACACCAGTGCTTTTGGAGGGGGCCCAGGCTTACCCAAGTCACGGCTGTGAAGAGGCATGCTCTCTGCGGAATAGACCTTTGAACATTGTTAGAATATTAATGGATGGCGAAGACTTTTGGGACGAGCGGACTTACGAACGGAACAGGTCCCTCCCCAGGACTGTATGCAGCAGCAAAGAGGTACATGCCCACAAGTAACAGAGGCGTTTTTCCGTCTAGTGCTAGTGAAATGGCAACGAAGGCTTGGAAAATGGCCATAAGCGGAAAGGTACTGAGCAAGAGGTTGCGCCGGCCAAAAGTGTCAATAGTAATCACTGCAGGTAGAGCAAACAGCCAGTTGATGATGCCGAATCCCATTCCAGCCTATTGCATGTGAGTAGCGTCATCTGATAAATCGGATAGTAACGTACCAGCAGCGCAGAAGTGACCGGGAAGTTTGCTTGCTCGTAAAAAACGGATACTGAATAGTACACGTGGACTGATGGTATGTTTTAGAGTATGTATCATGCACATCTCTGGGTGCTGCTTACCATTTACACCGCAGAACTGGTTCCGAAGATTAGTTTTGTCGAATTTGTACACTGGAATACACTGAAGCATACCTGTTGAAGAAACATCACAATTAAGCTGGCTTGGAGCGCTCTCCTACTCCTTGACTCAAACAGTTGCTTTAGTCCAAACAATTGCTTGACGCCCCTTTGGGGTTTGAAAACCTCGTTCTCGTTCTTGAGTTGATGGTGGATGAGAAATAAATCCCGCGCTGCCTGAAGCTTGGTATGCCTTAGTCGGCAAAGCGATGCCCAGGCGGCCTGATATCGCTTCTTCTTCAATTTTTCATCAGTTGTCTCATGGGCCCTTTGCAGCAGCCAGCGAGGGCTCTCGGGAACCGTGTAGACATAGGCCATGACGAACAATGGCAGTATCATCTGGTGTGTTATTATTAGCACTTGGATCTACCGAAGTCACGCCCAGATGAATTACCGGTGCAGCAAGCATCATGCGCCAATTCAAGCTCTATAATAATCAGCCACTACAAAACGTTCTTTGTGAAGAGGGACTACACTTACACAGTTCGTACCAAGAAGATGTGAAGTGTTCGTGATACTGGTGAATTCTACATTCTTAGCACCAGATATATGAGGAGGGAGAGTCCCATAGCTGTCGTAGTTTCCCCGTGAGTCATTCCAGTGAATTGTGTAGTTACCCTCAGTGAAGGTTGCGTTCTTTGGTAATCCCTTGCCATCGAACGTAAAATTGCCGCGGGCGCGGCATCCGTCAGATGAGCCATCTGAAATTGCGTGCAGAGCTACACCGGCTATGTATCCGAACATGATTCCTGTCAAAATCAGATGGGTGTGATGGCTGGGAAGCAATGAGCTTCAAGCGTACCTGCAGCAGTCCACATTTGCCACATCATGACCAGTGCGCCTCTGATGTTTGCCGGTGCACATTCCGCGGCGAACACGGGGATTGTGGCACTGTTATAACGTCAAAATCTCACTAGTCGAGTCTAAGTCTGCGGAAAATACCTCTTGGGACCGATACCAAAACCGAGAAGTAGACGAGCTACAAAGAGCTGTTGCCACGTTTTAGCGAATCCTTGACCAAGGCAGGTCACAAAGGAGATGAAGCAAGTCAGGAATATTGTCCCTCGACGACCCAGCCACTTGTTGAGTGGATGGTTCAACCTGGAAAATGATATCATGCTTAGCATGGGTTAGCTCCTTGCTGGGGTAGGGTGGCTTACCAACACGAAACAGCACAACACAAGTATGGTGCCGCATTCACGAGCCCAAGAATGTTGCCTTGGATGCTGAGAGCGTACTGGTAGTATATCTGAGCTGAATGTGAGAAAGAAGTCAGCATCGGCTAATTTCAACTTTTCGACGAGGCTACGCACCTGAACTAACGGCGGACTCGTCCCAGCCTTGTACTGCGGCTCCAATGGAACAAACGATGACGAGTGCATACAAAGTCCAGGTCTGCTTGAACTTGTTCTTCCCCATGTTCTTGGACTCGCGCTCAAGACACTCTTTCTCGTTCAAGTCGGCGCGGTATACAAGAGCATCACGGCGGCGATTGAACGCATCTTTGTCCTGGGCCAACTTTGCTCCGCGACTGATGTAATCCTCGTCGTCTTGCAAACCAGCCTCGTTGACGAATTCCCTGATCTCGTCTTTCATCCTCGCAAGGTTCCATTTGGCAAATGGCGCCGAGATGCGTTGTAACTGCTCCGGAGTAGGGTTCGATTGTGAAGGGCTGTTGTTCTCCATGGTGAGGAAGTGCTTGACAATGAAGGAGGTGAAGTTTCAGGGCTCCTTTTTTGTTCCTGTATATATGGCAATGCGGAGCGGAGCTTGTCCTCTCGATCACGGGTGGTCAAGGCAGAAAACTGCCGTGTGCTCCTACAGAACTAGGCAACGAGGCTGCTCCTCAAAGCAGTGTAACTGACCGGTGAACCAAGAAAGCGGAGTGGCGGACGCAGCACGCAACCAGCCGTGTCGCTTAAGTGTTACACAGCCATTCCAGCCATTCGCCGCCTTCGCGGAAAGCATGGGGGGCCTTGAATCAATAATGCAATTTCAATATGATCGCTAAGCCTTGATCAAGTTCTTGTGGAGGCTGACGCGTCGGGTGCGCATGGCGTTGGCCACTGGCCTTTTATCGCCCATTCCCAAACTCCCCGTGGGGCTCCCCACCCTCTACTCTGCCTTAGTGTCTTTCACTATCTCACTATCTGCATGCTTGTTCTCATCCAAGAAACCCTCATTGGAGTGCTAATGTAGCCTCTTGGCCATGGACGACCAGCGGTTCTATTCGACGTTCCGCAAGTTTGTGCCACTGATCGACAAAAAGGGCGCCCTTACGTTCGACTTCGACGAAAATCGCGCAAAAAGGCTGCAAAAAGAGCTCCGAACGTTCAAGGCTTTTGAAGCATGGGCTGAGTGTCCACGTTTATTTGCGCTTCTGTTCATGCTGCGCGATGGCGAGGGCATGGCTGCTCAGCCTGTTCCCGAATTCAAGGACGACCTGCTTCCCTTCCCCAATGAGGCTTATCTCCGCACAATTGATTTAGTCGCAGAACACGAGGTCAAAAGCCTGATACATTACCAAGACTCCTTTCTTGCGTCAAGTGATGCGGCCAACAGCTTAGACCACTTCAAAGCCGCAGGCCACCTACCTCTTCTGGATGGGAACGCCTACTTTGAGCTTGAGAAGAAACAACTCGGTGAATCCAAGAGTGCTTTCATCGGTCGTGTGACCCACCGGCGCTCGAACAAAGTTTTCGTTTGTAAAAGGTTCCGTCGAACGACTTCCGATTGCAAGAAAAAAGTCGACAAAAGTCCCAGCGTAACCGAGCTCTTCAGCAACGAGAAGAGCAACCTTCTAAAGTTGAAGGACTTGCAACACCTACACTTGATCACGTACATCTGCGCCTACACGGACAAGAAGCACTTTGCGCTGATCTTTGAACCTGTTGCGGAAGATGACTTGGGAAATCTCTTTAAGAAAATTTCGAATGATCACAAAGACATCCTACACTCAGAAAGCGTTTGGAATCATTGCAAAGACACCCTACAACATTCATTTGGGTGTTTGACTTCAGGAGTTATGCATCTGCACAGGGAAAAGATACGCCACCGCGACATCAAACCCGGCAACATCCTCATCCACGACGGAAAAGTCATCATCTGTGACTTCGGCATCGCGCACGACTGGTCTGACAGCGCAAGAGACTTCACCGAAGGTCCAGTCGATGCGCAAACATGCAAATACTCTGCTCCAGAGGTGAATAAGGAGTGGTCTCGTGATCCAAAGGCAGACATGTGGTCGCTTGGATGCGTCTTCCTTGAGATCATCACTGTACTCAAGCAAGGCACACTTTCAGAGCTCCACAAAATTTTCGGGGCAGAACAGGGCAACACGAAGTACAATTACTGTGAGCACCCAGAATTGATTTCGCAATGGATTGAAGAGCTGGGAAAACACAATGTGTTCAACGAGCCTCTCCCTTGGATTGCAGAAATGGTAAGATACCGTGTTGTTGCTTTTCAGTGATGGCCGTCAACCTGACAAATGACAACAGCTCAACACCAAGCCTGCAGACAGGCCTTCCTCGAACAAGCTTCTCAACGAGATACAGGAACAGTCTTCCCGCGCCAAAAGCAAAAACAACTCATACATCAGAAGCTGCTGCAAGGGAAAAGTGCACTCTTCAAAGTCAGAAAGAGAAGAGCCAGGGAAAACAGAGCAAAGTAAAGAGCAATGGGGACTCCAACAATCTTTTGTCTTGTCGGAGGACTGGGATGGTTTTGCTCCGCCTCCTCCACGGCCAGAACAAAGCAACCACATGATCCAGATTGACGATATTCAGAGGAGGGCCTCGCAAAATGATATCGGAATTCTTTCAGAGAAACCGTTGGATCCTACAGACAGACCAAAGTCCGGGAAGAACACTAGCCATACGCCAAACAGCAGCAAACAAAAATACTTTGGATATTCATCCCAGGTTGAAGGCTTTTCGGGTCCAACAATATTCCGCGCCGAAATATCAGCTTTCGAAACCCTTTCCCGCAATGGAAGTGGTGTATGGGAAAAACAGGACCCAAAGCTCGGCAGTCATTTTGTGGTATGTATCTCAGAGACCGATGAAAAAGTCCCGTGGGGAAGGTACAGGTTCCTTGAGATAGAGGAACCAGACAAGAGTGGAAGGGAATCAGCTTGTTCGTAATACCCACTTATTCTACGTCGATGATAGATGTATGATCGTGCTAATGGTCACCAGGGTTACCACTTCACAAATTGAGGGTCAAGTTACAAGACTGTGATTCTGTTAGAGTCGAACTTAAATGGTCAGACTGTAATCACATTCATCAGACCAAGGATAAAGGTATACTTTGCCATTATCTTGTCTTTAACATCACTTACTCAACAAAAGCTGAAATCTGATTACCAGGGTACTACAGCTTCTTCTGGCACCGGATTTTCGATTCTCAGCAACCAAACAATCATCTAGGCCTCACATTCTTAAACCGAACAGGTACTAATTTGCACTGACTTCGTGGGTCCGTCACTAACTGTGAGTAGATGCCGAGAGGATCTCTCAGATTCTGCTGAACCATGAGCTCTGCCACCACGATGAAAATAGGTCTTTCGAAGCAAATGCGAAAACTGGCGAAAGTCGTTACCATGCCTCAAATTTGCACATCTACCCCCCCTCAACCCAGATGGTACCCAGTGGCGAGCGCATGATCCGCAAGGAATGCACTATCAATGGCTTCAGCACAACTGATATCTTCGTAGTGCCATATGAGCGCGATATTACGCTCCGGGTAGAAGAAAAGCAACAAACCGCTGTAGTCATCGTGGAGAACCTCAAATCGCCTGACTATCATTCAGATGTCCGGCGCCTTCCATATGAATCTGAACAGGAAGGGCAGTTTTGTAAGGTTGCCTATATACCCTCGAACCTTGCCTTGAAATTCAAGCTTGATGATTTGAATATCACAAGCCCTCCGGGGGGTATGAACATCATGCTACATTCACGTTCCATGAAGAGGGCACTGACGATATTGCTATTGCAGACTTGAAAGAATTGTTGCGCGGCATGTTTGGTTGGGAGCTAGTGTTCCTCGCGCATGCGACTGCAAAGAAGTTACCAACATGGCGCCTCCATGAAACATATCAAGCAAAACCCCTGTTGTTCAACATCGGCGGAACCACAGAAACATCCAAACCAGGAGCAGTGTTAGTATTGCTATTCCAGGAACCTCGAGGAGACCATCCCAAATGGTTGCTTGGAGAACGTAAGGCACCCGCAAAGGAGGATGTCTCCATTCTCACTCCACTCAACCTCTTCTTTCCCCCTTAATGTAATTAAGCTCTGAAAAGAAGACTAACCAGCTAGTGCAGCGATGGATGAGAATGTCTGGAAAAAACTCGAGGTTGAAATGAAGTTTCACCGGACCTTGACAGCTGCCAACCTGGGCAAACTCCTGTCTGCGTGGGAAAGCCAACCGCTCAGTGATGAGACATCCTCGTACAAGCTCAAGTTCGAGATGACCGACGGTAAGCTGGGAACTTGCGCAGAGTGGCAGAGTTGCTAATGTTCTGTCCCCAGCTCTCGATCGCTTATACAGGCACGTATCTGATATTCAAAACGCACAAAGGCAAATGGAGCGGGATCAGCAAAGCAGCCACAACAGCGAAGCAGGGAGTGTGGCTGAACAGTCCCTCCATGCAAGACAAACGAACAGATCTGTATCCATCAGCAGATCAGCAACTACGCGGAGGGGCACTTTCTTCTCTAGATGAGAGGAAGCTCAGGTGAATACGGCATTCGGTGTAGTATTCGTACAGGAAACATGTTGGGCATTGCGGTCATGGTTTGGCGTAGCTTCTTCTCTCCCAATAAAAAAAAAATCACAATCAAGTAGATCTCTGTTACACCAATCCATTCACATTTTCTACTATACTCTTCTACAAACCGCCACCTCTCACAGTCTCGCGTGACGGAAAAACACCCGCAGCTTCCAGCCATCTCTGGGAAAGTCTCGATACCATGGGTAGCGCAAGGCGATACACTTAGCAGCCAGCGTAGATAGCTAGACATCATCAGCACCAATACCAAAGGAGAAGAAAGGATCACACAGAACATACCTTGAGCATAAAGCGTATACGTATCCGCATGCCTCAAGTTCTGGGCCGCGGTCAACGACTGCACAGCCGCATAGCCATACGCGCCATTCTGATCCGTCGTGCCAGCAACCTCGCTCAAATGCGTCATCTCATGCAGCGTCGTCGTCTGCTGGTCCTGATCGTGGCAGGTGCGGCTAGTAGGCGAAAGCGCCGAGAAGTACAGGGGGCAGTTGACCATGTAACTACTCGAAGGGAGCGTGTACGCCAGCACGCCGCTCTGGCAGCCGTTGCCGTACACGTCGGTGCAGTAGTAGTCGGACGCGCCCGACGTCGTGCTCGCGCTCTCGCTGGCCACGCGCCCGAAGACGGCCGCGACTTGGCTGCGCGTCGACGCCGACGTCGTCTTGAAGTACTCTTGGAACTTGCTCGCCGACCCCGACGCCGCGGCGGCCTGCGCGGCCAGCGCCAGGCTGCGGCTGTTGGCGACCGCGTTGACCGTCGCCGTGCGCCGCGAGCCCGTGCAGTCGGCGTTGACGGCGACGCGCTTGACGAAGCGCGCGCGGGCCGCGGCGGCGGCCGCGCCGTCGACGGTGGTGCTGATCTTGTTGCTGGTGTACGGCACGGCGCCGGCGATGGAGGTCGTGCCGTCGGCGGCGAACGAGATGGCGCCCGACGAGAGGATGTCGATGGCGCCGCCCGAGGAGAGGTCGTGCGCCTCGGCGAGGTCGAATTGCACGGCGACGCTCTCGCCCGCGGCGAGGCTCTGGAAGGCGTCCTCGCTGAGGTTGGAGGTGGCCATGCGCAGGCGGATGCCGTCGAAGGCGATGCGGGACTCTACGGGCGGTTAGGGCGAAGGGTGCTTGGGAGTGGGGGGAGTGTTGTCGCTGGTGGGGTACGTACCGGCCGAGTTGACCTCGGTCTTCTCAACAGCGGTCTTGTCGAGGATGCTGCCGACCTTGAAGAGCTTGAGGGCAGAGGCGCCGTTGTTGGTGAGGGTGGCCTTGACCTCGGAGTTGCCGACCATCTCGAGCTTGACATCCAGGGGAGTGTCGCGCTTGTTGAGGTCGACGGCGGTGCCGCTGACGATGGTGGCCAAAGCCAGGAGAGAGCCGGCGAAGAACTTCATGTTGCAGAATGATCGGGATGAGGACGAGCTTCAGATGAGACTGGTGCTGAACTGCTGAGGTGCTGCTGTCGAACTCAGTCGCAGGAATTGAGCTTGCTTTATAGTCAACTGCACTCGATATCTAATATCTATGTCGTGATCAGGCTTTCTATCTTCACAGCATGACCTTACGCAAAGCAGAAGGAAGTAATGACAGTGGATGGAGACATGTTCGGTTTGGCTGTTGTTGGCAGGAAGATAGCCGCTGAAGTGGGAAGCTACGGAAATCTATCCATAAACGGAACTGCCCTTCCTCCATACAAGGGCGCTTGCTGGAGGTACCTCTACCGCTGGTTGGTAGACAAACAAGTCTGTGCGGGTTATCAAGCCAAGGCGTGGTTGTGCACTGGGCTAGTATGCCAAGCGTGAGTGGCTGTAGAGACCCTCAAAAACCAATCTACATTCTGGTCGATATAAGCATGCTTAATCGTCTATGGAAAGCCTCATAGGTGGACTTGTCCCCGGAATGATTTTCTTGGTAGAATTTTGGCCGAAGTACGAGCACACAACCTGGCAAAGAGCATTAGCGAGCAGAGCTGGTGTGAGGTGTCGATAGCGGAAAGCAGACGGGTGGCGAGCCCAGGAGCTAAGGGGAATATACAGCTTTATTAGGCAGGAGAGAAAGGGAATGAAACGGTCCGTTCGTATTGGCGTCAAGAAAAGCCCACGGGGAATGCCAAGGACGGGGCGCATGGGGCGGAGAATAACTCGTACTAACGGATCCGGATACGAAGCTTTTGTCTGGGGGTGCTTGGCACGCCCTGGAGTTCCGCCCGCCACTCTTTCTTCACTCCGTCTCATCCCCGCTTCAAGCGACACTGCGGTAAAGTAGCAGACTGTGTGCTTTCGGTGCAATTGGATCATGAGCCTCCATGTGACTTTTTGGCACCACATGGGATTCAAAGTTGACGCGGAACCGCGTCGGGGAGAGTCACCGCTGGCGTGGCCAAGGAATCGCAACACGTCTTGGCACCTTGGCATAGTACTGTCTGGCCATCGGAAGAGATGCTGGATAGCCGTCAAGTCCGGTCGTAAAGCCGGTTTCTGTCCCGTCCGGGCCGGAAACACATTTCTTGGTGTGGACGATGCGGACCGTCGGCCGCGTCCGACACGGGATCCGCCCCTCAGCGGCATCGTATATGCGCCAATGTCGTCCCCTATCACCATACCAAACAAGGTTTGGCCCAAGCGATGCTACTTTGCGGCCAAGAGACCTTCTTTTTCCATCAAGCCTTCCGTCATCTCATCGCCAATTCGACAGGAGCATGACACGAGTCTCCGTTCCTGAACACTTTGCTACCTTCTTGTTTGGTCAGTGACCGAGTCGAAGCTGAATCGAATCTCTACTTGGCCGCTTCACGCGCTTCTTATGACTAAGGTGCTTCCTATTGATGCTGATAAGAGCGGAAGCGAAGTTTAGCCCGGAGCGGTCCTATCGTTGAAGCCTTGGCAGATGAACAGAGCGTTTACTTGCCAAGTCTTCAAACTACCAGCATAATAAACCTCGTCCCCTCCATGGAAACATTGACCTACTTCTTCGGGGCGGTTGATTGTACAGTAGAACTCGAGAGCTGGAATAATGATCATCCGGGGCTTCATCGGACCGTGCTCCCTTTCCATCAACACCGTGCCACTCTTGCCAAATCGGGCATAGACCTGAAGACCATATCTGTGCCTCAAGAGTAGGAGAGCTTTACCAAATTGCATTTGTCTCTCTTGATGAGATGAGAAGCATGTTTTACTTGAAAGAATTGTCATCTGTACGACACAAAACGATGGGTTATTAATTATTGTGTCAGCACCTTCAAACTCAACAAAACTACCAGGAATGACACAAACTACTGAAGGCCAATATCCGTATTTTAAGAACATGGTTAGGCTTGATTTGAAGGAGTCCCGAAGAGTCTATGTTCAATATTTAACTGTTAATACCGATGTCAATGACATGACACGATGAATTGATTTGAAAGCTGAAATGGCCGTATCATACGCATGGTCGTGTACAATGGAAAAGAGCGACCCCATTTGCAAAGCACTCTGCAAATGCTCACAGGTAGGAACGAACACTTACGTGAGGCCGATATCGACCATTTCCGCCCCCAAGCTAACCGAATCCTTCGCGCCAATAATAAAGCGGCAAATCTCCTTTCTTTTCATTGACGAGACGACATCCCCCGGCAACAACCACAAGGAAAACCCCGCGAAAAGAAACCAAGCGACAGAACCTGGCTATCAAGCCCAACACGAAGCCACCAGCCAGCCGCAGCATGGATGCGCCGCCCGCCCTCCCCCCACGCGCGGTAAGTTGCCCTGCGTCGTATTACCCCGCCCAGCCACAACCCAACGCGCGGTGCGCACAGAAAAAATAATAATAATAACGCGCCACACCACAACAGGCCCGCACCCTCGCCGCGCACAGCCTCCGCCTCACCACCGCCATCGACGCGCTCCTCGCCCCCTCGAAATCCTCAACCACCACCGCCACCGCTGCTACTTCCGCTCTCACCACCCTCGCCGCCCAGACCACCGCCATCGCCGCCTCCCTCCAGCAACTGCACGCGCTCCTCCTCCGCGACGGCTGCGATGGCGGTGAACGCGGCCACCTGGACGCGGCGCTGAGGGCGTGCGCGTTCGCGTTCGCGTGCCTGGACGCCGAGATGCGGGCGCTGTCGGCGTCGGGCGACGCGCCTGCTCCTGCTCCAGAGGCGGCGAGGAAGTGGCGTATTAAGCGGATTTCGGCGTCGAAACCGACGCAGCGGCCCGCCGCGCAGACATTGCCGAGGTGGCGCGACGATGCGATGAGGGAGCTGTTGAGGCAGCTGGGCGGGGTGAGGGCGGTGTTGGCGGGGGTGGTGAGGGGGTTGTTGGTTGTGCCGGGGTTGGATGGGGAGGAGGAGGAGGCGCCGGGGTGGGGGATGGGGGAAGTGGTGGGTGGGGAGCAGTTGGTGCAGGGGGGAAAGGCGTTGAGGGCGGCGTGGCCGGGGGTTGAGGGGGTGGATTTGGTTGCGGGTGGGGAGGAAGAGGGCGAGGTGGGGTTTGTTGAGGCGGTGATGGAATCGGAGGCGTATCGGGCTGCGGTGGCTAAGGCTGCGGCCATGAGGGATGGTGTTGGTCGGGGGGATGGGGGAGCGGCTGGTGGTGAAGACCCGGGGGAGAATGGGGAGCTTGGTCCGAGTGGGGCGCAGGCGGTGGCAGAGGTGGATGGAGTCGTGGAAGGAACGGGTCAAGGAAACGGCGAGCCGGCTGGGTTGCAAGAGGGAGCAGTGGCAGCGGAAGCAGTATCAACAAAGCCTCAAAAAGCAGCGTCGGATGCGGACGTCAACTTGGAGGACAACGAAGACGCCCCTCCGCTGCCGCCGCGGGAGCAGAACACCAAGGAAACTGAGGAAGAAGAAGACGCACCGCCATTGCCACCTCGGAGACCTACTGCTTCTCCTCCGGCCGTGGCATCTTCGTCCACAGCCGATGACACCGCTGACAACAACCCCGAACCGTCACCGCATGGGCCCGTCCATACAGAAGACACGACCGCAACCACACCCCGCCCCTCCGCAGACGCACCCGCACCACCTCCAGCCCCTCCCGCAGTCGAGTCCGACGACCCCGCCACCCTCGAAACCGCCAACCTCCCACCCTCTCCCGAAACCGCCGCCGCCTCACCACCACTAGCAGCTGACCCAGCCCCACCCCCCTTCCCCCCACCATCCCCACCCCACCACCTCTCCCCCCGCGACCTCCTCATCCACCTTCACTGGCAAACCCTCCTCCTCAGCGAACTGCGGCACATCACCACCCTGCACAGCCTCGTCACCACCCTCACCCACTCCTCCACCCTGCACGCCTCCTGGCCCTCGCTCCTCCCGCACCTCGACGCCCTACTCACACCCCTCTCCCACCTCGCCTCCCTGCACACGCGGCACCTGCTGCAACCACTCGCCGTGCAATTGCGCAGCGTGATCAAAACCGACCTCTTGCTCCCCGTGTTCCGGGTGTGGTGGCGGAAAGCCGGGGCGACGGTTATGGCGGTGGCGAGAAGGGTGCCGCATGCAGTCGCGGCGGTAAGGGCGACGGAGGGAGGGGGGGGTGGGGAGGGGTTCAGGGCGTGGGTGGGGGAGATGGTTGGGGTGCAGGGGGGGTTGGAGGGGGTGTTGGGGAGTCCGGTGGGGCGGTTGGAGGGGTATTGCGAGGTGCTTGGGGCGGTGGAGGGGTTGGAGACGGGGGAGACGGGAGAAGGGGAGGGGGAGGAGAGGTCGACGCAGGTGGGCGACTATAGAAGGATGATGGGGCGGATCAAGGAGGCGTGCGAGACGGTGATGCGGGAGGCGGCTGATGCCGAGGTGTTGAGGGAGATGCATCGGAGGATTCAGACGCTGGATTCGAGGAATGTGGACGTGTTGGATTTGTTTGGGAGGGAGAGGCGGTTGGTGTGGCAGGGGTCGCTGGCATGTCGGACGAAGGGGAAGGGGCTGTGGAATCAGGTGCATTGTGTTCTGCTTGATAACTACTTCTTCTGGGGACGGGTGGAGAGGCCGCGGGAGATGTGGTTTGGAAAGTACAAGTACGGCGAGAAGCTGTGGGTTCTGGAAGCGGTAAGTGTCGGAACGGGAAGACGTGTGTTCACGTGCTAATCAGATGGGTAGCCGATGCCGGTGCAACAGCTTGAATGTTCCTTCGACGCTGCTTTGGATGGGAAGACGAAGGCCTCGATCCTCGATAACGTCCCGAGGGGCTCGGAGCTGTTCGTCTTTTCTGTAAAGGCGGGGGAGATTAAGCATTCCATGGCTGCAGCGACAAGCGACGACAGGCAAACGTGGGTTAACTTTCTGCAGTCGTCGGCTGCTTGAGTGAGAGAGGCCGCTTAGCATTACATCGACAATGAGATGTATGGGCTCTTGTTTAGCAGTATGGTTTGCTTCACCGTCGTTGAAGAGAGTGATGCAGACAGATTTGAAACGTCACAGATGATGATATTTAGGAAATACCAGAAGGGTGTGAAATATGCAAATTGCTTCTCTCGTCTTCGCATGACGTCATTCGACACGTCAACGTCGGAAGGTATAATTTGCTAGGTACCAACACGAGACCGCTTTGACCGGAAGAGTGAAGCCTCTGAAGTTACTTGCTACCAGTGGCCGGGCGATACGCCGTGTGCCTCATCTGATCTACTCAATGACGCTATTGGGTTGAACATTCGTACGTCTTCCAATCCGTCAAGCATTCCCCGTCCAGAAACGTGACTCGTTTCTAAAGCGCGACCAGAGAACCGCTAGTAGTAGTTCTCCTTCAAGTAGCTCTCCTTCACCGCGGGCTTGCTTCCTTCCGGCCAGACCCAAGGATTCTCTCTGTTCCGAGCCTCCTCCTCGGCCTCCTTGGCCGCCTTTTCCTCAGCCTCCTCGGCCTCTTTTGCCTCTTGTTCTCTAGCCGCCTCCCTTTCCTCCGACGTCAGATTGTCCTTGGAATTTCTCTGTCCGTCGGTGCGCATTGTCTCGAGCTCGATAGCATCGCCGTCAGCGTGTGGCTTGCTCTGCTGAACTTCAGCCAGGGCCTCGTGGTACGTCTTGCTCCTCGCAGCAGGCTGAATATTGTCTTGAGCCTCGAGATCGACATCGTTGCGGCGGTTGTTGGCACCACCACCACCAGGGTTGTTGCGCTTATCGAGGAATTCGGCGAGCTGCGCGATGGACTCGATGGCGGCGCGCCGCTCCTCCTGCGCGTTTCCCTGCGCGTTTCCCTGCACGCAAGATCAGTGCAGCAGGACCTCTGCAAGATATGCGACGCGAAACGCCGCACCTTCTTCTTCTTCTTCTTTCCCATGTCGTTGAAGCCGTAGTGGCCGCAGGTCAGAACCCAGACGATGCTGCGCAGACACATCCAGAACAGCAGCCAGGGAATGCAGACGGCCATGGCGAGGTAGGAGCAGACGAGCGTCCAGAACAGGAAGCAGCGTGGACCGCATATTTCCATGAAGGGATCGCATGCGTTGGATTCGCGGCGGCGGTAGTCCATGGTGGGTCGCATGGCTGAACGCTGGACTGGTTCGGGGCGGGGCTTGGATGCGACGGAGCGCGGGTGGAGAGGCCCTGCCAGGAATGAGGTTGAAGAGGAGAGGAGAGTGAAGAAGTGAGGTGGGAATTTTATAGCAGCTGCCCAGCGTTGCTGTTATCGATATGGTTGGCGAGCCCGGGCGGTGATTCGTTTGTCGGATGCGTTGAAGCGAAAGCTGAGTCACAGGTTGTAGGTACCGTCCAATTGGGAAGTCGTGGATAACCCTATAGAACATGTGATTATCACTACCATCTCACGTCTCGCAGTACTGCGTGTAGAGTTTCGTGAAAGAGTTCGTCCAGTCCAATCCCTGGTAACGGCTTGGAGCAAGCTTGCTCCAGGACTTGGTAATGTCACATTTTGCCCTCGAGTTTTTGTTGCGCAAATTTTAGAGCGCACAAAGGCGGCGAGTGAGGTCAGTAGCCTCTGCATGTGATAGGAATCATGCCGCGCTCCCTAGAGAGTGTTGGTGGCAATACTGGGAGGTACAGCTAGGCCAGTGCGCAACAAAACAACTGGCGACGCGGGATTATTTGTACCCAAGCTATCGAATTACCTAGTACATGACTTATTGATGCTCCCTAGTGTTTCCAGAAGTTTTCTACTTTGAAACGGCTTGATAGACATGTTCTTGCTGGCCTGCTGACACGTCCATCAGAGCAAGAATTGGTGCTAAACATAAAACTGCAACCTTTTGGGACTCTTGCTCACCAGGTTGCAATTCCGAAGCGGCGCCACTAATGGCAAGGTTCTTCAACCCTTCATAGATCATATGGACGAGGGCCGGGGCAAGCATCATCAGTTCACCTCCCTCCGATATTGAAAACATCATTCCCTGTTCCACGCCCGCACGGTGAGATGATGGATTGCGGTACGCGAGACCGAGTGTGGCTCAGCCCGGCCCAGGTGGAGAGACTGCTCGTAGTGCTCACGACAAAGACCGAAAATGGCATAATTTGTAGAGATAATGAGTAGCGTTACATCCATCGATAAATTCCGACACAAGGAAGATGGATATATCCCCCGTATGTCCGGAGCGGGACCTACGGTATATCATTCACCATCGTCATATGGATCACGGGCAATGTTGCTGCTTACTGTCCAAGCGTCGGGTGGTGGCGTAGCGGATAGTGAGGTGTCCTGCCCCGGGCAGTGCAAACTTGACCAGGCCACCATAAGCTTACCTCGTGATAATCAAGGGGCCTAAGTTCGATATGATTGGTGCAAATCATCATTGCTAAATGTTATGATGGGCACGCTACCCGACAATAGTCACTCCATTCGACATGCGTCAAATGATCCACAGGATCTGTATTGCATTTATGCATATTGACATAGGAGTTCTTACGATGGGTTTATTGTGAGGCAATGGACGGCGATGATACCAAATCTTGGTTCCACAACAGTGGTCTGGTTTCGCTTCGGGCCGTCCGGAGAAGATTCCCAGGGGCAGACGTCACACATTCCTGTCGCGTGGTCCCTGTCGATCACGTACGAACCTTATTTTCAAGCTTCGCATCAAGCCAGTCAGGACATTCACAGAGTCGTACCAAGATACGATGGATCTAATGGAGGCATTAAAAGACCAAGAGCGGACCACATAGACCTTAACAGGAGAGGCGCTGACGTCAGATGTTCCTAAAAGCCGGTGTTTAAAACCGAGATGGCTAAATTTAGCAAGACGTGCATCCTGCAGGATTCCGTCTTCTCCGGAGCAAGATCGGCGACTTGCCCGCGCTTTTGGTTATTAACATGCAGTCAATCGCGGCGAAACAAAGATCACGCGACCTTTTCGCGATTAGCCTTGAAATGAAAGAGGCTTTCCCGAAGATATAGAAATTGGGCCTGGTACGATGCGTTCCATTCAAGCTCCTGGGCGTCGGGTCCGACAGACTACCCAAGCAATGTCTCACGCTTCCTCGGTGAAATGCAATCCTGTCAGACTACAGGCCAACCACCTCGTATAGTTCCACAAATGCGACTTCTTGGCGATATTCCCTAAACTCCACCCTCTCCCATCTCGTCCATAAAAGCAACCATCTACCCATCAAAGCACCCACCAAAACAACAACAAACTCCAACACTTTCGCTCAATTCCAACCACCGCCATGGGCATTTCCACAATCGTTACCCTGAGCCTGGGCCTCCTGGCCGCGCTCCCCGCCACCACCCTCGCCGACTCCTCATCCTCGCAATATTACCGCCTACGCGCCAAAGTCACCGGTCCCAAGAACGACAAGACGCCCGATATCGACGGGTGGGCGATCGAAGTGCAGCGGCTGGGCATCACGACGCGCATCCCGCCGGACGACATGTGGGGCGTGCTCTACAACGAGACGTTCAGCCCCAGCCGGGGCGGCGACATCTTCTACACGCAGTCGACCGCCAACGCCAGCTACGTGCGCACCGACGCCCCCAACAACTCGGGCGAGGTGACGCCGTTCGGCTGGTACATCCCGGGCGGCTACGCCCTGAGCAGCGACCAGATGATCGCCACGCGTTCGCTGGGCGCCAACGTCCCGGAGACGGTGTTGGATGTTGCCGCGGGCGACGGCGTGCCGTACTTGGAGAAGCCCGGGTTCGATGCCACGTTTGTCGCGTGCAAGGAGGTGTATCGCGAGTGGGCCGTCGTGTATTGGACGGATGTGGCCAGGTTTGGCACCGACGACATATACAACCAGGATTGGCGGAACTGCACTGAGATTGAGCTCATTCCCGAGTGCACCACTGGCGGTCCCGAGTATGAGGGGCTGCAGGATACGGCTTGTGTCACTGACATCGGCACGGTTTTGTAGCGGAACCACTGCACTCGTTGTGAACCACTAGTACTTAATCACTCCACGGAGTACGAAGAACAAGATATAGTAATGGGCAACGGATTTAATATCACACAATATGTCGTAGTACTCAAAGTATCATGAGATATTTGCGCATCGAACGCCGTACATGCCAAGTGAACAGACCATGAAATAGCCCACACGTTAATAGATAGGGACATCGAGAGCATGGTAAGGTCTGATGACACCGATTTCGGGTTCAAGTTACTGAATTGAGAAGTTAAACATCAAGTACTACCGATACGCCCACCGCTAACAACCTTCAACATGGCATCACTCCTCCCACCGCTCATACATCTCCTCAATCTCCTTCTCATACCTCGCCAACGTGCCCCTCCGATCCACCGACCCCTTCCCCAACCGCACAAACGGCTTCTCTTCCCCCGCCACAAACGTCAACTCCCTCCTCAACTTACACTTGGGCAAGATATCCCGATTCGCCTCCTCCACCACCGGCCACACCTCCTCCAACCCCCCGGGCCCCAGCTCCCCCGCAACCTCCAACAGCAAAAACGGCACCTTCCTCCCATACCCGCCGACCAGCGCATGCCTGACGCGCGGGTGACACCTGACCCTCTCCTCCACCTCCCCCGCATACATCTTGACCTCCCCACTCAACACCACCAAATCATCCGTCCTCCCCCTATACCTCCACAACCCCCCTCCCTTCCCCCCCGCAGCCCCGGGATCCGCACACCGACTAAACAAATCCTTCGTCCGCCACACCTCCCCCTCCCCGCGCACCTCCACGCCCCCGCCCGACGACCCTGCCCCCATCCTCTCCGCCGCGCACCAGAAATTCGTAAACCTCTCACTCCCGACCGACCTCGGTACGACCAGCTCGTACAGCCCGTCCGCGCGCTCCTCGAACGCCGCGCCGACGGCGGGGTGGAGCGCGATGTGGTCCCAGTACTGACTTGGCGGCTGCAGCGTCGGCCAGTAGGAGCCTTCGGTGCTGCCGATGCAGGTGCGCAGGGAGCCGTGGGGCGCGAGGAGGGCGCCGGCGGAGGGCGCGAGGGGGGCGCCGCCGAAGATGATGGTGGGGAGGGTGGTGAGGGAGGTGGTGGAAGAGCGGTGGACGATGTCTTCGAGGAGGGCGGGGGGGACGAAGATGCCGTCGAGGGGGCAGGAGGAGGCGTGTAGTTGGGCGAAGAGGGCGGCGGTGGGGAGGGCGGTGGGGGGTGTGAAGGTGGGGGTGGTGGAGAGGAAGAGGGCGCAGGGGAGGCTGAGGAGGGCGCCGGCGAGCTGGGGTGGTTGTTAGTGAGTGGTTGGTTGTGGGGGGGATGGTGGTGGGGGGGGGGACCGTACGTGGAAGATTGGGATGGAGACCCAGATCCGCTTGTTGGCGTAGAACTCTTTGCTGGTGGTCATGCCGTCGACGTCCTCCAGCAGGTTCCAGGTGTCGACCCGTGCCAGCATCTCGTTTGTGTACGGCACGAGCTTGGGGAAGCCGGAGCTGCCGGATGTGTGGTAGATGGCGACCTCGTCGCGGCGCGCTTCGTCCCATGACTTCTCGTATGGGTAGTGTTGCTGGGAGCTGTCGCCTTTGCCGAAGAACAGGTCTTCGAATGAAGGGACTGTCATGGTTTTGCTACCCTCGACTTGCTGTGGGATTTCTCTGACATACTCCGGCACAACGCCGCCCAGGTCTTCGGCGTACAAGAAAACGCGGCAGCCGGATGCATTAGCGAGGTATGCTTGTGCTTCGAGAGAACCCATGGGGCTGGTGTTCAGCATGCGACGGTCAGTCTTCATGGCTGCGACGAGGAAGAGAATGTAGCGCAGGTCGCGGGGACCGAAGTAGGTGAAGGTCTGACGAGCATCTTTTTCCTCGGTGGATCCATCCTCGTTGCTGTTCTTCGAGTCTGCCGAAGGAAGGGATGCGACGCTGGAGGAAGCCGATCGCGATGATGGAGGGAGATGCTCGTCAAGCCAGTACGCTGTGCGATCAACGGCTGCGGCCAATTCGGCGTAAGTGATGTCGCGGAAGCCAAGCGTGAGGTCGGTGCCGGATTTTGGTATGGAAGCATACGTGCGATCGGGGGAGGCTCGAGCAATCTCGTCAATGGTAGTAGCTATTAGCCGCCGGCCGTAGGGGATGGCCGGGTCAACTGTTTCGCTGTCGCGAGCCATGGTGGAGTTGACACAGGCAGCGAAAGAGGATACAAGTCTAGGATCTAAATCAATGAAGATGTTTTTCCAGGGGGGGGTGCTGGTACGAAAGAGGACGACCGAAGGATTGTCTTCTTGGCTGCAACAAAGATGATGAGGTGGGAAATCTGGTTGGGCGTGGTTTTTGTAATATTTAGAGATGGCACCAGTCCTCTAACTGGAACCGCTCAATCACACCGGCTCCGCTTTAGGCAGATGCAACCAAATCAAAAATGGCTGCAAGATGATGCTGTCTTCTGACAAGCTGACGGAAACACGTCTGCGGATGACTGTGTGCCCCGTCCAATTTTCCCGTCTACATCGGATTTGGGTTCACTGGCCGGCGAGTGGAGGTTAATGGTGTCTATCAGTACCCAGATGCGATATGATGCTACGCGTTCTGTAATGCTGACCTTACACATGGAGCAATGATCAACTCGAATCCCGGGAGAGGCCCCACATTGTCCGGCCTTAGTGCTTACGGTCTCCTCCACCGCGGTTCAAGCCCGAAAGCTTGTCGAGTCTTATAGGTTCTTGTCTGTTGAGGCTAACGGAGATTGAGGAGGGGCAAATGTTCCACAACGTAGGCTCGACGTGAGAAGACCGGGAACAAGGGGGAAGAAGCATTGAAATGATATCAGCTCGGAGCAAAGTGCAGATACCGATACACCATCACGGCTACAGCCCCCCATCACACCATCCGTAGTCTCTGTCCAAGTGCTTACACTCTTTACTAAAATTGCAAGAACGGCACGACCAAGTATTACTAACTATCAGCTTCTAGCACCCTAGGTGTGAAACAGAGTTGTCCATCGCACCCGTTTGGCCATTCGCCAGTGTCCAACCCACCAATGGAAAGCGAAGCGGGTATGTGCTAATCCAGCGTCATCAGCAGTCCTCTATGCGTTATCATGGGTCGCTAATCAGAATTGAGGCCCGAAATTGTGTTGCGTCATGAGAGTAAGCGCTGCAAGGATAGGGACCATTTGTATCCACAACGCTGCTCATAACTTCAGTCATATGATGAATCGTAACATTCGTGTCGCAAATACAACCAGAGAAGATATAGAAAAATATATAGTCTGTTTGGGGTCTCTACATCATTACTGGGCGCTCGTGCAGCAGCTTGTCAGAGCTCGCCGGGTCACTGCGGCGTGCGGAGATTCTGATTGGTTGCCACCATTCACTGCACAGAATCTCCCTCAATTACGACAAAGCCGTGCAACTAACGGAATCTGCTAATGCGGATGTTACTTGAAGCGGTATTTGAGTATCTTGCAAAATGAGGCGTTGAATTTCACCATCGTAGGGCTGGTAACGACGAAAACAGTGGCGTGAGGTGACGACGGAGTAGTTCAGGGAAACATCTAGCCACTTAAGAAAATCTGACATAAGTCTAGTTGTTCCATTGGCGCCGGGTCATCATGGTCCGGAGTGATCGCCCTTCCCGAGCGGTCGACCGTGCTGGCGGGGCAAGCTAAATACATGCCGCCATGGTGAAGACAGGGATGGCGTCAATCCATTAGTGTAACCCCAAACTTTAATTCAATCTGCAGCCATCGACTCAACCTTGGGGACAGACGCATCAACTTTGACCAAAAATGTGCAAGGCATAGATAAGAGCTGTACCACGGCGTATTCTCGTACACCCAGTATCCGAATGTCGGGTGCCGCACACATGATGAATGCTCGATCGATATGCGGCTTGTTCGATCGGCAAGAATTATCATCGCAATCAACTTTTTATAACTCAGGTACTAAGATAGATACTGTCGAGAAAGGATAACGATACAACCGTCGGTACAGCCAGTCATGCATGGCCATCAACTCACGTCAAACGGATGACACTCTCATACTCCTCTTACCACACCATTTGCCCTTTCGGAGAGTTCTGTGCCATTTACGCCGCCGTTGTGTCTGGGCGAGCCATTTGTCTGAAAATCCCCCGGAGCTGCACTGCTCGGCATCACCAATTCGTTAAGATCGTTAAGCGTCTCCCGCAGCTCATCCCATTCTCCCAAACGAACCCATTTCCGCCGCTTCACAATCTTGAGGCCGATGAACATCAACAGCAGCAATCCCGGTCCGAGGTACTGATCCAGCGCCTTCACCGCCAACTTCTCCCTCGCCCTCTCCCCCTCCGCCCAGAGGCCAGCGCTCGCAAAAACAAACAAGATCGTCAAGCTCGCCACGAACGCGAACCACGCGAGCCACGGCTGCCCGAACTCCAGCCAACTCAACCGGTCCTGGCGCCTCCACCGGTCAAACTTCCTGTACTGCCCGCGGAGCTCCGTGTGATGCGTGCGCAGCCACCAGTGGTAGCGCAGGAAGGCCAGCGCCTGCGACGCCCACACGAGGATGCAGCTGGTGGTGCCGATGCTCTGCAGGATCTCCTGGATGCTCTCGCCCGTGCCGGTGCCGGCGCCGGCGAGCGAGAGGAAGGGCAGCCACGCGAAGAACATGGAGCCGATGATGGCGCGCTGCGGGACGCCGTTGTTGTCGACGTCGCCGAAGGCTGCCAGCCAGCGCAGGAGACGTGATTTCTCGTCGCGCTGGATGCTGGAGCCGAGGCCGTACAGCGTGCGCGATGCTACGAAGAGGGCGGAGTTGGCGGCGCTGAAGGCTGAGTAGAGCAGGCACGCGTTGATCACGCCCCCCAGGTGCGCGATGTTGAATCGGTCGGTCGCGATTACTGGGAGGAGGTGTGTGGCGCTGTTTTGGTCGCTGCTCGTGTCCGTGTCTGCCCGTGCCGTGAGATCGCTTGTTGTGGTACAGTATGTTGAAATGCTGTTGCCAACGCTCCACTGATCGTAATATATTGCCAGAAGGGGATCTTTCCATTCAACATTCAGCAGCATGCTGACGATGCTCAACAGGTAGATTGACAGTACGATGAAACTGATGTTTTTGGCAGGGGGTTTGAGCTCCCTTGTGTCTTTGGCCTCGAACGCCGTCATGGTTACCGATTCGATCCCCAGAAATGGATAAACGGCAAGATTAACGCCGATTCTGCATGTTTCGCTCGTTAGGGCAAGAGACAAAAAGGAGGGCCGAGATGACGTACAAAATAGCGATCCCGTTACTGCTTGCCACCTCGGAGCGGTGTTGAAAACCATCGTTGATGTCTGAAGATTCCGGGCTCGTTAGAGAGATAGCTTTGCGTGAGGAAATGTCTTACAATCGTCGTAACAGCCTGGCTTTTCTGCCCAACTCACTCCGCCGTGCAAGCACAGCATGATAACAAACACCATGAACACTATAAGCAGCTTCAACACTCCTCCAAAAAGCTCTATGTAGCCAAAGAGCTGGGAACTCATTAGCATGTAAGCATGGATCGAAGGTAGGTCATCACTTGCCCTGACTGTGTTGAAGTTGATGAAAAAGACCAAAAGCGGGCATAAGGCATACACGAGAGTTTCTGCAGCCTTGTTGTCGTTCCAATACTTCACAATCCCACCGGCAGTGGAAATGAGAGCAGCAAAGGTAATGGCCCACGTATACCAGTAGGCAACACACACTACAACTGCGAAGTCACGGTCCACAAAGTGGCGGACGAACTCGACGAGCGGATTCGAGATGGGCCAGGTGACGACCATTTCACTGATGCCTTCCATCACAGCGATTGCTACAACGCCGACGATGGTGAACGACAGGAGCACCGTTGCGGGGCCGCCGAATGCCAGGATTTCGCCTGCTCTCGTGGCGACGATGCCAATGATGGTGCTGATCGCGATCATCTGCAGATTGTCAGCTGGCACCACTCCAAACCTTGCATAGCCGCCTCACAAAAATCTGCCATCTTCCAAGCTCGCGGCTGCGACAACGAAGAATTAGCGCGAGGTTGACATGTTCAGAGCCTTGCGAAGGTACCTACTGCAGCGGCGTGGCACGGGGAGACCTCCGTCTGGCCTCGAAGGTCGGCATGATTTGGAGTCGGCAAGTCAGATGGACCACCGAGTAGGGGACATCGGCCTACTGCGCTCATAATGTACGGCTCTGCATAGGCTGTGTTGCGCCCGCAGGCCCCTTGCATTTGGTTTTCAGCCCCCGATTGTCTTTTAAAGATGCGTCAGGGCAGGTGCAGCCGGGAAGGCAGCAGGCTGCGCCCGCAGGCAAAGAGGGGACGGGACGCGGGTCACACAAGCCTCGCAGTGCTGCCTGCCCGCCTGCCGGGCGCGTCTCATCACATTTCACATCCCCAGAGCCGCTTCGGCACGTCCACCAACGCTCTTCCATCCCCTTTGTTAAGCATATCTCCATCTCGTTTGAGGCTAAAACCTACCCAGAGCAGATTAGCCTTGCATTCGGTCCAAGTAAGGCGCTCGACACGATCAAACTTGCCCTCCTATGGCTAGAGGAGCCCCAGCCTTGCCGGGCATGCAGCGCTACACCATCGAAGAGCACGAGTCCGGGTACATAGAGGAAAAAGCGCTGGAAAGCTTCCTCAGGATGCAGTTCGGAGCAAACAGAAGCTATGACATTAAGGTCTGGATTGGATTGCCTCAGGCGCGGCGCCGCGCTGACAGTGGCACAGAAAACCGACGAGGCGAACTACGTATACTGGTCCTACTTGGCCCCCAGGGCTCTCAACAAGGTGCGCCACGCTTCTGCCTTGAATTCTGTTCTCGCTTACCCATGCCGTCCACCAGGATGAAATCCAGTAAGCCAAGCGCCTGATCAGCCGTTGGCTCCAGCTGACGGTGGCAGGATCATAAGAGGAGTAGACGAGTAGGCTGAACGAGGCTCACTCGAGCGGCAAGGCAGAAAGCGGGGTTCTGTCGCACTGCGTATCGGGGATGGCGGGGCATACATATACATGGGGGCTGAGCGACTGGGGGCTGGAATCACCAGATAAGCCGTGGCACGCGATTGCACTTGCTCCGCCGCGCTGCGGAACATGAGAGACGCGAGGCTGTACTGCAGAACGCATATTTTAATCTGATACAAATCTTGGCCCGTACCCTTGTTCGGAATCAAGCTCGTGGGACTCGTGTTCACAAATGGCTGAGGAGATCAAGCTGTTGCCCTTCAGCGAATACCCGCTCAACCTACCCGACGAATCCGCACTGGGACTCGACCGGTTCCACTACCAAGACCGCCTCATCAAACACATCAGGTCAATATCCGCGAAGAAAACAGTGAACTTTCGAGTTCTTACATCAAGTTCGGATGCCGAGCTACCGACTCAGCATATCATCGAAGACGAGCAAAACGCACGGGAAGCCATATCCAATGGATCCGACTGCAGGATATTGTTCGCAGCCCACCCGGCCTTCCTGACATAGGCTGACACCAAAACAGCTGCTTCTTCCAAAAAGACTCGCTGCGGCCGTTCTTGATCACAGCTCCTCTGCTATGGGAACTCTTGGACACAAACGCATTACCTCTGCATTTCCTGGACGTCCTGTTTGCAGTCCACACTGAAACATGCATCTCAGAAGAAAGCTACGGGAACGTATTCCTGCAGACATCAACCGAGCCATCTCTCTCCTTTGGTATTCCAACCGGCCCCCTCTCCCGTCTCGCGCCACGCCCAACCCTAACAACGCTCCACAGAACTCTCCTACCAATTCAAATACGCAGAGCCCAACAACCGCTCCCGCGCCTTCCCCTGGAGCATCCGCCGCACCGAAGTCTTCAACCGGTTCGAGACGACCACCGACGGCGGCAGCGCGCGATGCACATGGCTGCTCTTCCACCCGAAAGAAGACTCTGCGCTGAGCAAGCGGCTCGCCCGCGCCGCCGAAAGGCCCGGCGAATGGCGCGCGATAACCGCCAACCCGCTGCGCCTGCACATCGCCGTCCTGGCCGCCTACGTCGACAACTGGCGCGACTTCCTGGTCGACATCGGCAAGCAGTATTCCGACCTCGTACGTTCCAACCGTCCTGCCCTCCCCCTCCTATCCCACTGACACCGCGCCGCGCCCCGCGCAAACACAACGCTGACGATATCGCGCGCCCTCGCGAGCAGAAAAAACTCGTCTGGACGGCCGACATCTCGAACGACGACGACGGCGGCGGCGGCGGCGTGCTCTCCGAGGCGCTGAGCTTCGCGTCGATGCGGTCGCTGCGCGGGCTGGAAGAGCGCGTGCAGAGCGTCCCCGTCACGCTGGGGCAGACGGTCCGGCTCGTGCAGACGCTGCAGCAGCTGGACCGGCACATGCTGCAACACGCCTCGTACGCACAATCCGAGCACGCCGCCACCGCCAACGCGCTCGCCGCGCTCATGGTCCGGCTGGAGGGCTACCAGACATCGGCGAAGGCGCTGGAGCTGCGGATCCAGGGGATTCTGAGGCTGGTGAGTGGGTCCGTCTGAGTGGGGGGCAAGGGCGGTGCTGACGTACTTGTGATGATGAATAGGTTACGGACGCGCTGAATGTCAAGAACCAGAACGCCGCGGCGCGGGTGCAGAAGTTCGCCGCGGACAACCAGGCGGTCAGCACGGAGATCAGCAAGGGCGTGTATGCGCTCGCGCGGGACAGCGTCGACGACAGCACGATTGCGCGGATCGTGACGCTGGCGACGCTGATATACCTGCCGGCCAGCTTTGTGGCGGTAAGTAAAGTGCGGGATTGTTTCGACCGGACCCTAGGCTTTGTGTGGGCTTGTTGCTGATTGTGGTGTGGCGCGTCTGATAGTCGCTTTTTGGCATGAACTTCTTCGATTTCGACGAGGAGTCGGACCGCATGAAAATTTCAAAGGATGCCTGGATATACCTTCTGGTGACCGTCCCGTTGACGGCGGTGACGGGCTTGGCGTGGTGGCATGCGGCGCGGATACAGAGAATGAAACGTGCGTCGAGGAGAAGGCAGCCTCCAGATGTTTGAACGGGGGGACGGAGGATTCCATTAGACTTCTTGTTCATGGTGTCCTACAAGAACTTTTTTCAATATTATGTCATTCCTCCTTTTAACCGCAAAGTAAGCATAGACGTCTGATTCTTCCGAAGAGATGGAGAATCCAGTATTGGCGACGAAGTCCCTCAAGTAGGGTGCTTGCAGCTCGTTGTACCGGAGCTCCAATGGTTCGTTCCTATCCGTGGTCCGAATCTTCTCGGGATCGAGGTCGACAAGGTGTAGATAAGGTGTCCTGTTTGCTTGGCTTTGATGGACTAGTAGGATCGACCGCCCATCCTCGGTGGCTGCTCCCCCAGTGTAACCACTGAACTCGTCCTGGATCGAGTGGACGTAAAAGGCATGCCCGTCGCTGATTAGTACATTCGCATTACCATGTTTGTCAATGGTGAGGAATAGTGGTCGGGCGCTGTTTTCGTCACATAGGTCGCTCAATGCGATTATAAGATCCCCTGAGTGAGCGGCGGGAGACGGCACCTATATTCCTTGCATCAGCCTGTAAGTGAATTTTACTTGCACGGGTAGGCTTACAAATGGGCACTGTATCTGTAAAAAAGGCTTTTGGTCATCGGATACGACCTGGAATACTTGCCAGTGGTCCGTTGCATTATGACGCGTTCGCGACCAGGCGTAAATCCACTTTCCATTGCGGCTGAAGCAGGCCCTTTTCAAGGCTCCGGGAAGAGGCAGTTCTCTGGCACTATTTGACCCGTTCAAGACGATTTGCAGACTGCTCTCTCCATGGATAATGCAATCTCCATCCGCGGATATTGACAAATCAGTGCCCGGGCTTGCGTTGTGGAAAGCCCGCCCGTCCTGGCCACAAAGTAGTAACTGTGAGTGTTGGTCAGCGGAGCCCGTAAAACATGGACATGTGTCCAACCTGGAAATCTTCGCCTCCCACAGTACGAATCAATGCAGCACAGAAAGTGTCTTCCACAGCAACTTTCTCGACGTCGTACTTGTGCGTCTCTTCTTCCGTCAATAGATTGCGGGGCTCTTGCGGAGAGCGTTCATTCCATCTTGGGGTCATTGAAAAGGCAAGACAGTTGCGCTCCGATCTCATCTGCACAATGGCATGGCTGCCGTTGGTAGATATTCGACATTTTGATGGTGTCTTTCGAAGCTCCTTCTTGATTTGATGGCAAACTGGTTGCGGACCATCAATCATGTGAATCAAGGGGGGATCGTTGGTCGGCATTTCGATATCGGTCGCCTGTTCGGAGGTCGAAGCTTCAGAGGGGGTTGGGAAAATGAGGTCGTTTGCCCCCATTCTGACCCCATTCCAGGCGAAGTCCAGTAGATCTTTCAGATCGTGAGCAGTGGGGCGGTCTTCTGGGTCCCGCCCGAGGAGCTTGTAGATCAGATCCCGAAATCCCTGCAGTCCCGCATCAACGATGTCCAGACCATCAATCCAAGCACGGACATCCTCTCTTAGCGTAAATGTCGAGTCGGCGTAAAAGTGTGGTTTGTTGTTGCTGTTGCGGACTCTTTCAAGCCCCTTCACGCCACCGGGTCCTCCATGGGCGAACGCCAGGATCTCCAACAGAATGCAGCCAAATGACCAGATGTCAGCAGCCGTCCCAGGATCATATTGTGCGGATGCAATCTCTGGTGCTTGGTAGATGCCGGTCCGCAGACGAAGTTCGCTGGCAGACAACCCCGACTCGCTGTTCGATATGTTGCCCATGTGCTTGATTACTGATCCACCGAAGTCGGCTATCTTCCAAGTCCATATATCATCCGGTAGATCGGCATACGACGATGGGAAGACCAGTATGTTGTCCGGTTTAAGGTCGAGATGATAGCACTTGAATCTATCTGGTGAGTTTTTGGTACCAAAGCCCTTATGTAGCCAGTTGAGAGCATCGCTAAGGTCTTTGGCCTCCCAGAGCAAGAAGCCCGGCTTCAGGTCCCGTCTGATGTCGGCGCAGAAAGTTGCAGAGAAAGCCTCCTGCCAGTGGAGGATTTGGGAAAGATTGCACTCTGCAGCTTCGAAGATGAGATGGCCCGTCGAACCGATCTTGATGGCAGAAAAGCACGACTGGATGTTCGGATGGATCGAAGACGCCTTTTTCAGTTGCTTCAGGTTCCGTAACTCGTTGACGAACTGCCCTTTCTGGTCCGCCGAGAATGTCTTCACCGCAACCACGTCCAAGGGATCTCCGCTCAAGGTCTCAATCCCTCCTCTGGCCACTTTGCGTCTGGTGACTTTGTGTGTTCCGTGATTAAGCATTTTTCCCGCGTCCACAAAGGGCAAGCGCGTGCCTTCGGGTAAAGATTTTGTTGCTGTGTCGCAGTCCGAGAGCCTCAGCTCTGAGATGCGTGCCGGCGAGAACAGATACTGGCTCCTCAAGAAGTTTTGGGCGTGAGCGTCGAAATCGATCTGGCTCTCGAACAGAGAGTGCAGTGGCTTTGCGTCGGGAAAAGGGAGTTGTTCGTCCTGCCAGCCTCGCCGATCGCTGATGCTCAGCACGGCGAATGCCCTTGCAAACTCGCGCCATCCTTCGTAAGGGTAGAAGATCCAGAGGAGAATCGAGAGCAGCCTCAGGTGTTTCTCAGTGATGCCCGGGTCTCGCTCTATCTTTGTAAGCTGCTGATGGAATGAGTCCAGCCGGCTGGCAGGTCTTCCCTCACGGGACAGCCATACTGTGTTCAGCGCATCCGCCGAGACGAATCGCCGATCAAGGTCACCAGGAGGGCACATGGAGTCTTCGAGCGCCCCGCGGATATCTGTGCACAGGGCCAGGAATTTCTCCTTTTTGTGCGGACGAGGGTCCAGTCGATTAAAAAGCCATTTCGGAGTAGTCTGGATCGACTGGATGGAAGAACGGCGGGCGGACATCTGTCGGTCGGTGAGGACGGTTCACATGGCAAGCGTCGATCGATTCCGCGGCTGTTGTGAGGATTCGAATGGGAAAGACTAGTGCGGGCAGGAAAAGCGAATGAGGCAGAAGAAATCGCTGTCGCTGTCGCTGTCGCAACACCTGAGATGCAAGGACAAGGCTGATTTGCGACCGGTCGATACGGGCGACCGGGTTAGTTAAAGTGACAGCACGCGAAACAGGGCAACCGCCGCACGTAGGCCCACAGCTAGGCAGTACTAGAGATTCTTCAGCTGCAGGTGCAGTCGTGGCCCCCAACAAGCGGGGCGCTGTGGCTGCCGCTGGGGCTGAGCGCTGGCTGCTGATAAGCCGCCCTTCGTTGCACCACGCTATCATTGACCGGGAACTCGCTAGGCAGCACAGCTTTAGCCGCCACACATGCAGCTTCATGCGTCACGCACCCACAGCCACTGAAGCCTGGGGCACTGATAAAGAGTTGTGCGCTTCAGCCTCCGCCACCAAATCAAAGTCAATCAGGACATGATTCCCTAAACAATTCCCGGAGTCCTCATTGGTTCTTGCATCATACTTAGAAATGTCGTTTCTTTGAGCTGTTTCATGCCATGATCTACTGCGTTTCATCCCCGCCATTCTTGCCTCGGGCTACCTCTACACTTCCACATCCATTTCATTAACAACAGCGGGCTCAATAGTCTAATAACACCGGTTGACATTGCATCCAACCAGGCATACCCTTTGGAATTAGCAACTCAAACACGGCAGCACCATCCACCTCAGCACACCCTTGCTCGAACCCGGATTCCCATCAGTGTCAACGCGCCTTCAATGCTACAAATGGCTCTCGATGATGCTGAGTCAGAGAACCACAGAACCTATGGGCTATGGCTACACCAAGCCTTAGGAAATCGGCGACCCCGGAATCATCAACATCTATCCGCAAAATCCCTGGACTCCAGCAAGGGGTGCAGAGAGTGAAGCTTCAAGCATGCTTGGCTGTGACACCAAAGAATGCACATCGGCTTGGCCTGGATCTGCATCACGGAAGCCCCGCTCATTCCCTTCGGCGTAGGCGATTCTCGTACGATGCCAAATGCTCGTCAACTCCGGGCAGACCGAGAACATTGCTGATGACGTAGCCAATCCTCCGGGTGGGAGTAGAAGCACCGGCTATTGTTGCTCGGGAGTTTCGCAACCTCAATGCTGGCAGTAAAGCTTGACTTTCCTGTAGGCATGCATTACGGTGCTCTTTCGATATAATTCCGTTTGTGTGTTTTCGAAAAGATTCGTTCGAAGTGTCACGCCCCTCGTTGGAACCATGTGGACAGCGGACAAGGGAAATGGATGTCTGGCCCTATATGTGCATTGGTGGTACGCTTTCTAGAAGGCACCCAACAGTGAAGATAAGAGTAGCTATAACCAATTTTTTTCCTTGCTCTAAATCTAAAAATAAAATTTACGTTACTAACTACACCACGAATTTACTATAAGGAATACGAAATAGAAGAATGAATACGTTAAGGCGCTTGGCACGTTCACCGCAGAATTTTCCTTCGTTGATATCTCCCCTTACTTTAATCCAATCAAGTCACTCCTCTCGGATGCAGTGACTTCAACACTGTGCTATAGGAACTGAAAGGTGCCGCGCCTGTTGTGGCTTGTGGCAAAAGAGTGACCAAATCTGGAGTGCGTATGCGGAGATACGGGCCAGTCAGTCCAATGACTGGATCGGAAGCGGACGCATCCACTCGTGCGCAGCCGCGAGAATCGCATCGGCGATTGTTCATGCTTGCGTGCTTATGGAGATTGTCGGCGGCAAGGCGTCTGGGGGCGTGGCCGCAGGACAGCTATGAAATGGGTAGAGATACGGCAACAACACGCTCCCTCTTCCTGCGATCCGACGTCATTCAGCTTGAGCCAAGCATCTGTTCTCGAAACAAGGCAGCGTCTGGTCATTGATTGGTGGGCTCACCGCGTGGTGGGTTGGTTCATTGCAGTGATTGGTGTGATGAGCTGCATCTGCAGTGTGATGCGAACTTTCAATTCGGGAGTTTGCAGCCCTGGGGTTGGCATATCAGCCTTTGGCTTTCGGTCGCAGCTGCGATTCTGCGCAGACTCGTTATAGTCGACTCCCTCCCGCTGTGAGAATCGCAACTGCGATCGTTCTGTCCACATGGACCCAGACATGACTGCATCCGCCCAGCGGGCATCCTCCCACTCTCGACCAATCACCTTCTTCGGATGCCCTATCCATATTCGAGACCCAAAAGCTACACCAGCGTCTGAAGACTGCTCCTGGCGAAAATTAAAGACAATTTCCGATGTGAGGTAAGCCAACTCGGCTTCCGGAGCATCACGTGCACAAGCTCACAGGCCAGGAAACATCTTATTGAGGTGCATCGGGCCAAGTTTGAACAGAATCACGACGCCTACAGAATTCTCAGCACCCACCAGATGCCCGGATGGAAAGCTATGGATAAATGGATGGTCTATTGCAAGGTGATTTGGCCTGGCATCGCGGATTCCGACATGCCTCATCCTCGTGAGTCTCCATTCGCTCCATGTATACGGTGCCCAACCCAGTAATACGGGTGCTTTGTCGTATAGAGTCCCATACCCCCTATCTGATTGCATTGCAAGCACTGGAGGCCATGAAGCCCGTGCTTTCCAGCGCCACCATCATGCTGGAGGATTGCTCACTTCTGGACGGTGCCGGTTGGGTAGAATGGATGAAGACGACTATGTAGGAGTTATCCCGCATAAATCTTCCGTAGCTTTCCGGTTTCATTATAGCGCGATCTCCTTGAAGATCCTGCATTTACTCCATACCAAACAGTACATATATTCGTGACTTTGTCCACTACAGGCCTACCCGGAGATCTGATATATCAAGCGCGCAGGCAGCAAATTCCATTCGATTTCTACACCCTCACGAAGGACCTTCCCCTGGCTCCTTGGGATCATTCTCGGTCCCTGACGTGAGAAAAGTGCAATATTGCGAGGATAGTTGAGTCACGCAGCGTCACGTGATTCTGCAGCTTACGTACGCCGTCTTGGCCGACGAGTCGTTGCCTACTCACGTCGGGCGAACTCTCACACCTGCGGAACTGCACAACAACCCAACATCGCGCTCTTTTGCCGAAAACAACCCCGCGACTCCCGCGCCAGCCTCTGATCGACGTACATATCATATTCACCTGCGAGTTGTGATGCTTAGCCAGGCCCAACACGACGCTCGGCCACGCGCACATTTTGCCTCGGCAGTGTGAAGCAAGCCTTGGCCCAGTTTCTCCAGAGGTCATAGTGTGACCGACACCACAAAAGTCCGCTCCTCACCTCATCCTGGGCTCGCGCAAGCTTGGACGGTTATCACGTTTTACGAATCAGAAGATCAGCCTTCCCTTTTTTTTTTCGGTCGCGCGACCAAAAGACACCGGCGTATCCATCTCGGCAATCGTTCAGCTCAGGCGTTCCCTGAGATCAAGGACTCGTTCGTCAGTGCATTGTCACGCTCTGTGCCAGTGTCCTCCACATGGAACGGCTCATGACAGACCCTACACGCCAAGATGCAATCAGAAAAGACGTTGATAAAGACGGTGCCGAAAAACGAACCTCAATCCTACCCCTGGAGGCGGAGGCGGTTGGCTCGTCCTCAGCCACGACTGGTGGCAACCACCCTATCACGGAAGTGAATAGTAGAGGCCAGGATGTTGGTAGGGAACAGCACCATAACAACACCAAAGCACGTGGGCAACATAGTCAAGGAACAGAGAGGAGGTTTTCGTGCCCTTTTCACAAAATATATCCCGAAAGACCACCAAGATCAACAGCCTGTGTCTATCCTGGATTCACCAAAGTGAGCTATGTAAAGTTGGTATTATCAGCAGACTCCGGACGACTCCACTTGCTAACCTACGTCAGGGAACACCTGTTCAGGCGGCACAGCCCAACAGTAACATGTTCACTATGTGAGCACCAGTTCGAGAATCAATCGGACTTCGATGAACACATTCGGTCCAGCGATCAGTGTCGCGAGGCAGGCTCTTTACGTAAAACCGCAGACGATATCCTTTCACCCGAGCAAGAATCTGCTATGAGGTCCGCCTCCAGACGGGGTATGGCGGAAGAAGAGAAGTGGAAGTATATGTTCGTAGTGCTTTTTCCGAGCCACGAGCCCAAGATTCCGGATCCTTGTGAGCTTTTAGCATACTGATTATCAAGATATGCACTGACTTTCTTCCAGACTGTGAACAGCAGAGTTCAATAGTTTCTGGACGGGACGAAGCGCTAGCAACATCCAGCTGCTCTACTAACAACATTATGAACCGGCCCCTCTCTATACTTCCATCGACGAACCAAAGTATGGCATCGACAAACCAAGGAGTAAGGAGGCACTCAGAGACCTCTTCCCGTCCTTCAAGCTCAACAAATCCCCCTGGATCCCTTGCGAACTCGAAGCATAAACGCCGTATCCAGGAGAGCTCGCCAGACTCGGAACAAGCCTCGAAAAGACAGCAATCTTCAAACGCTAATCAACAACGAGAAAGACTTGCATGCCCCTTTTTCAAACGAAATCAAATGCGAAGAATTCAGGAAGGCCCGACCACCGCATCATGCATGTACCCTGGGTTTTCAAACACACACCGTCTCAAGTACGTCAATCCGCCATCGTCGATTGGGCAGCCGTTTTCTAATCTTGTCTTATCAGAGAGCATTTGTATAGGTCTCATAAGCAGCCTCTTTGTTGTCCTCGGTGCGGGGTACGGTTTAACTCTACTCGACAGCTGGAGGCGCACTTTAGACAGGTTCGACCATGCATGCGAACTGATAATCATTCAGAACTCCCGGGCTTCAATGGCGAACAAGAGCTGTTGTTGAAATCAAGGAAAAGAGGACATGATTTGAATTTGGATTCTGAAGAGAAAAAATGGGTAGATGTTTACAAAATCCTCTTTCCCGGAGATATTGACATTCCAAGTCCTTGTAAGCCCACCGCCTTTGAACAATACGAAGATGATGAGACTCGAAAGACTGATGAAGACAGACGTCAACTCAGATGCCCCTCTGCCTTTGTCGTCGTTTTCTGAGGAGCTTCAACGATTCGACGAGTCTAGCAGACAAGCTTTCCCCCAGCTTGTACGCGAGGAGCTTCAACGATTCGACGATTTTAGCAGACAAGCTCTACCCCGACTTGTACGCCAGGAGCTTGACATTAGAAGGGCAAGCAACCCATCGCTGGCACAAGACTTTGAAAGTAGATTGTCCGATATTGTAAATTCAGCGCAGGAGAGAATGATGCACGAATATCGGGCGTTGACCTCCCATCTCGCCCCATCGACAGCAGACGACTTATCCGGACTTGATCCACCACAGAGCGTACACACAAGCGACAAAATGTCGGATTACATTGCCACGGAAGAATCATTCCCCACTTCTTCGTTCAAGGAGTCTACTGAGCGTCCGTACAATTCGGCCCCAAGCAGCCACCAAGCTGTCACACAGCAAAATGGAGATATATTCGCACCTGAGAGTCGAATTATGCCGGAAGGTGAAATTTCACACGAGCACCCAGATTCTGCATGGCTCGTCGAGGAAGAATCTGGCTGGTCCTAGTAGGCCTATCAGCCACCCCAGCATTGCATCTTCGGACTCTCCCACCTTTAGTCTCACCACGGTCACCGGAAGCTCGAGAGATGGCATGCACAACGGATAAGTGGACGACTCTCTTTCCTCAGGAACCACCATGACTTTCCCATCGACCAGCAGGGCCCACAGCACAGCGCCGCCACCATCAGAGCCCGCAGCCATCCACCCGTCCCATCCCATCCTCGCCAACAAATCACGTCCAAACGCCGCCATCCGCCCGCAGCCCATCCCCCACACAACCGCCACCGCCACCGCGTCGCACCCAACGGCAAAGACTTCCTCGCAACAAGATCCCGACCTCCCTCTCCGCCGTCCCCGACACCGCAGCGTCATCAAGCCGCAACGGCACGTACGTACGTCGGCGAGTGGCACTTCCCATCCACGGACGCCTTTCCTTTCCGGTCCCCGCTCCACCCCCGAACGCTACGCCCTCTCTTGCTGCAGACGCGAGTGTCCGAGCCAGATGGTATGGTTCCGAGCACGCACGGCTACCAGAGGCGCTGCACCGCCGTCGGGCCCGGCTTTGCTTATCGGACACGCATCGGCATATCGCCGCCACTGCTCGTGCTGGGTCCGCCTGGAGGGAGGCTTGTGCCGTGCCGCGCCGTGCCCAGCAGCAGCGGTGGCGGCGGCGGTGGGCTAGGCTTGGAATCCGGTGCGGGTCAAACGCGCATGTATATTGACGTCGATGTCGCCATCACTGCCGCAGCGGTGGGACCTGCGAGAACGAGTGATGTGCGGTGGAGGGAGGACGAGCAAGGGGGCGAGATCGGAGACGGGATTTTTCTGTTCGCCAGGGTTCGCGGAACGGCCACGGATTACTCGTTGGACTTGGGCCTCGCGACGATTGTCTCTCGGTATGGTGGTGATGATGGGGTGGTGTCTGGGAGTCACGAGTGGGTGGGCGCAGGGGAGAGACAGCACTTCTTGCGTGTCGCGGTGATGCGTCGTTGAGTCGACACCTGCGGGGACGTGCATTGAGCTCTCTTCCTGGAGTCGGTACTACCAGGCCAGTCAGACACACGGAAAAGGAATTCATCGGAGGCAGGCTTCCTGGGAGGCGTCCAAGAGAGAACGTAAGACTACAGTTGCAGCCAAAAAAAAATCGTTTCTGCCCGGGATCTGAGAATGAAATCTACGTTTCCAACTATGTAGGAATGCGTGTTTTACGATTGCTTCGGTAAACGGAGGGTGCTGATTGGGAAGTCATGTTGCACAGGGCCAAAAGAGGCCGGTGCTTCGGCACGCAAAACAAAAGTCAAAACGTACAACAGCCGGGATTCCCCAATGGTCACCCACTTGAGTACTAATCGGCCGGTTCGCAGCTTGAGTACGGCTGAGCGGACGGGAAGCCCTATATTCTGCGACCTATGGTCGTACGTGATAGAGAGCTTTGCGGAGTGCGGTTATATACGCCACGAAAGACGCAGCAGGCACCAGAACAGACGTGTATTCCAACCCATATTCCCGGAGCGCTAAAGGTCATGGATCTGCTCAGCACCCCCAAAGAAGCGTCCATAGCTCCAGCCGCTGCGCATCGCGTAGTCGTACAAGCCGAAGAGGGCTCTGGGGGTCGACCTGATCCAGCCCTCGTAGCGGATCTGATTGCTCGCAACGTCCCTCCTGCCCGCCGCGGCAACGACCCGGCTGGTGCCGGGGGCGTGGTCGACATCCAGAACCTTGACGAAGACGTTGCTCTCGAGCGCGTACCGGTAGTCGTCCAGCGCGGGCCCGCGCCCGACGCTCTCGACGACGTCGTCGTCGACGACCAGGCACATGCGGCCGGCTTGCACGTCGTCGGCATCGCGGCCGTCGTTCAGGGCCGCCAGACGCGAGCGGAAGGCGGCGCGGATCGCCGGCTCGTCGGCGCCGGGCAGCGGGACGACGGTCCAGGCCAGGAGTTCTTGCAGCCGTTCGTCGTAGGGCTCGTCGTGGCTCGAGAGATAGTGGGCGACGTAGTCTTGTATCTTCTCCACGGCCGAACGGGCGCGCTCGGGGAACTGTTGGCCGCGGTCCGGTTGCGCCGGGTCGGCGGCGGCGGGGGCGACGGTGACGAAGACGAGGAAACCCCACTTGTCGCCGGCAAGCCACCGGACGAAGTCGGCGTCGGAGTCGGCTGACATGATGGTGAAGTTGGAGAGGCACAAAGCGAGGGCGCCGAGGGAACATAAATACCGGGCTTCACATTCGAAACAGGCAGGTGGCACACAAGGGAGCGGAAGCACGGCCCGAAGCAGAAGCAGGAGTCGGCTGAACAAGTAGCACTGCTTCTCTCACGCTCTTTCCGTTGTCTCCTGTCTGTCCCGTTGGTGCTACATGCAACACGTTGTGTTGCTCAACAGTTTGGGAACACGTCTTTTAGCGTCGAGTACGCTGGTATCTCGGCATCATGCACCGAAGCCATGAACGTCACCTTGGCTTGTAACGACATGCTCGGTGCAGTTGCGGTCGACTTCGTCTTCCTCGATCAGACACAGCTCGAGTCGCTTTGCACAGACTCCTGCTTCGACGACTTGGAGAAAACCAGGCTCTCCATTCAATCTGCCTGCACGGTGTCCACCGACATCATCGTCGAAGGCAACCTCGCCTATCCTGCTACTTACTTTCTGGATCATTTCATCTACACCTTCAACTCTACCCGCAGAAAAGACGCGTAAGTCCTGCCGAGCTACATTGATTCTGAAGTGTTAACAACCTCGTTTCAGGAGCTCGGGAGAATTCTGCCAGCTACTCTTCCAAGACTGGATCAATGAGACTGCAGCCAGCTCTGAGCAGGAATGCTCGGACTGCATGCTTGGCCTCAGTCAATTTGAGCTCTCTTCACCATTCTCGTACAACGACGAGTTCGCCGAGAACTTCACTTCTTCAACCTCCAGCTGTGGCAAGTCTGGATACTCCTTCGCTACGCCTACACAGTACTACTTGAACACATCAACAACATCTGCGGCACCGACAGCTACTACGACGGTAGACTGCTCATCTACTTATGTTGTCCAGGAGGGTGATGACTGTCACTCCATCTCTACTGCGCACATCGTCTCCACCGTCTCGCTCCTCATGCTGAATGACTTGGATGCGTGGTGCGCCAACTTCCCCACTGCTGGTGTTTCGCTCTGCATTCCATACCCTTGCGACATTTACACGGTGCAGGAAAATGACACGTGCTGGAGCATCGTCAATGACCATGCCCCGGACATCACCATGGCTCAACTCCGATCTTGGAATTACAACATCAACAATAAGTGTGGTAATCTCGGTCAGTTGGTGGGAGATCAAATATGCATCAGGTCAGTGGCCCTTGCATGGAATTGGTCATGAAATGCTCATCAATGCAGTGCCCCGTCCAATATCGCAGACGCGTCCCCCAACAACACCGCCCCTGTCCAATCAAGCGCAACAACAGCTGCCCCGGAACCCACAAACGCCGCCAACGGAACCAACACCTACTGCGGGAAGTACTACACCGTGGTCGAAGGCGACTACTGCGCACTGGTCAGTTCTCAGAACGGCATCGCGCTGAGCGACTTCTACTTCCTCAACCCGGAGATCGATGCGAACTGCACCAACCTCGAGCTGGGCAAGGCGTACTGCGTCGCCCCGGTGGGAACCATCTCGACCTACTCGGGATATGGCGGTGCCATCATCACATCGGGCGCCTGCGCCACCGCTTTCGCCCCAGCCACATGCTTCGGTGATACTGCAACCCTGACTTCAGTTCCTTTCATCGCCGCCAATGCAACCATCTCAGTGACGCGAGCATCCACGACCGCAACAGCCACGGCAGCGCCCTCACCTACAGCACCGGGGACGGCCAGCGGATGCAACATATACGGGGAATACCTATCAGCCAGCTCCGAGGAGATAGAAGCGGAAATCAACTCCTGTTCGGCCGTCGCCTCCTTCTACGAGGTCAACCTGAGCGACCTGCTAGCGTGGAACCGAAGCCTTGACAACTCATCCTCCTGCGCGCTCGAGAAGGGATACAGATACTGCGTACAACTCGATGGCCGTAAGCCTTCCCGTCTCTCTCTCTCTCTCCCCTTTCCCCCAAATCAAACAAAACACCAACACAACCCCCATTGATCCCCACAGCAACCACCACCACCACCACCACCACCGGCGACGACGACGACGACAACCCCTCGACCACCACGACCACAGCAGCCGCAACCACCACCACCACCACCAGCGCCATCGCCCCGCCCGGCCCCACCCAAACCGGCATCCCCACCACCTGCACCGCCTACATCCTCTACACCTCGTCCGCGACGCAGGGCTACTGCGCCGACATGGCCGAAGCCGCCGGCATCGCGCTGTCCAACTTCCTGGCGTGGAACCCGGCCGTCGGCGGCGACGCCTGCGACGGCCTGTGGCCGGGGTATGCGTATTGCGTCAGCACGACGACCGCGAGTACCAGCACAACCGCCGAGCCGCCTACGACGACGAGTACGCCGCCCACGACGACGACGACGACGACGAGTGCGGCGCCGACCGTGACGCCGCCCGGCCCGACGCAGGATGGCATTGCGGCCGGGTGCACCCGGTACGTGTTGCAGGCGGATGGCGTGTATTGCTACGACATGGCGGTGGCGGCGGGGATTGGGCTGGACGAGCTGTACGCGTGGAATCCGGCGCTGGGCGGGGATTGTTCGGGGTTGTGGCCGGGGTATGCGTATTGCGTTGCTGTGTGAGTGGGAGGGGGGGGGGGGGGGGGGGGGGGGGGGGGGGGGGGGAGGTTGTTGGGTCTGTGTAGGGCTCAACGCTTTGAGTGGTTATGGCACGAGTTCTTGACGTACCTTGTTTCTGCAACATATACCCAGCTCTCTCCACCCGGTCAGACTTCTTCTCCGCTATCCGGGAGAATCATTGCAAACGCCCAGCACCGATCCCATGCCACGAACGTGTCCTCCCTACCTTCCTTCACCCCACCTTCACCGGCAACAAAATTATTAGTTTTTTTTTCCTCCTCCCCTTCAAACCCGCGCTGACCAACTCGTCCCACCCCGCTGCCGGTCTTCCCAATCCCAAACCTCAAACTCGTAGCCCCTCTTTCCCCGTCTTCCAAGAACGTGAGCCCCAAATTCCGACGGCCTTGTTTGCCTCCGTGCTGCTTTGCTAAACATTTGCATGCAACACTGCCGAGTGTGTGTCGAGAAAAGGAAAGGGGGGGCAGTCAGACGGGCCGAACGGTGACGCGGCGAGATGATACGCGTCCAAAACCTGTAATTTATATTGTCTATATTGCAGCGGTCCCCCCATCTCACTTTCCACCCAGGACCACAGGACCGTATGGAACCACCCAACAAACCCCTCCCTAAACAATCCTGACCTCCCGCTCATTCCCCGGAAACTGCTGCGCAGCGCGCCACCCACCGGTAAAATGCCCCACCCTCTCAAACACCTCCGCCTCGGCCTCGACCCGCTGCAGCACCAAGCCCCATATACTGCCACTGGGCAGCAAATTGCCCTGCCTCTTCTGGCTCGAGAACGTCTGGCACGTGGCGACGAGCAAGAGGCACAGACTCTCGTGGTTATCGGGGCGCGGCGCGGGGCTCGTCGGCGACGCGGCGCCCGCGGGACTGATGGCGCACGACTCGGCGATGCTCTGGCCGCCGGCGGCGTCGACGGCGTCGAAGAAGATGCGGCAGTCCTCGGTGGCGTCGTACGGCAGGACGCAGCCGGCGATGTCGAGGAAGGCGGAGCCGGGGATGATGCGGGAGAAGGGGGCGGAGGCGAACAGCGGTTTCGCCTCGGCGTGGAAGCGCTTGATGTGCGGCGACGTCTCGAAGGTCGTGTGGCGGTTGGGCTCGAAGGCGATGGGGCCGTCGACGGACATCCACGACCAGCTGGGCGCGCGCCATGGCCTGTTGTCGGCGGGCCCCTCCTGGTGGACGACGTGGTGGTGGTGGCGGGCGCCGCCGAAGGCGCCCGCGCGCTTGGCGTCGACGGTCCAGCACAGCTCGTGCACGAAGTGGCCTTGCCACAGGCCGGCGAGGTAGGTGTCGCGGCCGTCGAGGGCGCGGGCGAAGTAGGCGGCGAGGCCGGCGAGGGCGGGCAGCTTGTCGTGCGGGTGGGTGAGGCGGCGGTTGGAGTAGTCCTGGGCGAGGAACTCCCAGATGCGGTAGAGCTGGCGGGTGCGGGCCTGCAGGACGCTGAGGCGGGAGCTGACGACGGGGTCGAGGCGCAGCAGGAAGGACGGCATCGTGGCCGTCACCGACGGCTGCAGCACGCGGCCGGACGGGCACAGGCGCATCGACGTCAGCCCGGCGGCCGCGCAGTAGCCGTTCCAGTCGCGGCCCATGGCCTCGCCCGTCAACGAGTTGTAGACGAGCCCCTTTTCGTGGCAGAAGCACTTCCACACGATCGAGTCGTGCGTGTAGATGAGCACGCGCGGCGACAGCACCACCTCCTGCAGCGTCCACGCGCGCTCGTGCGGCGGCTCGCGCGCCAGGGCGTACAGCTCGTCGTCGCGCGGCAGGTTGGACTTGGGCGTCAGCAGCATCTTGCCCTTGGCGCCGCCCTCGCAGCGCACGGGCAGCGTCGACAGCGGGTTCCACAGCTGGTCGGCCTTGAGGAAGCCCTCGCGGCAGCAGCGCGCGCGCGCCGGCACGATGGTGACGTACGAGTTCTGGAAGACGGTGTGCATGCGCGCCATCTCGTGCTCGCGGTCGCGCTCGTCGTCCTGCACGATGCACAGCGCGTCGATCCAGATGTACTGCAGGTTCAGCCACCGCGCCGTCTTGACCGCGTCCAGGAACATCCACGGCAGCTTGGTGATGGCGATGTCGTCCATGTGCTGGGCCAGCGAGTCCGTTGTCGTCTTGAGCGGCTCCGTGTCGCCGCAGCAGTAGCTCAAGGTGGCGTAGGCGGCGTGCGCCTTGCCGCCCGTGTTGACCAGCCGCAGCTTCTGGGGCGCGCCGGTGACATCGAGCAGCCGCGTCGGCACCGTCGGGTTCGCGGCGCAGCAGTCGGCCACGTCCTTCTCGTGCGGGCGCTCGTTGCACGCGTTCACCCAGCCTTGGATCATCTGGAAGATGGTGCGCGTGCCCCGGTCCGACGTCTGCTTGCGGACTGGCAGGGCGTACCGCAGCTTCTCATCGCCGATGGACAGCACATGCGGGACGGCAATGGTTTGCTCCTCGCCCAGGGGATCGCCTGGCCCGGTCCGTCAGCAAACGCATTTGGTGGTCGGGCAGTGGGCGCACCGTCGAGAGTGCCGACATCGAACTCCAGGGTCCGCGAGAAGATGGTGTCGAGGCGCGAGACCTGCAGCACGGGGCGGATGAACTTGGTGTTGTGCTCGTCGTAGCGCTTCTCGAAGGAGAACTGGAAATGGATCTCCTCCATCATCTCGCGCTCATCCTGCAGGTGTTCGCCGTCCTCCACTTGGGCCTGTTTTTGGTCTGCCTCCAGCACCGTGATATACAGTAGCCGACATAGTTTGCACCCGGCCCGCGCCGATCGCTCCAGGATAACTCGCGCTACAGTGTGCCGGACCCCACTGTAGCTGGAGCAGAGCAGTGCCCACGGCGAGTAGCGGCCCTGGTAGTGCGCGAGGATCCTGTTACAGAGAATGCACGACGGCCGTGGTGCTGAGCTCATAGTCCAAAGGAGTGGTGGGCTAGGAGTTGCGGGGGAAAGAGAGTAGTGAGGTCATGGGTCTGCAGGAGCCGAAATAGGAGAGGCCTTGGTCGCCGGAGCGGAAGGGGGAACCGTCGGCCGCCGTTGCCGAGACCCACTCGCTCGCTCGGGCCGATCCGGGGCTTGAGCCAGGCCCGATTGGGGTAGCAGCTCCCTTAACGAAGGCTACAGAACCTCGACGATGGAACTGCATACTTGGCATTTACCTGTTTGACAGTCTGATGCAACCTAGCAGTAGATCAGTTCCCGGTGAATCCCCAGTGTTAAAAGAGCAGTGACCCAATGTATGTACTGTACCCGCCACCGTCTACTAACCCTACGATTGCTCTCTATCCCGTTCTATACTTAGCATCCAAGCCGGTGCCTCATGCTTTGCGGCAGACCTCGAGAGTGATGCGGATTTGACGTATGGGTCCCGAATGCTGCTGTGTTGGACAAGGGAGAACGCACTGATATACTAACAGCTATTCGAGTGCGAGAAGGGTGTTGCAAGCCAAGGCCCATTGGTCAAGGAAGCGGCCGGGGAATTTGTTGCGAGAGGGGAAGGATCTCACTCCAAGCGGGACCAACGCCGAGCGAGCCCCATATATCCGTTGGACGCGTGGACGCGCGACAGTCCAAGTGCCTATCAACGCCAAACATGGGATTTTGGCCCCCGAACACTGCATTTCGATGAACGGGCCTGCGACTGGAAATAGAATCCCACGCAGTTTTGAGGTGGGTTCCTGCTTACGCAGGATCATCGATCGCATGTTCGGTCGTCGGCCTTAAGAAGACGGCCAACAATTAGGTGAGGTGTCTTGAACACTGCTTCCTGCTCTCGAACTGCTGCCTGAGCGAACAACAAGCTTTGTCCAAGACATATCCCCATTGCTTGCTCGCTCGCCTTCCGCAAAGAACAACGACCGACCATGAGCTGCTACTACCCGGACAAAAGCACCTCGGACGACACGCCGTGCGACTCGACCGCCGAGTACTCGGCCTGCTGCGGCTCGGGAGCGACATGCATGGCCAACGGGCTGTGTCTGGCCGACGGCCTCTTCTCGCGCGGCTCCTGCACCGACCAGACGTGGAAAAGCGACGCCTGCGCCCAACAATGTCAAGAATGTACGCTTTATCTCACCCACTTCCCCTCCTCCCCCCTCCGCAGCACAACTAACCATCATCACCTCCATATAGACAACGAAGACGCCGGCGCCCCCATCACGCTCTGCGACCGCAAATCCTCCAGCAACTCGACCTGGACGTGCGGCAGCCAGGACTGCACCAACTCGGCCGTCACCTTCACCATCGCATCCGCCGACTTCACGCCATTGGTCGCGCAGCAGGCGAACGCGACATGCAACGGAACTCCCTCGGCTTCTTCTTCCGACGGCGGCGGCGGCACCGGACGCAGTTTCTCGAGCGGGCAGATGGCCGGCGTGGGCGCGGGCGTCGGCGTGCCATTGCTGCTCGCCTTCCTGACCGTGCTCTGGCTGCTGCTGGCCGAGAAGCGGAAGCGCCGCGCTTTGCTGCAGCAGGGCCAGGCCGCCGGCTGGGGGCATGCAGGTGTTGGTGCTGGCGGCGCGGATCAGGATGCCCGGTTTGAGGCGATGAGGCAGATGCAAAGGCAGCAGCCGGTTGTGGAGCTGGATGCGGCGAGGGAGAGGCAGGAGCTGCCCGGGTATAATTCGAAGCGTGTGTGAGCTGGTTGGGTTGGAGGCATCTTGTGATGGCGTTTGTTCGTTTTGGGGGGTTTTTTGCGTTTCTTAATCTAGATACCATGGGCCGCGATTTGTCAAAAAGGAAATCGGAAGCTGTGCCTTTTGGTTTCGTTATTTCGTGGTACTCTTCGAAGGACTATAGGGTTTTATGGGTGACGACTGGACTGAGGCGATTATTATTGTGTTATATAAGGCTGTGGTAGGCTGCATCTGGTCTCCGATTATGAAGTAAAACGTGGTGTATATACATAATATGCATCTTCAAGTACAATCATACGCTATCTTCATCGATGCACTTTCTATAACTATTATAACCTGTAAGCCGTATGTTCAAACATATAAGGGAATTATTCGACAACGATATATACAATTGTAACTACTGTTCATTATCATTCCTTTAAACGGGAATAAATCCGGTGCTCACTTCCCGTCTCTTATCGGTGTTTGAACCAAAATTGCTCGTCACCCTCAAAGTCATCGTAAGTCGCCGCCGTCTCAACACCCATAGTGATATGCCCTATCATGTCATTCCCTAAATTCTCCCCGTCAGCCGCAACGACACTAACAACAGGATTATACCCATCCACTCGCCCTTCACTCATATGATGGTCGTCGTCGTTTGTCACCCGCGCGGCTCAAACTCCGTGTGCGAGCTCTTCAACTTTCCGTCATTTTCCGCCACATTTCTCGTCAGGCTTCGATACACGTACCTGACGGACGCCAAGACGGAAAAGAAGAAAAGAGCTGTTCCTTCTGGCCGAAGGAGTCCCGGACTCTGTGGGTCTGTGATCCTATGATGTGCGAGGGAACACGCGGCCGCAGCTTGCTTACGTCTCGCCTCTCCGCCCTTCTACCGGTGAGAGATGGCTCTGCACGAGAGCCACGTCTCGGTAGTGCCAGGAAATGGCCAATAGATTTGGAATGAGGCCGAGACCCAACACTTTAAGGTTCAAGGCGAGTTCTTCGGTTGGGGTTGGTGGTCGTCACGCTATTTGGTTATGGTATAAAATCGATACAAACGCTTCCGGCTGTCACGTACGACCATAGGTCGCAGAATATAGGGCTTCCCGTCCGCTCAGCCGTACTCAAGCTGCGAACCGGCCGATTAGTACTCAAGTGGGTGACCATTGGGGAATCCCGGCTGTTGTACGTTTTGCATTTTTACTTTTTTGCGTGCCGAAGCATTGGCCCCTTTGGGCCCTGTGCAACAACATGTCTTCACAACCGATGCTAAGCGTGCACTACCGGATCGTTGGGAATACCCTTTATAACTCTTAGCCTCTTGCACCTATAGATTTATAGGCATGTACATCTTTTGCAAGCCCGTTGTCGAGAACCATGTCGATATGGCCCGAGCATGCACCACCGCTAAATGCGAACGATTACTCGAACCACTACTTCTAAAGGCATCCTTCCATACTATATTATCGTATACGTATTGACTGTGAAGAATTATAAATGGAATAATTCGGAAGATCGGGTGTTCGGATTACGAATCTTACACAGAAGATACGTGCATAAACGCCAAGCCTACTTCGTAAGCAGGTGAGGGGCTTATCTGACAACTACCGCCGTGCCATAACTCATCGCTCCACCTCAAGATCGCGTTGGGTATACAATGACAGACCCTCTGAGCGTTGTTGGAAGTATCACCGGCATCGTGAGCCTGGGCTTCTCTGTGTCTCTGGGTCTCTTTCAGTTCAGCCAAGCCTTTCGCAACGCGCCAAAAGACCTGAGCACGATCCACAGCGACGTCCTCGTCTTGTGCAAAATTCTGTACGATCACCCCATGTCGGAGACTCATACACTGCTGGAACTAAGACGAAGGCCAGGGAAGAAGTCAAGGAGCTCTCAAAACCAACTCGGGGCGGTTTAAATCCAGAGAGAATTGCCCCTGCAGTGGATGCGTGCGAGCACATATTCAAGACTCTTCAGAACGAGTTGGAAAACAGCAGCAAGAGCCTGAAGCTGAAGCAAGAAAGTGGTGGAGTGATCATCTTGTCCAAAAGAGAGCGCCTTGGGTTCTTCTTCAGAAAGTCAGGCTTCGAGAGCCTCACGAAGGATATCACAAATGCGAAAACGACATTGATGCTCGCCATAATGGTGGCTCAAGCTCGCCGACAGGTCGACACGAAAACTCCAATGGAAGCTCCAGAAAATGTCCAACTCATTGCTACAATTAGTGCTTTGAGAGAGAAGGTTAAGCATCAGGAAGGAGGTAACAGGCCGGCCAAATGGGAACCACACGAGAAAGAGCAACTTCACAGAAATGGCGAAGATCCTCCTCCTGCGCCTCCCTTGCCTACATCACCACTCCAGTCTATTGATCCAGTCACTGATCTTCACCCTGATCCTCTTCCTCCATCATCTTCCTATTTTCGTTCTAGTATCTCTCACCCTCATCATTTCTCACCCGCTGCTTCTCTTGCTCTTCCGCGAACAGCCGGGACACCCACTGGAAACGAGGGAAGCGGCCACAATGGCTCGCAAGACAAGGAAAACGAGGCATCAAAAAAGAAATCTCCCGAGCCGAAGTATCTACAAGCTTGGGTCACAACCTTCCGCGTTAATGAGTCACACACGGCTCTGGACTGCATCGTTGAACCCTTGAACCTACCACAGGAGGACCTGACATGCTGTCTGAAACAACAAGAACAGCAAGCCGATCAGAAATCCCGTCATAACGGGGCCTTCGAGGAACCAAACGGACACCAAGATGGTGCAAGTTCCCAACTGAATGCCATTGCGGAGCTCGAGTGCGGCCCGCGCGCTCTGATACTGCACCACCTTGCATCCGTAGGCGCATCGACTACCCTCATTACTGTCAAGCTGTGCGCACCATCGACGATGACTACACCCTTCGGAAAGATTGAACTACAGCCGCTCATGTGGATCACTCTCGGAGAGTCTGCATCTGCCATCGAGGCGAGACAGAAGCAGGAGCGTGAAAGGGCAAAAGAGAAAGCGAATCAGGAACGAGATGAGGCTGCGATGCAGAAGCGCTTGGCTCAATTCGGCTTCCAAGAAAACCAAATCCAGGCAATGATCAAACCTGAGAAGCGTCTGGAGGTACAGCGCTTAGACGCACGGCCTACCTCTACTATTGGCCCGACCGAGTCTCTTACGCCTTCCTCTGAGTACCAGTTGGAGCATACTAGGCGCTTTCGGCACAAACTCAACTTCATAGGGCGTACGTATGCGTGGATGCTACGACGGACGGGGGCCATGGCCATGAGAGCAGACGAGTGTAGATCTGAAAGCGAGTCTGAGGACATGGCAAGCGACGAAACCGATCATACGGAGGAGAGTATCGCGATGCAGAAAGTCACAGACAATCTCCAAATCAACCATGGAGATGCTGGTCAGATGTTGAAGGAACTCTTTGCAGAGTGGATTGAAGAAGATTCCGGAAGCCATAGCGCTCCATCCGTTGGATGAATCAATCAGCAGGTATACCCTCGGTTCTTACGCTCGGGTGTTCGTTGCTGAAATGTATCTCAGAGAGACGTAGGTTAATGGTAGAGTGCAGCGGAAATAATGTCAGCGTCCGGTCTAGGAACTGGAAGCGCTGCCTTTTTCTTTTTTTGACAAGAGTACAATGTCAAAACTTTTACATGATGCGAATGAGGCGGCATTCTTGGTTCGCTTTCCAATCAACCGAAACCAACCCAAGTCCAACCCTCTTAAAACCACGAATATCTGAAGATGACTGAGCCACCTCTTCCAGCAGCAAAATCCAGCTCCCGGAAACACGTGCACACTTAAGCGGCGTTTCCTCCTGATAGTTGTCAGTTTTCTGCTATCTGGGTAAAACGTATTTCGTAAACATACCTTGCTACAGTTGCAAGCTGACTTTTCCACGTCCGTGGATTTCCCAGGAATGCGTACGGATTCATAACCCATCACAGCCAAGCCAAAGATACTCGAGCCAACTTCACAGTCCAGAGCAGCTACACCGATAGCATCATGACCCTCTGCCTCTGCGTCATGAATGTAATGCAAAGTGGCCTCTCGCTCTCGCTGAATCTCACGTATGAAGTCTCCGCAACCTCGATGCCTGACACAATAATCATCCACATTGTTGCCCGACACCACGAGTCTCTCGATCTTGGCTTCCCGGACCTCCACCGTACCGCGGTCATCAACGTCGATCTGCTCTGGCGCAATCAAACGCCCGACACAGCAGGTCCCCGTTGTCCAGAAGTATATCGGGCCCTTCCTAGCCGCCCACCTCCACGACGGCACCTCGGCATGACTCTCTTCTTCCGGCGCAGCCGACCTCTTCATCCAAACCAGGGCGCCGGGGAGATCCGCCGTCCACGTCCCGGCGCAATATCTCCCGCGGCATCCGTCGTAAACGCGCTCCGCCTCCGCCGCGCCCTGCAGCGCGACGAGCCGGTCCGACTCGTACGTGAGCTCGGCACGGCTGTACTCCTGCAGAAACCTCGACCACGACTGCCGTCCCGCGCCGAGGCCTTCGGGGCCGGTGTCGGAAGCCGCGGTCTCGTTGCACTGCCAGCTCAGCCCCTCGCCGGTGAGGTGGACCGTCCGACGCGCGCTGTGCCATTCCAGGACCGCCCAGGCCCTTTTGTGCAAGGGGCCTTTTGCGGGAGAGCTTCTGAGGTGCTGTTTTGCGTTGATGTGGCCCGATGGCGCTTCGTCGTCCGCGTGGTTGTAGTAAGGTAGGCGGATGGATGGAAGGGTCCAGTTTTTCGACATGTAGCAGCCCTCGCTGGCGTCGTGTGCGCCGGATGCCGCGACGGTCAAGGTGGCTAGTTGGTACAAGGAGCCCATCTTGCCGACCTCTTCCCGCCATTCGTCCTCGTTGTCTTGCAGGATGCAGAGGGAGTCGATCCACAGGTATTTCAGGCCGAGGGCTCTTGTGATGATGGCGGCGTCTTGGAAGGTCTTGGGGAGCTGCTCGAATTCGATGCCTTTGAGATGCTTGTCGAGGGTTGCCGTCGTTGTGCGCAAGGGGTGTTTGTCGGGAGGACCCCAGCAATGACTGAGGGCAACGTAGTGTGCGTGCAGGCCGTTAGCTTCCACCAACCGGACGGTCGATGGGGTTGATGTTTCCCCCACGTCGAGAACGCGTCTTGGAAGCTCCGGCTCGACGTCCTCCTCGTCGTCATAGTGGGGGTTCATGGGAGATACGCAGACTTCATGCGTCTCGCGGCAATAGTCCAGCCAGGCGTTGATCTGCTTGTTCGTAGAGGAGCGGTCTGATGGAGGTGCTGTTGTCTCGAACTCGATGCGGCTTGCAGCTGCACTGCCTTCTCTCGTCCTTAGTAGACATACACGCAGTAAAGTATAGCGGAACGCGAGCTACCTTCGTCCGCCCAAAAACCAAGTTCGAACCGGATTTTCGAAGAACTTCCTGGAAAAAGGATGTGAAAGTTAACGCGGGGAGGGTACAAATGGTCCATGGAGACCAGACACTTGATAGTATATTCCTGGGAAGGCTCCAGGATATCTCGAACCCTCGTCCATTCTGGCACGGGTTCGGAAGGGTGGTCTGCGAGACATGATGCAAGAAAGTCGCAGAGACGGCATGTGCTGGCTGACAATAGGAAATTGACCGTCCATTCGAACCAGACATGGTCATATGGTATCGCGCGGAGAAGCTTGTCGCAAAACTCACAAAAGTCCATCGTTCCCCTGTCCTCGGGCTCCATCTTTCGGAACGCGACAAGTGGGAATATCACTGATATTTGTCGTTGACAGAAGCGGATGAATAGTCGAAGATGGATGAAGTGAGAGAAGATGTGGAAGATGTGTCTGAGGTGAGTCAGAGATTGGAAGGCTTTAAACTACCCCACCTATACGAGGTCCCCGTATCACGTCACGTCGCAGGCAGCCATCCACGTGACATGTTCGACATCGGCAAAGGTGCGCCACAAGGATGTAATTGGCTCAAAGATCTGTTATAGACAAACAGGAACCGATGCGGCCCCCGGGTGGAAGCTAAGAAGGGCATGGCTATTCCTCGTACAACGGCTCGCGCGAAGAACAGCAGGGGCTACGAATGAGGTGATAGGTCGAAACTGCGAGCGTGGCTGCTTTTGGCAGCTGGCACGGAACGGGCCTCTGTTGGTTCCTTAGAGTTCTTAGGCCCTTGTGTGGGGCGCATGCCACCCATGCCGGACTTACATACCACTGTTGCAGTACGGCACAGCCTTCTCAATCCAACCTAAGTAAGAGGTCTTGAAGAACTACAGACCGAATCGAATGGAGACGGCAACTCCTTTCTCAAAACCACCCTCACAACACCTCGATACGTCACCTTGTATCCACCACCTCCACGCCCCACCTCTGCTCCCCATCACTGCCTTCAAAATACCCCAACTGAGTCACAACATCCGGCCCGTCCCTCCGCAGCCCCTCTCCATCCCGCTCCCTCACCAACCGCAACAACCTTTCACTCCCACAAACCAGCGCCAGCACATCAGCGACGCAATCCACATCCCTCAGCAACAGCCTCGCGCAGTACTTCCGCCGCATGGCAACCGCAACGCCCACCGCGCTCGCCGCCAGCACCACGACAATCGCCACGCTCAGCCCCACCGCAACCCCGTTCATCCGCAGCAGCAACAACGGCGTCTCCACCGCCACCACCGCCGTCCGATCCGTCGACGAAACCCGATCCCCATCCGCCGGCTGCACCGCCGGGCCCGTCTCCCCACTACTCTCATTATACACCCGCGTCAAATCCCCCGGCAACCGCGCGCCGACGGTCTGATACGCCCAGCCGCCCGCGGCGAGCGAGACGTTGCTGCTGACGTAGTGCTGGAAGAAGGTTGCGAACGACGCGTTGGCGAAAACGCGCATGGCGTCGGCGTCGAGAAGGGCTGTGGCGGCGCCCCCGGTGCCGCCACCCCCGCTGCCGTCGCCGCCGCCGCCGCCGCCGCCGCCGCCCGCCAGCCGGTACATGGCGTACGACATGAAATCCGTGTTGAGGCCGATGGCGCGGTCGCGCATGTTGAAGGTGGCGTCGAGCGTGTTTTCGTCGGCGTAGCCGGCGGTGTCGGGGGCGCCGCCGATGTTTTCGAGGTCTGAGGCGCCGAGGAGGGCGGTGAGGAAGAGGACGCCGTAGCTTTTTGTTTGTTAGTTGATGCTTTGGTTTTTTTTTTTTTTTTTTTTTGGGGGGGGGGGGCTGTGGGGGGTTTATGGGTTTGTGGAGAAAAAGGTTTACCTTGCGGTTACGTTGTAGGAGACGGGGTCGCCGTCGGAGGTGCGGTTGACGGCTGCTTCGTGGCGCAGGAGCCCGTCGGTCCAGGGGGCGTCGATGGCGGTCGGCTCGTCCAGTATGGTGAACGACTGGACTTTGCCGTTGCTTTGGTCTACTGTGACTTCGGCCGTGGCAGACTCTATGATGGGTGCGCATTGGAGAGCCTGTATCGATGGTCTTTCCATGTAGAGCATATGCTGCGGAGAATCAGAGACGGAACCGGAACCGCGGTACTTGGTTGACATGTTGTATCCGTCTCTTAAATTGCCGTAGATCCATTTCGTTGTGAAGTTCCGAGGCCATATGCTTGACGGGAATGGAAAGTCTTTGGCATCGAAGGGAGACCAGTATCCAATGGCGGCAGGAGCTTGTGCTGATCCGCTTGCCGAGTCGTTGGCGCAGCATATTGGTCGAGAGGGATTCCCGAGGAACGACGTATCGAAGAAATTGTTCGCGAATAGAGATGAAGTCTGGCGGTTGCGAAGCTCATATCCCGTATCTGCATTCTTCGGGTTGGAGCTCACGTTCCAGACTGTCGAGTTTGTCAGGTCCCATTCTGTAAGCCATGCCGTGAAGTTGTCCAGATTGTCGTAGGGTGTGCATTCAATGCGGCCTCTGATACCAGGCGTCGATACCGTGACGTTGGTAGCCATGGGGAATAGCCCTTTCCCTGCCAATTCATCTCTTCCTCGGACGGTTTCTGAGTCCAATATGCCGTCCATGTCGATGGGAACAAAACTCCAGCCATCAACGCTCCAGGCCGGCTGCGATCCATTCAATGCTATCTGGATTGTAGCACTATATAGCCAGTTTGTCGTGAGGTTCCCAAAGAGGTTTTCAAGCACTTGAGCCTGGTGGGATGGGCCTGCGTGGATTGACGGACCGGAGGTTGTAGTATACAGAAATGGGATCTGCCGTAGCTCCAAGTTCCGTGCTACTGTGTGGTTCTGAGATATGCTACCTTGTTCGCTTTCAAAGAGTGCCGACATGGACATCGTTACTACGGAGATGGTTAAGTTGACGTATCCATCCGAGTTTCGGGAGTCTTGCTTACGTATCGGAGTGAGTGAGGTTCCAACAGTCACAAAGAACAAGAGCCAGTGACTGTTGGAAGCCGCTTTCAGCGCTGCCCACACCCAATATGACGACTGGTAAGTTAGACTGGCGCCACGAGGGAGGGTTGCTGGCTGTTCAGCCATGGACAAAAAGGGTTGTAGGCGGCGGAAAGTCGCATCCATTGCACCCCACCACAGGCCAATTACGACGGCAATGAACGTCGAAGTCACAGCAATCCATGAACCGGCGGACACCCTCGCGTTAAGGAAAGCTGCTTGTTGAACGAACGCTGACTGATACAGCAAGGAACGATCTGCGAATGTTTTGAGCACAATGATCGCAGCTGCAACGAGTACAAGCAGCAGTACGAGTGCGGCGAATACACGCAATCGAATGACCATAGGTCTCCAATCCTGGGCGGATGAACGGGGCTTATCCGCATTGACTGTACAATCACTGTCAGAGAAGCATATGGGGGTTTGTTCCGTAACTTACCAAAGTCGTCGTTGTAAGGAACGTCTGCTGCACTCAACTCGTGAATTTCGTCCACAGTGGTGAAATAATGCCTGTCTTTGAGCTTCTCATACAGCTCAGTCTTATTCACCTGACTGAGTGCCCTTAGAGTCCTTTGGGTTCGGTGGTCCCGCGCGAGCAAACCCGTGAGGCAAGTCACGGTTGCAGGATCCTGGCTCAGATTAAGAGGTCTCATCCGAAGTCTCGAAAAACTCCAAGTAATCAAGGAAAGGACGAACGAGACCAGCAAAAGTGCTAAAATGGCGATGGCAATATCCGTGATTACCACAACACGTCGCTTGACTACGGTGGTGCGGCCTTCGATGGGTTCGGTGTTTGAGGCACCTTGTCGGGAGAGGGATGATTGCAGGAGTTCTCCAAAGAACCTCTGTTTTATCTTCGTTGCCTGAGCCACCAATTCATGATCATCAAGCATTCCTCCCATGTCAAAATTGTGAAGAGCTCCAAGCAGGGCAGAGAGTCCGCCGACAGCTGGACGAGATCTGGTTGAAGGAGGGTAGATGTAAGACGTCCAGTTGTCGTTCAAGGTCACGTTTTGCAGCAAGGTGACGTTGAAGAAGCTGTCCGGTACGGGTATCCGCTTACTCTGGTATTCGTTTACGTCGAAAGTCAGCTCAGAAGAGGTGTCTGATAGATGTGCAAGAACTGTAATGTTGGCCATGTAGTATTTGCTGGCGCACACCTGTCCAGCTGCACGGAAGTCGGAGGAGAAATTCCAGTTTGTTGAATAGCTCTCCTCTGAAGGCGCAAGCCAGGGGGTGCTTAGCAGAATCAGTTCTCGGTCCTGGCACTCCTCGGAATGATTCATGTAGATCGTACCAGGGATAGTATCGTCTATCGTCAAAGAATACAATGCTGTTCTGGGCCATGGTGGCGTAATGAATTTTGAGATGCCGGACCATGAGGCGCCTCCACTTTCCAAAAGGGCCACCTGGACAGATATCATCAAGCCGTAGATGCATCCATCATCTGATCCGAGCTTGATAGAGGCCATCATCCCGGATTCATTCAGGGGCTCATTGAGAATGTCGTAGACGGTGTAACTGACGTTCTCAATCGACCTGTGGAGCATGGACATTGGCTCACACTCCAGTTCGGTATTGAAGACTTGGGTTTCGGCCTGCCAAGTCTGCGGAGACGAGGAAAGTAGTGGTCCGAGGGGTGCGCTTCCTGCCGTGGCGTCGGAAGGCCAGAAAGGAAGTATTGTGTAGTTATCTGATATCCATGCTGAAGTCGAGACATCCTGTAGAACATGCCCAATCGTACGCAAGTAGGTTTCTCTGCTTGCATGGAGGGAGAGTGGTGAATCCTGCTTGAAAGTCATGCGAGAGAACGGGGCTGCCTTGATGAGCTGTACATCTCTTGGCTCCAGCAGAGAGGAAGATAGAGGCGATATGGCCAAAGACCCGATAATACTGAGAAACGCAGAGGACACAAGAATCCAGCTCCTACGGCCGTCGGCATTCTTGGAGAAGCCATCGGCCAGAGCACTCCACCAAGCCATTGGTGCCTGGAGTATGGATGCCTTGGCCAGAGAGCCACCTGGTCGAGCCAATCTCGCAAACGGCTCGGTCCTTTTGACATCCTCAAGAAGCATAGTCGTCAACTGGACGTAGAGAACGGCAACAAGCGAGGGCGTAAACCTCCATCCGAAAAGGATCCTGGAAGATCCGTCGTCGTTTCCCAACCCGTGGTTTTTACCGGAGGTCCAGAAGAGGAGGAGAACCACCAAGAATAGAATTAGGATGGTGCCAGTGAGAATTGCGAGAAACCATGGCCGCAGAGTGTATGGAAGCCACTTTGATGATGGTGAGTTTTTACCTTTTGTTGTGTCTTGAGAAAAGCGTGGATTAGCTATCTACTTGCAGTTTCGCTCGCGTGATTTTGGCTCGTGGCTGATAAACATACTTGCAAGTGCATTTTCTTCGGCCGCCACGCGACCATCTACCTTTTCGGCTGGACCACGGGTGGAAAGGAGCGTACTCGCGCTTGTGGCCTCGGGGTTTGGAACAGCAGATGGACGGAGCCCGTCGTGCAGATAGTGTGGTTCGTATGGTGCATCGTTCCTGTAGCCGAGGTCTCCGGTGGCAGCTTCTTCGCCGGAGTAGGGATAATCTAGGAGCGGAATCCGGTTATCGCCAGCGTCGCGATGCACTGGGTCGTCATTCATTTCCGCGCGGTTGGGATGCATAAGCGAGCGGAACCGGTCTACGCGCGCTCAGGAGTTGATGATTTTGGCAAAGGCAACGTGGGAGGGAAAGGTGGGATCAAGCAATCTGCTGAGAAATCTAAGCTTTATTTTTAGCTTGCTGTGCAACCAACAGATGTGGCGGTGTTTGAGATTGCCTACCGCAGCCACCAGCTTCCTTAGTGCGGCCTATTTCGCAGCCGCGGGGTTGAATGCTCAAGCTAAAGCCAGCCTAGCCAATGAGCCTGCGTCATTTCGACTCGCACAGAGTAGCATGTGCGCTAATAGGTGTCTAAAGATATGTGCTGCAGCCGTGCACGTGTCGTGGAAACCCCGCCCCCACGTTAGCCTTTAAAGAAAGCATGCCCTGCCGAGGTTGGTTTGCGGTGAGTTGAGAACTACTTAAATTTGCCTTCAGTGAAGAAGGAAATTTTCGAGCTGTATCTCTTCGCTCCTGATAATCGCGTCGAGATATACATTCTGAACAAAGACTTCACCTCTCAAAACATTCTCTACACCATCTCCTGGCAAACGCTGGGATCCAACGACGAACGGAAGGGGCGAGCCCGGGAAAAGCACGATACGATCTCCAGCTCGTGTGTCCGGCGGTGCAATGCCGTAGTGGCCTTCCCTCGTGACGATGAACTTCCTGCCCACGCAAACCTCCTTGAACCTGCGATTGCCCGGAGGGTAAAAAAGGTGCCAAGGAGGAGATTGGAGAGACTGTGTGGGACGTGCAAGGAGAGTGTTCCAAAATGCCATTTCCGAGTCGGATCTGCTCCTCGCATCATACGCCAACCGACCCACCTGATTGAACCGGTCCAAATCCCAGAAGCCCGGAAGCCCCGAGCTATCTCTGAGCTCCCGGTAGAATGGAATCTGATTGTTGGCCGCAAAGGTTTCGTAGGGTATTGCATTCCGGGCTTCGGTGGCTAGAGATACCATGGTTTGGAACTGGCCAGCGGATATTTTCCCATCGAGTTGAGCCCGATACGTCTCCTTGAGTAATAGGATGTCAGCTCTGTCCTGCTGAGCGAGCGAGAGCCATTCCTGAATAGCGCTCGACACTGTCGTAGTAGAGGTAACTTCTTCGGGCCTGAGTGTCTGCGAAACTGCCGAGACGACGTCGAAATTCTTACCAGCAATGTTCAAGATGTGCAAGTCCGCTTGTTTGTGAATGATGGCTTCGTACTGCGGATCAAGACAATACTTTGACATGCCCAGGTCCGAAAAAGCCTGGGACGCTTATGATGCTCCAATCCGGGCACCAGGAAGGAAGATGCAGATTTTTCTTCACCCTCCAGTCAATGGCTTTGAGAAGGCGAAGCGGCCGGGTTCCGTCCAATATCATCTTGGAAAAGTTGAGAAAGACGGTTTCTGGAGGGAGAGAATAGTCGGGCTCGACGCGTACAGCCAACGAGTCCGAGTCCAATTCCATTGCAATCCCCAGCAGTGCGTAGATTTTGTCCCTCGGGTCCGTCGCCTGTTGCGTGCTGTTTCCCAGGACAAGTTCGAATAGATCCTGCGGGGCGTTTGCTAATGAGGATTGAGGGGCCACAGGGCTCTTAGTCACTTCCAGTCGCTTTCGCATGATCTCAAGACGCAAGAGAAATTTGCATGAAACTCGCGTATTCCACCTGTCATCGGAAATGCGTAGATACGTGTCCACAAGTTCTGCTGCCTCGAGCAGGTTTTCCCATGTCAATGTCGTGCTCCCACAGAGTACCTTGACCCTCCGTGCCATAACAACTTCTTGGATAACCCAGATCCGGTGGAACCATGGTTGATCGAAAATGTCAACGAACTCGAGCACTTTCTCCGGTCGATCCTCGCGGGTGATCTTGGTGCGAAACCACTCGGAATCCTTTTCTATTTCCCACATACCCATATTGTATTCTGCCAGCGCTTTGCCAAGATGCGGCTGGTCCTCTTTTGTTTTCAAAAATTGGTATGCACACAATTCGACAAGAGGACCGCCCAACCACATCAACACGTGTTCGGCAGAGTTGTAGATCTCTTTCATCTGTTGGACCTGATGACCTCTCTCGATGTTGTCGTCCTGATTGATGCAAACAGCATCTACCCATATGGTGTGATGGGGAGATGAGGAGCGAAGCCGGCGCTTGCGGATATATCGGAGTGCTTCGTCCAGGTTCGAGGATACAAACAGGCTCATGCCATTGCAAATGACCATTTTGCAACGCTCCCCGCCCCAAACATACGAAATAGCTTCGTAAGTGGGATAGACGTTCCGGGCAGTGGACCGGTCGAGCTTCGTGTGCAGCAGTCTGCACTCCAAATGTTCGGATAACGATCGGCAATGCGGTAATTGTAGAAGGCGAATTTCTCCTGGGTCCAGCGGACGGTAACGGAAGAAATCCATAGTCGATACGTCTCATCCGGTTTTGACAAACTGGGGATTGGCGCGATTAATATGAAGTCTAGAACTTACATACGCCCTTGCCTGTAAGCGAAGTCACGCGGCTGTGAGGGTGGGGGCGGATTTGCTGCACCAATAAGCGTGTCATATCATCTGCAGCCTGCTCTCAACAGCTGCATAATCTCCACGCATCAATATCGAAGACCGGGATTTATTCGGCAGGTACTGTAGGGAGTTTAGGGAGTGATACAGGTTCTTTTCTTCGAAGCAAGAACCACACGTTGAGATACGACGCAAGGGAACTTGGAGGTCGCCTCATCTCGTTGGTAGCAATGGAAAGCTGTGAGTCGATTGGCATCTGGCGGAGTGCATCCATTTGCTGAAAGGTTCGTATTCGTATTCAAAGCTTTGCTTGCTTGCTGCCCTTTCTCTTCAATTCCTCTTCCCTCTTGACCTCAGCCTCGATTTCGTCGTCCCAGGGCACCCTGAACTTGGCGTGCTTATCGTTCAAAGCAACGTTGACCTTGTGGTGCTCGGCGGTGGCGTAAACGAGCTTGCCGTCCAACGAAGACATCTCGCCCTTTATCATGGCCATGGTCTTCCCGGCTTGGACGACACGCGAAGTCAGCAGCACAGTGGTACCAAGGGGAACAGCGCGGAGGTATGAGATGTTGAGAGTGCGGGTCACGCCGCCCATGAAGCTGTAAGCCGTCAGCCAGGGGCTAGCGCGAAGAGGAAAGCGGTACGCACAACCAGAAGTTTGGTCGGGACAGGGGATTTAGGGCGGAGGTGGTAGCCATGTCTGCAGGCCGTCAGCCACCCCTGGCCCGAAGCCGACACGGCGGGAACATGGTACCAAAAATAACCCCGGCAGCCCCGCCGTGCATGACATCGTTCAGATTCGAGAACTCGTTGCCGATGGTCAGCTCAAACTGGACGAAGCCTTCCGGGCCGGCATCGACGAGCTTCATTTTCCTCATCACCTCGCTGTCAAAGTCCTGCGAAGCACTCGTGGGTCAGCATGGGGCCAGGCGCGCACAGAACCGGATGCGGAGGTTGGCGGATGGTAGCACCAACCACATGGCCGTGTGGACGTTGCGCAGCGATCAGCTTGTACCTGTGCGCGCACGTAAGTTTTGGCGAGAGGGCTGTGTGGCCTGGGAGACGGGCTTACCGGTCGAACAGCGCCTGCACGGCGCGCATGGCTTTCGCCCTGCCGTCAGCATCTGCACTCGCCATGGCTGATTAGTAGTAGAGCGGGAGCTGAGCTGAGCTCACTCAGAGGGAGGAGCGGCAGGCTGATAAGTGGTGCACTAGCGGAGCCCCTCCTCGCCTCGGCTCAGCCCTGGCAAGTCGCCTCGGGATGGCGCAGGCGGGCGGGGATCTGCGGCTAGCGGGCGTCGCTCGCATGCAATCCGAAACCCAATCACCGCGACGCGAAACAAGTGGTGCTGGCCGATCATACGTGCGTCCCACGCCCTCCCTCTAGCTCGACACGTATATACTTCGCGTCCGCAGCTGGCCTGCTCACCCTCTCCCACCTGTCCTCCCAATTTCTGTCTCTACACAGCGCTGGTCTTCTGTTAGAGCTTTTCCCAGCCGCGGCGCGTCATGACTTCCCCCGCTCCACCCGTCACCAAAGAGGTCCGCCGCAAGGTGCTCAAGGTGCTATTTTTCTCGCTGCTGCTGGACCTGGTAAGCACCTGCCAATCCTCCGCGCTCCCCCCTTCAATTGCTGATAGCTCGCCCTGCGCAGATTTCCTTTACCTTCATCCTCCCGCTGTTCCCGAAGCTCCTCGAGTTCTACCGCGACCACGAAATCGCCAATGCCTCGTCCAACACGGTGCTCAACCGCGTGCTCTCCGGCCTGAACGCCTACAAGAATGCCTTCGCGAAGCCCATCAACGACCGCTACGACATCGTCCTGCTCGGCGGCGCCCTCGGCTCGCTCTTCTCCTTCCTGCAGGCCATCGCCTCGCCCATCATCGGCAAGCTGTCGGACAAGTACGGGCGGCGCACCGCGCTGCTGTGGTCGATGACGGGCAACATCCTGTCCGTCGCGCTGTGGGTCGCCGCGACCGACTTCCGCACCTTCCTGGCGTCGCGCGTCGTCGGCGGGCTGAGCGAGGGCAACGTGCAGCTGGCCATGGCCATCGCGACCGACATCAGCGACGACGCCCAGCGCGGCGCCACCATGGCCCTGGTCGGCGCCTGCTTCAGCATCGCCTTCACCTTCGGCCCCGCCCTGGGCGCCTGGCTGTCGACCATCACCACCGTCGCCGCCAACCCCTTCGCCACCGCCGCCGGCTTCTCGCTCTTCCTCATCGTCACCGAGACCGTGTACCTCTACACCTCCCTCCCCGAGACCCTGCCCACCGCGGCCTCCGCCTCCTCCGCAACCGACGCGAAGCCCGCCGCCAACGGCAACGCCAGCAAAACCGCGACTCCTCCCCGCCCCCGCACCAACTCCCACGCGCTGCTCAACTTCACGCACTTCGTCTTCATCCTCTTCTTCTCGGGCATGGAGTTCTCGCTGCCGTTCATGACGTACGACCTGTTCGCGTACGGCTCGGCGCAGTCGGGCCGCCTGCTCGGCTTCATCGGGCTCGTCGCGTCGGTGCTGCAAGGGTCCGTCACGCGCCGGCTGCACCCGCTGCGCGTCGTGCAGACGGGCGTGCTCGCCTGCGCCGTCGGCTTCTTCCTGCTCGGCCGCGTCACGTCCGAGCGGGGCCTGTACGCCGCCGCCGCCTGCCTCGCCGTCACCAGCGCCACCGTCGTCACCGGCCTGAACAGCCTGAGCAGCTTCGAGGCCAGCCAGGGCGAGAGGGGCGGCAAGTTGGGTAACCACCGCAGTTGGGGTAAGTTGTTGTCTTTTTTTTTCTTCCCCCGGTTGCGGGCTGTGTACTGGTTTCATTTTTTGCTAACTTGGTCCTGCAGGTCAAATTGGCCGCTCCCTTGGTCCGCTGATTTTCTGCTCTTTGTACTGGTGGGCTGGCCGTGAGTTTGCTTACGCTGTTGGTGGAGCCGGCATGGTTGGCGTGTGCGGTTTGGTATTGGGTGCTTTGAAGATGCCGCCTGGTACAGAGGTCAAGAGGAAGAGTAAGGAGCCGCTCACGAATGGAGCATCAAAGGCTGTGAATGGTAAATAGTGTGAATATGTCCAAAATATATGCGTTTGAATATTTGCGTCATTGTCTGCCGGGTTCTCACAATGCCATGAGTGCTGTACTGTAGGGCGAAAACAACAGCTGTCCACGATTTGGGTATGTTTTTCTTTCCTCTGAGCGTACATAAAATCCCAAGGTCTCCCGAAAATTGCCAGCCCAAGTCCCCCATGAACGCCAGTCGATGCTTCATATATGGTACAGAAGCCGAATGCAGCGGTCTGCCGTCTATTTCTTCCTCTTTCCTCCCTTGAGTTCTGCGGCCTCCGTTAGCATGTAGTGTCCCAATCACACAAGATCGTAGCCAAGCCTTACCTGGCGGACCCCTCTTCTTCTTTGGCGCGCCCTTTCCGCGAGCCTTGAGCCTAGAAATCCACAATCATTAGCATGCATCCTACCAAATATCACCCCTCGCGCCACCACCACTTGGGTTTCCATCATCATCCGTCTTCTCTTCCACGATCTGTTCCTATCCCAACCAACGAAAGAGCCAACGGATATAACGTACGCAGCAACCTTCTCCTGTCTATCCCACTCAAACGTATCCAAGCCCTCCCACTCCGGATACAGCTTCTGGAATTCCTTGAAAGTGCCGATTTTGCGCGGGTAGTATGCCTGGACGGAGGGGCCCTTAAGGCGCTCGCGCAGAATCTTGGTGCCCAGGCGATGGCCTTCGGGGTTGAAAACGGTGTTGAAGACCTTGCATTGCGTCTGATAGATTCCAACACATTGTCAGCCTTTGCTTGGTTTTGAGTGATTGCGGCGAGCTCCGGGCGGATGTTTTCCAAGGGTTCGGGCGGGGTCAATGGGTGCAGAAATCGGTGCGGAGGGAAATTTTACGCACCCTCATGAGGTCGACGATGCGCGCACGTGGGACCGCCATGGCTGCGCGCGAGGTTGGTGATGCTTGTCGTCGCCCGAGAACCGTGCAGTCGTTGCCGCGCGAAGTTGAGATGCGGGCGGTGAGTATTTTCTGCCGAATGAGCTAGTACTTATATGGTATAGCTCCCGCCTGTCGGTGGGGCGGCATCGATCTCCGTCGCGTCGCCGTCCGCAACTTTTTGATGTCCACGGTCAACATCTGCCTTGACCCAGCTTCACCAGCGCACTCACCAATTTTGCCGGAGCTTCTCAAGCTTGCATATCTTCCGCGTCACACTCCATCACCATCATTGAGCGGATCGGCCATACCGGCATCACCAAATCGCTCACTATGAACCACAACGGCGGTGGTCACAGAGGCGGTCGCAACGCAAAACGCCCACGACCGGACGGCCCTCACCATGGCTACGCAGACAGAGGCAACCCACACAAGCGCGCTCGCGACAACAACAACAACAACCACAACAGCAGCAATAGCAAGAAAAATAACAACAACAGCTCCAACAACAATTCCCAACCCCCCATACCCTCGGCGCCAAACCTCAACGCCATCACCTCCCTCCCCACGCCGCTCCCGCCCCTCCCGCCCATCAACGACCCCGCCACCGCTCGGCTCGCCTTCACCCACACCTCCGTGACCAACTACCAAACGGAGACGTACGACCGGCTGGAATGGTACGGCGACTCGGTCATCGAGATGGCCGCGACCGACCTGTTGTGGGACACGTACCCCACGCTCCCCGGCGGGCGGCTCTCGCAGATGCGCGAAGCCCTCGTCAACAACACGCGTCTAGCCAGCTTCGCGCGGGGCTACGGGTTCGACAACATCGTCGACGGCACCACCAATACCACCACCACCACCACCACCCAACAACAACCAACCTACCGCCTCCGCATCGACCCCGCCACCTGGGCCGCCTCCCGCAACCGCCCCGCGGAGGTCAAAATCCTCGGCGACGTCTTCGAAGCCTACATCGGCGCGATCGCCCTCGAGGACCGCTCCCACAACCACCACAACTCCCCCACCACCTCCTCCACCACCCCCACCAGGGTAACCGACCGCACAACCCCCCTCCTCCGCGCCCTCTGGACGCCCCTCCTCCTCCCCGTCCCCACCTTCGCCGACGAGGACGAGCGGACCCAAGACGCCGTCAAAGCCGCGGCGGCGCGCGCCTTCGCGCCTTCGGGTTCCGGGCTGAAAGCGTGGTACGAGGACGTCGGCGACATGGGTTACGAGAACAAGGCGCAGCAGCGGTTCCGGGTCGCGTACTGCGTGCGGGGGTGGTGGGGAGAAAACGAAGACGACAAGCTGAAGTTGGGCGAGGGCGTGGGGCAGAGCAAGAAGGTGGCGCGGGCGCGCGCGGCGCGGGATGCGTTGGGGAGGAGGGAGACGGTGCCGGAGGTGCGCGAGTTGGCGGGGAGGGTGGAGGCGTATTTGGCGGGGAAGAGGGCGAAGCGGGAGGAGGCGGAGGCGGAGAAGGCGGCGGTGGCGGCCAAGGCGGGCCAGGTGGAGGCGGCGGGGGAGGAGGGGGAGGACGAGGTGGAGGGTGATGGTCGGTGAGGGGGATCAAGGGTTGAACACGGGGTTTTGGGAAGAGAGAGAGATTAAAAGAAAACGGACTAGGACAGATCAGGTTGATCAAAAGGCATAAATAAGCATTGGACGGAGTTCTTCTGGGCTGGCTGGCATTTGGTCGGCTTCTTGTAAACGATACCCCAAACAATAAGATAGACAATAGTGCGTGCCCATGAGAAGGCCGCAAGGAGTGGAATTCAAAAGTCTCAATTTTACATAGTAGGCTGGTCCTGAACTCTGGCTATGCGAGAGAACTTACCTGGTTAACTACTACTACAAAGGGGTTCCCACTGGGCAAATTCCCATTAAACCGCCAAACCATCATCGCCGTAAAGGATCCGTCAGCCGCTCACCCAACCAACCGATCAGCGTGGTAGAAGTTCCAATCGTGAACCTCGTACCTATCCTCACCGACTAAGCTCATATGCCTGCGTACAGACCAGCCCTGGCAAGCGCAGACTCCTTGCGACGTGTGATCACCACAAGAGAATCGTCAGGCGAGGACCTGCCAGTACCAACATTCTGTTCCGGGAGCTCATCCTCCTTCATATCCATCATCGTCGCCAGCCTCTTGACTTGCTCCTCACAGGCAGCCCAAACCTTCTTCGTGCCCTTCTGCTCCTCCCTCGCAGCGAGCTTCTCGAACATCTCTTGGACCTGGTCCTCCTTCAGCATTGCACCCTCGCCCTCAATCTTCAAATCTCCCGTCATCGTATCGACATCCATCTCCTCATCAACCATGTTGAGCAGGAACCTGGCCTCCAGAGTGCGACCTTGGCGCTTGAAGCCACCACCGGGTTGGTTCATAGTTGGCAAGTCTATGTTCTCGTACTTCCACAACTGCTCTTGCTCCTGCGCCCACTGCACGAAGCGCGTCGCCCAGGCAGCGGCGTAGCCCGCCTTGAGGTACGATGCGTGCGTGGGGCGAGAGATTCCCGGGTAAGGGTAATTATCGTCCGGGTGGGTCTCGTTCCAGCGGCGCTGGCGGTCAGCGAAGTGGTAGTTCTCAAGTTCGTAGTCACAGTTGAGAACAGGAGTGAAATGTTCGTTGACAACATCCAGAGCATGGCGCGCGATACGGAGCGCGAGGTAAGGCAGCCCTCCGAAGGATACGGCTGGATGACCAGGGATGCTGGGCGGAAAGCGAGCATCGTGATGTTCCTTCAGGACCTGGGCGCGCAGGTCCGCATGCGTAATTTTCTTGACTTCGTTGGCCTTGGCCTCTAACTCAAGAGGCTTGAGCTTGCGGATTTCATCGTAATCCATAGGCTTGAGAATCTTTTTGACGTCAAGTCTCTCGGAATTTCTGCTGTTGTCATCCTGGCCATCCATCCAGGCCCTAAACTCATTGAGGAGCTCGTCGAGGTGGGCATCGAAGATGTTGCTGGGCATACTGATACCAGACGACGTACGGCTATGCTTCCTTGCACCCTTAGGCATGCTTAGGTCGACGGCAGAAGCGTTCGGCGTATTGCGTCCAGCTGCGGAAACAAAGGTGAACTCGTTGGGCTTCAAAGGCGTTCCAATTACCTGACTGAACGAGGTATTGGCATCCGGCATCGGAGATGACATCCTGTCGTTGGTAGGTGTGCCGCTAAACGAAGCCGATTGCTGCTTCTCTGCGAGTAGTTGAGCGTACGTGGTAGCATCCGGGGACGCCAAATGCATTTTCTGACCGTCATTCCCAAGGCCAAGGGTACCGTCAAACGACATGGTTTTCTTGTTGCTCACTCCCGCCATCGAGATACTGGGAGTGCCGCCAAAACTCCTGGAAACTTTCCTGTTCAGACTCGGAATAGCTGGGCTGGTGTAAGGAACAGGCGTCCCCGTGGTCGACGTAGCCGTATCGAACGACGTCTGCGGGGTGTTCTGGGCGCTGAAGGTCGTGGGAATGATCGGGACAGGCGGAGCATCCCTGGGCGTCGTTATGACCTCTTCGTTGGCTGTGCCGCTATTCTCTTGTGACTTGGTGCCCTTCTTGGGAGACTTTGGTATCTTGAGAGCATTGGTGAACGACGCCATCCTGCCCCGCTTTGAGGGAGTCTGAACACCCGGAACACCTCTAAAGGACGAGTGGGCCGAAGAACTCTTGCTGTCAGCCTCAGCTACCGGGCTCTTGATATCAGACTGGGAGCCCCGCTTGTCAAGATTGGCAGAACTCCTCTGGTTTGAAACCGTCGATGAGCGCTTGCTCGTGCTAGGTGAAACCGCAGAATTGGCGAAGCTGTCAACAGCTACGGTGTACGGGCTGTTGAAGGACCTGGAAAGCGGATTGCCCATTTCGGTCGCAGGTGACGATGGCATGAATGGCGGACTGGCGAATTGAATCGGCGTGCCCATGGATGGAGCGCTGGAGGAAGCGGACTTGTCAGACTCGCCCGACAGGCGCTTCCACTCCTCTCCAGGCAACTTCAACACTCTCCTTCGGAGTGTCAGCTTCTCCTCGTACACTCTCAGCCTTGCTCCCATATCGGGCTTTTCCTTCTGCAGCATAGGCTTCAGAATCTTTTGAGCAATGTGGTTGCCATCAGGTGGAAGCTGGCCGGTCACCACCAACCAAGATGTCTCCAATATATCCTGAACCTGCTGGTAAGCTTCAAGGTTCTCGTCATCGCACGGGTCGATCGCGCCATCTTTCGATGCACCCAAAGTACCCAGATTAGCATTGACGATGGCCCATTGCTTGGGATCCATGTTGGGAGGCTTGTGCGAGTATTTGGGCCAGAGATTTGGCCAAGGATGGACCCGCTCAGCTGAGTCCAGCTTTCCAACTTCATCATCCGCAGTCTTCGTTTCGGGGTCTGCACCAGACGCTTGAGCTCCAGTGTTAGTGCTATGAGAACTAAACTCCTCATTGTAGACAGTGGAGGGAGACTCTTCGGATGTGGAAACGATCGGGCTGGGGGAAGCTGTCGACTTGGCGGCGGGAGGCTCTTTGGGTGAGCTCGGCTTGTTCAGTCCAGCGTTGATGGTGGCAGTCGTAGTCGAACCGCCGTCAGAGCCCTTGCTCGGCGTGGAAGAAACGACACTGTCGTCATCACTGTCAGAGTCCTCAGAAGAGTCCGCGAGCATGGACAGCCTCTGGATGTTGGGCATGATAGCCTCAGCGGCCTCATCAATCTCCTTCTTCGTCGGCACGCCACTGTGAACATCCAGCTCGTTCCTCAGCGCAAAGTCCTTCACGCTCGTCGCCGCCTCAGCTTCCTCGGTCTCCTCCTCCCGTTTCTCTTCATCTCCCTTGCCCTCCCTCATCTGCTTCTTCGTGTACGCCGAATACTCCGGTCGGTCGCACGGCGGCTCGGTCCTCAAGTCCGCATACTGGTAGTCGGGCTTGTACAGGTATCCGCTGACGTTCGCCAGCTGCTTGCGAATCCTGGTCGCGACATCCTCTTCCTCGGCAGCTGCGAAGGAAACGGGCAAGTATCAATGACTTCTCGGCTACCGCGGGTCTTGTGTGAGGTGGACTTACTGAGATCTTGTTTGGCGAAGCGCTTGGCGGCCTTCGTGGCGCGCTTGTGTGCGGCGTGCTCCTGCTGCTCGCTGCGCTTGAGCATGGCCGCTATCTCGCCCGTGGTGAGGGTCTTGTCTTTGTCTTTGTCCGACGCCATATTTCAGTGCAGCGAAGTGACGGAGCGGGTGCGGTGGATGAGCGGTGCCTTACTTATTTTGGGCAACGGGAGCAGTGGGTGTATGGGGATATGGAGAGGGAGAGTGAGGGTGAGGTAGAGCCGGGCGAAGAGTTTAAGAGGTTGACGGTGCGCGTTGACGGTGCGCGTTGTGGCGGCCGCTGCCTGTTTTGGAACGAGTAACACCCAGGTCTGAATCCAAACGGAAGGCGCGCAACCCTCTTGCTGCCGCCTCGAGGCCCGCTCCGCAAAATAGCCAGGGACCCAGGAGTGGCCTGTTCAATCACCCAGGCCCAGGTTTCCCGACCATAAACACACGAGTCCACAGACACCGTTGCTGCAACTCTTGCGCTGAACCTTCCGTTGTTCGAGACACTTCCTCGACAGTTCCGTATGCCAGAGCGCCAACTCAAGCCCGACGACCGCATTCGAGTCTCTCGCCAAAAAAAAAATTGTAGGAGTATGTCTCAGACATGCTGATTGACGACCGCGAGCATGCGAGACAAAGGCTACCGAGACATTCGGCAATGAACAAAGACTGGCAATGAGCGAAACTCACACCCACCCACCTCGCCCATCACCCTCAATCCCGCGATCCCATCACACATAGTCAAGCTGTGGACGACGTCGTTGCGCAAACATCTTCAAGCTTAAATTATCTGATCCGAGATATATCCTCCTTCTATGCAAATGATCCAAGTATTCTTTCAAGGTCTACCGAGAGCCGTGCCAAAAAGAAAACATGCTAAATGCAACTTTTTCCCCAGGTGGCCTCCGCTCCATCTTCAGGGACTTACTAAACGCCGGATCTCATGCTCTAGTCTAGGAAAGTGAACAGGTTCGTATGTACAACGTTGAGGGCGCGGTCGGCGTCCCTCTCTTCAATCACGCACGAGATGTTGATCTCGCTGGCACCTGTGACCGTATGCATTAGTACCGTCTCATCCGTAGTAGCTGTTAGAGTGAACGTACCTTGCGAGATCATCTCAATGTTAATATGGTTATCTCCAAGCACGGAGAAAAAGCGGCCTGAAATGCCCAACATGTTCTTGAGCTGCTTGCCAACCAAGCTCACAATGGCCATGTCCGGGACAATATCAATGGTGCCAATTTCACTCAGGTCCGTGACGCAGCCCCTCAGCTCCTCGTCCTCGATGTGATACTCGGCGTCCGTGCCGTAGATCAGCATGGACGATTCCGAGTGCAGCACCAGCGAGACGTGCACCTCGGACGAAGAGATCAGGTCGACGGACATGTTCCACTTGTCCAAGATGGCGAAAATGTTGCGCAGGAAGCCGGGGGCACGGGTGCGCTGGTTGCTGTGGACGTTCAGTACCACGATGCCGCGCTTGATGGTGACGGCGGTGGGGCGCTTCGGACCCTTGAGGGCGGCGACGTTGCTGGTGGACCGCGTGCGGAATAGCTTCGGGTCGTGCAGCGGGTTCTTCTGGTTGAGCTCCTCAAGAGAGTCGGGGAAGATGATGGTGCCGGCATTGCGCGGGTTCATGACGTTCTTGATGCGGATGGGAATGCGCGCGCGGATGACCTGCTCCATGGTGAAGGGATGGATGACCTCGGATCCATAGAAGGTCAATTCGGCTGCCTCAGAGGGCGTGACCGAAGACAGCAGCGCAGCCGTAGGCACCTTGCGGGGGTCCGCGGTGAAGATGCCATCGACTTCCTTCCAGATCTGGAGCTCGTCGGCTTGGGTGCCAACGGCGCAGAGCGCGGCGCACAAGTCAGTGTAGCCGCGACCAACGGCGTTCAGCAGCCCACCCGGGACATTTCCGAAGTAGCCCGTCACGACGGGAACCTTGTCGCCGCAGGACCTGAGCTCCTCGCCGAGCGTCGCCGCCAGACCCGCGTAGAATTTCTCATCCAGGGCCTTATTGTGGCCCGGGCTGTGGTTGATGACGTTGGAGAGGTCGACGTATTGGGCCGGAACACCATGCTCCTCCAGCAGCGCGGCCATGAAGCGGCAGCTGAGCTTCTCGCCCTTGCTGATGATCTTGTCCTCGACGCGAACACTGACCTCCTCCAGGTGTTGGGCGGACTCGAGGATCTTGGAGAGGTGGTGGCATTCGGCGTTGACATCCTCGGTGTACTGCGCGATGATGTCGGGGTTCTTGATCGTGTCGACAGCGGCCTGGATGTGGTCGGTACGGATGGCCTCGACGATGTCGACGTAGCCCTTCGAACCAGGGATTTCGGCTTCGCGCGCGGAGCGGAGGAGCCTGTAGGAGGCGCAATGGTCAGTCTCGATGTAGCCGGTGACGACACAGGGCGGGGTACCTGTTGGTGGTGCCCTCAATCTTAGTGTTGTTGCTGCGGGCAGAGCAGACGATGGCGACGCGGTTCTCGCTGAGACCCGACCTGGAGAACGGTTAGCGCAATGCTTGTTGGTCCCCAGAGCATGGCGTGCTCACTTCACAATCTCCGCTATATTGACGGCAAACTTGCCGACACTGGTGCCCCCGAACTTGAGGACCACCCATCCTCCCGGGAGCTCCTTCTCCTCCTGGTGAGATATTCTTGAGGAACCGTTGGTGTATGTGTCAGACATTGTGGCAGCTGTGATGAAAGGCGGAGGTGGCGGGCAAGCGGGCAATTATGGGCGAGCGGGAACGTGGTACGATGGGTTAAGAGTCAGAGAATCAGCGCGGTGTGGGGTGTGCGTCGTGAGAGACCAGCGAGTTCGGCGGGGCGTACCGTGGCGCAACCCTGCAGGGCATTGTCATATTTTTTATTGTCTCGGCACCCGATAGCGTCACTTTCCACCCGACGCCCCTTCCGAATCTCAGGGCCGATTCGCCCGCACCCACTCGAGTCACCGGCAGTTACATTAAACCACGGCCCCGTGCCCGCCATGCGACGTGCGCCATTTTGTTAATTCGTGCGCTGTCATCAGCTGCTGTTACTTCTAGCAATGGGGGGTATTCCGTCGGTTGCGACTGTTATAAAGCTGTATGGCCCTCCCGGTGCGCCGCGCTATGCATCCGACCGCCCATTCCGTGAAGAATCTAGGTAAATCATCAACGCCATCCTGGACATGGTGTCGTGGCGCCATGTCGTGCTGCTCGTAGTTCCCGAATGCCATTATCAACAACACTCGCTAGAAAATCATCTCCTGTAGATATCCCTCTCTCGCTCTCGGCGATCGCGGTCCCTGTCGCGGTCGCGGCGCTCGTAGGCATCGCTTGCTGGGCTTCTGCTGCGCGTCTTGCGCCGTCCTCCTTCGTCGTAATCAAGCGCATCATCGTCACGTGGACGTCTGTCCCGGTATCCTCTTCGCTCGTCTCTGGACGGGGGTCTGCTCCTGTCTCGGGAGCTGCGGTCGTCTCTCTCTCTGTCATTTGAGCCACGTCTGCCACCGTCGGAATAGCTTGGTATATATGTATCGACGTTTGGCGCGGGTCTGATAGGGCGGGCCCCACCTGTTCCGTAGGCTCGGTTCGTGGGAGGGTGTGGCAGAGGATGCCTGCTTCCTTCTGGAGGCGGCGGAGGAAGCCGCGAACCCGGGGGGCCGGCATAGGGTAGGTTGGTATGACGGTGCATGTCAGCTTCCCATGGCTGGCGACGAGAACCCCTTTGATCATAGGGTCCGCCTCGCCCGTCGTACCCACGTGGCGGAGGTATGGCACCTGGGGGACCACGATCACGTGGGTACCGGTCTCCATTCATGTACGCTCCATGCGGTGGCGGACCGCCGGGCCAATCACCGTTAGGATGAGGTCCCATACCAACGGTGCCACCGGCGGGCGCGGGTGGCAGAGCTTGTTGCTTGCCGCGAGCAGTGCGGCGGTCCAATTCGTGGGAATCTGCAAAACGCGGGAGATCTTCAGGTCTCGCAGGCTTCGGATATTCCTTAAAGTACGGGTGCTGAAGAGCGTCGATCGCGTTGATCCGCTTCCTCCAGTCCAGTTTCAGAAGTTCTTGCAGAAGCGAAATCGCCAAGGATCCTTGCCTGAATTTCAACGTCAGCAAAAGCTTAGATGCCGATAAGACTTCTACGCACTCTCGGAAAACCTGGGGAAGATTGCCCCTTCGCGGGGCAAATTGCTTGACGCCTTCGCAACCGGGTAAATAGCTCCAACCTGGCATGTTTTCCTCGGTCGGAGCGCCGACCAAATCGAAGATGATCTGAGCTTGGTTAAGGTCGCTGTTTCCAGCGAGAATAGGCTTCCTTTTGAACATCTCGCCAAAAACGCAGCTTGTATAGGTTAGCCTTGTTATTCCTGGAGACGCGATTGGATGGCTCACCCTGCACCCCACATGTCGATTGACGTAGTGTACCGACGGAGGTTGAGCAGTAGTTCCGGAGGACGATACCAGCGAGTGACGACCAGTGCAGTGTAGTCTCTTTGGGCCTCACCACCGCCTTGTCCAGGCTTAGGTGCCGGTTCATCGTAATGACGAGCGAGACCAAAGTCTGCGATTTGTAGAATACCCCTATTGTTGATCAACAGGTTGGCAGCTATGTTGTGTCAGTACGGAAATGGTACCAGGACTGTCTCGAACTTACCCTTCATATCACGATGCAAAATGTGGTTCTGGAAAAAGGGTCAGCAACCGTAATCTATGTATACGCTGCCCAACAGTTCGTACATCATGAAGATATCTGAGCCCTTCCAAAAGTTGTAGCATGTAGCATTTGATCTGCGGCTCGGAGAAGCGGACGTCGGGGTTGTCAAGGAGGCCGGAGAGATCGTGGTCCATGTAAGGGGTAACCATGTACAGAATCGCGCGCTTCCTTCCCTCACCTGCGGTATGGTTAGCGCCAGCCTACAGGGCCAACAGCATTGCGTACGCACCTCTCGTCCGTTCAACGGCCATTTCTTCCAACCTGAGGACGTTCGTGTGGCTGAGCAGCTTGAGCAGCTTTATCTCACGAAGCGCAGTTATGGGGAACTATACACTGGTTAGAAGTCACCAACAAAGCTCGGAACTCGTAGTACCCACGCCGTCCTTTTCATTGTGCATGAGGATCTTCTTGAGGGCAAAGATGGTCCCGCTGCGGCGTGAGCGCGCCTTGTGAACCTCACTTTTTCGGGGTCAGCGCGGACTGCCATCTGGCGCGCTGGGGCGGAAACGTACCCAAAAGTACCCTCACCGAGCTTGCCCATGATCTCATATTCGCGGATGCCGGAGCAGCCATGGAACTTGCGGTGGGCGAGGCCCGGCGTCGGCGTCGAGGAAGGAGCTGCTTGTGCCATGATGGGCGCGCTGCGAGATTGAGGCGTGGTTTCGCGTCTGGATGTTCAGTCGTCGGCAGGGCGTAGAGGCTCGGTCTGCCTATGTCGTCGCGACATGTAGACGGCGCGCAGGCGAAGCGGCGGCGGCAGGAGACAAGGCGGTCGGCGCAGCAGCTGCCATGCGCGGTCGGACGGCAGATGGCTGGAGGCGGCGCGGCGGTGCGAGTCCACGAGCTGGGGCGTCGCCGTGCGGCGCGGCTTTGACGGGCTGGCGAGGGTCGCAAGGTACGCGTTGTCCAGTGCAGGGCGAGATTCTGTTCCCATCGCTGCCGATCGCCAAGCCTGCCCTCTCCCGCCCGCCGCTAGCCCGTGCTGCCCGCAACCTCGCGCCTCCGCCTCAACACAGCTGCACATCCCGACTCCACTTCGCCCACCACCAGCCCTCGCTCGGTACGCGCAATCGCCCCCGATCACTGCCGCCCGCTTGGCTGACTCCCTCCGCGGCAGACACTCCGAACAATGGCTGGCCCTACCGGTCCTCACGGCCATGGCGCCCACCCCATCCACGTCCACCCTGTCCGCCCGTTCTACCGCTTCGCCGCGACCGGCCTCGGCGCCAGCATGTGGTTCTTCGTACGCCGACACGACTCTGTTACTATATCCGACGCTGACCGAAGCTGCAGCTGATGTACCGCGCGAAGAAGGACGGCGCTGCGCTCATGGGCTGGAAGCACCCGTGGGACCACTGAACGCGCACGCCGGAGAAACGGAATGTACCAAAACAATAGAGCTCTCTATAATGAAATGGCGCTCGGATACCGTGTCTTGTACATATGCGTGTGTGTGGCATGCCGAGGCAAGAGAAGCACGTGTCGCGGGAATCAAGCGCGGCCCTGAGATTTTGATATCCTTCCATAATGGGAAATGCACCATTTCACACTGAGCGAGTTAGGCTCCGCACATTTCAATTCTTGGAAATTGCTCTGTCGGGATTGGCTCGGATGCTATGCGCAATGGCCCATGGCTCGATGAAACTCTTACCTTGACAGGGAGATTGGTGTGAGCTGGGATGACCGCAGCGCCTCCCGCCCATCGTGCATCTACTCATTTTTATGGTCCTAACTTATTTCCAGAAATTGCTCGCCACATCAAATGACCTCTTCCGCCACAAGCCTGCTCAAAGCACGCTGCCGATTCTTCGCCGCTCGCGGTCTTGGAGTCACATGAATTGAAGCCTACACGATTCTACCATTTCCATTCGTATGAGACTCAGTCTCTTAGACAAACCGGCTAAACTCTCTGTAATCTCCAATCGTACGCTCTAACGCCATGGATACACCCCAAAGCCACCATTCACTCAACCCTATCGGTTGGCTTCTCGAACAGATAGTGGGAAACACCCCATGTCTCACCACCTTCATACGCAAACAGCTCTGCGCAAGCCATGTAGAAGATCTGCCACCGGTGGTACCATGTCGTCGTGTTCTCCTTGCCGTACGTCTCTTCCAAGTGGGGCCATATTTCCTTCCTGTGAGCGGTCATCTTCGACAGCCAGTCCTGTTGCAACTTCAGCATTCAAACCCCCTCAATATCTTCCATGTGACTTACCTCGCATGTCTTGGCGTAATGCGTGCCATTCACCCACCACTGCTCCTGCAGATACAAGTCTCTCTGGAAGTAATGCAGCAAATCCGTGCTCGGCATGGTTCCGCCGGTGAAGAAATGCTCCGTCATCCAACCGCTCTCAAAATCGTACGGCGTGCTTTTGTGGGCGAAGATGTGCACGAACAGCTTTCCGCCAGGCTTCAAGGCCTTGGCGACCTTGGCCATCAAGAGCTCGTAGTTCTTCATGTGCTCGAACAGCTCGATGGAAACAACGCGGTCGAACTGCGCCGGCTCGAAGTCGTAATCCACCACGTCTCCGGTGATGACCGTCAGGTTCTCCAGCCCCTTCTCCTTGGCGCGGGCGTCAATGTACTCCTTCTGCGTCCGGGAATTGGAGAAGGCCGTCACCGAGCTGTTGGGAAAGATTTCGGCGAAGTACAGCGACGCCGATCCCCAGCCACATCTTCACAAGCAACAGAAATCACATCAGAAAAAACAATCACTAGAGAGGGGGGAGGGAAAGAAAAAAAAAAGAAAAGAACGACCAACAACATACCCCAGATCCAAAACGCTCATCCCATCCCTCAACCCGGCCCTCTCGACGTACAGCGCCAGCATCGCCATCTCGGCCTGCGCCAGCGTCTCGCCGCCCTTGGGATACAGGCAGCACGAGTACTTCATGCGGGGGCCGAGGCAGGCGCGCAGCACGCCGGTGCCGACCTCGTAGTGCTGCTCGTTGGCCGCCGCCGTCTCGACCGCGATCGGCCGCGAGCGCAGCAGCGACACGTACCGCATCTTGCTCGCGTACGCCGCTTCGAGCGTCGTCGACGCGATGGCGGCGAGGCGCTGCTTCAGCTGCTGCCGGATGCCGACCCGGATCACCGCCGACGGCAGGTAGCCGCCGTCCAGCAGCGTGTTGAGGTAGTCGCCGTTGGTGATGTATTCTGGGCAATTCGGTGTTAGCGTTGGTGTGTTTTTGGGGTGATGATGGAGGAGGGGGTCCCGTTCTACCGTAGGCGGAATTCATGATGGTGAGTGAGCCTGGTCCGCAATCAATCAACTCGATGGTGTAGATTAAGTAGCAAATGGTGTTGACGGACACTTGCGGGAATGCATTTGAGCCGCAACATTTCCCAACTGCCTGGATGCGACACTAGATTGTTTTGGATGTTGACTGCGCATTTTTGGTTAGGGCCGTCGTGACGTCATAGATATTGGAAGCGGTCTCAGCCCTCGTGCGGATGGCTCGGAATGGTCGCAGCTTGTGTTGAAGAGCAGAGTTCCCCAACTACGGCTAAGACAAGAAGCATCGGTGGGGCAGATCATGGTGCGAACGATATAGTATTTGATTCGAAAGATGTCAAGTTACTGCTCACTCTGCTTGTGACACTCGGGTGTGTCGGCCGCGTGGTGCTCCTTAACCCCTCATGTAAGGGTGTAATAATGGAACCATCGGTGGTCAACTATCTGGCGGAGCAGCGCAGCATTGCTTTGGTTTTCATCATCCTAGAAGATACATCAGTTTCATTAGTATTGCAACAAGTTCTCAGCAGGCATGAGTGGTTGAAGACGCCGTCGGGATGTTACTATCATCGGGTCCACCGAATATGTGTGTTTACATGCCTGGTAGCAGTAATATTGCAACACTTCTGGAACAGACCTTGTACGAAAATGAAATGCTTGATAGTCGAGAGATGTGGTGCGCCGATCGAGGCGCCGCGGTGTTGTCAGGGGTAGGTCGTGTGACGACGCTGATTCAGCTCGCACCAGTCATTGATAAATCTACATTCCCCCGCTGATAATACTTTGCCTCTTCTCTTTCCTTGTGTCTTCACCATATTTGAGTCTTTGGAATCTGTTCAAACTACGAGGTGACCAATTCTACCAATGCATACACGCATGCCTCTCCACGACTACCATAACAAATTTTCAGGGTCAGCGCTTGCATTCTCTGATTGACCGGTGTTCTATGATATCTAGTGCAGCGTGCTCTTGCAGCGGGAGCATCCGCTGCCAAGAAACAAGCCGAGAACGGCAAAAGTCTTGAGATATATTGACTCTGGCTCAACTCACTTTCCATCAAGCACCACGAGAATCTCCCGGTTCTTCTACAGCTTCCAAGGTGGTGTGGTGTAATGGTATCACGCCTCGTTGTGGAAACGCAACGCCGATGTAATCTGGGTTCGATTCCCAGCACCGCCAGACGTCCTGTCTGGGCCTCTCAGAGGTCCTCAACAATTTCTTTTTGGCTTTTTAACGTACCGAAACGGTCCTTTTGCCATCTGGACATACTGGAAGCATCGAAAACCGGCTGATGATCGACTGGTGTTGAGGTCTGAATTGAGGAAGCACCTCCATAGATCACTCCTGTGTAGTCTGAGTCTACGTCCCTAGAGTTCGCCGTCCTTTTTAACCTTTTACCGTTTGCCGGACGTGGTCTCTTCGAGCTTGGGTTTGGGTGGAGCCGTGGAAAAGTTTGAACGGCGGCCCAGCATCATGACTCAGCACGGACCACGCTTGATACTGCATCAGCAATAAGGCCTTTTGCTTCACTGAGGCAGACAAAACATCACCATGGTCAGTCAGCTATTTCCATTCGACAGTAGTGGCTTTGATGGGGTGGTCGGTTGACACAAGTTTCATCAACGTGGTACGCCAAGTTTTTGGGTCAAGCGTTGCCTCTTCCAGCTCCATAGTAGGTGACGGAAGATTTGAGCCCTCTGATCTAAGATACAGTGAAAAGTCAGCACGTGTAGATGTTGCGGATGAGAGCGTGATCTTTCTGACTGTCTAGTAGTAAAGGTTGATAACGGAACGGAACCAGATTTTCAACACCATGTGCACGGGCCCAACCCAACCGAACCACTTCCCACCTATCGCTAACACCACGCCAACTCCACCAAGCCCCCACCAACCAACATCCGCTCACAACACGATAAGAAACTGGGCTGGTGAGAGGGCATCAAGAGCGTCGAGCGAAGCCCCGCCCATCATGTCCAAGCCGATCCAGACGTCGGACATCATCTTCCCAGAGCTGTCGACGGATTTCTCCACGACGCTTTCCACGCTCAAGCGGGCGACGCTGTCCATTTCCAACCGGCTGCGGTCCATCTCCGATGATGCCGAATTCGTGTGCGCCGTAGCCGACGCGTACCGCCGCCCGTTGGTGGCCAACGAGCGCTGCGGCAGCTGGTACATCCCATTGGAGCGCAAGACCGCAAGCGCCTATTTCAAGAGCACCGATGGCCACAACGGCGAATGGTCTTTCAGTCTGAGGCGACTGAACATCCAAGTGCTGGAGCTCGTGGGCGCGAACGACGGGTAGGTGAGCGGAGCGGGCGTTGCCATTTCCGTAAAGACCACGAGTTAACGGGGCGTCGCAGATGCATCATTGTAGACTCTACCAGACGAGGCAAAAGTACGTCTTTTCTTTCTCTCTTCCGCTCTCGACCTACTCGGTTCCGCCTCTCTTTTTCCACCACTCCCACCAAAACAAACAACATCCCTCCCCCCACCACTAACCCCCCACCCACCCAAAAGGAATGCCCGACGCCCTCTCCAAAACCGTCCCCATCTGGTGCGCCATCTGGAACGCCCTCCTCTTCCCCTCTCCCGACCCAACAACCATCCCCCTGCACCTCCCGCCCACCACCGTCTCCGCCTCGGAACACGCCCAGATCGCCTCCCGCCTCCCCTCCTTCCTCGCCGCCGCCCAGGCGCTCAACCTGCCCCTCGACCGGCTGCGCGGCCTTGTCAAGAAACCTTTGCGGCCGCTGTGGGTGACGCGGGACTCGCCTCTACCCAATGACGACGACGACGAAGAAGAAAGAGAAGGAGAAGGAGACAAAAGTGCGTTTCCCGATTTCCACCCCGTCATCCTCTGCACCGCCAGCCGGCGCGTGCCCGGCGGCGAGGCGAGCGAGGGCGGCTACGTGCAGGGCGCGGGCGACGACAGCGAGGGCTGGGCGTGCGGGCTGACGGCGCCGCTGTGGTGGGAGCATGCGGAGGCGCTGTTGGGGGCGTCGGAGGCGGAGCTGCCGGGGGTGATTGGGGGGTTGGTGACAAGAAGAGGTGGTGGTGGTGGTGGTGTGGATGCGGCGGCGGTGGTGCAGATGGCGCCGGCGGGGTGGGTGTGGGTGTGCGCGGCGGATGCGCTGAGGGAGGAGGCGACGAAGCAGCAGTTCGACGCCGTGATCGAATGCGGCGGCGGCGGTGGTGCGCCGGACGAGGCGTTGGCGAGGCGGCTTCCTAAGGGCGGGTACCTGCACCTCAAGTGCGGGACGGGCAAGCTGGGGAGCCGAGACCTGCGCAGCGAGGTCTCGAAGATCGAGGGGTTCGTGCGGCGGCGCCGCTTGGATACTGCGACGACGAAGCTGGCCATCTGCTGCCAGACGGGCAAGGATCTCTCCGTCGGCGTGGCGCTGGCCGTGCTGTGCCTGTACGCCGACGACGAGGGTAAGTGCAAGCACACACACATACACACACGTACCCAGTCAAACCCCGCGATCGCACCACACACGACAGAACCAGACCCCGCTGCTGACCACCACCGCCTTCCCCCACAGGCCGCCCCACCCCCACGCCCACCGCCGCCCCCACCATCACCAAACCCTTCATCCGCCAACGCCTCAGCTGGATCATGACCGCCCACCCCACCGCCAGCCCCTCACGCGCAACACTGCAATCCATCAACGCCTTCCTCTTCTCCCCCCGCTCACCACCACCACCACCATCCGCCATGCCCACCACCACCACCCCGCTCTCCACCACCTTCACCTCCCTCACCACCACGACGTGGTCCCTCTCCCGCACACTAACAACACACCTCCCGCCCAGCGCGGGCGGCACGCCGTCGGCGCGCTTCGCCGGGACCGCGACGTTTACCCCGCGCGCGCCGACGGCGGATGGGGGGTATGCGGGGGAGGAGCTGCTGTACGCGGAGGAGGGGGTGTTGGCGATCGAGAAGGAGGATGGAGGGGGGACGGCGATGGAGGTGCCGGCGAGGAGGCGGTATGTGTGGAGGAGGTATCGGGCAGGTCGGGAGGGGGAAGGGGAGGGAGAAGGAGAAGGGATCTCGATTTGGTTCGTCAAGGAGGATGGGGAGAGTGTGGATTACTTGTTTTTGGATATGGAGGTTCGCGGGGTCGGCGGGCAGGGGGGGAGGCGGAGGCTCGAGGCGAGGGGGAGGCATCCGTGTGGGGAGGATGTGTATGATGCCACGTTTGTTTTTGGTGGTGGTGAGCAGCAAGGCGAGGGGATGGTGGTGACGTACGTTGTCAAGGGCCCGAAGAAGGATTATGTCAGTGAGACGAGGTACACGCGCTGAACAGCGAGCGGAGCGTGCAGCATGGAAGATGGGTGGGTGGGGGGCAAGAATATGCTTGATTTGCGTCCCCCCGTCTGGGGCTGTGTTTATCAAAAGAGCGTGCTGCGTTGGACATAACTCATGACGATAACGAACGGACAGGTGCGTGCCCAAAGATCCCTGAAATCCAAACTCCGACAACTGCCAGAAAAAAAAAGAGTGTGTCCCGATCCGTCGTCAGCCCTCCCATCCTGTCTCACATGACAATTTAGTCCCCCAACTCTCCCACAATCATACCAACCACTCTTCTCTGCGCGATGTTGGCATACACCTCACGCCCAAAGAAGCCAGCGGCAACACAACAACACTCAAACCTTCCCCCCCTCGAGCGGCGCCAACCCCGCCCTCATCTCCGCATCCTCCACCGTCAACAAGCGATACTTGCCGCTCCCCAGCCCGAACCGCCTCTTGACCGCCTTCCAGCTCTCCACCGCCGCCAGGTACACGACGAGGCACGCGACGACGACGCCCCACTCCCACGTGATGGCCTCGTGCTTGAAGACGATGCGGTTGATGACGGGGATGTAGACGACGGGGAAGGTGATGACGAAGCCCGCGACGACGGCCCAGAAGAGGAAGCGGTTGCGCCAGACGGCGCCGAAGACGGACAAGCCGAAACGCGGGCCGCCCTCGACGTGTGGGTACAGGTTGAACAGGCTGCGGCTGAAGTGCTTGACCTCCCACGCCGTGACGAGCAGCAGGAACGACAGCGTCGCGTACGTCGTCGCGCGCGCGCGGAAGACGGTGCCGCACGAGTCGTTCCACCCCTCGTTGCAGTCGCGGCCGAGCGCTTGGTCGCCGCCCCCGACGCCGAAGGCGACGGACGTGAAGGCCGCGATGCAGAGCGAGCCCATGAAGGTGCCGTAGATGAACTTGTCGGCGATGAGCTCGGGGGTGAAGACGCCGACGCGCAGGTCGTGCGGCGGGCGCAGCATGATGTCGGGCTGGGCCTCCTCGACGCCCAGGCCGAGGGCGAGGAAGGACGAGGTGATGAGGTTGACCCACAGGATCTCGAGCGGCGAGAGCGGGAAGACCGAGTTGCCGTCGGCGTCCTTGAACGCGAGCCCGATGAGCAGTAGGAGCACCTGCGAGATGTTGGAGATGAGGAGGTGCAGCAGGAACTTCTGGATGTTGTCGAACAGCCGCCGGCCCTCCTCGACCGCCTTGACGATGGATGCGAAGTTGTCGTCCGTCAGCACCATGTCGGCCGCCTCCTTGGCCACGTCGCTGCCGTTCAGCCCCATGGCCACGCCGACCGACGAGATGCGGAGGGCGGGCGCGTCGTTTACGCCGTCGCCTGTCATGACGCAGAAGGCGTTCCGGCGGTGCATGGCTTGGACCACGCGCACTTTCGTCTTGGGACTGCATCGGGCCAGCACCAGGGGCAGCGTCTCGATGGCATCGACCTCTTCGTCAGAGAGCCTGTCGAACTCGGATGCGGGCATGATGGCAGACCCCGAGTTTGAGTTCGGTGCGGCACCGCTCAAAATGCCGACCTCATGTGCGATGGCTGTGGCCGTTTTGATGTGATCTCCCGTCAGCATATGCACTGTGATGCCGGCCATCTGGCACCTGCGCACTGCTTCGGCCGTCTCCAGACGTGGTGGATCGTACAAGCCTACGAGACCGACGAAGCCGATACTCGATTCAGCGGTAGCGCGGTCGGTGAGCTGCTTCGGGTCATCATTCGGCACCAGCTTCTGACCGACGCAGAGAACGCGAAGGCCGTTGCCGGCCATTTCCTCCGCCACGGCACTGATCTGCTTCTTTTCCGAATCAGAGCTCAGGAGGGCGGGCAGCATGACCTCAACCGCACCTTTCATGTATGCGTGGGCAGCAGTTTCAGTCTTGTCCTTGTAGATGACTGTCATGCGCTTGAAGTTGGAGTCAAACGGGAATTCAGCCAGCAGTTCCAAGTTCCCGCCGTCCATCAAAGTGGCTTTGCCCGAGTTGAAACGCATTGCGAGGACCTGGAGAGCAATCTCTGTGGGCTCGCCGACGCTGACCCATCCGGCCTCCGAGGCAGTGCTCACTGATGCGTCGTCCGCAGAAGATTTGTAGACGGATGAGAGGTTGCACAGGGCGATGGCCTTCAAGAAAGTGTCCAGGTGAGCTGAATCATCGTATTCTTCAATGTCGATATCACAGTCATTCATCCTGACAAAACCACTCGAAGGGTCGAAGGGGTTGGTGGTGTCGTGGATCGTCATTGTTCCCATGGCCGGGATCCATGCCTTCCTAGCAATCATCTTGCCCTGTGTCAGGGTTCCCGTCTTGTCGGAGCAAATGTTGGTAACGCCTCCAACGGCTTCGAGAGCGGAGAGCTTCCTGACAATGACATTGCCCTTGGCCATGGCCTTGGTGCCAACCGCGATCGTAATGGTAAGCACCGCGATGAGGGATTCCGGAATGACCGCAACCCCTACGCAGATGCCGTAGATGAGAACTTCACCCCGAACGTCCCATTTGGCCGCGGAGAAGACGATGACGGCGAGGAGGATGGCCAGGGCGAAGAGGAGTAGAGCGAATTTGCTCAGCTTGATCTGCAGGGGAGTTCCTTCCAGACCCAACACAACCTTGAAGCCATTCTTGAAACGGTTCCAGGAACGGACGGCGATGTTGGATCCTTCGGTCACTCGGCCACGGCTGCGCAGCATCTCGGCAATCTGTCCCACTTCAGTGTTGACGCCGGTTGCCACAACAATACCAGTAGCTCTTCCCTGAGACATGGTGGTGGCAGAGTATGCCATGTTGGTGCGATCTCCGACGGGTATGTCGGAGTAGTTCTCGAAAATCTTGTGTGGGGTTTTGTTCACGGGCAGGGACTCTCCGGTCAGGAGAGCTTCGTCGGTGGACACGTTGATACCGTCAATGAGCCGCAGGTCTGCAGGCACAATGTCCCCGACATTGAGGTGGACAATGTCACCAACGACTACAGTCTCGGCTTTGGCATGCTCAATTGCACCGTCTCGCATTACCTTGGAAACGGGCGCGGATAACGCGTACAATGACATGATGGCCTTCTCTGCGTGGTAGTCTTGGACGAATCTGGTTCAAATGCATCAGCAGAGTTCGCTGCACAAGAAAGCTGGTGTGTCTCACCCGACGACGATGTTGAGTAGAATGACAGCCGTTATGACACCGCCCTCGATGTAGTCATCAATGCCGAAGCTAAGGGCCATGACAATCAAAAGGACCTAGTTGGGTCAGTGATGCAGGAACGAGGCACAGGCATTTGAGTGTCGTCTTGCGACGAAGTCATCAATGCGCAACATTCACCACCCGTTGTTGATGGCTAACGTCGCTGGTCTACATACTAGGGTCAGGCTGTTCGAGACCTGTCTCAACATGATTTTCCACAAGGAAAGCCCTTTAGCTCCCTCAACTTTGTTAAGCCCATCTCGCTCAAGGCGAGACGCGGCTTCGGCACGAGTGAGGCCATTTCTGGCTTCCGTTAGCCATCGGTGCCACGACTGCATGGAGGGGGCGGGCTTACTGAGGATCAACGCCTAGTACCCGGGCGACGATGGCCGCGGGTACGGTGTGGGCGTCCTTGAAGCCGCAGCCTTCTTTACCGTCGTCTGTGGAGAGGTCGGTCGATGGCGCAGAGGTCAGCGTGGTGCCGGCAGATCCGGCTTCCTTCTCGGCGGGAGAAGCAGTGCCCTTGGAGATACGTTCCTCTACGGGGCCACGTATAGGAGGTTCAGTCGTCTCCTCGACATCAAGGGTGGTGTCTTCTATCCCCATTCACTAGGCTGAGGTGCGATCTGAGGGGTCCCGGGGAAGCGGATGGAAGGTGGCAGACAAAGGGAGACTGTCACAAAGGACGATATCCTAAAAGGACGTAGCCCAGGCTGCGGGGTCGCGGGGTGGACGTTAAATAGGCCAGGCCTGCCGTGTATGGGCCCAGTGCTGCATCCTTGGCTTGTGGCTCGGCTCCCGTCGCCTCACACTGCGAGGTGCCGGCGTCAGCAGCACCTCCCGCCACACAGCGCTCAACGGGGCCCCCGGAAACGCCTTAGTCCCAGCTCGACCGCGGGACTGCTGTGGCTGGGCATGTTCCGCCGTACTTGGACTCTTGGCTGAGCTCGGATCAATCGCTCAAGAGGTCAGTGTACTCCATGGCGCTCTTGGGGGAGGCAACAGTGGCCAATGATGGCGCGGCAGGAGGGGTACATCGTGAGGCTGCCATGGGCCCGATTGGAACTGTGTCCGACAAGGGCGATTACTGAGAGGCGAGGGGAAGGTACCCGGGTACAATTGGCCCTCCAAGCGGCCAGTCTCGTGACCAAATGCGTAAAATGGGGAGCGGCCAAGGATGCGTGAGCTCTTGGCTGGACGATAGCAAGGAACGAGTCTCCACCTGCCAGCCGGCCTCATGCTGCGCCTTGCTGTGAGATCGGAGAAAGTTGGTCAGGCCAGAGGATGCCGCCGGTATCAGCGCGCGCGTGCGTCGTGTGCTGGTTGCAGTGGACGAGTGACGGAGCTGCAGCAGCTGTGCATCGCTCCTCCCGCCCCGCGTTTTCGGCCGCTTTTTCCGAGGCCCCTGGCGCCTTCCCCCCACTGCCGGTCCAGATAGCCAGCAATCAGCATGCCGTGCTCGCCTCACGCGGACACGCTGAGCATTACAACGATAGAGATCATGTCTGCGCTCTCTTCTGCACGCTCTCGAAGCTGCGGGCGTTCACGATGCCTCTCGCCAGTGACCTCGTCCTCGACGACTCCAAGTTCGACGAGTCTAGAATCAGCAGCGCAACCGCTGCGCTAAACGATAGGCTCATCGAGACGCAGCTAAGCATTCCGAAGTGGCACGAGGTAAGGCTGTCGAGTCTGACAAGTCGCACGACGCGACAGGAACCGCATGCTGAGCTCCGCGCGTGCAGGTCGGGGCAGAGAAGTTCCGCCAGATGCGTTGGAACGGGGAGACTGCTTTGCCCAAGCCTCTCGTGCTCGAATCTGGCGTCGACTTCCAGATGCCCTCCCGGGATGCCGGCCGCGACATTCCCTGCCGCATGTTCAAGCCTGCAAGCGGCGACGTGAGGGGCGTCTTCATGCATATCCACGGCGGCGGTTTCGTGCTGAACTCGGAGAAACAGTAGGCTCCCGCCGTGTGCACCTTGTGAATCTCGCGTTGAACAGGTCCAGCTCAGACACGTACATCAAGTCGCTCGCCGACGGTTGCCAGCTCGCAGTTGTTAGTATCGGTTATAGACTGGCGCCTGAGCACCCTTACCCTGCCGGACTCGACGATTGTATTGACGCTGCGGACTGGCTCAGCAGGAAGGCGAAGCCCAACTATGGTGCTGATCTGATGTTCATCGGTGGAGACGTAGGCTTCCGTCTTCAGCCACTCGCGCTTTAGCTAATATTGACGACAGTCGGCTGGTGCCAATCTCAGCGTCTTGACGGTGCTCCATTTCCTCAAGATGCAGTCGGGCTTCTCTTTGCGAGGATTGCTTCTGCAATATGGCGTCTACGACCTGTCCTACACTCTGCCGCAAGCAAAGAACTTCAAGAGACACGGTCCACTGGTCCTGGACCAGAGCGCAATGGCGCATTTCACGGATGCGTATTTGCCCGACAGAACGCAAGAGCAGCGGCGTGAGCCAGCCATCTCACCGTTCTACGAGGATCTGTATCAGTTCGGGAGGGCAACACTGCCGCCAGCGCTGTTCACGTGCGGGACCGAGGATCCTCTTTTGGACGACACCCTGATGATGACCGTCAAGTGGAGATGCACCGGGAGCGAGGCAATCACCAAGATCTTCACTGGGGCGCCCCACGCCTTTGCCTTATTTCCGCCGTCCGTGTGTGAGCACGCCGGTCCAGCGCTGGAGGTGACGCAACAGTTCATTTTGGAGAAGTCGGCCTAAGCGATTGTGCGTTGATACCCATCTGGGCGCAAATTTTTGAAATTGAATCTGGACGATTGCATGTCAGAGCGTAATGAGACCTGGCGAGCCGTGGGGTGAAGGCCGTCAAGTCAATTTTTCGCACTGTTTCACTCTTGGAACTGAAAGAGGGCCAATGATGGAGTAGGTAATCTCCATGTTGGCGTGACAAATGAGGTTCCGTATGCACAGGTTCACATCAAGCACGTTGAATCTCATCGTTGATCAGGACTTTCATTGTGCCTAATCGACTAAGGCGAGACGGTTTCAAAGGCCCCAAAGTGCCGGTGTTAGAAACAGGTCTGCCCGAATGCGGTAGCGTAAACGCTCTGTATCCTCGAAGGAATTTCGACCAGTTGCCCCATCTTCCCACTGTGCGATAATCCAAGATTGAGATTCGCAGTCGGTCCACGCTCCGCGCCCATAGCCGCCGTGCCTTCGTTGCCGATGGAATGACGTAATGCTCCGAGAGCCGAGTTGGTGAAGTCGATTGCGAGCCGTGTCAAGGATTGTTGATTGGTGAAGTCGTTCTCATGGTAGGTAGCGGGGTGACAGTGCTCGAGAAGGCGAGTCGTTTATTTGCTGCAATTTCGTCAGCGAGCTGGAATCGAAGGCGGGGTAGCTGTTGAGCTGGGAGGAACATACCTTCTCGCGCGAACCTTTCTTCTCTTACGCTTGAGGCGTCTGACGCGCTTCTTCCTCCACTTCGCTCTCATCTTGAAAACTAGATGAACTGAGAACAGTCAGTCGCGTGATCGGCGGGAGAGTGCACTCGCTGCAGTGAGCTTGCCGAAGGCTGCAGCGAGTTACTGCGGCCTCCTGGCAGCCATTGAGCGGCGCAGAGGGGCAAAATTCGTGCTTACCTGGTTGTCGAGATGAGGTCCGTTGGTGTGGAAAGAAGATGGTCTGAAGCTGCTCCGCAGTGTTCTTGTGTGGTGCTTAAGCGAGCCTAGCCGCTACCGGTATAGCGCAGATTAGTCAGAAAGTTAGGCCCGGTCCTCGTGACAGGCGCCTGCCAGTGACACACGCCAAGGCGCGCTGGCCATTCGCTGCCACTCGCAACGCGTCACCCGTCCGTTTTCACGAGCCGTCTGCCCAGGCGGGGAATCGCAACCGTCGAGAGGGGCTACCGAGCGGGGAAGATGGTGGAATCCTCTGCACCTCCAAAGGGTCAAGCTGGGCCCCCGGTCGCCTTCCTCGATGTCCGGGATGCAGCTTACGAGTACGATGGCAGAGACTCAGGTCTGTGGTTGCGCATCCTCTCTGGAGTCTCCACCTGACTCACATGTAGACCTGAGTTCACGGATACCGATCCGCGCCAACCAGGAGTTTCACCTTGGAAGGGATTCGCCGGAGTTGCACTATGCACACCAGACAGTCTCCAAACGTCACCTGAAATTCCACTGCATTCTCTTCGATAATGATGGACAGTGGGGAATCGAGCCTCTCGTCTATGCTGAGGACGTCTCGACGAACGGCACTCGCCTCAAGAGAGCCCATACGCTTGAGACTGTCATGATGCGCCCTCACGTCCAGATCACTCTTCTTGAAGACAGTGACGAGTTATGGCTCGCTCCCATGAAGTTCCTTCGGTACCGCGTGGAAGGAGAACATAGAGGCAAGGACCGTGTCTTCTCTCCCGAGCTGAAAATGGACATGAAGGCAAGCTACATGTGAATCCTTGGTGTCAGGTGAAGGTCTTACTGTTCTAGGTCATTTCTCATCGATATCACGTCAAACCTCGCGTGATTGGAGAGGGGGGCTATGGTGCAGTCCACGTAGCCATCCACCGGAAGACTCAACGGCAGGTCGCGTGTAAACTTGTTGACCTCGACCGTTTGCACCAACAAGGAAGATATATGGAAAGACTCGCACGTGAATTTGAGGTCTTGAAAGACCTCGATCACGTAAGTGTACAAACCGTTCCTTTAATACAATTTTCTGACAAAGTAGCCGAACATCATCAAGCTGGAAAAGGTCTACCACAGCGATGCAGGCTTGTAAGTCAATCCGCTTGCCAATCCTCTTGGGTCTTACTGGAATTTTGCAGCTACATCTTCCAAGAACTCATTCCGGGAGGCGATCTCTTCTCCTTCATAACGAACAGGCATGAATCCGGAATGCCCACCATTGAAGCCGGCGTGATCGTGTACCAGGTTCTCAAAGGCGTCGAGTACCTGCACAACAATGGCATCGTTCATCGGGACATTAAGCCAGACAATGTGTTACTGACATCGACAAGGACCGCATCTCGAGCTGTCATTACTGATTTCGGTCAAGCGCGCTACTTGCCCGAAGAGGACGCAGCTCAAAGAATGAAGACTATGGCGGGAACACTCGGCTTTAATGCTCCGTACGTGAATATCTGCTATTACACTCACATGGAACTCGCGTGAATTTGCAATCTTTTACTGATTTACTAATTGAATTACAGGGAAATCTTCAAACGGAATTCAAAGATTCCCTTCGGTTCGGGATACTCCAAGGCGGTCGACATGTGGTCTGTTGGCTGTGTTACCGCTCAACTATTAACTGGCAAACCGATGTTCCACGAAAACGATGCCGAAAACCAGGAAGCTGCCGTCAAGATCTTGAGCAGCAGATGCAATCTTGACATTCTGGATAATGATCCAGCCTGGCAAAGAGTCGGACGTCGAGCGAAGGATTTCATCCGTCGGACAGTCGTACTAGATGAGAACGACCGCCTGAGTGCGAAGGAGGCTCTGCAGCATGACTGGTTCTCGAACCGTGCCCATGATGATGAATTCAAAGCGGTGTACCAGCATGTCACCAAAGACTGGGAGCCTCGAAGAAGGACTTTTAGGATCATCGAGCGCATTCCTCCATCTCGTCCGCAGATGGAGCTTAACACATCTCAGTTCTTTCCACCACCCACGTTGCCCGAACGCCGGCCCCTCCCTATCGTCGACCTACTATCGGGCCAATCTTCAATGATGCCGGTCATAACTGAAGAGGCGGCCTGCCCAAGAGCGAGCTCGGCAACTCCCTCGATAGATTCAGGAGAAGAGTCAGAGATCCCTCGACCGCCACAATCTTGGGGAGGTACTGCGTCTGAAGAGTGGACACCCGCCAAGCGCATTGCAGCTACCTACTCACCTAGACCGCCTTTAATCGAGACTAGACAGCCTGTTACAGGACGCGTGGTGCAGCAAGATTCTAATTCTCGACAGGATATTGACCAAGAGAACCAAGGCCAGCAGCAACTAATTCCAACACAGCTTCTGACACTGAAACACCACGCGAAGGAACAAGATCTGCAGACGCTTTACCGTTCTGGCAGTGCCGAGCAATACCTCCCGCCGCGTTCCTCCGTACCAAATCCATTGCATCCTGATGAAAAGGGCATACGCGAAGATATGAGACAGCTCTCGCTGACTGAGCAGAAAGATGACGAGGCCATGGACTTTCAAGAAACGAGGCAGCCATCCTTTGACTTTGACCAGGAAATGACTCAAAACTCGCTCCCCCAGCAACAATATGGCGCTACGTCTTCGGGAAAAAGACAGTCTTCATCGGATTTCGATCAAGGCACCAACGATGCTGACTTCTGGGAGGTTGCTCTGACTTCGGAATTCAAGCACCCGACACCGAAGAGGTTGCGCACTGGCTAGCTAACCAATGACTGACAATGCGGACAATTGTTACAACACTTGTGCGTGGCTACACTTGCTATATTCGATGGGGTCGCCGAAGCCGACTTTGCATTTTAAGGAGATACATCTGGCTGCTCATCAGAGATGCTATGATCACGGACCTTTGTTTTACTCAGATAAATCTAAACCAGACGCTCATTTGATTATGCTTTCGTCGTGCGTGCAACACGAGATCTTGGACGTAATACCAGCGCCATTTCCCATGACCACGGACCTGCAGTCTTACGCTTGCTTCGGCAAAATCCCCCGACGTTCATCGCCCTACAGCCACTCATACTCTCCTCTACAACGACTTGTTCATGAACTTCCTCTTGATGAAGCTGAGCCAGTACTTGCTCGGCGCCGCCTGGTCCTCGGCATACACACGGTTCAGCAACCTGACGGCAAGCTCCTGACGCACCTGTGCGAGGTACTGGCGGAGGGTCTCGGCATCGTTGCGGTTGGCCGGGGCCTCGAAGGCCTGGTTGAGCGGGAAGCTGGCATCGCCGGGGATGGCGAAGTTGTTGTCGAGCGCGAGGTTCATCAGGGCCTGGTAGTCATCACGCCGAAGCAGCGTCAGCAAAAATCTGCCGCGTAACCGCAACTCCTACACCGCAACCGTTTCCCCCTTCCCTCCCATTCACGTCACCCTCCGCCAACGGTGTTGCTCCTTGTTGTATTTCCCCAAGAGGACGTGTTACGCACCTTCTCGGCCTCCCTCCTGCTCATGCTCGGCTTGATGTTGCCCAGGGCCTGGCTGACGAAGAGGATGCCGTAGATGAGGACGCGGTCGGCGGGGCCCTTGATCTCGAAGTTGCGGAAGAAGGTGTTGGCGCGGAAGAGGGCGAGGATCTCGTCGACGGGGTCGTACGACTCGTGCGACGCCTCGACCGTCAGCTCCGTCACGTCGGCCGGCAGAGGGGGCAGCTGCATCGCCGGGCCGCGCGTGCGCGTGCGCAGCGGCAGCAGCGCGAGGTTGCCTGTGGAGCGAGAGGAAACATTTCGTGTGAGCGAGGGGACGATGTTGGAGAAGGAGGAGGAAGCGGGGCGTGTGTTATGGTGGCGTCGGGAGCCGCATTGGTGGTGTGGGAGAGGATACGAGACGATGCAGCTCCGTGGTGGTGCCTGCGGGGAGCTGGCGGGGGCTGCGGCGGGAGCGGGTACCTATTATGTGCTGGTTGGGCTCATCGAGGAAGACGGAGTGGTAGGCCTGTCGGCATGTCAGCAGGGCATGCATAGCGCAGGATTGCGGCGACGTACGGGCATTTTGGCGGTGGTGGGATGTATGGAGCTTGGGTTACGGGGGAATCTCTGGGGGGCGGGCGCTGTCCTATGATGCGGGCCTGCCCGAACCCGACCGCAGGGCTGACGTTTGTTGCGTTTGCATCAATTTACGCGCCCCGCGTGAGCCACAGGCGCGTCTTCCGTTCCTCAACGCGTCCTGCTTTCTCCGCCACACTCTCACGTCGGTTCTACGCTTCGTGCTTCTCCTCCCTCTCCCTCAGCACTGTCGCCCACCATGTCCGACTTCGAAGGCGACGATATGGACGTCGATGCGCCCGCCATCGAGTTCAGCGCATCTAACATGGCTGCGAAGGGCAAGCGCAGCGCCGCAAACCTGCCTGTCGAGGCCGCGGATACCCTTCCCTGGTGTGTAGAAGCTCATTCAGGCCTCACTCCATGCACTGTAGCTAATCGGGCATACAGGGTCGAAAAATACCGCCCCGACACCCTCGACGATGTGTCCGGCCACCAGGACATCCTCGCGACCATTAACAAATTCGTCGACTCCAACGTACGTGCCTACGACGTAACACTGGATGCTCCCTAATAACAAATGTCTAGAGGCTACCACACCTGCTCCTCTACGGTCCTCCCGGTACCGGTAAGACGTCTACCGTCCTCGCCCTGGCGCGGCGCATATATGGCAACAAGAACATGCGGCAGATGGTCCTGGAGCTCAATGCCAGTGACGACAGAGGCATTGACGTCGTACGGTAAGCCCTCCGTCCGCCCTCCATCTCGCAACCCCAAGCGCACACACCGCTCACGCAATCCCATGCCTCCGCAGCGAACAAATCAAGACCTTCAGCAGCACGAAGCAAATCTTCTCCACCGCCGCACCGGCGGCCGCCGGCGCCGCAAACGCAAACTCGCCATCGCTCGCGGGCTTCAAGCTCATCATCCTCGACGAGGCGGACGCGATGACGGCGACGGCGCAGATGGCGCTGCGGCGCATCATGGAGAAGTACACGGCCAACACGCGCTTCTGCATCATCGCCAACTACACGCACAAGCTGTCGCCCGCGCTGCTGTCGCGCTGCACGCGCTTCCGCTTCAGCCCGCTGCGCGCCCCCGACATCCGCCGCCTCGTCGACACCGTCGTCGCGCGCGAGGACGTGCGCATCTCGCCCGCCGCCACCGACAGCCTCGTGCGCCTCAGCAAGGGGGACATGCGCCGCGCCCTCAACGTGCTGCAGGCCTGCCACGCGAGCAGCACGCCGTTGCGCGAGGAGGGCGAGGACGCGGCGCGCGCGAAGCGGAAGGTGGATGAGCGCGAGATGATTACGGAGACGACGATTTATGATTGCATCGCCGCGCCGCATCCGGACGACGTCAAGTTCGTCCTGCGCACCCTGCTGGAGACGAGCAATGTGCGCTCTTGTCTGCAGGATGTCCAGCGCCTGAAGGCTGCCAAGGGCCTGGCGCTCGCGGATATCTTGTCCGCGCTGGCCGAGGAGTTGGCGCAGCTCGATGTACCCCCTCAGGCGCGGGTGACGTGGATGGAGGGCTTGAGCGAGGTCGAGTATAGGTTGAGCGGTGGCGGCAGCGAGGTGTTGCAAACGGGCGCGATGGTTGGGGTGGTGAGAAATGGTGCGGAATTGGCGGCGGCGAAGGGGAAGTAAGGGAAAGTTAACTTTTGAAGTAGGGTGGCGGGAGGGGGGAGGAAAAGAAAAAGGTCATTTGCATGATGGGTGTTATCGGCGTTACAAGGAAACGAAACGACGGTTGTTCACGGTGGCATGGAATTTTCTATACTTGAGTAGAGTAAGGGTAGAGGGATAAGGGGGTGAGGTCTGCGGGTGAAGATGCAGACGGGACGTTTGATGCCGGTAATTGATAAATGTGAGGCATACATCCACTCATGCAGGCAGATTCAACGCAGCATATGCAATCTAACACTTCGCAAAGTCTTCTTGTTCCTTATCGACAGAAGGAGCGGATGTGATGGCTACGTATACGCCATCGCAATGGGCTGTAAAAGTTCACCTCTCTGCAACCAAAGCCATCGGAACTTTTGTACCCTACCTATAGGCAGTCGAAGTCTACGTCTGGGGACTTATATCACTTTACAAAGCTGTGTATATCGAATTCCGAACGCTTGGTTCAACGGCTCGAGCATGGAGTGCATCGGCAGAGTAGCGCGAGGGTTAAAGTCAATAGACACCGGGACGACAACACCGAGATATTCATCTGATATATAGGGATAAGAGGGTATCGACCGATGTATAAAAGGTACAGTCTTGGACAAACCATTAATATGGCGTGTTCTGTTCTACTCTTTTTTTTCGGTTCAATCAACAATTTTACCTCAACATAGTTGGGTTGTAGCATCGTTTTGTCTCACAAGCAACACGCAATACTCTACTAATCCTCGGAAAGCTGTACAAGTTTTTGTCTTGCAGGCGGTTATCCATGTACTATCTAGAGTGCGAAATTTCTGTTGTTTGTCATTCATGGTGATGCTGTCCTGCATCCGTAGCCGTTCTTTACATTGCCCTACCAGCCAGTGGCACAATTTTTTCCTCCCCTGCTTCTTTTCCTGTCTTCTACGTTTTTTCTAGCGACGCACTAATATAGGCCGGTTGTTAAGATGACGGCATGTGCGGCATTTCCAATTGCTGATTCATGCATAATTTTTTAGTTGTGGAGTATTCTACCTATCAGTTCGCATCGCTATCCACTTGAACACGAACACTCGGTAGAGAAGTCTTAGCCTCCGGCGGCCTTACATAAGGCTGACGGCAACGTTCACAGATAACGATTCGTCATTGTTAGTATAGCGCAGAATGGTGGCGCAAGGGAAATTGAAGCACTCCAACGAATTGATATGGTCAAATGAAAGAATGGAGAATTGGGCGAGCTTGGCCTGGTGGTCGGGCTCGTGCGTATCGTATTCTCTGGATTCGTTCTCTATAACTGACTAGTGAAGCGAGAATAGGTTCCCGCGAGCTGGGCACTAGGGCTGGTAGTGTGATGGATAGCGGAGCTCTATTTAAGTGTGCTTGGCGGGATTGGTAGGTGCACATGCATGCGGATAAGGACGATCAGTGCGGTACGGCAGATGGTTGGGATGAAGAAAGGGGAGCCGCGAGGTTGATCGAACAGTTGGGTGGTCGGGGGCTTAAATTCAGAATTTCGAGGATGTGTAGGCAACGGAGATGGGGAAAATGAAGGATCAGTAACAACAAAGTTTCACGACCCGCACGGGCTGGATATACTGAATCAATTGGTGTCACCACGGCGCCGATGGACTAAACCGGCAATTGGATGGGCTATTGGGTGCCTAAGAGAATCGGATTTACGGATTAGGGTGCGGATGAGATGTGAGGGCGCCTTGCTATTTGTGCGTAGCCTAGGCAGGTAAGGAGCGGCGACGATAGGTAGATCCGCGCCATTTGATACGCTGTACGGCTGTGTGACTTGACCAGATATACCTCCGGCGGAGCGTGAGCGCGAGGTGATGAGCAACATTCTGGTGGGGATCGACCGGCATGGGCCGAAAAAGAGAGCAAAAGCGTTTCTATCTTCGGCTTGGGCCCTGCTCCATGCACAGCTCCTGACGCTCGACGTCTGGGATATCCTTGAGCACACGCGTCAATGATGGCAAAGTCCGTCTTTTGTCAGTTTGTACGTTGCACTCGCATGCCTCCGTAGCATGTTGCATCGGTGACGTTGGTCCGATGCTGGATGAGACTGGAACAATGGAGACGGCGGACTGGTGAGAGAGCAGGTGGCAGCTTACCCTGGACTCGGATCTGCGCCCGTGCAGTGAGCCAGCCTCGAGGTTGTTGGTCGACGCGGGCGGCAATCCCGAAGGGTGCAGCCGGCAGATGTGCAGATGCTCGATCAGGAACCGCGAGCTGAAGAAACAGGCTGGCCGGGCACGCATGGCTGGCGCGGCGGACAGGGCGCTATTGGGTGGGCCGGGGCGAGATCCACACTTTATTTCATCATAGAGGGGAGGGCGGGAAATGGCAGCGGGCCTCCACGAGTCGGCGGCCAGCACTGGCCACGGCAGCCTGAGACGCCGCGTCGTCACGCAGTATAGGAGTGCGAGGAATAACAGGCAACGTGTCGCGAGGGTTGTGGTCGTGGTTCCTGGGGCCTGGGGCCTGGGGCCTGGGGCCTGGTGCTGGGGCTGGATGCGGCGGGCAGGCTCACCCTCGCGAAGCCTGAGCCTGAGCAGCGCTGCGCCGCCTCCCAGCTGCAAAGTCTCCGCACTGGGTGCACGCCGGCAACTGCACCAAAGCCTATCCAACACTCTCTCCCCAGATTAAGAAAGTGGAGACTCTGCAAGACGTTCGAAGTTGCGGCGTGACGGTACGCTAGCCCGCGGAGGCCCGCCCAGGTCGAGTCGATTGGTGCAGCCCCAGGGCAGATGGATGCATGCGATGCGGTACTGCTGACGGGGTGACTGGGTGGCTGCGGTGCTGGCGCTGCCACTTCGCGGCCTGCTGCCCGCCGCTAGGAAAAGTCTGGGGTAAGGCGCCGCAGCGGCAGGCACATGTGAGCAGCCGCCGCCGAGCTGGCCAGGTGCTGGTGGTGGATGGTAACAGGTGCCGGCTCATTGGCCCCTAGCGGTAGATCGAGACGACGTCCATGGAGTAATACTACCGGTAGGCGCTGCCGGCGTGCGTGCGCCGCGTTCGGAAGCTGCAGCTGCAGGTGGGCGCTGGTTCCTGCGTCGTGCCTTCCGGAAGCCGTCACCGGCCAGGAGCAGCGCAGCGCCGCACATCACACATCACACATCACGGCCTCCCACCGTCGCGAGGGCCCACTGTCCAGGAGGGACCTCCGGCACCCAGCTGCGGCCCGGCGGGTCTCGCGCTGCGCCCGCGCCGGCGGCCGGAACTACGCGCCCAGCCGGAGCGCCGCGAGCTTGTTGGAGACGGAGGGCGATTCTGGGGAAGGAAGCCAGGAGGAGCGGCGGCGAAACCAGCGTCGCCGCCACTTGTATGTGCAGCGGCAGGCTGGTGCGGCGAGGCCCTCGAGGCCCCAGGCATCCTATCCCCCCGAGCCTCGCCGATCATCGAACCATGCGCGTCGCGGCATGACTCTGCTCCATAGCTCCTCGCGATAACGCCCCCGAGTCGGCTGTGCGCCGCCGGACCCGCTTCTGCACGCGGCTCGGCCTCATGGACCGTCTGAGTCGGCCTCCCTCCCGTGCGTGCTACCGTCACTGTGCCAGCCCGCGGCGACGGCGCCACTCCTGAATCTTCCTTCCCCAGCGCGATCAGCCGCTAGTCATGGCCGGCCCGCCTGAGACTTGCCGTCCGCCGGCACGAACACCATAGCCGCTCCTCTTAAGCATGACGACCCCCATGATGACCCTGGAAGAGTGGACCCCGGGGCCGTTCACCTTTTGAAACCTCTCCACACCACGTGCCCAGCCTGTCGGGTTCACCCATTCATTTCAAAGCCATTGCCCTTTCCCGGTGCTGGTATTACACTGCGCTGCCGCCCCAGCCAAGCCTCCGCATCCTCGCATGTCGTAGCATGCAAGTGAAGTCCCTCCACATCTGCGGGAAGCCATGGCGCCCGTTCTGCAACCAGTCGACTACTACATTCCCGTCGTGAACCGCGGAATCACCATACAAGCCTCGGCCATCACTTGCATGGTACCTCTCCTCGTCGCCCTCTGCTTCGAGTCTCGCTGACTTCTTCAGATTATGTCATGGGCGGCCGTGAGTTTAAGGTTGTGGTCGCGCTGGAAGTTGGTGCACGCCCTTGGTTGGGATGATCTATTCGTCAGCATAGCAGCAGTACGTCTCCCTGAATCTACAAGTTCATCCCGAACCGTAACTGAGAGAAGTAGGGCTGGGCACTGTTTGGAGCTATAACATTGAGTAATGGTAAGTCTATCACCTTCAGTTGTCCCCTTACCGGGGAATCCCTTCTTGATTTGAACTGTGCGTTTTGTCTGACATGTTTTCAGAGGTTCCCAACGGGTTGGGCCTACATTGGACGAGCATAGTCACGAAAAACCCGGACGGGAGCCCGAATTACGACACCTACGAAAGCTATTTTATGGTGCGTAAAATAACAACCACCGATACTAAGCCCGTCAACTCACGTCGTGCAGTGGTTCTACCTTACCAACGTTTCCTACACTGGCGCCACAACCAGCATCAAACTGTCCTTACTATTACAATACCTTCGCATGTTTCCGAGAAACATCCACCCGCGAATGTTCCGCGTCCTGGTCGCCCTCATCGCCATCGTTTCAGCATGGGGAATCACCTTTCTTTTTCTTATGATCTTCGCATGCGATCCGGTGGATAAGTCGTGGCATTTGATGAAAGAGGGGAAATGCATCATGTTCGGCGACTTCCGCCCCCAAAACGCATACGCAGCGTACGCCAGCCACACTTCTTCCAACATGTTCTTGGACACAGTGATCCTTATCACACCTATACCAGTATTGTACAAGACACAGGTTGGCAAGAGGGCGAAGCTCGGCCTGGCCGGACTCTTCACTGCTGGAACACTGTGAGTCTTCCTATTGGCGGCGAACTAAACCGCCTCAAAGACACATCACAAACGGATACTAACGCGGTAAAACAGCGTCGTCATCACCGCCTCCCTCCGCCTTTGCTTCGTCGTCAAAAACAAGGCCGGCACCTACCCAACAGTGGACCCGCCGTGGTACGCACCGTACGTTGAGCCTCAACCGCATTCCCCTCCACCCTCTCTAACCACGCGTCGGCACACACAGCCCCATCGTCCTCATGTCCGTCCTCGAAGTCAACCTGGCCATCTGCACCGCCTCGATGCCCATCTTCTGGCCATACCTCGCGACGCGCATCTCGGGCATCAAGGTGATGCAGGAAGTCATCGTGCGCTCCGAGCCGCGCAAGGCGCCGTACCAGTTCTCCAACGCCTCGTCGGCCGGCTCCCACGGGCCGTCGCCCACGCCGTACTACCACCCCCGCAGCGACCCCGACGACCGCGACGACGCTAGCTTGGCGAAGAACGGGTCTGCTGTCGCTGTTATCTCTACCCGCCGCCGCAGCGACTCGGACGCGAGCGAGCGCCGGCTGACGCGCGACTGGTGGGACGAGGCCGTCGCCGAGGGGGGTGGTCACGATGACAGCAGCAGCAGGGTAAAGAGAGAGAGAAGCGGGACGGGAGCGTCGTCGAGGACGAAGGATAGTGGCTCCGCCAAAAGGCCGAGCAGTCAGTACCGCCGCGAACACCACTACACCGCGTCGCTGCCGTACGATGGCGATAGGCATAAGCTGTACTATGGCGATCCGACGGTGGCGGAGCTCGTGGTGGGGGATCTGTTTGGGGGAGAGCCGGCGGGGCTTTCGCGTGCGGATTCGACGACCCGGGGGGGAGGAGGTGGTGTTGGCGTTGGTGGCGGGGAGACGGAGGGGTTTATGGGCGCGTTTGAGGAAAGGACGACGGGGCATCAGGCCGCTGCGTGGTTTGAACCCGAGCCGGTGGCGTTGCAGGATTTGAGAGGGAGGGGGAAGAGGTGAGAGTGAGGGAAACAAAAAAGAAAGAAAGAAGAGGCGGAGAGGCCAACACTTTCCTTTTTTTTTTTTGGTTGGGGTGGTTTTTTGTTTTTTATTGGGCTGAGACGTTCGTTTGATACCACTACGTTTTTGCTTTTTGGTCTTTTACTTAATGAAGAGGAGGAAAGGAAGGACGGCTGAACGCAAGGGAGGATCCTGTTTCTGTTGAGGCTGCGCCTGGAATATGAAAAGCAGAGACGGTGGCGGTAATATAAGAAAGATATCGAGACCACAGGAATACGGTAGACATATGGGACACGGCACGTAAGCTGAGACTGGATCTCCGCTTTCGGCAAGCGTTACGCTACTAGACGCTATCAGTAATTCATCGAAGCACAAAGAAAAGTAGTTGTGCGATACACGTGCTTCTCCGCCAACTCTTGAGCGAATCAAACTGAACAACCTTACCTCGTCGCGGTAATACGGTAGCTTCGTCAAGAAAAAACTGGCTCTATGGGTCTCAAAACCATTTCCTCAAGCGGTACGATCCACCGACACTTTAACTGGCGCATTTCGATTGGTCTGGAGACGAATGGCTGATAATCACTTATTTATGTCGTGTCACAGCTGGTTGGACTCTACGTAAATAGTGAAATCCTATGGCTGAACGTGCTTGTAAAGGTTGAAAGCCGCATCTACGCCTGAAAAAAATTATCTGCTTACATGGGAAGGCTGTTTGAAACATGTCCGTGTTCAGATAATTGTTTCAATTTCCTATGTAGGAAAACCACAGTACTATAATATCAGAGAGCCTGTAACATGGTGGTGAGCGGGTCGGTGGATCGCGCCATATGAAACGACAATTTATGACAATACATCTCACGGAGTCAGTACGGTGTTCATAATTGACTCTCATTCTCGCAGGAACATCAGGCCTCATCCTAAATAGATACCGCAGCTGATGAGTGCGAAGAGTGGTCGTTACGAATATCACCCAGCAACAAATAAGCTAAGCATAATCGAGCACGTAGCAAACAAAGCATGGAGCACACAGTGCGAAATATCAAACAAGTCACTGTAGCCCAAGCAATGAAGTATGCATTGCCCTACGACTTCTTCTCATGGCTGAATCCGAACCGTCATTTCAAATTTCGAGCAATAACGTTTACATCCCGTTCTGAGCAATGCTTACTGAGAGGAGGCAGGATTCGCTCCGGCGCAAGCGGTATGCTTCCGTGAATGATGCTTGGTGGCTAATGTGGAGTGACTTCTGCATAACTCTTATCGAGGGAAAGTAATACACTTCGAAGGTAATGCAGTTCTGGATGCGAAGAACAACTTGTCGCTCTTAATGCAAGTTCACTGCCGACTTCCAGTGCCGGTGTCTATTGATCTTCAAACCTGAGACAGGCCCATGCAAGTTCTCCAAGCGAGACGGCTGTTCAAGATATCCTTTCATCCGTTCACCAGGTATTAAAGAACATCATAGGTACTCAATTCAAGGGGCCAGCAGTGTCGAGATACCGCTAATGGATGTGCAGACAGTATATATTGCCAAAATTTATCCACTCTTCCATCAAAGCAGCACAAGCGCCGCATCGGGTCTGTGGTTTAGTGGTATAATACTCCCTTAGCATGGGAGTGGTCCGGGGTTCGGTTAGTTACCTTCACGTTCGAATCTCTTGAGCATCATTCTAACATTCAAAAAGATTCCCCGCGGATCCAACAGTAACTGGTTCAATTCCGGTATTATATCTTTTTTTCTTTTTGTTCAACGCTGGTTGAACATCAGTTTTGGCTCATGGTCCGGGGTTCGATTCACCGCGGATCCAATAGTCCTGGTTTAATCCCAGGGTTGTACCTTCTCTTTTGCTCTTGTGGAGGAGGATTTTTGGTGTTGAAAATGAGGGTTTTGGGCAAAAAGGCTTTTTTTTGTTGCCAAACGCAGTGGGGAAGCCTTTTCGGCAAAGCCGACGTGTAGCGTGAAGCCGAGAGGAGTACTGAGAACTTCTCGGAACTTTGTTTTGACTGATGGTCGATTCTAGACTACATGTGGACGTGCAGACGGATTTTGAAGTCTGAACATGTACCGGCCGGGATGAGGGTTGTTCCATCTCAACTCCTGCTTTTTGCGTACCAAGAGTGATGCATCACATCTCAGAATTCTTAGAAAGCAAGCAGAATCATTGGGCCGATGACTTGGCTGAAGTGGTTGATGTGCTTGCCAGAGTAACGAAAGTACAACACTTTAAAAAGGGAGACAGGTCATTGAGAAGATTTACTGCTCGACGTCCGGGTCTGAACTTTCCTGCTCTTTGGTAAATTGAACAGTGTGGGGGATGGGTGAGAAGCACCGAGAGGACGCCAGATCGGATGTCGAGCCGCATCGGGAAATCCATCCGCCGACGTCATCGAGGGGCCGAATTACTCGCCCCGCCAAATCCAAAGTTCGCCGACACACCAGACATCACAACACACAACATGGAGTACGACACCAAGACGCGTGGGTAGTCCAGCGACATGCGCTCTCGGCCAATGCTGACCTCACTCCCCAGCGCCATACAGCACCAGCGACAAGACGTCGTTCGCCTACGTTTCCGCAAAGGACCGCTGGCCCGTCATCATCGTCAGTCCTCAGCCCTCACCTCACCATCGGCTGACACTGACCTCGCCAGACTGGGGGCATCGATGATGTCCACCGCGCCGCGCTCCAAGCCACGGACCCCGAAGTAGCGAACGAGGGGAAGCAGATTGTCCAGGCTCTCGCGAAGCTCAAGCACGAGCTGCAGCACAACCGCCCATTGACACCCATCCCCGATGATGGCGAGGCCGACGTAGCCGGCTACAACAAAGAGCTGGAGGCTCTGGGAAACCCGTCATGGTTCGACGTGCCCTGGCTCTTCTCTGAGTGCTACCTCTACAGGTAACCTTGCTCGCCGCGCCATTCTCACCGCGACACTGTTGTTGACCTACACAGATAGACGCGTAAACACCGCCTTCACCCTCTCCCAAAAATGGAAGACGTACGACATCTTCGCCCGCCAAAAGATGGACACCTTCCGCTCCTCGCGCCCCGCCGTCCTCGAACTCGCCGCCCGGTACAAGGATCTCGTCAGCCAGCTCGAAACGGGCAAGGCCCAATCGCAGGAGGACAAGGAGGAGGCCGACAAGATCTTGTTCATGGAGATGTGCGAGATCTGCTTGTGGGGCAATGCCACGGATCTATCGCTTCTGACTTCCCTGACGTACGAGGACATCCAGAAGCTCCAGGGCTCCGAGGCGCGCAAGGCGTCGGAGAAGAACATTGTCGTCAACGACCTCGGGGCTGCCTACAAGGTCCTGCTCGATGCCAAGAAGGCCGGCAAGAAGGAGCGCAGGGTGGACATTGTGCTGGACAACGCCGGCTTCGAGCTCTTCGTCGACCTCATCCTGGCGGGCTACCTACTCTCGGCCGGCCTGGCGACCAATGTCGTCCTCCACCCCAAGTCCATGCCGTGGTTCGTGTCCGACGTCCTGCCTCAGGACTTCGCCGCCCTCCTCAACGCTCTGGCGAACCCGCAGGCCTTTTACACCACTCAGACGGACGACGAAAAACACGCGGGCCGCACACCGCAGCCGCTGTCGGAGAAGGAGGCGGAGGAGTTGTCTTTCCTTTTCCAGAGGTGGAGCGGGTTCCACGCCGAGGGCCAGCTCACCATCCGCCCCAACCGCTTCTGGACCGAGGGCGGAAGCTACTGGCGTCTGCCCAAGACGGCGCCTAGCCTCTACGAGGATCTGAAGGAGAGCGAGCTTGTCATCTTCAAGGGTGATCTCAACTACAGGAAGCTGACCGGCGATGTACGTATCCCCATCTACCGCCCAATTCACAGAAAGCTAACCAGTATTGCAGGCTGCCTGGGACCCTACTACCCCCTTCGTCGAGGCGATCGGTCCTCTCGGCCCCAAGTCTGACGTCCGCGTACTTGCGCTTAGGACATGCAAGGCCGATGTTGTTGTCGGCTTGCAGCAGGGCAAGGACGAGGAGTTGAGGCAGACTGAGAACGGTGGCGGAGACAGTGGATGCCGCAAGTGGGCGTGGAGCGGCAAGTGGGCGGTGGTGCAGTTTTCCGACGGCAAGGCTTGAAAGCAAGGGTTTGTGAAAGACTTGCAAAGATGTTGCTGATAGAATAGAGTAGAAAAAAAAAATTTACATATTCATCGACATCATTTCATCGAGATCGTTCTATACATGTGTACGTCGTAAGTCGTGCAAAGATGATCCTGCCAGCAGAACCTTTTTTTCCACCCTTCCATCTCTCGCCATTGCCTACAACAGCCACAGCATGGCTGTTTGCAGTCCAGCCACGCTCAACCACAACGAAACCTTAGCCCAGGAAGTCGTCCCCACCACCGCCGAGGAGGCATCCGACGCCGAATCCGTCCGTTCAGCGCTGGCAGCAGCAGTGGCCGTGGCCTGGCCCGAAGCTGTAGTAGCCGACGTCAGCACCCGCTCATCATACTGCACGAACAGCGCCTTCTGCGGCGCTTCCAGATCACGCTTGCCTTGCTGTGCCTCCGCCTGCGCCTCGGCCGTCGCATCCGCCGCCGTCGCATCGGTATCGTTGCCGTCGCCCGTCATGGACGGCGTGAGCCGCAGCAAGGCGGCGGCGCCTTCCCGGTCCAGCGTCCACGTCCAGACGTCATCGTACCCGAGGTCGACCGTCGTGTTCGCCCACACGTCCTCGACGGCGTAGTAGCCCGACGACGCGAGCCCGAGGTCCTTGGGCGAGATGCGGAAGACCTGGTCGGCGTCGTCGGGCTCGGACGCGAAGAGCTCGCGCGCGGCGCCGCCGGCCCCGTAGTTGGCCAGCACGGCGACGACGACGCCCGTGCCCGGGTCGGGCCCCGCCAGCCACACCTGCCGCTGCTGGCCCCTCTGCGCGTTCGCGTTGCCCGCCGTGGGCACCATCGGGTGGACCGCGGTGAAGGCGGCGACGGCGTTGGCGACGGGGTGCGCGAGGAGCGTGGTGCTGAGGGTCGTCGCGTCGGTGCCGAGCAGCAAGGGCGAGCCCGCCCCGATCCAGTGCGTCAGAACGGCGCGCTGCTGGGAGTCTGTTAGACCGGTGAGCGCGGCGGAGGCGCCGACGGGCAGGGCGTCGAGGTCCGGGTGGATCGTCAGCAAGTCGGCGCTGTCCAGCCGCGGCAGGATGTACTGCCGGTACCGCTCGATGGCGCGCTGGACGCTGGACCATTGCGTGAGGGTGGTCTGGTTGGGGGCGGTGAGGGCGCGGGAGGTGCGGAGGGCGTCGGCGCTGGTGAGTGTGTCAGTTCATCTTTCAGGGGAGAGGATGGTTGGGGGGGGGGGGGGGGGGGGGGGGGGGGGGGGGGGAAGGAAGGAAGGAAGGGAGTTGAAGGAGGGCTGCTGGCTGCTGGCTCGCTCGCTCGCTCACTACTCACTTCGATCGCCAGATGTCGTAGTAGGTCGTGTTCACGTCCAGCTCATACCCGACGTGCAGCCGCATCTTCCGCCCGGATGCCTGGATCGCCTTGTGGTAGCAGGCCACGCTGCCGCTGTTGTCGCGGGAGAGGTCGGCGCCGGCGTCGGGAGAGCCGGGCGTGACGTAGTCCAGCTTGATGAGGTCGACGCCCCTGGCCGGGTGTTAGAAAAAAAAAAATCATTCCGTTCGGATCAAGAGAGGAGGGGGGACTCACCAATCGGCAAACTGCTTGACGTTGGAATTGCAATACTCCTGCGCGCCGGTCTTGTTGTAGTCGATGTCGCAGCGCGACATGGCGCGGCACGGCTCGTCCTCATTATCAGCCCGGATCGCCGAGAGCGGGATGCCGTCGGTGCCCTCGATGGTCTTGTCCGCGTCGGCGGCGAAGTAGCCCGGCAGGACGTAGACGCCCAGCTTGGCGCCGCCGCCGTGCAGGTGCTCGGCCAGCGCGGGCAGGTCGAACAGGTCCGGGTCGTAGGCGATGCGGCCGTGCTCGTCGTCGCCGCGGTCCGCCAGCGACCAGCCCGCGTCCAGCGCGCAGTACTCGTAGCCGTACGCCCCGAGCGCCGACCGCATCGCGTCGCATTGCTCGATCACGTTGGCCTGGTTGAGCTCGAATTTGGCGTCGCCCGAGAGCGATTGCAGCGCCGACGACGTCCAGCCCCGGGCCGGGGCGGAGAAGCCGTTGGGCGTCTTGCCGTAGCGGAGCGTGTCGGCGTGCACGATGGTGGGGAGGAGGAGGGTTAGAAGTGCTGGGAGCATTGGTGAAGAAAACATGGTGGGCTACACAGGACTACTGAGGCCTTGCAGCGAGCAGAATGCAGGTTCCGTTTTTTAGTCCCGTCCCCTTATTTGTACTCGGAAAGCTGCAATGAGGACTGCAACGATGAGAGGCTGGTCCTGCATGCGAGGGCTGGGGCTCTGCCGCCACCGAATGCGTTGAGGCACTGCCAACTGTCGTGGGATTCCGGATTGGCCGGCCCGCCCCAAGTGGTACGGAAGATCGGCTGGTTTCATTGTCGGATTGGGCGTGGGAAGCCACGGCACGGGAAGGTTTTGCATGGGAGGTCTGCTTGTTGTCGGCGCTGGAAACGGCGTGGTATGCATGTAAGCCGCATGGGTCCGCGCGGGAAAGCATTGGTGAATGTACCTTGCCTGGCGTGACGCGACATCATGCTACCAGCCATCTTTTACCAGCCTTGGTAATCCAAGGACTTCCCAGGGATTCGGGCTGTGCTCTGATTTGCTGGCAGCCGAGACGGCTCAGCTTGATCCTTGTCGGGTGTCCAGAAGCGGAGCATTTCAGAAGAGCGACACCATGGATGGTCGTGCAAACTGAACGAAATTCTCGGAAAGAGCAGGTGAAGAGACGAGAGCCAGTGTTTGACTCACTTCGACCCGGTTCCCAGAAGAGAGTTTCGCGTCCAGCGTGGCTGTCGCGTCTTTCCCGTATTCTTCCAGGGCTGAGCGGGTACATATGCAAGTGAGATCTTGGCAGCTTACCTCCGCTCGTGCTAAGACCCTTGTACGCGGATCAGGGCGGGGTTCCAGACGCCGAATTCCGATTGCGTCCAGCGGACTGCCAATTTCTTTCCTTCTGAAGAGTAGAGGGATAGAAGCACCTGTATATATTCTATCGGGGAAAAAGACGAGGGTGTTTTACGGAGCGTTCCGGTAACATGCTACTCCACTTCTCATGATTGAGCTACGGCATTGTTCATCGAACTTCCGTTGATGCTATACATCGGGTCATACCCCAGTGATGATCTGCCAGGTCTGTCGTCATTGCACACGAATCACAGCGCCACTCCGAACTCAGTCTACAGGTATCGAACCTTGAGGCGCAGAGTTCAAACTAAATCACCCCCATATGTTCAATCACACGAACGGCCCCTCTCGGCCGCATGGCTCACATCCCAATGGTCAGAAAGCCCACCTTGATCGTCACAAGTCCTGATTCAGTGTCTCTCCACTGTCGAGTCCGAAAAAGCAATATCTGCTAAAGCACATTGTTGTCTTTGGTTTCCCCAACAGGGGTTGGTTTGCCGGCAATCCTTTGGGGATGTCTCCACGGAAATGGGTGGATTGCTCATAGTCAGGATCTGTTTGTCAGTGAGAACACGGCTGGATGAGGAAGAGTCCAGCAGTACAGGTTGGTGAAAACTACGGGAGCGGTCAAGTGTGATGTTCTGGGCGCCTCTCGGCAAGCTGCAGGATTCCGTCATGGTAGGAAAGCCAGGCTCGCAAAGCTGCCAGCGCGGCAGCTGTGTACGGAGTCATCGAATCAGCTGCGGTGCTGTGAGATGAGAAAGCGCTCTTGTTGAATCGTTGGTTGGGCGCCCTCGCCCGGGGACAATTTTGTAGTACATATTTCCAACCCACAACACTCTCTTTCACGTACGACCATAGGTCGCAGAATATAGGGCTTCCCGTCCGCTCAGCCGTACTCAAGCTGCGAACCGGCCGATTAGTACTCAAGTGGGTGACCATTGGGGAATCCCGGCTGTTGTACGTTTTGCAATTTCTTTTTTGCGCGCCGAGTGGAGAAGCATTGGCCTCGTTTTGCTCTGTGCCCTCAACGACCACACGGTAGAATGCAAAATTCAAAGCCTTTCCCAGCATCTTCTGCAAACGACAACACACTACGTAGGTAGGTCTTCTATCTGATTGTGGCTCCGAGGCTCCTTATATACTTCTCCAATGATGTCCCAACCGAATTGACCTGTCGTCGGAAGGATGAATTGATCATGATACCCTTCTGCTTTATGATCATCGGAAAAGTCTCGCTTGTCGTTCTTTAGTATTGTGAACAGTATGTCCGACTCCGTCCTCTTCTGAGCTAATAGCATGACAGCTTTGAAATCCTTCGCGCTGACGGCGGCGTGAAGCGTAAGTGTCCGATAATACTCGGGCATCATTGTGGATAATGTCTCAACGACGTCCCCAAGACGCAGTGCTGCAGCAGCGAAGAGGGCTGAAACCAGGGCTTGATGATATTTTACTCCGAACATTTCAGGGCGGAGGAAACGGACGCATTGCTTGATAATGTCCTCGTGCCGCCCGACCAGAGCCATGTTCAGCGGTGTGTAGCCCTCAAAATCAGTGAAGTCGTAGATCTTTTTGTTCCGTATTCCCATTTCCACTAAAGCGCTCCAAATACCGGCCAGTGACAGAACATGGACCAGGTGTTTCTGCTTCGTGTGATTGCCAAGTTGCCATGCCATGAAAGGTGTAAGCAGCTTTGCCGAAGTGCTTTCCCTGTTTTTCCAAAACATCGCGGAGTTTCTGGTCTTGGAATCCGTTTCGCTGAGTTCATTGAACCACTGGGGGAAGTATCCGGAGGAAAAGACGGTCCCTTCCAGATGGTTCTTATCTGGTGGAAGGAAGCTCAAGGGCAAGTGATCGTCCTCTTCCCACCATAAGAATAGGTCCAGGAGATCTGTTTGCGAAATCTCATTGTTCTCAACTTTGATCATGTGGAAGATCCAATATCTGTTGGCATAACTCGCCAGTGGAAAAGCGAGCTGAAAGACTTGCCTATGTTCTTCTTGCGGAGCCTTTAGCCACGCTGTGGTATTCCATGGTCGACCTTTTCTTTGGCGTATCCAGTCTCTGAACATGATCGGAAAGGCCTGCATCTCTTGAAAGCGCAAGTAGTTGATACAAGACCGAGATAGTTGGAAATGTCCTCTACCTGAAGATGATTTTCCGGTAAATGCGTCCAATTCTTCCAAGCCACCCTGGAGAAGATAATCGGGCACAGTCTGGTGAATGAATTGGGCATAGGGGCCGGCAATTCCTCCTTTTTCTGCAAGGCAGCTATCCGTAACAACCTCTACAAGGCCTTTTGAGAGATCTGTGATGACGACTTTTAGATCTTCATCCTTCAGCACGAAGTGTTCGCTGGTTCGGCAACGGAGTACAGAATTGCAGGTCGGCTTCGCTTCCACAATCAGTGCTTCTCGAATCTCGGGCAGAGTCAATGGTCTGAATGAGAAGAGTATCCACTGAAAGAGCTTGACTGTCTGAGGTCGATCGTCCGGCTCGCTGCCTTGGAGAAGGATTCGGTATAGACCTTCCAGCTTTTCCGGCACCTGCTGTATCTTCCCGATAATATGCTGTGCTGGTTTTCGTTTCCGATGAAGACGTGTGACCTGATCCAGAACCAAGGCGACCCATTGAAAAATACCGTTGGCCTTTTCAATGATGATGTTCCCCAACAAATCTCTGTCCAGCTCACCGAGCTTTTTCATCGTACTGTGACTCTTCACAAAGTTCTCGATATCGCGATGGTTCTCTTTCTCTACTCCGATGGTAAGGTTGGCGTTTTCCACAATGATGGGATAGTACCGGCAAGAAAAACACAGTCTGACTGAGGAAGGGGCTTCAGCAGCCATTTGCTGGAAGTCTTGAGTGAGCTTGTTGGCCCGATCCTCCCCCATTTCATCAAGAGCGTCGATGAAAATCGTCACCCGGCGTTCTTGAGATGCTGACTTTAGAACTTTCTGAAGAGATTCCCGCAACTCCTGTTCGCTCCAAGTCCATTTTTTCCCACGTCGACCACGCAGCTCTACTCTTTTCTGATATTCTCGCGTCAGATCTGACAGATGCTCCGGGAAACGGGGCAGTATCTGATGTAGTATTGAGCGGTAAACGCCGAGCGGGGATTTTTGAAGTTCTCTGCCTCGCCCGTGAACAAAGAATGCGGCCAAAATTTCCCGCTCGGAGGCATCCATGGTCCTTCTCATATGACGAACAGCGTGTTTCATCGACGTTGACTTGCCTGCACCAGGGTTTCCCAAAACCCACAGTGTTTCCCGTGACTTGTCCTTGCAAGATGGATCACTTTGATGGGTCACAACCTGTCCCCGAGTTCCATCGGCCACATCGGTATCATCTTTCCCGTTCCAATAAAGGAAAACCGGGTGGTCAACAATCCATTCGCAGGTTCCGTCAGCAGGGTTGATATCGTCCTCGTGTTCACGCGAAAATTGTTCAAGGAAAGCAAGTGACTTCAGGCACTCTATTCTCAGTCAGATCGGTAAATTCACGTATTTGGGCCCAAAACTGACCATTTCCGTGATTTTTCGTCAGGGCCAGAAGCTGATCACTTGTGTGATTTTTAGTCGTCTGGTTTACTATGCAAAGGTAATGGAAAACCGTCAGAGTCCATTTTGTCATGTTATACAGCCGGATTCCGGGGTTTTATACTGACCCAAAGATCGTGTACGGGTACGATCTTTCATGGCCCTCAGCCTGGTCAAGACCATTTGATAAACGTCATCGAATGGTCCATTAAATTTGACAAGGTCGCTGTGGGTCCGGTCTACAGGTACCACCCGATGTGCTTCCTGCAAGTCGTCGTAAAGTTTGCCTTGCGTTGCAGACGCAGGCTTGACAAGCAATTCGAGGGGCCCATTCATCGCCCATACACCTTCCGTCTGATCATTGCGATGCGTATTAGCCGTGCAACCCTACACCAAGTTCAGATGCTCAGGTTTACCTGTATCGCAGTAGGGGATTCTTGAGTCTCGTAGAAGTTGACACATTCGAACTCTCCACTCTCCCATAAGCGCCGAATGATCTTTGGGAACATTTCCCCGAGATGACGGAGGGTTGGGGAGTTCCTGTCATCAAGGGTATATAGCAAAGTTCTTCTCAAAGGTTCATCCAATATCGGTACGAGGGATTCGATGTTCATCCCCTGACTAGGTACACCGAAAAACAGGATTCCTTTCAAGGCTTTGAATGTTGCTTGCCCGATCGGATCACTACTCTCCGCCATTTGGATGACTGCCTGGCCAGATTTATCAATAGTTTGCGTCAACACAAGCATGAAAACTCACATTCTTAGCTATCAGACCCCCAAGGCTGTGAGCAATGATTATCAGAGGCTTTGGGTCGGGAGTCTGTATTTCAAAGTAAGTTTTAATCGGGGGCGATTTATCATATGGGACATACAACAGAACTTTCTTGCAGAGAGCTGAGTGTAATTCGCAAGGCGGTACCCAGGTCGTAGATGTTTTGAACCGAGCGACCTCGCGTGTTGTAACCGTATGTAAAGATCCTCGTCGAAGGGAGATCCATCGGGAGATCATCGCGGAGCCACATGTAGGCATGTTTCTTCTGCTTGAAGGAGCCAAAAGCATGCCCATTAAGGCCGCTAATTGCAACTATGCTGAGGCTTGTAAGCAGTGCACCGGAAATCTTCGATCGGAAGATGACCTACTCAAGTTCGCAATCCTCATCCTCGGATGAATGCAACGGAGTCAAGCCTTGGAAATGTGTGTCGAATTGCAACCGCCTGGCCGGGATGGCGCTGCCCTTGCGATCTGACTGAAGGCTAGTAAAATGCTCATCATTTTCCATTAACAGTGCTGGAATCCGGCTGAAGCTCAGCGTCGCGTCCTGTGAGTTGAAAAAAGGATGTCGAGCAAGCGAACGGACCGTGACCTGTGTGTCGTCCTCAAGAGACAACTGCTCTTTTACCAGTTGGACAACATCTCGTACAGCGTAGTCGTATGGTATTCCTCTCAACCTGAACGTCGTTTCGGCTTCCGAGACCATCGTTGTGAACACAGTGTAAGGGCACGAAACTCTCAGCTTTGCTTGTTGATACGGAGGGGTGGACCAGTTCAGCTCAGCTGCGAGCTTCGTCGCGATCTCGAATGCGGAGAATGATGGTTATTGATGAGCTTGACGAGTCGCGCGAAGGGTCACCGCATGAATACCAGCCCGAATCCGTTCGTGTCAATGTAGAGAGACAAGATGAAGGTGGGGCAGGGAGCGTCTGCGCTTACATTTGCATGTAACCAATCAGGAATCCTCAGACAGCAGCCCCGCATGATAGCCTCCAAGGCTGATGGAGCCTGATCTCGGACACTATCACCAGACACACTCTACGGGCGTATAGCAGAAAGAGGCAGGACAAACATGTTCCCGCTTGCCGCATTCGCATTGACAGCGCTCCTGGGCGCAAGCATGCTTTTCGTGGTAAGCGGCGTGGGGCCATACGGGACAGGTTGAGCGCTGCCGGGCTAGTAGGTGACATGCTTCGTTATGAGCGTGGGGATGTGTTGGAAAAGAAGGACGGGCCGATAAGACAACTGCCATTATCGTTTAACTTTCTTTCTACGTCTTAGTCTTCTCTTATCTCGTGGAAACCTCGGAGTTTTGATGGAATGACTACAAGTCTCTTCAACTGACGACGGAAGCCCTTGGAAGTCCTCCGTCTTTAATAAGCTATATGCTGTTTATTACTTAATTTGCAATAACCCCCATCTGCGTGAATTCGTCTAATGTGCACCAAGGCCTTGGGAGATTCTAAATATGTATCCATGGCCCACGGAACTGGAAGAGTATTGCATATATAATTGCCAATTGTTCAGCTCTCTTACATCAAGGCAATGAAATGCCTACGACAGCGTTGGTGGTTTAGTGGTAAAATTCATCGTTGCCATGAAAGTTGAGTTCTTCCGAGAAATCAATACCATAAATTCGATGAGCCCCGGGTTCGATTCCCGGCCGACGCATTCTTTTGCCCTTTGGGCATCTGTTTTGCTATCTGGAGCGTTTGGGATGGGTTGCTTCGAAATCGGGGTGTGCAGGGGAAAATTGTGTGGAAGTGATTGTTTGTGGTGGTTGCCGTGCGTGCATGGCATGTCACTGTTTTGCCATGTCGCCCCGTCCCTACAGAACGCCACAACAGCTGAACAGAGCCCGAAGAATTGAAGTGTCAAGTGAGTTTGACATGTCTTTGATTATCAGAGCTTCGTGCCACTGCGGATGACACAAGAATTTAGCCCTCACGACCATTTTTCGTGGACTTCACTTGCGCAGGTACTCGAATCCAATTCCTGGGCGTAGAGGTAAGTAAGACTTCAGTGCGGAGAGGTTCATCCAGATATTAGATTTAGCCACCCACATATACAAGAGAAGAGTGCAGCATCCCCGCGGAGCTCAGAGAGTTCAGATTTCTGTAACATGTTGTGTTACTGTCTTTTACCTCTCTCCCAAAAAAATAATCATCAAGGCATGGTACGTAGTGCGTGATGCTGGCCGATTAGTATCATTGCGCAAACCCGTTCGCTATTACATATTAACGTATACATATATCCTTTTTCCCTCACTCCCACATACTCCAGCCTTCCCCCACGGCGCCCCTACCCAATACTATCCGACAGAAACCCCTCAAAATACTCATCCATCCACCCCACCGCCTCCCTCCCAGATTCCCTACTCCCGTCCGCCCAAACCCTCACCGTCCCCACATAGCCATCCGGCCTCACAATCGCCACCGCCGTCTCGCCCCCCTCCAGCCCGCCCAACCACTTCTCAATGCACCCCACGCCCCGCGTATCCAACGCCGCGCCGCAATCGTCCAAATACACCGTCCACGGCGCGTCGCGCAGCGCGGCGGGCAGGTCGGCCAGCTCGAGCCGCGCCCGGGGCGTGGCCGTGACGAGCGCCCACGTCAGCAGGCACGAGGTCGCGGTGTAGCGGGCGGGGCACACGAAGGCGTCGTGCGGGGCGGCGGCGGGCGGCTGCAGCGTGTAGCTGGCGTCGGTGGCGGCGCTCATGCGGCCGGTGAAGGACTGCTGCGGCGAGCCGGCGGCGCGGCAGAGGGCGTCGAGGAAGGGACGAGAGATTGTCGCGTCGCCGCAGAAGAGGTAGATGCGGAACTGGCCCAGCGCCGGGATGTCGAGGTGCACGTCGACCGGGTTGGCGTCGGCGTAGCGCGTCGCCTTCGCCGGCGGGGGCAGGCGGCCCGGGGCGAGGGCGCCGCGGAAGGGGCGGGGGGAGGCGATGAGCGCGTGGTTGAGGACGTTGGCGTCGTACTCGGCGCCGACGCCTGAGATGAAGCGCGTGTAGGCGGCGAAGTTGGTGGCGAGCGCGTCCCAGTCGCCCGCCGCGAAGGTGCGGGCGTGCGCGTAGTCGAACTTAATTAGGTCTTCGGCGACCTTGCGCCGCTCGGCTTCGTAGGTGGCGAGGAGGGCAGGCTTGGCCAGCTTGCGGACCGCGAAGTTGAGCTTCCAGGCCAGGTTCCATGCGTCGTGCATCGAGGTGTTCCTGTGGTGGTCAGTGCTTAGGGTGATGGATAGGGAAGAAGCATCGACACTTACATGCCCTGCGCGGCCTTGGGCGAGTGCGTGTGAGCGGCCTGTGCGGCTAGTGAGCGCGATTTTTTCTTCCCACTGGTTGCGGGGGCTCCTTACGTCTCCACAGATGAACACCCGCCTCCTTTGATCTGCGAATTTGGTGGAGACGCGTTGCCCGACTACATAGCGCCCAAACCACTCTGTATATTGTTAGCCCGGTGAGTTATATGTAGCCTTCGTATAGGTGATACACATACCGACCGTCTTCCACCGGAGGCGAAAGGGGTACATGATCTCCTTGGCCCGTTGCATGACAAGTGACTGCGAAAGCTCGTCCCTGGATGTGCCCCCCCTCAAATCCGGCTTTAATTCAACATACACCCGAGTCATGTTCCGCTCGCGCGGCATCATCATGATTGATCCAGCGTCCTCGGAATGGATCAGGGCTTTGGACCAGAGGTCTGGGAAGTCCGTCTCGATTTCGCCGTCCAGGATGCCCCAGACCGAGTCGGACGACGCCCCTATGAACTGGGCCCCAATCGACTTCCGGATCGCCGAACGGCCCCCGTCGCATCCGACAAGGTAGCTGGCATTCGTGGTACATCGATACTGGTTGTCAGCCAAGTAAGTGATTTCGAGCGGACTTGTTTTTCCCGTGTAGGCGTAATCCATCAACGTCGTGTCCCTTCGGATCTCAATGTTGCGCTCTTTCAGATCGTTGATGAAAACGTCCTCGATGATACCTTGATGGACAAGCAGAAGATAGGGATCCAGAAGGTCGACAGTCTCCGGTGGGTAGTGTACGGCTCGTCTGTCTCTGTGCATCTTCTCCTTCTGGGAAGACTTCTTCCTCGACAATCAGCATTTCTGTTACTACCTGTCTTGACTGAAGAAGATGTATTCTGTACAGGGGAAAGATTGCAAATACCCAAAAGCATATATCAAAGACCTTCACGCCCTTGCGCAGGAGCCCGTCAACCAACCGCATCTGACGCAAGGTTTCGAGAGTTTTGGGTTGGAGACCGTCTGCTCTGCCGACCAACGTCTGGTGTGCCCTGTTGTCAACTATATTGATCTTGATCCCGAAGCGAACGAGATTGTTCCTGAGTAGAGGTTAATTCTCCACTTCCTGATACTGGTACGACGGAAACTGACGCAAGCATGAGGCCTGCCGGGCCAGCTCCTGCGATGGCGACATCGCAGTTATGTAGGCTGCGGCTGAAGTTTGGCATAATATCCGGAAGTGAAACATTGCTCCTGCTCTCAAATCAGTCCTTGGTCTCCCATTCGTCTCGAACAAGGTTGAACGGAACCTTGAATGTGCGTTGCGCTTGACCAGACCCGAAAGTTGCAGAGGCATCGAGTGATCGGTAGGCTTCGCTGAGGGAGGGATTGTAGGAGACGGCCATTCTTTAAGTCCATTTTCCCTTTTTTGACAGGGAAGTGAATGTTGGGTGCCGGCTTGGGCTCGGGAGATCACTTGTGGGATGACAGTTGCGCCACCTCTGTCGATCCCTTCGGGACCCTCGGCTTGTGCCGATTCAGGGTCACGTCCGCCCCGTACCTTCACCCCGAAAGACCCCGTTGACGACATCCGGCGGCCGTTGGGAACTTGAGACAGACCCACAATTTTTGAGGCGAAGGGACGGGCGCTAGCCTGTACGTACCAATTCCGGCAATTTTCAGGCTCCATCCATTTCCGCCGTTATATGGTTCGATAATCGAGAATGTTCCTTGAAGATCTTGTTCTTTGAGATCTTAGATTTCCGACGTCGCTTGGGTGATTGCTTGTAGTACCTCCCTTTGTGGTTGGGAATGAAGTAGGTCATCTGCACGATTCGTGTTAAACAAGCACTCGAGCCTATTGCACGGAGCCCCTCGCCACAGGGGTTTACCGTCAAGACAGCCATGATTCAAAAACGTCCGGTGAGCCCAGTGCACCTTCTGCCCATTTCCCTTATCGTGACGTACCAAAGAAGATGAGCGCGATGGTGTTATCACCCATGCTAAGTACCGACGAAATACACAAGTTCTCGAAGCCTACAGACGCGGATCGCATGTCGTTGATTCCTTTCCGGTTCGCATGAGGAACGCGTCATAGGGACAAGTAGTCGTCCGACACTGTGCACGCGGAGGACCGGAGATAGGTGACGAAGGAGCGAGCGTCAGGTGATGGAGCGTGCCCCGAAAAGAATGTGACCGGTTCTTAGCGTAGGAAGTCGACGGGGGAGCAGGCCATCCACTGGGAAAAAAGCAAAGCTCGGACGGCAGATGTTGGCGGTACTTAAGTACCATTCGCTTAAGCAAGTGACATCACAACATTAGAAGATCTTGTCCGAGCGTCCTTGTCCTTTTTTTCTTTTGGCGCTTGCACTCATTTTCCTTCATGTCCAGAGACCGCCACCCGACGGTTGGGATTTGGCGGGCTGTGAAGAAGGGAGGATGGATGGGATGGCCTTTCTTTCTCTTTTTGCTTTTCTCTTTAAATGTCCATACTCAGATGCACAGCCAGCCTTCGGTGGCCGATCCCGGAGATCGGAGATGATCAGATAGGCATCCGCCTCGTTCACTGGCTATCCGAACATATACCCGGTTCGCCTCGATCGAAGTTAGCTGCGTGAATTGGGGCATTTCCAGCAGCCTTCGGCCCGGCCCGAGATCGAGGGCCAAACACTGGAGCCTTAGTACAGCTTTTGAAGACCATATCAGGAAAAGGGAATGAGAATTCGATATCAAATCAATTCATACAGTTCGTGTTGAATGGGTCTCCTTACGGTTTCTGTGTTTAGGTTCCGTTCGCCGGCTGCTTCCACTCCTTCCCATCGACAGTAGTAGTCAGCGTGCCATTCGCCTCGAAAATATTCGTCATCACATCAATCCTTAAGTGAAACCCATCCGGACTCGTCTTCTTCGTCGCGTTAGTCTTGCCCGTCTGGACCAGATCCGAATACCAATCCACCACCTCCAGCGTCGGCGACGGATTCGCCGTCGTCACATTCTCCCGGCCATCCAAGAACGTCAGCCCGTCGTCCGAAAAGCCGCGATACGTGACGACCACGTTCGCAAGCGCCGTGCCGTCCGCGTTCTCCCCAAGCACCACCTCCGCCTCCCCCGCCGCCTTCCCGACCAACGTGTACGTCCCCGCTCCGGGGTACTCCCTCGCCGGCGGCCGCTCCCCGGGCACATACGGCGTCCCCCATGGCACCACATCCGACGCCTCCACCACCTCCGGGCGGGGCCTCGCCTCCCTCGCCGTCAACCGCGCCAGCATCAACCGCGCCGTCCTGCCCCCGGGCTCCGTCGAGTCGCGACAGGGCTCTGGATTCGTCCCGCCGCACGCCGGCGCCACGGCGAGGGCCTGCCAGTACGCGATCCTCGTGCCATCCGGCGCCCACCTCGGATCCGCCCTGCCGTTCCACTGCGGATCGTTAACGGCGCCGTCCGTCCCGTTGCCGGCGGCGTTGATCTGCTGCCCGAAATAATCCCCGCGGTCGCCGTGCGCGTCGATCAGGTACGGCTGGAAGAAGCGGCGGGCGCCGTTGTTGCGGGTCGACGCCGCGGCGGACGCGACGACGGCGTCGACGAGCGGCGGGACGTGCCGCATGCCCGCCATGAACATCTGGCGGCCGCTGCCGCGCGTGTCCATGGCCACCGTCCACGCGTCGTCGGGGGAAATGGCGACGGGGTCGGTGTACTCGGGGTGGCTGGTCAGCCGGCGGATGGCGCCGGTGGCGAGCGAGACGGCGAAGGCGTCGATGTTGCAGGACTCGCGCGGGTAGCCGATGTAGGTGATCTCGGCGCCGGTGCCGCTGAAGCCGCGCAGCTCGCCGACGGTGATGGCGGCGGGGTCGAGGGCGAGGTGCGTGCCGTTGCTCGTGAGGGGCTGCGGGCCGTTGGGGTTGAAGAGGAGGGTGACGTTGGTCAGGTCGTAGCGCGGGGCGAGCGGCGTGCCGGTCGTGGGGGCCGGGTTGAAGGCGAGGCGGGCGAAGTAGGTTTGCTGGTCCAGCTTGCCGCTGGCGGTTTGGCTGAAGGAGTTGAAGCCGAGGTGCGCGTCGTCCGGGTGGAGGCGCAGCTCGCGGATGAGACCGCTGGCGCCGGAGCCGTCGGCTTTGACGTTCCAGCGGATCGGGTAGATGTGCACTTTGTCTGGGGTGCAATCGGTGCTGTTGAGGTGGTTGTCGCCACAGTCGATGATGTTCGAGCCGGCTAGCATTCTCTTGCCATCTCTGAAGGTTTGGGGGTAGTCTGTGGTGTCACTCCGTCCCACCGTGTTCTCCTCGGGCACTCCGCAGGTAATGCACTTCCACGCATCACCGTTGGGGAATGTACTGCCATCGGCCTTGACCAGAATGATCTGGCTCCCATTGTAGATGCTGGCCGAGTCTGGGGCAGCGGGGGCACCTACGAAGGTCACGGTGGCAGTCACATGGTTCCCATCTGGTAGGAAGCTCCCCGACTGAAGCCCTGTGGTCTTTCCGATGCATCCAGTCCTTCGTGGATTGATGTCTGGCGTGCAGGAGGCCTCATCCGTGCTCGGCGTGACGGGTGGCAGGGGCAGCTCAGTGACCGAGATCGGCTCGGGATCTGGCGGCGGTGGGATTGTCTCGTCGTTTTTGACTGGCGACTGTAGAGCTGGAGCTGCCAGGGCAGCCACATACAGGAGGGTGGCGCTGGTGGTAACGGAAAGACGCATTGCGGTTGGACCTTCAAGCTTGTCTGATGGTTGGAGCTTCCACAAACGGACTTTCAGCGTGTTTTATACACCAGCAGGGAGACGAATCCCTAACATATCCGTACGGGCAGACGTGTGATATATGCACATCCTAATAAGGCTCGTCGGGCCTCTTATACGCGACTAAACCGTACCAGCACCTACCCGCATACGGTTACGTCCATACGAGAGTATACGAACACGGGTACGTCCTATGACGTCAGCGCATTGGGGTTGCGGTATCCCGAACGGAAACACTTACCAAAAACGGCTCTTGCAAAACACCGCAATCCAATCCTATGAAACCGCCTCCCAGTCAGGGAGGGCGCAATGCATTGCTTCCGCGTAACACGGCGTAAGTGGTCATGCACAAAACAAGCAATGGAGTGCTCCAACTCACAGTGTATCCATATATCCATGCACTACCGATTCAACTCGGAGAGTCCATATCGGAAGAAGCTGCCGTTTTCCAATGCATGTCGCGTGCGAACTACTTGTAGATCGTATCCCCTGCTCAGACCATTCATGTCCTTCGCGTTGACCACGGGATGCTTGAAGCGTTTACAGAAGATCGGAGGGTTTGATGCGCTTTGCTCAAGGAGCACCTGTCATAACAACATCTTCCTGTAGCACAAAGCCTGCTTCCTCTAAGCGTCGAATGATACGGCCTTGGTTCTCATTGCGCGCTCGAGTGTAGATCTCTGACGCAAGGGATTGGCCGAGCCACGAGGGTCGCAGGTCTGAGAGGTGAGCCAAGAAATCTTCTTCTCCCTGCTTAGCAGCCTCGAAGCACTCAGAAGACAGCATAACCTTCGAGGATAGAAGGTCAGCCTTTGAATGGCGCAGAATGAGGTTTGCACAAGCCATCTTGCTCTTTATCACAGCGTAATATAGAGCTGTCTTCCCCCAACAATCTTGAGCTTCTATCTCGATGTTGGCGCAGGAGAGAAGAAGTTGCGTCGTGGTCCGGTAGCCCATAAAAGCGGACTTCATCAAGGGTGTCCAGCCACAAGTGCCACGCGTGTTGGGATCGGCTTGTTCATCGGCGAGAAGGATGTCGACAACTTCGGGATGCATAGTAGTTACGGCTTTCGAAAGCAGGGTCTCCCCCCGTTCGTCCTTGGTTTCTAGGTCAGATATTCCTGGGGAGACACAGAATTTGGCCATTTCTACTACACCCGCCTCATTATGGCCCCTTTCGTAAGCCTCAAGTAACATACGCATAATCGCCGCAAGCGCTTTGGTATCGGTACGGTTCGGATCTGTCCGGGGGTCCTCGAGAAGAAGTTTGATGACATCTTTGTCTGATCTCGACATAGCTTCCATCAAAGGCATCGGCCATCCGCGGTTGGGATCAGCTCCATTTTCCAACAGCAGTGACACCCCTCCAGCAAAACCTTGTTGCACACAGTGAAGAAGGAGCGAACGCCCGTCTCCTGAGGTTTCGACGTCTGCTCCAGCGCCGATCAGCTTTTGGCAGACTTTCAAATTTCGTTTTCTCAGAGCCGCGAGTAGTGGGGTTTCTTTATGTTCGTCGCTCCAGAAATTGATGAACTCCTCTGCTGTGTATCGATTGGAGCAGTGCTCGATCAACATGGTGATCGCAACATTTTTCCCTTCATGGATTGCAAAATGTAGTGCTGATTCAGCATGATCAGTAGGAGGACCTTTCCCATATGCATCGATCATCTGACGAATGATACCCACGTTCTCGACCACAATAGCGTTCTCGTAAGCAGAGAGAGAGTACCCAGTAAAATCATCGCAGGAAGGGTCAATGCTGGCCCCTGCATTAATGAATGCGCCGACAAGGTCCCCGCGCTCCATTGCAACCGCGCAAAAAAGCGGCGTAACATGGTACCAGTCATTGATGCAAGCATCGATAAGCCTTCCAGGAATCTCTTCAAGCTTTATGTCCAGGTTGCCCAGAAGAAGACACAGAAGAGGAGACGGCTCTTCGAAACCCCTTACTTGAGGAGGACTTCCATGTTCGAGACCCGGGTCACAACAGCTAACCTCTAAAGTCCCCGGAAAATCTTGGGGAACACCGCGGTGAAGAGTGCGATCATCTTCCTCGAACTCTGCTAGTAACTGCTTCCATACGCAACGGATGCCGGCAAGCGCAAAGAGGTTGAATGGTTTCCGGTCTCTGAAGAGAAAGCAATTATCCCATGCGTTTATGAGGTTAAAGTAGTTTGTATCTTGTATGTCGGGCGGGCCATTTTTCCTTTTCGCAGGCAACGCATCGGATTTAAGACGCCCTTCTACTATGAGTGAGTAGATCTCATTGTCGTCGTTAATATGACCCCGGCCAACGGTAAAATGAAAGGGTATTTTATCTTCTCGTATCCACGGCAGAATTTCCAGAAGATCTTGTTGGTCATATTCATAGATCTCGGCAATGATGGTGTGAAAGACCCAAAAACAACGCGCGTAGCCTGCTAATGGAAATTCCTCAAGAAGTCGTTTCATTCCGGTATCTGGGTCATGCTCGAGGTCATTGATGGCATCCACAAGGTCTTCCATCATTAGATACCGAATGCATGAGCGGGACAGTTGAAAGTGAGCGTAGCCAAAAGCCTCGCTTCGTTTTCCGACTCCAATAAGTTTCGCAAGACCGTCTGCTTTCAGGTAATCCAGGACGGACTGATGAATGAACTGTACGGTTACGCGATCGTCGTGTCCCTTGACTTCGGCGAGACCTCGCGAAAGTGTTTTCACAGCCCGACTCACATCCACGAACAGTGGACTTTTTGGAATTTCCGACACGGATCCAGCAGTCGTATTCGTGTCAATGACAAGAGCATGCTGAAGGTCATGCAATTCGAGGTGCGCCACAGCGAACAAGATCCAGTTCAAAAGTTTTATCGCTTGATTCTTCTCCGATCCTTGGAGAGTGCCGAGAAGAGAGTCGTATAGTGCATGCAAATCCGGCGGTAAGCGTCCGATCATGTCGCGAAGGGCGTCTAGAGATTGACCTGTTTCACGGTACGTCTCTACCACTGAGTTCGTGACGAGTGTGGCCCATTGGAACATCCCGTTCGCTTTCTGAATAATGTCGTTCTCCAAAATTTGTGCCTCATTCTCGTTGAACTCGCTGCGAAGCTCAGTGCCGACGATCCTGTCGATATCTTCCGCGTTCTCATCTTCCATGGAAATAGCGAGCTTGCTGATAGTGGGGAGAATTGGGTAATATCGGCACGAGAATATTATCCGGATGTTTGGTACTTTGGTCAATCTCCCAAACCACTTGACTAGATCCACTGCCGTTTGCTTACCAGCCTCATCCAGTGCATCGACCAAGATACACAAGGGATCGGCACAGGAAGCCAGTGCATTCTGGATAAGCTCTTGTAGCTCGCTTTCCTTCCATTGTAAACTCGTTGTGGCCATGCGCTTTTCATCGTAACAGCACATGAAACTGGAGCGGACTTGGGGCAGACGAAAAGCTAATTGGTGAAGAACTGAGCGAAGGAAGCCCATCTGGCTGTGTTGCAGAGAAACCCCACGAGCATGGAAGAAGAAGGACACTAGGGTCACGAAGGCGGGAAGGTGGCGGTTGAGATATTCCCAGGTGTGCTTCATCAGTGTTGATTTCCCCGATCCAGGGTGTCCCCGAATACACAGTCGCCGAAGTTCGGCCTCTTGTGGGTCGCGGGACCAGTCGTTCCAGTTCTGAAAAGTTGTGTTGCGCGTAAGCCATTCGCATGTATCTTCTCCAGGACAGAGTTCATCACGTCGCCAATGTTGCTCGGGAAAGCCGATAGATTGGAGAGCCTCAATCTCCTCGCTCGTTGGTGGTTTTGTTTCTGTGTCTGGTTGTTTTTGTTTGTTTCCCTCTCCCCAAAGCTGGATCTCCGAGAGTACGCGGTCATAGTCTGCATCATTTGGCTGGAACTTCACTATCTCCGAGTGATTGCGATTGATTGCGACGGAAGTGTCACTCATCGAGGTAGCCGACGTTTTCGTAACGAGGAGTTTTGCTGGACCGGTGGTCTCCCACCTTCCAGATAGCTGCAGTGTATTTAGACTTTTGGAGGCCAACTCAGGGGTCGAGCTTACATTTTGTACCGTAGGCGTCTCTTGGGTCTCGAAGAATGCAACAACAGAGGTCTGTTTCATGGTAAGGCGCGCTTTGCGGAAGTTCTCTTGCTGGAGCTGCAGGAAGGCAGAATCCACTCCAAGGCTTGCAACGAGATCTCTGTTTGGCTGTTCCTTGACCATGGTGATCAGAGCTTCAACAGACATACCCTTTTGGGGGACCCCAAAAAGCAGTATGCATTTGACACTCTGAAGAATGCGCTCGTTCCCTAGCCGTAGACCGAAAGCGTGTGTAGACAGTTCAACAATTGCCTGAACTCTTGTCAGCAATCTCTCGCATGAACGAACCCCCTACTCAAAAGTGACCCCAAGACTTTATTAAATGAGTTGACTCACCTGTTCAACCACAAGTCCGCCAAGACTGTGGCCGAGGAGGATCAAAGATCTATCCGATTTGGAGGCTTTGGTTGTAGCTGAAACGAGACCTCGGAGACTGGACGCTAACTGCGATCCGAGATCAAGAATAGATTGATGAGAGGCGCTTTGTATCATGCTTGTGTCATACCCGTAGATGAAAATTCTGCAATTCGGAAAGTGCGTGGGCAAGGAATCCCGAATCCACATAAAATCAAGTCCTTTGGCTTTGAACGAGCCGAAAGCATGACCATTGAGGCCAGAGAGTGTGATCAGGCTGAATGATCAATGATTAGTCATCTACTCAAGCATTTCGAAAGACTTCGGTATACTTACTCGGTATTGCATTGATCATCTTCCACGTGGTGCAATGGTGTGAAGCCGTGAAAGTGAGTGTCCAGAGTGAGATCAACGAAACGTCCTGCGATGTTGTGGTCTGGTTCTCGAAATGACCATGCACCGATCTGCTGTTTTGAGGCAATTGCCGCGGGCGTTTCGAGTAGGGACAGTGTAGCGGTCTTCGAGTCGTCCTTCAATGGATGCTGTGCAAGTGACCGTACGAGAACTTTGCTTTTGTCAACACTCAGTAGGCGGGATACCAGGACTTGAACATTGTCCCTGTCGTAAGCGCGGGGTATGCCCTGGAGCCTGTACGTGAGGGCTGTTTCCGCAGCCATCTCGGCCAGTGCCTGCACCAGCCACGCTTTCGCATGGAACCTCTTGCTGGAAGTGGCTCACATAGGCTAGCGATAAGGCCTCTTTGTTCGAGGAATATCTGGTGAGGTTGAAGTTGTCAGGACATGTCGAGGCCGACGTCAAGGCAGCAGCGGAGACCGTGTCGCAAGGCTGCAGTCACAAATTGCTTTTCGCCCTGCGGCGTCACGGGAGTCAGCGCCAGATGATCGGAAGCAATGATAGGTGGCACAAATCTATCGTTCTTGATTGGCAAAGAGCCCCCCGGTCGGTATATGCTGCAGTGTCCTGGGCGGCGAATTCGTATGCATGCCCCTATTACACGGGGATATTAGGCGAACAATAAAAGAATTTCAGGCAGAGAATTTTACTGTGCCCGAGTGGAATGGTCGACTACGCTCACTACATCCAAGTACCCCTCGCAATCGTCAGGGTTCTGTAGACCAGAAACCAAATTTACACAGGCTTAAATGTAAAGGAAAACAAATCAGTCCAGTGCTGTGCGCCGAATGAAAGCGAGGCGAACACTCACATTTTATTAGGAGATTATCGCTGCGCGTTATGGTCATGGCATTGCTTTTTGCCGTTGTCACTCCCTACGGACTCAACGAGATCAACTGTCATGAGCAGTTGGAACCTTTTTCCGGATCATTCCTGTTTTCGGATACTAGATTCTTAGTATCTCCAACTGCTGGAATTGCTCACCAACCTCCCAATTGGATGCCTCCCACATGGCACTTTCAGTCGTGTTGTTGCAAGAACGTCATGTACATACCTCCAGAGGTCGAAGACTCTGTCTCTATTTCCAATATCTTTGGTGTTCCAAGTCCATGCGGTCGATTTTCCTGGCGCATACCGCCCAAAACGCCTATAAATGCATCCAACGCCACCCCTTCGGAAGCTATTCGTCTTTACTCTTCGTCACTGCTGTCATCATCCCCATCCTGGTCGAGCCATTTGGACATGTAAATGCCGTTGTCCAACCAGTATCCAAGCTTCCGGTAGTAATCCCGCACACCCACACCGGAGATAACACTGATCTTCTTACTACCATGCTCCTCCCTCGCGATCCTCTCCGCCTCCTCCATCAGAAGAGTACCAAAGCCCTGGTGCTGGAACTTCTTGGGGTCACGACCGTGCATCGGCACCGCCGTCCCATAGACATGAAGCTCACGAACCATACTCGTAGGCTGCCCCGTCAGCTCCGGGCGGAAGTTGTGCGTCTTGCTCAGCTTCCTCAGACGCAGCAGACCGATCAGGATGTCCTGCTTCGGGTCCTCGTACGCCAAGAACGTCTCCCAGCCGCCGTTGGCGACGTAGTCTCTGCGCACGAGCTCGACCTGGCTGGGCCGGATCTTGTTCTTGACCTCGTTGATGCCGACCTCGCGGGTGCGCACGTCGCGGCAGCTGGTGCCGAAGTCCTTCATGCGGGCGAGGGCCAGCTCGCGCAGGTTGCCGTTCTCGACGCCGGCGGTGACGAGCGGCATGGGGATGTCGCGCTGGACGCGGTAGATGCGGGTCCACGGCGGGACGAGGGCGAGGATGCGGGCGACGAGGTCGATCAGCGCGTTGGGCGTATAGTTCTTGTAGCGGCCCGTCCGCCACAGCTCGTAGAGGCCGGTGCCGCGGATGACGAGCGTGGGGTAGATCTTCAGGCCGTCGGTGCGGAAGTCGGGGTTCTCGAAGTACTCGCGGAACTGGTCCAGGTCGCGCTCCATGCCGACGTTGGGCAGGTCCGGCATCATGTGCGAGACGACCTTGAAGCCGGCGTCCTTGGCCAGCTTGAATGTCTCCGCCACCGCGGCGACCGTGTGGCCGCGGTTGGTGTCGCGCGCGACGTCCTCGTACAGGCTCTGGACGCCGACTTCCAGACGCGTGCATCCATACCGCAGCATGGCGCTCAGGTGCTGGTCCAAGCAGTAGTCTGGCCGGGTCTCGATTGTGATACCCACGCACTTGACGTTGCTCATCTCGCCCGCCATCACGGCCTCGTCCACGTTGGTAGTCTGGTACCCGCTCAGCGCATTATGCAGCTGGGAGATGAATTCGTCGCGGTAGCTCTCGGGCAACGACATGAAGGTTCCGCCCATGATAATGTACTCGACTTTGTCCACACTGTGTCCCAACGCCTTGATCTGGTCGACTCTGCCGCGCGCCTGCTCGTAGGGATCGTACCGTGCGCGGATAGCGCGCATGGAGGTAGGCTCATAGCCGGTGTATGACTGGGTTGAGTATTCGAAGTCGGAATCGGGGCCGCCCGGGCAGTAAACGCAGATGTTGCCGGTGTAGGAGATGTGAGGACAGCGGTGGGGCTTGCACATAACCGCCACCACGGCGATTCCGGATGATGTGCCTGCAGCGCCTCAGTCAGAATTAAGACTGCGGAAACAAACACTATGGTGTGACATACGGATCGGTTTTGCTATTAATTTTGGTAAAATATATTTTTTGTAGTGCTCTGGTACGGCGGCGATGATAGCCGTGAGTGGCGGCTGGGTGCTCAGGTAGTGCTTCTTGGCCATCTGGCCGCGAAGCGCATTGAGGTTGATATCCTTCTTGGGTTTGGAGCCATCCAGCGAGGCCTCGTAGTCCTGGATGAGTGCACTGGCAATGTCTGCGCAGGCGCGCATGTAGCGCTCGTTTTCCGGCGGCAGCTTGACATTTTTGGGAAGCCGACGGCCCTTGGGGATGGCCTCGGTCATGGTGGTGGTCGCCATGGTGGGCTGATGACTGATCGCCTGAGATCTTGGGGTCTTGTGCTTGGGTTGCGGAGGTGGAGCTTATGACATGGGCATGGCGGGCATGTGCATGTGGGCGGCGGCGGGATGGTCATCGGATTCTGGGCGGCCGATGAAAACCTCCAATCGGTCCCTGCGCTTGCAACACCTCCGCGTCGCAGCTGTTTGAACCCAGCAACCACACCAAACACCCCCGTCTTTTCCATCTCCCCTCTCTCCCCTCTCGCATATCTCACCATGCAGGCTTTCCGCCGTCCCGTCCAAGCGGCTCTGTCCGCCGCTGCCCGCAGGCAGGCCTACTCCACCGCCTCGCCCTATGCCTCCACCAACATCAACCTGCGCATCAACAAGGACACCAAGGTTCTGTTCCAGGGCTTCACTGGCAGGCAGGGAACGTACGTGCGCCCCTTTCCGCCCTGGAGCGACGCGACGCTAATTCGCCCGCAGTTTCCACGCCCAGCAGGCTATCGAGTACGGTATGCAACTCCCGCCCCGAAACTCGCGCACGCAACACGTTGATAAAGGAAATTAAGGCACGAACGTCGTTGGCGGCACCAACCCCAAGAAGGCCGGCACCGAGCACCTGGGCAAGCCTGTCTTCGCCAGCGTTGAGGAGGCCCGCAAGACCACGGGCGCCGATGCCTCGGCCATCTTCGTTCCCCCGCCGCTTGCTGCCGCCAGTATCGAGGAGGCCATCGCTGCCGAGGTTCCCCTTGTCGTGACTATCACCGAGGGTATCCCGCAGCACGACATGGTCCGCATCACCGACATGCTCAAGACCCAGAACAAGACCCGCATGCTCGGCCCCAACTGCCCTGGTATCATTGCCCCGGTAATTATCCCCCACCTCTGGCTTGGGGTACGTGTATCTGATAGCTGGAGCAGGAACAATGCAAGATCGGCATCATGCCCGGCTTCATCCACAAGCGCGGCCGCGTTGGTATCGTCTCGCGTTCGGGTACCCTGACCTACGAGGCCGTCAACCAGACGACCCAGACCGGCCTTGGCCAGTCCCTCGTCGTCGGCATTGGCGGTGACCCCTTCTCCGGTACCAGCTTCATCGACTGCCTCGACATCTTCCTGAAGGACGAGGAGACGGACGGTATTATCATGATCGGTGAGATCGGTGGCAGCGCGGAGGAGGATGCCGCGGACTTCCTCAAGGCCAACAACACGTCCAACAAGCCCGTTGTCAGCTTCATCGCTGGTATCTCTGCGCCCCCGGGCAGGCGCATGGGTCACGCCGGTATGTCATCCCCTTTGCTGAGCTTAATTGCATCGTTGCTGACCAAATCCAGGTGCTATCGTCAGCGGCGGCAAGGGCGACGCCAACTCCAAGATCACCGCTCTCGAGGGTGCCGGTGTCATCGTTGAGCGGAGTCCTGCTGCTCTTGGCAAGTCTCTGCACGCCGAGTTCGTCAGGCGCGACCTGATATAAACTTACGCGGACGAGATGGAAAAAGAAGGGTGTGGTGGGGAGGCTGGGTTGATATTTGTTTAATGCCGGATCAGAGCTTGGAATTTCTAGCGGATGTACCTGCATCATCTCCGGCGGCGATTTGCTCGCTGTTGTACAGTTATTTTAGATTGGCGGCAACAGGGCGGTTCTGGCACTCATAAACCGAATACCCGCAAGCAGGAACTGCGAATTGGCTGAGATGCAGGCGATGACGCTGCGTGAGCGTGCCGAAGCTTGAGCTCGACGGCGGCTGGGCGGGCGGGTGCAGTTGTGGGATCCGCGGTGATCCCTGCTCCGAGCTGCTCCGCCCCGGATTATTGTAATCACCATCACCCCTCGATCGTTCCTCCTACCCAACATCCCTCCATCCTCGCTCTGTTTCTGTCGCCGCGGTCCGTGAAAATGTGTGTCGCCCTCTTCGCCGCCGCGCGCAATCGCGCCCACAGCTAATTTCTCCTGGCCCTTCTCCGCAGGCTGTCCGGCATTCTCATCTTCAACCAAAAGGGCGAGAACCTCATCTTCCGCGCCTTTCGCAACGACTGCCGCCCGCGCCTCGCCGATGTCTTCCGCATCCAGGTGATCAGCAATGCGCAGGTGCGCTCGCCCATCCTCACGCTCGGCTCGACGACATTCAGCCACGTGAAACACGAGAACATCTACATCGTCGCCGTTACCAAGAGCAATGCCAACGCCGCACTCGTGTTCGAGTTCCTGTACCGCCTGGTCGGCCTGGGCAAGGCCTACTTCGGCAAGTTCGACGAGGAGGCCGTCAAGAATAACTTCGTGCTAGTCTACGAGCTGCTCGATGGTACGCTAGACCCTGAGAAATATACTCCGCTTGTTGGGCTCGACAACAGCAACGGCGGCATTATAAGGCGGGGCTGACGAGAGCAGAGATCCTCGACTTCGGATACCCGCAGAATACGGAAACGGAGACGCTCAAGATGTACATCACGACCGAGGGTGTCAAGTCGGAGCGGGCAATGGTGCGCGCAATGTCAGGATGGAAACTGGAACGCTCGGCTGACAGCAGTTTTGCAGGAGGACTCGTCCAAGATCACAATGCAGGCCACCGGAGCGCTCTCCTGGCGAAGGGCAGACATCAAGTACCGCAAGAACGAGGCCTTCGTGGACGTCATCGAGGACGTGAACCTACTCATGTCCGCGACGGGCACCGTCCTCCGCGCCGACGTCAACGGACAGATCGTCATGCGCGCCTACCTCTCGGGAACGCCGGAATGCAAGTTCGGACTCAACGACCGGCTGACGCTGGGCGAGGACAGCCTGTCGGCGCCGTCGGGCAACCGGGCGGGCACCAAGGCGACGCGGGCGGCCGCGGGCTCCGTCACGCTCGAAGACTGCCAGTTCCACCAGTGCGTGAAGCTGGGCAAGTTCGACACGGACCGCATCATCAGCTTCGTGCCGCCCGACGGCGAGTTCGAGCTGATGCGCTACCGCGCGACGGAGAACGTCAACCTGCCGTTCAAGGTGCACGCCATCGTCAACGAGGTGGGCAAGACCAAGGTCGAGTACAGCATCGCCATCCGCGCCAACTACGGCTCCAAGCTCTTCGCCACCAACGTCGTCGTCCGCATCCCCACCCCGCTCAACACCGCCAGCATCTCGTCCCGCACCAGCCAGGGCAAGGCCAAGTACGAGCCCGAGCACAACAACATCGTCTGGAAGATCCCCCGCTTCACCGGCCAGAGCGAGTACGTCCTCAGCGCCGAGGCCACCCTCACCAGCATGACCAACCAGAAGGCCTGGAGCAGGCCCCCGCTCAGCCTGAACTTCTCCCTGCTCATGTTCACCAGCTCCGGCTTGCTCGTCCGCTACCTCAAGGTCTTCGAGAAGAGCAATTACAGCAGCGTCAAGTGGGTCCGGTACATGACGCGCGCTGGAAATTACGAGATCAGATTCTAGGTAGGCAAGAGGCGGACATGTAAAGAGGCGAAGACCACACATAACGTCATGGGAAAGGATGAGGGGCAATCCTGGGCAGGTCTTGGCGTTTAGGAAGGGGGAGCCTGGAGCCTGAACTCACTTTTATGTCGTTTGCATGGTTGGGATGATATCACAAGACCCCTCCAGGCTTGCATTGGGTTGGTGTTTTATTTTTCTCTTTTCTGGGGACTTGTGTGTTTTTGTTCTTCTCCCACATCCAGTTCAGTTTTCTCGTCTCACGCAGAGACGCTCGCGCGTACTTTTGTTCTATGGAACGAAGGGTGATACCCGGAGCTAGTATGAATGAAAGGTAATAATTAACGGTCAAGTATAACTTTCCGAAAACGTGCAGTGACACTTTCAATTTCACACCTTTCGCATCTCAGGGCCTTTTAACAACTTTCTCTCCTATTCGAACACTTTCATATGAGACTTTGCCGTGCTGAAAGAATTACCCTCCCAGAGAGAATTCTTTTTCTCTAAGACGATTACGCCCGAGCCCTCCCTCCCACCCCATCTTCAAGCCAATAAACAAAGAAGGAACAGGATTCCGTTCTGCGCCAAAAAAGAGTCTGAACCAACCCAAGCTAACAAGAAAAAAAGGCAAAAACTATCGTGCTTGCGAGATGTCCTGCAAAAAGGGAACGCCAGAATGTCCACAACATACAATCTCCATTGGCCCCCCTCGCTCATCCACGAGCTGACAACGTGAAAGTTGTCAAGAGACAACGAGGGAGAGCGACATGGAAATGTGGTTGTTGTTTGTATAAGATCGTGTCTGTTTTTCCCTTTTTCCCCCCCTCCCCTTCGCAATAGTGACCGTGTATTGGCCTTTGAGAGGGTTGTGGAATGCAGGTGTCGTCATAACGTGCCTCCTCTGCCCCACTACTCCTTTCATCGCCCGTCCGGTCCCTCTTCGTGACTATCCTCCCCATATAAAATCAAAGGCTTCCCCCCCATCACCCCCTTCATTGTCGGATTCTCGTGACTTCTCCTCTCCGTACATCGGCTGTCGATTTATTGAAATGCGCTTAGGAAGGAGGGTGGTAGTCGAATTACGGGGGTGGAGGGCCGAATGAAAAACGGATCGGTTCTTCTACGAGAGCGCGATGGCGCCGCGCCTGCTCTCGCGCACGTGCAGGAAGGCTTGGCCCGCGCAGAATATCAGGAAGACCTGTAGAACGGCGTCAGTTTCCCCGCAATTGTTCGAAGCACCGTCGATTATTCCAGGTTGGGAAGGGGAAAAGAGTGTGTGATACGTACAGCGTAGACGGCGACGGCTCCGAAGACGGCTCCCGCGACGGCCTTGCCGTCCTCCGGGTCTTCGGTCGATCCCATCATGATGTGGTTGTTGGACTAAGGAACCGGGGCGTTAGCTTTTGCTTTTCGTCTTGTGCATGACTGGACGGGTCGGAGGCGAGGTGGGAATGCTTTCTACACGGCCGCGGCGGGGATTGTTGGAAGCGGAGGGATTGTTGCGATGCGGGGGCAATGCCGCGCAGCGTGGTAGCGGGAGCACACGCTTTCAGCTCCGTGGCGGACAGCTCTGCGTTGCTCCACGCCATCCGTCCGCGGCGCATCGACTATTGCACTACCGCCATACGCAGCATCTCCGTCGCCTCCTGATGACCATCATGTCGATGGAGCCGAGGGCCCAGGCTCGAGTTGTAGCCTCGGGGTGCGCGATGCACGCCAGCGGTCCAGGAAGCTAGTGCCAGGCACATGACGACAGGTCCATATTAAAACGCACCTTGAACAACGATCCGATAACCGAGAGGATGACGATGGCGAAGACGGATACGACGATGCTGTTCAACCGGAATCCCATCAAGAGTCAGCCTAGTCCGGTGTTCATAGCTCCCAGCCAAGCCAAAGCGGCGCTTGTGCTCGCTCAGCCGGCGGAGCAGCAGGGCGATGACGAGCGCATGCGGAGGAGAGGCGCGGCGTACCATGTCCATGCGTTGAGGGCGGAGACGACGGGCTTCATGATGGCGGCGGTGGGCGATGATGCCTTTCGTCAAAGGTGGGTTGGGTGCTGGCTGGAGCTTTCGCTTTCGGCGAGGTCGGCTGCGGTCGCGGAGGAGACTGCGGCGGCGGTCGTTGCTGCAATGGGCGGCAGGCGGGTGATGCAACAGGCGTGTAGTCAACGGCTGCTGCGCGGAGGAGGAAGGCCGTTGATGCGTAGGACACGGGCGGAGGCGGGTCAGAGGGTGTGTGACGACGGGGTGTCTGGGAGGTTGAAGTTGGTTGATGAGGCGGCCTGCGTTCTTGGCGGCGGCGGGCTGCGACGCAACGCAATCCTTCGAGCTTCTGGCCGCGCGCTCGGTGGTGACGATGTTCCGCCCGGACGCCTTCGACGGGATTGAAGGGGCCTATGACACGTCCTGCTGACCGTGGGGTGCTACGCAGAATACCGTGCGGTGTTTTGACCTCACGTCGGGAATTGAAGTGCTCGTCATGTTGCATATTTAATGAGATGATGTCGGCCTGACAGCGCTCCGTCAAGCACTGAGAGCTTTCACGAGATGGCAGCAATAATAGCTTTTGTACCATTCATTTTGGCATGAGACTCTATGTCGACTGCTCGAGCCGTACAACTCTTTCGGAGCTCTGCAAATCTACCAATAGCAGCATTTTCTGCCAGGCCTGGCATTCTATTTTTGGATCTCCCAATTATATCGTAACCGATCCACGTACCTTTCTTTTGTCTCCTGACTTTTGTATTCATGATCATATCCACGTTCCTGCAATGTGCATCCGACTTACCTAGTCGCGCGCTTATTTCTTCAGTGCGCGGCCCGCAATGTCCTTACGGTACTGCATGCCTTCGAAGTGGATGCTCTCAACTCCCTTGTAGGCCTTCTGGACAGCCTCCTCGAGCGTGGGTGCCCATGCTGTCGATGCAATGACACGGCCACCGGAAGTCCGGAACACACCATCCTTCAGCGTGGTACCGGCATGGAAGTGAACGATATCTGCAACGAGTTAGCCCATGACGGAGTCCATCCGCATAGAATCACCCACCATTCGGAACAGGGTCGAGCTGCATCTCGGTGCCCTTCTTGTACGAGCCAGGGTAGCCACCGGCGGCCACGACGACAGTCGCAGCACTCTTCTCTCCCACCTTGAGATCAAAGCCGCCCACCCTGCCGTCAACACAGGCAATCATAAGCTCAGCAAGGTCGCTGTCCATCAGCGGCAGCAGAGACTGGGTCTCGGGATCACCGAAGCGGACGTTGTACTCCAGCACCTTGGGACCATTCTTGGTCATCATAAGGCCGGTAAACAGGCAGCCAATCATGGGGTAGCCTACGACGGCAGTTGTTAGCAGCTCGCAACCTGGAGCACTCATACCGAATCAAGGCAGAACATACCCTCAGCCTGCATGCCGTCGACGGTGGGCTGCAACACCTCCTTGTTAATCTTATCCACAATTTCCTTAGGCGCGATGCGCGTAGGAGAGTAGGTGCCCATGCCGCCAGTATTGGGGCCCTGATCGCCGTCAAAGATACGCTTGTGGTCCTGAGCCGGAGGCAGGCTCTGGATGGTACGGCCGTCACAGAATGTCAGGATGCTAAGCTCATCACCCTCGAGGAACTCCTCGATGACGACCTCGTCACCAGCAGAGCCAAACTCGCGGTCCAACATAATGTCCTTCAGCGCCTGGTGTCCCTCCTCCTTGGTGGTGGGAATGATGACGCCCTTGCCAGCAGCGAGGCCGGAAGCCTTGATGACAACGGGGTGCGAGACACTGTCGAGGTAGGCCCGGGCGGGCTCGTAGGAAGTGAAGTTCTTGAAGGCGGCGGTGGGGATGTTGTGGCGGGCCATGAAGTCCTTGGAGAAGGTCTTGCTGCCCTCCATGCGGGCCGCGGCAGCGGTGGGACCGAAGCACTTGATCAGGGGAGCTTGCTTGTTGAAGACATCGACAATGCCGCCGACAAGCGGGGCCTCGGGGCCGGGGATGACAAGGTCAACTAGGTTTTCGACGGCGAACTTGACGAGAGCCGGGTAGTCTTCAGCGTTGACGGACTCGACGTTCTGCGTCCTGGGGAGGGCGGCGGTACCGCCGTTGCCGGGAGCGACGAAGATGCGGGCAACGCTGGGCGAATGGGAGAGCTTCCAGGCCAGGGCGTGCTCTCTGCCGCCATTGCCAACGATGAGGACACGGAGATCGGCCATTGCGGAGTCTGGGGGTTCGTGTTGATGCTTGGTTCTCGGTCTGCCCCGCGGCGGCGGGCTTGAGATTTTGGTGGACCAGGGCCGATTGCGGGGCAGGCCTGGGAACTTTTCCGTAGGGCTGAGCGGCCGCCCGCGACGGTGACTCTCCCTCGAACCACCGCAGCCCTCGCACACAAACCTCCCAAAAGACCCTTCTCAGTCCCGAGAAAGCGGTATCCAGCGAGCCCTCCGCAGCCATGGCGTGCGTTATCAAGGTGCCCTGCTCGTCCGCCAACATTGGCCCTGGCTTCGACGTCATCGGCCTCGCCCTCTCCGTCTATCTCGAGCTGCACGTCAAGCCCGACCCCTCCGCCGAGCAGCTCAACTCGCTCGCCTGCCGCATCACCTACGAAGGCGAGGGCGAGGAGGAAGTCAGCCTCAACCCCGATGTCAACCTCGTCACCCGCGTCGCCCTCTACGTCCTCAAGTGCCACGGCCAGCGAAAATTCCCCAGCACACATGTACACATCAAGAACCCAATTCCCCTGGGCAGGGGCTTGGGAAGCAGTGGCGCCGCAGTGGTAGGACTCGCCTGAAACGCGCGACCTTGCTGGGAGCTGTGTTCAGCCTGAACCTGGCGAGTGCAAGGGGATGTATCTACATCGTATGATCAGCGCCGTGCACTCCAGAGTTCAGGCGGGGCATTGGCGGCGGCAAGACATCTACACACAATGTACCGGCTGATACTTGTCTAGGTTGCTGGTGTGAATCTCGGAAATGAGGTCGGAAACCTGGGGCTGTCCAAGGCCAGAATGCTGGACTACTGTCTCATGATCGAAAGACATCCGGACAACGTCGCCGCCGCTCTGTATGGTGGTTTCGTTGGTACCTACCTGAACGAGCTGGACCCTGCCGATATGGCCCGCAAGGAAATCCCGTTGGCTGAGGTGCTGCCCGAGCCTGCTGGTGGTGTCGATACTGGCCTGCAGCCTCCGTACCCGCCGCTCAACATTGGTCACTACAAGAAGTTCAAGTGGGCTAAGGAGATCAAGTGCATCACCATCATCCCTCAGTTCGAGGTCTCGACGGCCAAGGCGAGAGGTGTTCTGCCCGACAAGTACAGCCGTGCCGACATGGTCTTCAACCTGCAGAGAATAGCTCTCCTGACCACTGCCCTGGGCGAATCTCCTCCCGATCCTGGCATGATCTACGAGGGTATGCAGGACAAGGTCCATCAGCCCTACCGCAAGACTCTTATTCCCGGTCTCACCGAGATCCTTCAATCTGTCACTCCCAAGTCGCACCCCGGTCTCCTTGGCATCTGCCTGTCTGGTGCTGGTCCTACCATCCTTGCATTGGCCACGCACAACTTCGAGGGCATTGCCAATCACCTGATCGAGGAGTTCAAGAAAGAAAACATCACTTGCATCTGGAAACTCCTTGAGCCCGCTGAGGATGGTACCACTGTCACCCGGGAAACTCCTGCCCAGCAAGAGGCAATGACCTATGCTTCTGCTGGTGTGAGCATCGATGCCGGAAATGAGCTCGTCCAACGCATCAAGGCCTCGGTCAAGTCGACGCGCAGAGCAGGCGCGGATGCTGACATTGGTGGTTTCGGCGGCACTTTCGACCTTGCAGCTGCTGGCTACAAGGAGGCACCCATCCTTGTCGGCGCCATCGATGGTATTGGCACAAAGGTCAAGATTGCATTCGAGATGGGCAAGCATGACACCGTGGGTATCGACCTCGTCGCTATGAACGTCAACGACCTTGTGGTCCAGGGTGCCGAGCCGCTCATGTTCCTCGACTACTACGCGTGCAGCAAGCTTGACGTCGATGCTGCTGCCGCCTTCGTCCACGGTGTTGCCGAAGGCTGCAAGCAGTCCAACTGCACTCTCGTTGGCGGTGAGACGGCCGAGATGCCTGGCCTCTACTCCGCCGGCGAGTACGACGCCGGTGGTGCCGCCATCGGCGCCCTCGCCCGCAACCAGCCCATCCTCCCCAACACCGCCTCCATGGCCGAGGGCGACGTCCTCATCGGCCTCGCCTCCAGCGGCCCGCACTCCAACGGCTTCTCCCTCATCCGCAAGATCGTCGAGCGCGCCGGCCTCTCCTTCCACTCGCCCGCGCCTTGGAGCGAGTCCGGCGAGCCCGTCGGCGTCGCCCTTCTCACCCCCACCCGCATCTACGTCCGCCCGCTCCTAGCCGCGGCGCGGCAAGGCCTGCTCAAGGGCATGGCGCACATCACAGGCGGGGGCCTGCTCGAGAACATTCCGCGCATGCTGCCCAACCACCTCCAGGCCGTCGTCGACGCCTCCGCCTACCCCGTCCCGCCCGTTTTCCGCTGGCTCAAGCAGGCCGGCGGCGTCGAAGATAGGGAGTTCTCGCGTGCGTTCAACACCGGCCTCGGCATGGTGTGCGTCGTCGACAAGAGCAAGGTGGCTGAGGCGACGAAGGCGTTGGAGGAGGCTGGCGAGAAGGTGTTCGTGGTTGGTGAGCTGGTGAAGAGAGAAGAGGGCCAGGAGGGCTGTGAGGTCAAGAACATGCAACAGGCTTGGAACTAGAGAAAGAAGAAAGGTTTGGGTACGTGCGATGGATTGTTCAGTGGTTTCAGGTCTTTGATTTCCTTCGATATGGCATGAGTAAAATGGAAAACGATAGATCGCGAGGGATCGATTAGCTCAGGCAGAGCTAGAATAGGGTAGACAAAAGAGCATGTTATATTTCGTTTGCTTTTGATTGGGCCGATCGGCCGGTCCGCTGTGGTCGGGCGTGTGCATCGCAATTGGAAATCCCCCTTCCTTCACTTCTTCCCCGTTTTGCTCGGCTTATGTTCACTTGCGTGCTCGGCGACTTTGCTAATGAGTTGCTGCAGATCTGTCTTGATGGAAACAAGTGCGTTCTCTCGTCGTTTCTCTTTTTCTTCTACGGACGTTACTTGCACGTCCGTAACGGACTCCACCATGGCCACTGATTTACCTCACACTCTCGCCTTTATATCCCGCGGCTTTTCCCTTCATCCTCCACACAAGCGGCGAATGCCATCTCACCATCATCACACCGACATCACACACACACACCTTTAATCTCCGTTTTGCCATGCACAGGAATAGGTACCATGATGCCCCCCGCGACCCGGCGGCAATCTTTGCCCGAGAAGGGATGCCGATATCGCTTCGTAATGGGAGAACGCGCGCAATTTTTTCTTTTCTTTTTCTTTTTTTCTTCCAGCCTCCTGCAATTCTGATCTGCCCCGGTTGACTGGCATCGGAGTCTGCACCGATTCGACGATCGGGATCCATGACGCTTTGATGGAGGGGCAGCGGATGTCGTGAAGGCTTTTTTTCTTTTTTGTGGAGGGCCGTTAGCGGGGTCTTGCTGGGAGCGGGTGCGATGCGATGCGGCGCCGAGAGATCGGTGGTGTGGATCGCTGGGTTCGGCCGGTAGAGAGGGCGGTGCTTGAGGTGTGGATGTTGTCTTGTGCGGCTGTTTGTTCGCTGTGGGATGCGGCGGGAGGCTGAGGATGGGTGGTTGTATGGAAGGGGGAAGGGGCGGCGGTGGAGGCTGTCACTTGACGGTTGGCTGTGCCCTGCATATTGGGGCGTTTAAAATGTAGAGGGTTCTGGGTATCTGTGTGCAAGCAGCTATGTCTTTTTGCACAGATCGCAAAGCTACTCTTTTGCAAATCAATGGAGTACGGAGTTCTTACTTTGGTCTCCGCTCATGACTTCATATTTTGCATTGCTTCTTTGGTCTCTTCGTCATACTCGTTCAGGAATTCTGCATGATGAACAGTTGGTGCATACTAACGTATATTTCACCATGGGCATCATCATCATCGCATGAGGTTGCTGCGACTCAACATCAAACAATAAGGATGAGTCTTATCACTCTTTCCAAGACGGGAAAGCAATCAGTAACATCTTCGGTACCTGTTGATCTTCGTCTGCACAACGCCAAAGTGACTGCGTATCCCAGTCGGTTCCCTGATGAGATCCGCGGCGGCAAGCGGCAAGTTTGTTTAAAAATTCGTGATCATTACTCTTCGGAGTCATGCGGCTCCTACTGTTTCGCGATTTTACTTGAGGATCTAAAAGCAAGTCTTTAAATGTGAAGGCAAGGAGTGGAAATGAGAACCCTTACGCTGCTCCACGTGGCTTTCTGGCGCTTTGTCTACCCATGCGGATCGGTCAGCACAGAATCACAGGTCAGCGGGAAGTTCGATCAAGAAAAGAAATGGGCACCAACGGAGTATAAAATTACAATTTTGCATTTTTCCAGAAAGTCATGTCTTGCGATGCCCGATTGAGCCATGTCGGGATTTGCTGTGTACATGGTGTCCTTTACGTCACTTTGTATAACAGTACACATCATGAGGACCGGAGTGCAAAGTCTCGACGCGTGGGAAGCTCGAGATCAACATTGCATATGACAGCCAATCTTGCCCGGTGACACCAACGCGGACAACAAGCAGTGAGCAGCAATAAGCACAGATGTGCAGCCTGAATAAACGAAAACAGCGCCCACCGAAAGGTGAACATGGCCTTACCGTTCAACCCTGCCTCGCATCGATATCAGGAGCGAGGATGGATGCCGGTACTGATGACACATTGCTTACCATCAGCAGCTTACTTGCCATCTGAGGGCGCAGCACAAAAGTGGAAACATGTAGAGCTCGATCCAAGAATAGTAAAGTAGGAGCACCCGCACGCAAGTGTGTTTGAGATAGACAGCCCGCCCGTCAGCTTCACGTGGAAAGGCGGGGCGGCCATGCACATCAGCACTCCCATACCCCACAAAAACACGTACACAAGCATCTTGTCTAGCCTGATACGGGGCCAATATGAGATCTTTCCAATCGGTGAGCCCTTGTCCGGTAGGGTCGCGAAAAGCGTAGATCGGGAAAGCTTCTTTTTATGTAAGCCTCGACGTACCGGCCTTTGTCCCGAAGCTACACTCGGACCAATGTAGAAGACGTTTCTGTGCCAAAGGGCATACTGCGCCTACGGAGCAGAAGATTTTGTGCCCATCATGTAAAAGTGCAAGTAAACAGTACCAACAAATATTAGCATACCGCAGCGGACGGCTTAATCGCCCGGTATGAGAGGAATCACGAGAAGCAGAGGCCCGAGAACATGTAGATAGCTTGGAAGCAAACCCTCATCATTTGTTTACGTGACGCAATAAAGGCAAGTGACGGACATCCAGCAGCCGTACGATTGGGTATAGCAGATGCAGAGCACGGCAGGCAGCCTTGCATCCATCCATCCAGCCGGCCTGAAGCAACAGTCCAGACCAAACAAAAAACAAAAAAAATTAGATCATAGTACATCTATCGGTCATTCTCCAACACGATAGCGCGACACAAGCACCAGAATCCTGCGTCACATCACGTCCAGCTGCAGCAGCTCCGGCCGCAAACCGCTTAGTTAGCAGCAGATAGCCCACCCAGCATCGCCGATGCGTCGGAGCGGAGCAAAATAACAAGAAACAAGGTCCCCCCACCCACACGCGCAACAAATCCGGAAGTAGGATCGGCACGGCGCGACGGGCGCGGCCTTGTATCCGAAGGAACGGTGCTGTAGCTATGTGGTTGCCGGGCTGAAACCGCCTCACTCTTCTTCCTCCGCCGTGTGTGCCATGTGGCAGGCAGCCAGGCTGTTTTTTTTTCCCCCCTTCTGACCGTTCGCGTCTCTCCAATTCTTCCTGCGATTCCTTCGCGCGCGCCCGTTCCCCTTCCTTCCCGTCCCAACGAGAGATGCTAGTCCCGTCCGCCCTGTCGGGGAAGGATGGGGAGGGTCTTCTGTTCATGTAACGAATTAAGACGCGGACGCCAAACGAGCACGGCGATCGGCGCTAGGTTGCGTGCGTGGGATGATGGGGGGAAACCGGTCTTGACGGATTGTGTTGTGGTGCCAACAACAACAACAACACGAACCGACGATGATGACAACGAATCTGACGGCGGTCAAGGCTTTTTCCCCCCTCCCACTTTTTCCCTCCCCCAAACACGATGGGGTATCCACAAGACTCCACCGGGGAGAGAGGGCAGGCAGGAAAAAGATGGAGAGAAGGAAAACAGCAGGCAAAACCCTGCCAGATACACACTTCCTGCGCCCACGCTCCGGGACGGCGGCACGCACGGCGCACTCAAGGTCAACAAAAGATAACCAACAACCTGGTCGCGCAGCAGCGTAGCATCCCCGAAGGATCACAAACTCAATCGCCCTGGGTGACAGTGCGCGTACGTGCATGCATACGTGTGTCAATGTGCGTGCGTGCGTTGCGTTCGTGCGTTCTTTTACCCAACCTTTCCTCACGGGTTGACAACTAGCGATAGATAACGCCAAACCGGGGCGGTCAACGTTCGGCCGTAGGCCCGTTGCAGTTTAGGCCGGCGGTCGGCCAGAGAAATTTCTCGGATGATGGCCCTTTTGAGATGACGAGAGGGAAAGGTGTAGCGTAGCGTGGTGTAGCGTGGTGTAGCGTCTGTTCGGAGCACTCGTGCCGAAGGAAAGCGAGTCGGGGCTGGGAATGCTTAGCTTCAGGCCGACAGTGTTGGAAGGGAACAAGGAAGTAAGCGGTTGACAACAGGGAAGAGGGCAGAAAGAAGTCGACGCTACATGCCGCGCGCGCAAAGACCGCACGGTGGTTGCGCTCCTACAAGTTGACGGCGGCGGTGATGGTGGTGATGAGGATGGACGACACCCCAGGCCGGACTGCGTTAGTGATTTGGACCGTCTACCTACGGGTTTCTCTCGTGGAAATAAAGACAACAACGGCGGCTTCGTGCAGCGAGGGCCGTTCTGGCTAAGAAAATGGCGAGGTGTCTCTTTCTAGCGTGGGACGCGGCGTGTTGGATGGCGCAGCGCTTCCGCGAGCTGAGGGTTCAAGGGAACCAGAGATGATGGAGCTATGCACGTATTCGGGAGGGCCCGCCGTGGCTTGCGTCTCCCATCCCACGTTTCGAACGCGCCCGAGGTCCGTCGTCCGCCATCCAACCAACTTTTCCTCCTTCCCCCCTCTTCCCTCCCCCTCCCTTCTTTAGCTGAAACCGGGGGAGGGGATGCGACAGCACGGGTTTCAGGAATTTAGGAGAAGAAAAAAAAGGGAAAAAAGAAGCTTAAAAGCAAACCATCTAGGAGAAACGTCAACGGTCATGGAGGCCTTCAGACGAGTGGGGTGTGTGTGTTGAGCCACGAACGAACGGGTGATCTGAGCTGATAAGCTTCCCGTGTTTCGAATCAGTGTTTGAGAGCATCTGAGATGGTTTAAAGCGTGACGGTGAGGAGGGCGAAGCAGCCATGGTGAAAACAAGCGGCTCCTCCAGCACGAAACCAAACATCTCCACAGCGTGTTTTGGTTCCGAAGAGGGCGGGCGTTTTCGAACGTGTGTGTGTGTGGTGTTTGGCGCTGCTGTGTGGCGCGGCGGATCTCGGTGATCAAACACGCGCCTCAAAAGCAATGCGCGGCCTGATGCTCCCCTTTTCCGCGACCCCATCCTTCACGGAGAAGCGCCGAACTTCCGCACCCCTCCATTCCTTCAAGCCATCGTCAAGCCACGGATCTACGGCGCATGTCGCGTGGTCCGGCTGCTAGATGCCGACGCGCCTCTTCCAACGCCAAGGCAGAGTGAGTGGAAAGGACCAAAATATCACAAAAAAGGGTCTCCGGTCTAGAGCGGCGGACCCTGTCAGGCGGTTGACATGACACGCCGCGCCGTTAAGAGGCCGTAGTGTACCGTGTTTTCGACTGAAGCCACGCGCTCGCTCGTGAGATTGGGTCGCTTGGTCGGAGAATAATAATCTCGTAGTAATACGATGACTACGACTGGGCCTGGACGAGACGAACGGTTCCTTGGGCGCGGGCAATGCTGAGGCTCCCACCCTCGCGCCGCTTGTCAGCCCGTCGTCCAGGTACGGAGCGTTGGCCATCTTGCTCAATTTCCGCGACTTTCGTGCTGCTCGCGCCGTCCGGCGTCGTGAAGATGGACCAGGAGCGTGGTTTCGTCCGATGCCAGCGACGACGTGCATCTTCCTCAGCCATCGCAATCGCTGCGGCGGATATAACGTGGGGAAACAATACTCGGCAGCGACGAGAGGAAATAGCGTCGCGCTTTCAAGAGTGACAGAGCCGTGGCGGGTGGCAGGGCGAGGGGTGTGCGAGCGTGATGACAGCGATTGCCTGCCCTCAGTAAGCGAGGGCCTCTCTGCTCTCTCCACCGTGGTGCGTGTGAGTGAACATCAGAAAGCGAGTGATCTGCCAATGAGATGACTTCGCTTGTGCTGCGTGCAATGGTGTCGTCCAGCGGCCCGGACGAGTGAGGCCTGCTCTCTCGCGGCGGCAAGAGAGCCGACATGAGTCGTGCTGACCCTGTCGGCTTTTTTCCGCACCTCATGCAACCGCAGCCCGCAGCCGAAGAATCCGATTGCAAGGCCCGTCGCTGTCGCACCGGCTTCGGAGTCGGATCATGGCCGCGCAAAGAAGCAACAGCCGAGCGAACCGAGCCCTGTAGCAATAAGCTATAGCACCCCCATTAGCATAGCAGTACGCGCTTCATGCGGCACAGTGTGCCCTCCTAGGTAGGCCGACCAGCTGTCGCCCGAACAGCTCGCCGACAGCCGCCCAATCAGCGCCGCGCGCGCCCGCCGCCCTCGAAAATCCTCTTGCCCCAAACAGCAGCACCGGAGCTCCGCGTTGCCGCAAAAGGGTGAGCTAGCGCGCATGCAGCCGTCACCAACACCTGCACACCGCGCACCAGCCTAGCCTCTGCCTTCCAGTTTCTGCCCTTTGGCCCTTTCTCACCGGTCGTGTGATGATCGCCGTTATCCTATACAATTTCGCGCCCGATGCTATCGCGCCCCAAAGCTTACGCAGCCGTTGCCGGCGGCCGGGCATAGCTTCTGCCCTCTCCTCCGCCCACCGGCAGCCGTGCGCTGGCAGCTAGCAATGTGATGGGGTTCCGGGTGGAGTCCTCACATGCAACCCACGTGCCGTGGTCGGGTCTATCGTTTCACAGTGCCAAAAGGGCTTGCGTTCAAGCCTCCTGGAGTGTTGTGCTCGAGCCGCCGCCGCACGTGCTGTGTATCGGGATGGATGGCAACGGGGCCGTTGTGGCTCCTCTATCTCCCCAAGCACGTGAGAACGCTGCCATGTGTCGAGCCAGCATGTGTCGCTGCCCCCTGTCGCGCTCGGACGCTGCGAGGGGGATCGGTGGATAAGGGAGAGGGTGGTCTCGACCCTGTGCGTGGGTAGGTGCTGTTAATAATGACGCAGTGGATATCGACCTTGGAGCGAGCAGTGTAATAATAGACGGACCGCCCGTCGTGTATAGCCCCCCGGGGAAATACAAGAGCAAAGTCACATACGAAGAATAGCCGCTGCATCGGGCGATCGTCACCGCGATTGCTGTGAGCTTACCAGTCCGGGCAGTCCAACAGCAAACTCGTCCGCATGAGCGAGGTGGATGCGTTAATGAATGCCCCTCGGACGCCAAAACCGCGGTGCGAGCAGAGCTGTGACCTCAGGCAGCAGCGGCTTGACCCGCCGCATGAGATTCAGCTAAACCCTGTGGTTTCATGGTTGCCTGGACAGGTCTTTTCCATCGTTGCAACCGTTTGCATGTTTTCCATCAGCTCAAAAATGGGCATCTGAGGCAGAGCATGGGGCTTCTGCATGGACACCTTCATGCCGTGGTTGCTGCATGCTCGCACATGGCAAGCAGCGCGACAAGCTGCGGGCGTTCCTAGGCCGTTCCCCACGCCCGGGCAGGCCAAGGCCTCCACAGCTCTATTGCTGCAGCTGCTCCACCGGCGCCAGTGGCACTGGTCTCCGGATCAGCGCGACCGAGCGGCCTATCCTTGGCATCGGTGGTTCATCCGGCCGGCTGGATATCGCCATGCCCTCTTCACCAGAACAGCCCGCAGAGTGGTATCGCTGCGGGATGCAACCACCGCCGCCGTAGTTGCCTCTCACGGCGGGCGAGCGCACAGGAACTGCCGAAGTGAGGCGGCCGCGGCGGACGGTCGAGGCTAACTGTAGCGGCGGATAGAAGCGACGTGAGCAGGCGCGGGCCAGCGGCAATGGGCGAATCGCGCGGCGCCGTTTGAAGTGATGTGAAGGGGAAAGGTGGTGGGCAGATCGTTGCCTGCGAAACGGGTGAAGGCTGGAGTCGGGCGAGGCTGGTGTGAGGGCGCGGGAGGCAGCTAGCACGGAGCCACGGAGCCAGGCAGCGCGCCTGAGCCTAAACGTCAGTTTCGGGGCGTACGGGTTGTGATGCGCAGCTAGCCCCAAGACGCGCAAAATGTCCGGCCTGGACGTCTCGCCGCCCTGGATCCCAGGGTCGCAGCCAATGCCGAAGCAGAAGGTGCGCCGTTGCAATCCCTGACGATCTCAGCCTTTTGTATATTCCCTGGCAATGAACGCGGCCAGAGGGGGCGCAAGCGAGACGCGCGAGATTGCGAATCAGATACGGCGCTCCACGCGCGATCCAGTTCGCTGGCAAGCGCCTGGGCCAACACCATCGAGATTCGACCTTGGATAGCTGTTGCCATGTAGAGATCGTCGCCGCCGACTCAATCGAGTAGTGCCGCTATGTCGGAGGCTGATCCGTCGGACGACATCCCACGAGAGACAGGTGTGCGGCGCGGAGCCACGCCGCTGGATCGTGTAGGTAAATGCATCGGGTAAACGGGGTGAAATGAGCACACGACTCCGGAAGGATGCGCCAAGCAGGGGAAGCTGTGGTTGCTGCCAACTGTCGAAGCAAAACCGTTGCCGCGCGTTGTGCACGAGTCGATGTCCGCCTTTTCCCTTTGGTTTGCGGCCCGCCGAATGAGGAATCAAACATGCGCGTTGGGCGTCGCAACGAGTGAGGCGTGCTTCGTAAGTGCGAAAACAAAGCCACGGCTACACGAAAGTGTACCGACGCTGAGGACGCAGCTCCCCTCCTTTTTCTTTTTCTTTCTCTCCCTCGAGAATGTGCAGACGGAGGTTGACATGCGCGAAGACCCGTATCCCTCGTGTTTGCGTCGGTGTTGTCGGACAAAAAGAAAACTATGGGCTTCAGTTGAGAGAAGGAATAGGCGGATGCTCGCTCGTCAAATACCAGCAGTGATATGGGAGTAACTTTTGACGCTTTGCGGAGTCAACAAGTGCAGAGGGTGTCTCTTGCTCACAGCAGGGACATAGTATGCTCGTCGAATAGCCGTGCGGTAGGCGAGCGAGAATGCACATCAGGGTCATCCGATGGCGACATGTGTCCCTCTTAATTCTGGCAAAGAGACAGGAGTTTTGCAACCAGCGATGTCCCTTCTTGCGGCGGCAGTGAGCAGTCAGCAATTTCTTGGCCATGCGCGTCCAGCTCCACGCATCCCCACAGGCCCGCCACAGATCTTTGTCATTGAGGGGAAGGAGTGCCGCCGCCACGCGAGTCTCGACACTCCGGAGCCTCCGGTCTTTGCGCGGGTTTTTGAATGTGGGCCCCCTCGGGTTGGCGGGTTCCTCGTGTTGTGTGGTCCAGAGGGCTTCGGATTGCGCAGCCCTCATCAAAGTCAGAACGCCACTGGCGGACCATCACCCGCATCCTCCAACGCTCGACGCTCGGCAGCCTGCCAATACGAGCAAGATTAGCATCGATGTTCCGGGTACCTGGACTATCCACGGCTGGGCAACGCGGAGCCCAGATTCTTAACGATCATTACCACATTGCGGTTGATGACGAGCGGCTCTGAATGCATTTTCGTCCAGTTTTTTTGCGGTGATCCGCTACCGCCTAATTCCCGTGCCTTTTGTACCTTGAAGACTCGGGTGACGTAGGCAACAAAAAGCAAAAGTGAAAGAAAAAAAAGTCCCGATGAAATTCGGGCCCGAAGATAAGGCCTTGGTACGTAAGTCGTCTGCGGCGGGGCATTTGGGCGGACAAGAGTCAGGGTCGGCGTGGCACAGGAAGATTCTGGCAAAGCGATCTCGGGGTGGGCTATGGAGTGGAGAGGCCGGTGAGAGATCATCCCAGGTCCCAGCGCAAATCTGCGTGGTCGGTGGAGAGCACGCGGACGACATGTCGCCTGCTGGCCAGGGAAGCCAGACGTCTCTCTGTGCAATGTGCAGAGCCGTGGCCGGGCGCGGGATGTACAGTAGTGGTTTTCGGGGCGCCAGTGATGTCAAGCCTATTTTTGAGCGCTGCAGGCATGCTGCAGGAACGGCAAGGAGATGCGGATGCGCGGGAACTGCTAGAGCGCACGGCCCACCTTGATCAAGTCGTCCCGCAACCTGACACGACGGGAAGCTTCGTGCTTTCTGTGCGAGCTGCGCGTCTGGCAGCGCTCACTGCCGGCCGTTACGCGAGTCTGGCGCGCGTGCAACACGACCGGTCGGGTGAGCAACCGCTCGGGATGGCGGGCGCGGGCGACTCGGGACGCTGAAGACGGGAGTCCTTCGGAGAGAGCAAGCAGAATTCCGCGATTGGCCGGCTTTCGAGAAATTCGGCGAACAGAGAAAAGCAATGGTTGGCCAGGAAAGCTGAAACGCCATCTGAAGCAGCGAAGCTGCGGAGAAAAACGACCCCCGGCGGCCTCTTGCCCCGACGACGATCGGTGGCTATGGCTCGCCTGAAACGATAGTCCAGAGCTGCTCATCATCCTGTTCTCGCAATGCTCCAAGCAGCGGTTCGTCAGCGACTCGCAGCGCGCGGAAGCCGCGCCCAGGAAGGTCGGGTTGCACAGCATGCAGACCGCCCGCGGTCGCGTGGCTTTATTTGGCAGTGCGTCGGTTGCATCACTGCACTGCACGCCGGCATTGATGCTGCAACGTCAGCCGGTGAGCGGCAATATTGTAGTGCCATCGACCAGCGCGACGTCTCCGGCGGCACAGCGACTCTCCGCCGTACGTCCGCTAGTGCGGGGGCAGCAGTCGTCGTAGGCAGCGAGCCGCAGCGCGTGAGAGCGCGGCAGGTTGGCGCAGCGGCGGACGGGCAGGCTGTGTTTCGACGTAGGGCCATTATTGTTTCCTGAAACGCACAAACACGCCGGGGCGCGGCCTCTTTGGCGGCCGTCGTCGACTGGACTGCCCTCTCGTGGCCGCCGGGATCGACGGGCCATGAGGCTCCCCCGCCCAGCGCGCAGCGGGCCTCGGCCGCGTCGACTGTTTCGAGTGGCTCCGGGCTCGACGACGTCGTGGGCCGCGGCAGACACGAGCAGCGCCAGCACCGGCACCGGGAGGGCAGGCCCCGGCGCGCCCTCTCCGCCGAGCAGTGTCCTGCGCCGCCAGCCGCCAGGGGTGGGGGTCCCCGATTCGCCGCCGTGGAGAGCGCTGCGGATATGTTTGAGGTAGAGCGGGCGCGTCGCGCATAAACGCCGCGGAGCTGGGCCGGCGAGAGGGCGGGGGCAGCAGTCGAGGTGGTGGGTGCTGCGTGCTGCTGGGCGAGGCTGCGAACGAGCGGACTCGGGCAGTGGAGGGCGGGCGCTGGCGCCGGCACTGAACCGCGCCGGCGCAGGCACTGGCAACTGGGCTGAAAGGCTCATGCACGCACCCCTGCACGCAAATTGCGGAACCACAACGGCGGATGTGCCTGCTGCCCCTTGGCCGCCGCTGCACGGGCTGTCAGACGATGCCCCCCGGCCTGCGCCCGAATCGTGGGCTGCAGGCCGGCTGGTCCCTGTCGCGCGTGTGCTTGCGGCCCTGCGCGCGCTTTCTCCACTGCGCGCTCGCCCACAGCTCCGTGCCTTAGGCGCAGTGTCACAGATCTGCGGTGCCACGAGAATCGCCGCTTGCCGTATACATTGCGCCTGGCCTGCCCCTTCCGGCCCCGTGCTCCCCACGCCCTCTCGCCCATGCTGAGCATTGCTGTGCAGACTCGCATATCAGCCGCCGCGCAGCCCTCTTGTTCCCCATGGCCGCTGCCGTCTAGTTCCTGCAGCTCCTCCCTCCCCAACTAAGTGCCGCTCGCGCCTGACGTAAGTGGTGGACCCGTGAGGTACGTCGGCCGTGATCCTCCACCCGCTGCACTGCTATTGCACCTGTACATACAAGCAATCTGCCGCCTCCTGAACCATTCGTCCCTGCTCCCTCGCCCGCTGCTATCTTTGTCGCCTGAGATTGCCGACTGCCTGCCCGCCGCTGAGCTTCGTCCAACTAATTTCCCTCTAGCTGCCCTTAGCTCGTCCTCCGCCGCCCACCGCGTCAACCCTCCGCCAATTTGATCTCCCGCTGCACTAGCTCGCAAATCCGACTGTCGCCTATTTGTTTACGCAACGGCCCTGCTGTGCGAGTGGACACAGTAGCTGCCGGCCAGCACCATCCATTCTCTTCCGCCATGGCCATGGACCTTTTCAAACGCAACAACGGCGGCCTTCCTCGATCTCGCCAGGGCTCCTTCGACGCCTCCATCACCGACTCGGAGCCGTGCCTGTCGTCCCAGGCCCAGGCCTCGTCTAGTTCTCTTCCCGATCTGCCGTCTCCGCCTGAGCGTCACTTGCGAGATCAAAGTGGTGCTCGCCGGAGTTCGGTGTTTACTCTTCGCTCCCGGAGCAACACCGCCACCTCCATGACGAAGCCCACCAATCTCGACTCCCAGGACCGCGCCGCCCGGAGATCGTCCCGAGACATGTCTGCCGCCCACGCCAGCTCCGCCAGCGTCTCTGAGCCCCAGCCCACCAAGCAGAAGTCGTCTTCGTCCATGTTCGCCTCAAGAGGGAGGAAGCTGCGCCGCCAAAGCAGCAAGCTCACTTCCGCCACTGGCATCGATGACGTCGAAGAGGTTTCCAGCGGCCGCAGAGGCTCAGTCTTTGGCAAGGACCGCAAGCGGAGCACCTACGAGACGGTCGAGCAGTGTAAGTCCCCAACGTCACGCAAGCCGCGCGTATGCTGACCACTGCTGTCCCAGACAACCTCAGGATGCGCCACATCTCCCAGCCCTTCGACTTCCAACACCTAACCCACACCAACTCGCAGCATCTCCAGCAAGCCCTTGTGAGCAGTCAGAACGAGCTTGTTGCCGAGTTCTGGGCTCACCGGGCCTCTCAGATGCCCAACAAGGAGCTGCGGGGGATCAAGGTCGAGGACTTGACCTCACCCAACCCTGAGTCCGAGGGTGCTGCAATTGCCAGTCAGCTTGCCCGCGACACTTCGCCCCTCTCTGGTGGCTCCTCGATTGTGAGCCCAAGGACCCGCGATGTTTCGAACCCGCGATCCCCCTCGCCTAAGTCGGATGTGCGTCATACGCGATCTGTGGGCAGCTTCTCCCAACCCATCCCTCCTATCTCGCCTAAGTCGCCCAGGACCAAGGATTCCCACGTGCCAATGGCTGCTCCTCCCAGCATGTCCTCCCGGCTGGCGTCATCACGGGGTGAAGACACCCCTATTGCGCAAGCGCTCTCTGGCAACCGCAGACAATCTGGTATTTGGACCCAAGCCTTCCACCGCCCATCGGTCTCGAATGAATTCGTAAATGACCTCCCCTTCGTCGCGCACGCAGTCACCACCCCCGACGACACTGCCATGCCTGCCATGTCCCCCAGCTGGAGCGCCGAGCTGGAGCACATCACGGAGGAAGAGGAGGGAAGCTACTTTGGACGCAAGTCGCATGATCAGAGCGTGCTCTACTCGCCTTCGCCCGAAATGTCGCCAACCCAGAAGCCCGAGACCCAATCGGACCTTCCCCTGCGTGCGGACAACATGGGTCCTCACGAGCACCTGAAGTCGTTCGCCAATCATCGCCCCACCCGGCCACGGCCCCTTTCTCAAATGTCGGACACCCTTGGAGCCCCCTTCTGCCCGCCTAACTCCGGAAGGAAGACGCCCGGCGCATTGGGCGCGATCCAGCGCTCCGCTTCGATGAGGAGACGCTCCACTTTCTTCAGGAGCTTGGAGGAGACCAACTCGTGGGAGGATGACATCGACTATTGTTACGACATTGGCGCCGATGCTGATTGCGACTTCGAGTGGGACCGCGTCTCCAACAAGTCCAAGGATGGCTACACCCCCAACGAGATCCCCTTTGCCTTCCGCACCCCGACTGTCTTGGAAGAGGAGGATGAGGATGAGCGAAGTGGTGTCTGCGGCACGGAGGAGAAGCTCCAGCAAGGCTTCATGCCCAATACGACTCTCCCGTCGCTCACGGTCCCCAGCAAGATTTCTCTTCCTGACTTGGACTACCGGTCCGGCGTCTCCACCTCCACCAACAGCCTCCTGACCCCGAACGATACCTATGCTGCCAACAACTCCAAGGAGCGCAGCAATGTCGCATACCCCATCGACCCGGATTCTTACACGCCGTCACTGCTTGTGCCGCAGGACTTCAAGGACCAGGTTGCTAAGGAGGACATGTACGAGGATATGCTCAACGACTTCGACTCGGACCGCCACTATCCCCTGGTGCACGCTCGCTCCGACAACACGCTGAGCATCGCCGAGTCCAGCCAAAGCGGGCCTTCGCGCTACAGCATGGCCAGTTCCTACGAGAGCAGTCTTCGGTCCGCGTCCATCTCGCTTTCCAGCCCGGCTCGTCGCTCGCGCGGCTCCACCGGTTCCGTACCCGACCTTGTGCACAGCCGTCGCGCTGCCAGGCGGACTATGGAAGTCATGGCCAACCGTCTCTCCAAGGAGATGACTTTCGATGATGAGGAGGAGGACTGCGATGATGGTCAATCGACGCAGCAACAGACGTTCTTCGCCGACGACCAGGACGGATCGGATGACGAGACCGAGGACAACAAGAAGCCCGAGTCCCGCCCCACCACCCAAGGTCGCGAGCCCTCCCCTTACCACGAACGGTCCGCTTCCGACGGTGCGGCGAAGCTGTTGGCCAAGGCCGGGGTCAAGGCGCAGCATGCGCGCACGGCCAGCACCGAGTATCCGACTCAGCGCAGGGGCAGCAAGGCTCAGACTCTGAGCTTGTTCCCCCAGCCACCCAAGCCCAGGAACCTCTAGATGTTCATCTCCGTTGGCTTCACTTGCATTGTATAAACACCTGCTTTACCGTCGTTTATTTTTCCTTGTTTCAGCTGTCTACAAGGTGCGCTGTTTTTCTGAAGCCACCACTGCTTTTTCCTTTGGTCGTTGTTCGTCGCGCTCGTTGTCGCTCTTACACATTCTGAGCATTTGATGATGCTATGTATTATCTATGACCGGTTGGGCTCCACGGGGTAGTGGGGCAGGTTGGTTGGTTTCAAGGGGGCGGTGCCGGTCATATCACAAAAAGCAGGGGTGCTTTTTCTGCGGAGTTTCTTTGCGTTTTTTTCTTTTCCAAGGAGAGGAGTTTCCTTTGGTCAGGAGCTATAGGATGTTCTTGGCGCGAGCGGGTGGTTACTTGGTGTTTCCGTTTCCCATCACTCCCCGCGTCCCAGGTTTTCTCAAAAAAGACGGGACTGGCGTTGCTTTCTTCGAGTCGCAATTTCCTTGGCTGTGTCTCCTACTGTTTCTCAGAGTCTGTCTCCTTTCCCAGGTTGAAAAAGTCCATGGCTTTGCTGTTCGTCAGGCAAAGCTGGACTTTGCCATTTGCGGGATCGAGTTGCATTCTCATGCCACATCTAGAGTGGAGGTGGGATCCTCGTCATCTCGTTGTCTTTATTGTCTATTTGAGCGAGGTGTTGGATCGATAATACCGTTAGTCGTTTAGAAGGGGGCTGGGTGCGCGGCGCTCAATCGGCGCGCGCGTAGTAGGTAGTGTCGAAGCAAAAGTAAAGAACCGGAAGCAATCAAAGTCGCAAGCAGAATCCCCCTGGCTACTCGGGGCCTGCTTGTTTTCCAACAATCTCTCTGCATTTTGGCCCCCATATCCAGACGTTGAGCGTGGTGATTGCACTTGCCACAAGTAGCAGGTGATGAAAGATGGCAATGACACAGGCACCGCCCCTTGGCGCAGCCAGGGTATCAACGGCTCTTACCGGAAGGTCTCTTTTCTGGTGGTTCAGCTCAGCTCTGCTGCACATGTGCCTGATGACTGACTGACTGACCGCCATGTTGCGGAGGCCTCACATGCATGCATGCATGGGCGTCGGCGGCGTCCCGAGCTACCGGTACGACACCACATCGCTTTTTTTCCCTTTCCCCACATGGCTGCGTTAATGCTTTTTGGCTTAACGGACGTAACGGTGGTACACGCGCATGTGCGCGCGACAAAGAAAAAAATGCCATGCCCTTTCATCATCGTCATCGCTCTCCCTGGCGTTCCCGGCGGCTAGGTAAACTAATTGATTGCAACGCGATCAACAACAAATTTATCCACCCACCAGCCAGGACACCACCCTTGTGTGTATTGCTTTTTCCCCTCACCTCGGGCGCCCGGAATATCTGGGCCCCCCGTGCCGATGATGATGAACTTTTCGTCTCATCTCATCTTGTTTTCTGGATTTTCTGGGGATCCACACTTCCATGCGTTGTTTTTTTTTCCTTCTCGTCTATTTGCTTTTTCCTCTTCCCTGAACCCGCAGCTCTGGCTGACCGGCTGGGCGCCCGGGTGTTACCAATCGCGTTGGCGGAATTTATTTTGCTTTTTTCCACATTTCCCTCCCCTCGATCTTCGCGCATCCGTCGTTTCGGAGCCTGACGATGTGCTTCTCCTGCGCCCCTCTTCACCGCTAATACTCCGCCGGGACCTATGATGTCGGGTGGGTCGTCAATTGCAATGCTTGCCCGCTTGTCCCCCAGACACCTGGACGATGGGCTGCTGCTGTATTGTATGCATAAGTAGCGTACATACATAATTCGCATGCACTGTAACGCAGAAGAGAGCGCGCGTGCGCACATACGCAACCACCAAAGGATAAAACACACAATAAAAATTCCACGAGAGAGACAGACAGACAGCCAGGCACATGCCTCATCCGCCACCGCCGCCCGTCCGTCCCCCTTCTGCACCCTCCCTCCTACCTCTTATAGCTGCAACCCCGCCATCTTTCGCTCCCCCGTCGCTGGCTATTTCTCTGCATATGTAGCGCCGGGGGAGCAAATCCTCCCGGCCGGACCATTCACCCGCATGCAGTCGGCATCGATATTGCAACGTTTTACTGCTCGCCCAATAGGAAAATTGCAGGGCGGAAAATGCTCCGCCCGTACGTATCGACGGCCGGGCGCCACGAGATCCATTTCTCCTCCCGCTGGCTGCTCTTCTGCGCCCCGCGCCGCGCCGCGCCCATACGTACGCACACACGCACGCGCAGAAAGGCGTGCAATCATTTTACTGTGCTTACGACGCCTCTCTCATGTGCGTGCGCGAGTGAGCGTGCGTGCGTGCGTACGTCGCGCATCGCCCGGCGGGCGAAACGGCGCGGCAGGCGGCAGGCGCCGCTGTTCCTCCCGCCCGCGCGCCCCCGTCCGCCAATCTGCCGTCGGCCTCGCTTGCCGTTTGTGGTGGGGGAAAAGGGCTGGAAGGGAGGTGCTCATTTGGGGGCGGGAAATGGATGGTGCTTGCTCCGGTGGTGGGGGCTGGAACTTTTGCATGGGTGGTAGGTGGGCGCCCGATTCGCGAGGTTTGAGAGGCGTTTTGTTTGACTGATTGATCGATACGATTGATTTGATGGGATTCGTTGTTGGTGTGTGAGGCACAGTACGGCACGGCACGGTACGGTAACGGCGGTCGAGGTGGTAGTAGCGTTGTTGTTGTCGCTCCCGGCCGCCGGTCAGAGAAGTGGATTGAACGTCCGGAGGAGTGGATGGGTACCGTACCGGGAACTGTGTTATCGACACGTTGTGCAGATGTGCGCATTGCCGGCAGAGGGGTGTGGTGGGCTGGGCGAGAGGCATGCGGCGTAAAGAGCATTGAGGGTTGGAAGTGAAGGGCAGCGAGAGTTTGGTTGACGACAGCCCAGTTTTTCCTCCCGTATTCCTTGCTGATCCCGCATTCGTTTTCGCATTTGGTTGCTGTTGGTTTACGGTTGGCGATTGGTGGTTGGATAGGTGGTACTACTCCTACTACTACCACTCATGCAGCGACGGCCCTTCGAAGCGTGCTGCGCGCAAGAGCTGAGCGGAAGCTCTCGAACCATGATCGAATGTTTCGGGCGGCTTTCTCTGCATGAGCCGCTGCGGCTGAGAAGGCAGGATTGCTGCTGTGCTGCTGTGCTGCTGCCGTGGTAGCGAAGCATGTCTGTGTTCCTGCCGCTACCGGCGTCTCGGCACCCAATATATTGACGAGGCCTCGAGCTGAAGCGTGGTGGATAACGTGACTGATTGGTTGGCGGTTGGGGGCGGCGAAAGCTACCACAGTCACGTTACGCAAAAGAGGCAAGAATGCGAGACACGGCGTGGCCGAATGAGACAGCTGGAGCATGTGGGCTATGAGAGACAAGAGACGAGGTGTTGGGAATCAGCCGGTGTTTATGCGCCTATCTTCTTTTGCCCCGTTTGGGGTTCCTGGTAGGCACCGGCGGTTTGGCTGGCCTGGTTTCGTTGGGCTTATGTCGCGCTAAGCGCTGGATGGGAGGCTAGGCTTGTGTCACGAAGGACAGGCACTGGTGGGATATGCTGACCGCATGGTAATGGATGTTGAGAAGTGGTTTCGGTGATTCTCCAGCGCCAGTGTTGGTCTACTAAGGATGATCCAATGCACCATATCGTTTGGCGGACTTGGAAAGCGGCTTGGACTCCACGGCTACAAGGCATTACTATTTTCACAAGCATTGGAGTAAGTCATCTCGTTAGGCCGATGCTCCAGAGTAAGACTCGTCTCAGTGACTACTTGCATCCTCCTTCTTCCCCAGTCGTCCGCACAGTAAATGATATCTGTCCTGGCGATCAGAATATGGATGGGAGAAAAGGTTTGAATATGTACGCCTCTGGTGGCAGTAAGCTAAGAAGTGAAGCGCGGTATGATGGATTTGAGTACATATACGTTGCTATTGGTCATGGTGATATTATATTTGATGCCTCACATCAAAGTTCTTATTCCTGTACTGACACTTAGTTCAACGCGCAAAATATGCTGAATTGCGTTTCAGAGAAGTATTACTTGGAAGCAGTAAATCGAATGTTGGCATTAGCAAGATGTTGAAACTCCTGCCCGGACGCAGATGCCCACAGGTCCATTGTGCATGCACGTCCAGAGGGCTGCTTCAGCCACTCGCCCTCTCGCTCGCCCTCTCACTCGCAATACTAAGAGATCGGGCCGGGTGTGGCAAAGCGCCATGTGGCTAGCCGGCACTACCAAAGCGGTAGTGGGGAAGTTGCCAAATCCGGCTAGCGCGCAATCCACGACCACGACCGCGGCCCTGACGAACGACGTCACGCAGCGCGAGAAACTTCTGACCGGACCCTCAGTGCTATCATCCCCACCTTGGTCTGGATTGCACCGGTGACCGGGGTTTTGTGGACTGTCATTTCCCAGATTCTTGTTGGACCCTTGACCCGGAAAGTCATCGGTGGAGAAAAAATTTTCGGCCGTTTTGTCTAGCCGTTGCCTTCTCGTGTCTCCGTAGGCTCCGCATCTTTTAGGTCAGAGAAATGACGTTGGAGAATGTGGGTGTGACGCTGGGATGCGACTGAGAGGTTAATGCTGCCCTCGAAAGGTCTTCCGTGCCCGCAACCAGTTCAGTGCGGCACCTTCCACAGAGGCACTCGCTCAGTGCGCCTTTGTCTCTTGCAGAATGAGATCCCTCCACTGTGATGTAAATGTAGATGTTGACGAGGCCCTCGCTTGCGGCGGAACCAACGTTGTGAGGTTGCGCCGAGGTGCCCAATAGGAGTGAAGTCCGGCCATCACAAGACCCACGCAACCACGATGGATTGCAAACTTTGCACAGGCATCCAGGATACGTCGTTAGCGCTTTTGGGTGCAAATGTGGTGTTCTGAGCCAAGAAATGGTCGAGAAGATGTCAAAATCTTGGAATATAAGGGTTGCGGCTCGACCAGCTTTCCATCAAGCACCATGGGAACCTTCCAGTTCTTCCACAGCTTCAAAGGTGGTGTGGTGTAATGGTATCACGCCTCGTTGTGGAAATGCAACGCCGATGTAATCTGGGTTCGATTCCCAGCACCGCCAGATGTCAGCATCTGGACCTCTCAGAGGTCCTCAGTACTCTCTTTTTTGCTCTTTTTTGCCCCTGTTGCTGCTCAGAAGAGGACTGACTCGTTTTGAAAGAGCCTTGCGGTAGTAAAGTCCAAGTGTTGAAGGCTGAACACTCACGGTGCGAGTCTCGACGCTAGTCCTTGGGCTCCCAAGCTCTTTTTTTTTCCCTTACGGTCTCCTCATGTTCCCGCTGGGATCAGTGAGCTTGAGCAGCGTCTTCTCTTCGATAGGTCCGGCTTGGTGGTGTCCTGTGGGGTGGATCAGACCTGATGCAATCTACCTTCCGGTACCAACAAGCGTGCAACACTCGCTGCTTGCGGCGCGTCTCCTCAGGGGTGTTTCTCAGATGAGGTATGTTGCCTTTCCCGTTTCTCAATTGCATGCCGGTAGTGCTGTAGAAACACCCGAAGGAGGCTGGCCGAAAGATGTCCACATATATACCCTACAAAGCATCCATGTGTGGCATCGGTAGGCTTCAGCAGCCTTCGTCACGACCAGTCAATGGCCTTTCCGATGGGTCCGCTGGACCATCGCGTGTGTATCCATCATCGCGCAGTGGTATGCATAGCTCTTTCCCGCCCGCCCAATCATTGCTTCCAATTATCATCTGGGCCGATGATTCTGGGGTCCGTCCGAAGGGACGCCGGACGTGGTCCACTTCGACGTGGCGGGGGGCGTGGAACTATGGCACGATTCGAAAGCGGACATGGGATGTACGGTTCGAGTGTACAGATGCTGCGGCAGACGTGGTTGGCTCTGAGTATGCGAATGAGAGGGCGATGGTGTCAGGAAATGGGATCCGGCGGTCGAGTCTGTAGATGTGTCGTTGACGACGAGCGGGCGCAAGGGGGCGGGATTAAGCCAGGGTGAGCGGAGCTGAGCCGCTCCGATTACGGTGCAGCCCATCTATCTGACATCACGTCACGAGATCAACAGAGCGTTCTCAAGATGCTCTTTTTTGATTACCTGTCGCTAAAAAAAACATGACTTTGACAACACTTTGCACTGAATCTCATCGTAATTTCAAATCGCCATGGACTTGTCGGCACTGCATCAGAGCCAGCCGGTGACGCATGCATTTCAACACTCCCAGCACTACCAAGAAGTTGACTGCGCAGCATCCATGCTCCATGCTTACACCCGAGACGCCAAAGCACTCCTGCGGCAGCGAAATTCCGCATTTGCAGGCATGAGCCAACCCCTGCAACATCTTACTTGCATTGCTAGCCGGTACCTGATGGTCGAACGTAGGGAGGATAATAAGATTATAATTATAGCCACGGGTCGCATGCTCACGCAATGCTGCAAGGTCCCGGAAAAAGACGTTGAGGCCAGGATGGGCTCTCTTGCGGCGGCCAAGTATTTATCAGCATTCGACCCGAGACGTCGCACAGCACCTGGGAAGCGGCAACGCACGTGTGTGCTGGCACCTACGATTGCACGAGCGCACGCGGAGCATCGTGCCTATTTCGCGTGTTTGGAATGTTTGCTTCTTCCTGCTCCGGTCCGTTTCTGACTACATGCGTCTACGTGGGTATGGAAGCATTCTTGTTGAACGCTCAACGTTTATTGTTTCATCGTCTTCGTTGCATATGTGGTGTTCGATTGTCTGCTTAGAAAAAAGTCCTTACTTTTGAACGCAAGGGCAGTAGTAGATGAGCTTGCATGTTGCGGGCGGCGACATCGGGAGCTGCAACCCCAGCGCTTACACGCCCAAAAGAGCGGCACAAATGGCACATGTATTGTGTGTTTGTCTCGATTGTTCCTCATCTTTCCGAGTGCACTTTGCGCTTACTTTCTTGGAACAGTGTGACGTCCACCACATCATATCAGGGGTGCACCGTGGTGGCATGTCTTGCAGACATGTGATTGCAGTTCTTATTCGGAAGCTCTGATCCAGAAACTCTTATCCCGTGATGTGCATCAGACACTGTCCTTAAGCAAGCTTGCAATCGTCTCGGATAATGATGACCGCCGGGATTTGGAGACTAAAGTCTTGATTTTGGCCAATTGTTCACAAGCTTGCTAAGTATTTGAGATGAGTTGATGTTACAAAGGGATACCTCCCACACATGTTCACACACGTGATTGCATTGGCAATCTTGGCCCAACCCCCGATTGTCAGACCACGCTAGTGGAGCTTGTCATCTGCCCGTGTGTGATGTGAGGTTCATCTTTGGGGGTCGCATCTCGATATGACCTTTCTCGCAAGGCAGCAATGTACATACAATCACAGCAACCATCATCTCATCGTCAATTGCAAGAGCCCTGCTGTAACCTTGACAAGAGTCTTCTGGTGCAAGTCAAGATGGTAAGCAAGCCAAGGGAGATACGACCAGCCCTTTGCTCGTTCCTGGCCCAACAGAACAAGCAGCAACCTTGCAAAAGCACCGCGATGCCTCCATCAAGAGAATGACCAAGCTCAGAGAGCCTCAGTAGTACGAGAAAACAAACCTGTCGGCTCTTCCAACAGAATGGACATCGGACTAAAACGAATCTTCTTCAGCCACTCCAGGGCGCCGCAGCAGACAAGGACCGCAATCTGTATGCGAATCTCCACTCGTGTGATTTCTACCCGAAAGCTCTTTCACAGGACCCAGCGCAGGGGTAGATCTCCCGGTCTACAACGGCCAACGCCACTACGAAGACGACATCGGATTGATCTTATCGCAGCGTCGTCGGCTTCATCGCGGACCATTCCATCTATTTGGCCTGGCGCGAAGAAAGCAACGCCACCGCATACTGCGGCGTGGCGAGACGGCGTTTCCGGTCAAGACGACTGTGTTGAGGTGGAGCCTGTTCTCACAGGTTGGCGTGGATGCGGAAGAGAGGGCGGCTGGGGCGCTGTCCGAAGCGGCTGTGGAATGCGGTGCAGAACGTGGAGTGGCCAGACAACGTGCTGCCAGATCTCTTTGAGGTGCCGGAGCAGGCTCCGCGCCTGGGGGCTTTTGCACATGCGGGCTATGAGAGGTGCTTGGCGCGGTTTTTTCTGAACTGGGGACGGAGAACAGCGTGTTGAAGAAACAGCTGCATAAGCACGGTGGCGGACAATGCGGACTTATCGAGGAGCTGGATCTTGCGAGACTGACATACGCTGTGCGCAACTGGAAGACTATGGCTTGGTTGCTTGAGGTGTTTCTGGATCCCAAATCGAAAGTGTTCCCGAAAGGATACATGATCGTCTCTCATGTCTGGTCGGACGGCACTGGTGTGGGGACCGGCCGTCGGATGCTGTGCACGAATGCCTTATTTCCTACTTCATGGACTTGATCAAGAAATTGGACTGCGACGGCATATGGTGGAATGCTATCTCCATCTCCATGGAGCAAGAAGTGAGAAAGATTGCGTTGAACCGGATTCAACTGAAGTATGAGCAGGCCAAACACCCTATGGTCCACGATGAATACCTACCGCAAGTATACTTGGCGGAGGATGGCAGTCCCGCAATTGCTCTGATTCTCTCACCGTGGTTTACAAGAGGTTAGACGGCGCTGGAGCTCTCAGTGTCTCGATTCGGTCAAAGTCCCCTACCGCGACATCCTCCCCCAAAGCTTGTGCAGCATCGACCATAAATCCGTGACGGACATCATCCAGAACCTCAAATGCAAGCCGCAAACGCTGGCCGGCCTACGTAGATCTTAAGCGCACAGTTATGGGCGCGCAGCCGTGGCGCCTTCACCGAGGATGATTGTTAGTACATATTCCCAACCCGCGACACCATCTTCCACGTACGACCATAGGTCGCAGAATATAGGGCTTCCCGTCCGCTCAGCCGTACTCAAGCTGCGAACCGGCCGATTAGTACTCAAGTGGGTGACCATTGGGGAATCCCGGCTGTTGTACGTTTTGCATTTTTTTGCCAATCGTTTTGTGGGCCGACAATCCGGCCTCGGCTCGCGTTCGGCTTAAGTATCCCCGATACCAACTCTATTTATACTGTAACTTATTGCTTCCATCTCGAGATGCTCTGCATTGTTTAAACTCACGCTACGTCCAAGATGTGGTTGCCCAGCCTCCGGTTGATGTCGTACAGACAAGGTTGTGCAAACGTCGACATTACCCCTGATCTATAATTCCATCTCAGCCTTCCGCGCCCGAATCGACACCACGGCCTTCGGATTCGCCACCAGCGTCAAGCCAAACTCGAAGGGCTTCGGGTCGGGCGAGCGGTCGGCAACCTTCCAATCGTACTTGAGCAGCAGGTGGCTCAGGGCGATCTTGGCCTCGTGGGCGACGAAGAAGCGGCCGGCGCAGGCGTGCCTGCCGTGGCCAAAGGCCAGGTGGTCGGCGCTGGTGCTGACAAAATGCGCCTGGTGCTGACGACTCTCGTCGCCGCGCATGCGGAGGAAGCGGTAGCCGTCGAAGCGGGCGGGATCCTCGTGCACGTCGGCGTCCCACATGCGGCTGCCGGCGACGCCGATGACGGTGCCCTTGGCCAGACGTACGCCGTCGGAGAGCGTCACGTCCTCCAAGACGAGGCGGTGCATCGACGCTGTACTGTTGTCAGTGTCTGGGCGATGGCGGGGTTGCGGAAGCACTCACTCATGGCCAGCGGCTTCAGGCGCTGGCTCTCCTTCAGCACGCTGTCCACCAGCTTCATCTCGTACACCGAGCTCTTCTTCCACCCCGCCTTGCCGACCACCGCGGCCACCTCTTCCCGCAGCGGGCCCGCCAACTCCGGGTGCGCTGCGAGGTCGAGCAGCGCCTGCGTCAGCAGATCCGTCGTCGTCTCGATAGCGGCCTGGGCCAGGATGAGCTGGGCGACGACGGGGTCGTAGTCACTTCCGCGCTGCCGGTCCTGCTCGAACCACGCGACGGCGTCGTTGTACTGCTGCTGCCCCCCTGAGGAGTCGCGGCTGCTGCGGCGGGCCTCGATCATGTCGACGACGATTTCGCGGGCCTCGGCGACCTGGGCGCGCAGCCTGCGGCACGGCGGCAGCGCCCAGTGCACCAGCGGCCGCAGCCGCGCCGGCCACAGCCGCAGCACGTACGCCGCCACGTACGCCGTCTTGGTGTACTCGGCCGTGATGCGCTGCCACGCCGCGTTGCGCGCACCCGCCTCGCCCAGGAAGACGCGCGACGAGAGCCGCGCCACGAGCTGCAGCACGCGGTCGCGGAGCGAGACGTCGGTCCATTCTGTTTGTTTCCCCCCCGGCGGTGGCTGCTGTCAACATGTGGGCCGGAATCGAGGAAAAGGGGGTGGTGGTCCTGTCTTACCTTCTTCTGAGGCGGGGAAGAGCTCGTGCAGTGCGGCGGCGCATTCGCCCGAGAGGGCTTCGGTGACGCTGGCTGGAGGGATGGTAGGTCAGATTGGCACGGGAATGAAAAAAAGACATTGTGCGGGAGCAAAAGACCGACCTAGCGAATGCGTGAGCTGCTTGTTTGCAACATCGCGGCTCATGTGAGCGTCCGCGGTGCCCTGCCTGAAGCCTTCGAAGCCGGGCAGATCCGCATGGAAGGTCTGCGAAATCACTTCGGCGAAGCTGAGCCGGGGGTCGTTGCGGATCTCGTTTGCGTAGTGGGCGGGCAGCACCGTCAGTTCGCCGATGTCAGTCAACAGCCGGAAGGGCTTCTGCGTGCGTACGCCGAGAGCAAGCAGGTGGCGTGCGTTGAAGACGAAGGAAAGCTTGGCGCGGATGCCGCCGATGTCGTAGAACTTTCGGGGGTTGATGAGCGGGAAGTCGCTGTTGGAGCTTGGTTTCCTGGACAGGAAGAAGAGGGTTGCTGCGAGCAGAGCCACGAGCACGGCTGGTCCCGAGCTGGGTGGAAATGTCTCGGGCAACCAGGTTTCCGCAACGACCGTCTTGTTGCCAATTGGTAAAGTGACGTTTTCGGCGAACATGATGCCAACGAGTAGAGATTAGAACTGAATAGAACGAAGAGAGTCCGCAAATCGACGCTGGAGTGTGGTTTGAGGGCAGAGCATGTGTCGATGCTCCACAGTGCCGTCTTCAGGTCCCACCATTGCCGTGTCTCAGCCCCCACGTCAGTGGGCCATAGCTCTGCATGCTTGATGCCCAGATTGGAAGCACTCTGTCAGCAAAGGCGACGCTTCGCATCCTTGGCAGGTCCCTAGCTCCGAAGTCCCGGGTTCTATCGCGAGTTGGATGTTGGTGGAGGAAGATGGTTAAGCTGGTGGGGCTGCTAATCCTTCGGCACGTAAAGTAGTTGCCTGAAGGACGTAACCGAGAGGCGCCAGGATCCCTGGTAACGATAGTACATATCGAGACGAACTACGTACTCGCTAAAAGATAGTTGCATCCTCAACTTCAGGGCCCACAATCCTTTCTTGCTTACGCATCACTGTCTGGAAATGGAACTGCTTGCTGGTTGCTTGACCTCAATGCATAGTCTATCAGACGTAAGAAGGCAGAAAATCCGTCTGGCCAATCCCTGTATTTATATCCAGCCCCGGTAAGGTACGGGGTCGGGTAGGCGAGGCGGAGGTTTTTGCACCAATCACGGCGCATACATTGCAGCTGCATGCACAAGCAATCCTTCAACGCTGCACCTAAAATCTTCGTTGCTCTACCTCCAATATCCCAATATCTATCTACGCCTAGACCCATGCCCCATTTCCCAGCCCCCGACGGCGAGCCACTCTGAGAACCACGTCATGCTTGGGCTTCATGACCGAAAGCATGTTGGTCTCGTCCCTCGGGGCCAAGCGGGGCGTCTCATCGGCCAAGTCCAAGTCGAACTCGTGCAGGAACATGGCAGCAAACGCCAGCACCTCGTCGGACGCCAGGTGGCGGCCGGGGCACAGCGAGCCGCCGCCGCCAAACGTGCGGTTCGCCGCCGGATGCACCTTGACGACGCCGGGAGTGAGGAACCTCTCCGGGTCGAAGGCGGCGGCGGTCGGCCCCCAGGCCTCGGGGCTCGAGTGCACCGCCGTCGCCGTCATCTGCACCAGCGCGCCCTTGCGCAGCAGGTAGCGGCCGTCGTCGATGGACGTGTCCTCGCGCACGACCATGGTGCTCGTCGACGCACCCACGTGCCGCAGCGTCTCGCGGAACGTCGAGACGAGCAGCGGGCACTGCTCGCGGATGCGCGCGATGTCCTGCGGCCCGATGATCCTATTCTGCTGGTCCTTCTCCAGGCCCAAACGCGGCGGCGGCGGCGGCGCCCCCATGGCGGCGTCCAGCTCGGCGCGGATGCGGGCGAAGAGCGCGCGGTCCGCGACGACGTGCCCGATGGTCCAGAAGGTGACGGGCACCGTGTTGATGACGAAGGCGGCGAAGACGGCGAAGAAGTAGCGGGCGCGGTACTCGGCGTCGCGGTTGTGGCGGCGCGCCACGTCGGCGAGTTGGCGGACGAGCTCGCACGCGCCGCTACTGCTGCCGCTGCCGTCTTCCGCTGCGAGGTGGTGGTGGTGGTAGTCGGTGAAGGCCTGGACGAGGCGGCGGCGCGCCTTCCACGGCCCCGCCGCCGTCACGGACGGGAAGACGCCCATCGTGAGCCCCTTCAGCCCGCCCTCGAACTCCCAAAAGTCGTCCAGCAGGCTCGGGTCGCGGGCGAACGGGTTGCCGGGTCCGAATACTGCGTGCGCCGTGGATAAGGGCAAGACCTTGCTGAGCCAGGCGCTGAGCTTGATGGTGGTCGGGCCCTCGCTGGCCAGAGTGCTGATTTGGTCTGCTACCCCGCCCACTACCGCTGTGAAGATCTCGTTCAGAGCGGGCATGCCGCGCTCCAGCAGGCTGTGCTCCACCACCTGCGTATCTCGCCGCAGTGAGCCGCTCTCGTCGGGGTTCCGCAGCAGCTCCGCCATGTCGTGGGCCGGGAAGGAGAACAGCTTTCCGAAAACGACGGCCAGGAAGGGTGGGTTGCTGTCGATGACCTTCTGGCGGCGGTTGATCTGCGAGATCAGCGCGGGCGAGTTGACGACGTAGACCTTTTGAGTTGCCAGGAACATGGTGAATATTGGAAGCTTTGTGCTCTCTCTGTACCAGTTCGCATCAGTTTTGCTTGCCGCTGTGGGGGAATCTGCTCTTCCAACCAACCTCAGTTTCCTGTAGTATGAGACACCTTGTGTCACCAACCCCAGAATGTGGCCCAGCAGGGGGACCTTGGTCCGTACCAGAGGAGGCTCTGCTGTAGCATGCCTACAGAGTGCCACTTCAAGCAATACCAAGAAGGCATAGACTAGTAGCGGGACTACGCAGAGGAGAAAAAATGCCATGGTTCAAGGCTTGGGATGAGAAAGTAGGATCAAGTGTTGAGATGGAAGGATACAGCGCATCCAAGGCACAGCCACAGACTCTCGACCTGTCCTCTCTTTCCCAAGGATGCTTCGCTCTTCTGCGCAAAGATATACAGCCCCGACCAGATACTAGCGAGTTTGCCATATCCGACAGTCGTGGGTCTCTGGATCCGAGGCTTTGCATATCGTCAAGCGTCAGCACTCCGCAGCAAGGCAGCAATTAACAGGAGGATTCCAATGAAAAGACCCACCGTGAGATATTTCCAGCACCCCCAGCATGGTAACATCCGCTTTGCACAGGGAGATCCACTGTGGCGCGTGCAAGGATCCGTCCCGAAAGGCCGTTGGCAGCTTCCGGGCTCGACGGTTCTACAGTCGTTCAAATCGGCATAATACACCTGCCTGATTGGATGCGGCCGCCATGATGCATGTGCAGGGATGGCTGCTTCCGACGTCGTGTCTGACATCCCAACCCGCCCCCAAATCTTGGGGGCCTTGATCGAGTCCAGGGACCCTGGCGCACACTTCCTTTAGGTACCTCGCTAATTCGGACCATTTTCGCGGCGGTGGAGCCTTGCCGGATTCGTATGCCTTTCGAGACTGCCGATGTCTGGTAGACGACGACGGAGGCGTGTATGAGCAAGCTACGCTGTTTCTTCGCGAGGAAGGAAGGTCTCTCCAAAAGTCTCGACAGTAAAGGCGTGAAGTGGTTATAGACGCAGCCTGCAAAGAGCGGGTCGTGCCGGCCCGCGCCATCATCTTGGCAGCAACCACAATCAAAGACGATGGGGAGGATACCATGAAAATCCGCAGCAAACCATTCTCACTACATCCATACATTTCCTCCCTCATCTTCCTCAGTGACAAACAAGCCAAAAAGCCTCACAACACAAACCTCCACCTAACCCCCTCCCACCCCTCCCTCACCCTAATCCTCGCCGCGACCCCCCTCCCGTCCCTCCCCCTCACCGGCTTTCCCACCCCCTGCCCCAACCGCGCGGGCTCGACCTCGGGCACCTCGATCGGGCCGCCCGCCGCAGCCTCGACATCGAATGCCACCGCCAATGCCGCAACCACGCCCAACACCTCGGCCTTGGCCAGGTTGCGGCCGGGACACAGGTGCTTGCCGCCGCCGAACGGCATGTACGCCGCGCGGCGCTCCTTGCTGTTGTTGATATGGCCGTCCCTCTTGTCCCAGCCGAGGAAGCGCGCCGGGTCGAACGCGGCCGCGTCCTCGCCCCACACGCGCGGCGAGACGTGCGCGGTCGCGGGCATGGCGACGGTGGCGCCCGCGCGCAGGACGTACTGTTGGTTCCCGCGCGCGTCCGCGAGCACCGTGTCGGCCGTGACGTGGCGGGTCGACATGGCACGGTTGGCGAGGCGGGTGGCCTCGCGGTAGGCGGAGAGGAGGAGCGAGCAGTTGGTGTCGAGGCCGCGCACGGGGAAGTGTGCTTCTTTTTCGTTGCTTTCGTCGTTTTCGACCATGGTGACGAATGGCAGCGCCTCGGCGCGGATGGCGGCGACGAGCGCCGGCCGCGCGAAGACGTGGGCGAGCGTCCAGAAGAGCGTGGGCACCGTGTTGACCGTGGCCCCGTGCAGGAGCGCCAGCTCGATGCGGGCCGCCTCGCGCGCGGAGGTGATGCCGTGGCGCCGGATCACGGCGAGCCGGCGTTGGGTGAGTTCCGGGAGCGGGACAGCGTCGTCGTCGTCGAATATTGACGCGAGGGCGGAGACGAGGCGGTCGCGGGCGGCGTTGGCGCGGGGCGCGATGATGGAGGGGAGGATGCCGAGGGCGAGTCGGCGGAGACCGGCTTCGAAGTGCCTGTGGTGGTGGTGATGGGTTAGTCGATGTACGTACGGGGCGGGATGATTTCAAAGAAGAGTGTGGCCTTACCAAACATCGTCGATGAGGCTCTTGTCGTGCGCGAGAGGATTCGCAGCGCCGTACAGCGCCTCGGTTGTGGCCAGCGTGGCCGTGGTTTGCACCCAGTCGTACAAGTCCGGGATCTCGTAAGCTTCCGGCTGCCTGCGGATGGCATCCAGAGTCTCGGCGGCATGGTTGAGGACCGTGGCATTGATCCTGGCCAGAGGCTCGCCCGCAAGGATTGGTTTCGTGACGTTCATTAGGTCAGTCAACATGCCGTCACGGGCGAGACCCAGGGACTTGTCGCTCAGGCCGAGAAGGCCTTGTGCGTGCTGCATCATGATGGCGTCGAAAGACATGGTTTTGGCTTTCAGGCCTGACTGGATCATGGAGATGTCCCAGATGGCGTACATCTTGCCTCCGAGGATGGGTAGAGTGGCAATGTCGACGCCCTTTCTCTTGCTGGTTGTTGGGCCCATTCAGTATTCAGTGACCCGAGACATGTCGTAGCATATGACTTACTAGAGATCATCAAAGTATCCCGTATGCTTGGACAGCATTCCTATCAAGTGCCCTACTAGCGGGATCGTAGGCGCCAGAGTTTTGGGTTCTTTCGACTCTGGGCCATAGTGATTGAGGAGTGCACGAACAAAAAGGATGCTGCCAGCCACGAGAGTGATGTACTTGAGATACGGAACGGATTGCGATTGTTCGAAAATGTAGCCCGCTTCGAGAGGAAGGTTCTCAGTAACGGAGCTGTTTGCCATCTTGGCTTGATCAATTGCGGTCTTGACCTTGAGGAAGTGAAGCAGTTCGGCTGCACAGGTACTGAAATCGAAGGTAGGGCTACTGACTGAAGTGGAAAAAAAGAAGTTACAGAATGACATGTCGTAGCGCCAGCGACGCAAGATGGAAACGGAATGCGGCAATGTCTGGACCCTGGAGGATTGATGACAAGGATGTGGTCGCTAGCTACAATCTGGCAGGGACCAGGATTGACTCACCCACACGATGGATGACTGTGCATACATGTTCTCCACATCGCCAACGACTCCTCCAGGATCTAAGTATGCCTTAGTTGGTGGAGCACGGGGCTGAGTAAGCGGACAGGCAGCAACGCGGCCGGGTCTATAGCGAGGCGCTGCTGCGGATAGAACCAGACGGGCGTCGACCACGCTAGAAACAAAGCAACCCACAGGTAGCCGATGATGGGGCGTAGCCGAGAGTGGAGCGGCAGATGCTGGACTGCATCTTCCAGCATGATTCCTAGGGGCTGCAGCAGGAAGAACGACAGAGAGCCGGCGGCGGCGGGTGGGATGCCCATGGCCAGGTCCGAGGCACGGTGGATCAGGCCAGAGATCAGGAAGGCGACGAACAGACGCGCGTACCGAGACACAGAAGAGGACCGCTTAACCGGGAGTGCGGCGTCGACAATGGCATCGGCATGGCCGGTAAGGCCGCAGCGCAGGCACTGGTGCCAGAAATTGCTGTTGGAGTCGTTAGCATACGCATGTGGTGGGGGCCGCTTAAGCACTCACCCCCAGAAGCGACGGATGGTATAGGCCTCGCGAATGGGGCCGTAAAGTGGAGGACAATCCTTTGGCGAGCTCAGGCGGGTCAGCACGCAGGCGATGGCGACGGCGTTGGACATGACCAGGTTGAGCAGCGCGGTGCTGAGCCAGAACGAGAAGGTCGCCACGAGCCGGAAGATTATGTCGTCCACTGACAGGCGGCGGATTTGCACGAGCGTGTCTTTGCCTGCAGCCACCAGGGCGGCGTCTGGGGACGGCGCCAACAGCATGGCGTCGATGACAAGGTAGGCGGCCAGGGCCGTGCAAAGCCGGCGCCCCACGAAGCGAGCCCGGCCCCCACAAGTCGTGGCCGCCGTGTTCTTCGCCTGCCTCTTGGTGCCGACGCGCCGCAGGTTCCAGAGCAGCCCCACTGACTCGCCCGCTGACATGGCGGAGATGCGCGACACCCAGAGCAGCTCCGAAGCGCTCATGAGCTGGATCCAGGACACGGGCGCAGCAACCGCCCGCCAGTGGGCATTGGCGCTGAGCCCGGCAAACGCCTCCTGCAGCACCAAGGTCAGCCCTGCTAGGCCCAACACGCCCGCGCCGCGGACGAAGGCAGCCTGTCTCGGGACACGCTGGACGAGAGCCGCGAATGCCCCCAGGAACCCAAGCTCCGCCGCGCCGACGGCCACCGCGTTGCTGTACAGAGGAGCTGGCATGCTGAAGACTGTTGCGAGGGAGATCCTGTGAGGGTGGTATGGTGAGGGCTGCTGTGAGAGGACTGCCGTGAAGAGAGTGCTGTGAGGGATGCTTTGCTTCGAACAATTGCCTGCATTCGGCGGATTTATACCAACGCAAGAGATATCGCGCTACCCCTGCACCCATCGTCACCCCAAGCCGAGCCGAAAGGAGGATTTAAGCCCAGCCGAGTGTTCCTTCCCAACCTCACCCCAGCAGTTCCCTTTGCCTCTTCCTTCTTCTCCCTTTCCACGATGAAAGACCTCAGCCTCATCTCCGGCATGGAGCCCGCGTCCATCTCCACGGCGGCTACATTGAGGAAACAGCACCAAGACTTGCTCCATACCGGACGGCTCGTTGACCAGAACTTCTCTTCAAAGCTCGCCTGGGGCCGCTCCAGCGCGCGTCGGCCATGGCTACGCTCCCTGTTTGCCGCATCGCCCGTGGTTTTGGCACCGCTGGCTTCTCTTTGCTGCTTCGTTACTTTGTCTCAGTTCGACGGCTCTTTGTCTGCTTTTCTCGCAGCCGGACTTGAGGATGGCTTTCTGCCTCTCTTCAGCGCCTATGGGCCTAGACTCAGCTTCAAGGCTACCATGGCCTACGCGAGCTGGATCATTCTGCAGGCAATTTTGTTCCATGTCCTGCCCGGTCCGACGAACACCGGCCAACGCACTCCTGCCGGCCACCTGCTGAAGTATCGGACAAACGGTCTCTTGGCCTGGGTCGTGACTCACGCCCTGTATGCTGCTCTGTGTTGGTTCGGGCTGCTCGATCCTGGCTTCATCCCCCGCAACTGGAGCGGATTGTTCGCAGCAATGAATCTTTCCGGATTCCTCCTTTCGGCGTTGGCATACGCCAAGGCATACCTCGCGCCTACCCACCCCGAAGACCGAAAATTCAGCGGTACGCCTGCCTTCCCGCGTGTGTCCAAACATCCGCTAACCTCAGGCGTGGCACAGGTTCCGCACCCTACGACTTCTACATGGGCATCGAGCTGAACCCGCGGTTCGGCCAGACCTTTGACTTCAAGCTCTTCACCAACGGAAGACCCGGCATGATGGCCTGGACGCTCATGTACGTGACTGCTCCCTCCCTTCCCCCTCACCCCACTCACACCCCTAACCAGCGACATCTCCAACCTCGCCCACCAATACCAAACCCACCACCACCTCCCCCTCCCCCTCCTCCTCGTCACCATCCTCCAAACCCTCTACGTCCTCGACTTCTTCATCAACGAATCCTGGTACCTGCGCACCATCGACATCGCCCACGACCACTACGGCTTCTACCTCGCCTGGGGCTGCTTCTGCTTCCTGCCGACAACCTACACTTTACAAGCGCAATACCTCGGCCGCCAGCCCCCCACCCCTTCATCCCCCACCTACCTCGCCCCCGTCTTCGCCCTCGGCCTCGCCGGCTACGCCCTCTTCCGCTCCGTCAACGCGCAAAAGGACGTCGCGCGGCGCACCGGCGGCCGCTGCCGCATCTGGGGCGCGCCGGCGGTCGTCATCCGCGCGCCGTACGCGACGGCCGACGGCGCGCGCCACGAGAGCGTCCTGCTGTGCAGCGGGTGGTGGGGCCGCGCGCGCCACGCGAATTACGTCGGCGATTTGCTGCTGAGCGGCGCCATGTGCGGGCTGGCGGGGACGGGGAGGGTCGTGGTGTGGTTCTATGCGGGGTTCATGGCGGTGCTGTTGGTGCATCGGTGCGTGAGGGATGAGAGGCGCGGGAGGGAGAAGTATGGGGCTGCGTGGGAGGAGTATTGCGGGAGGGTGCCGTGGAGGCTTGTGCCGGGGGTTTGGTGATGGTGCTGGTGGTGTTGGGCTGCGTGGGGTTTGTGTGTTGGATGCTTCTCTGTTGCAGTTAGAAGTATAAGATGATACCCTCCAATCATTTCAGCCATGGCGTGGTTTCGATATCCAAAAGGAGAACCCAAAAAACTTCGAGTAACTTACGACGGGAGAGATTGAAATGTAGATGCACGTTCAGTCAGCCTCCGAAGAGGAGATTGCTAGTTGTTGTGGTGGAAGGGAGGTTTTATTGATTATCTATACTATCGCGTTGAGATAACAACGCTTTGATTATGGCATTATATACCCTTCCAGCAGATTAAGCCCGGTCCGCGACCCGAAGATCGAAGTCGGCACGTGTGAGGTCTAAACATCGTAAAGCATTTCTTCTTTTTTGTTTTTTATTTTCCAAAGGCGTGATAGAGTTCAAGTCGTGAAACAGTCCCAAGTCGTTGAACAAGATCAAGGGGTGAAAGAGCCCTGGGAGATGGTGTTGGTGTTGGTGTCAACCGTAAGCATGAGGCCGGGGGTGATGATGGCCTGGTTGAACGAGTACTGGACGGAGCTGCCACCCCTCTTCTGGGCACCGACGGTGGCCGAGTAGCCCGACTGGTAGACGTCGTAGTACTTGTACACGGCGACACCGGGGTTGGCCTCGGTCATGGTGATGGTGAAGTGGTAGAACTCGGTCGAGCGGCCGTAGGCGGAGGTGTAGAACTCGAAGACCACGGTGCGGTCGCCGACGGCGCCAGTCACGTCGTAGTAGATGCCCTGGTTGGTGCCCTGGTAGACGTACAGGTCGTCCCAGAGACCGAAGAGCGCGGCATCACCGAAGGAGGAGGTCGAGTAGGGCAGCGGCTGGTTGGTGTACTCCCAGCCAACGTTGTAGCCGGAGCTGGACGGCCAGAAGAGAACCGAGTTGTCAGTCAGGTAGACGACGGTGCTGGAAAGGCCGTAGGCGGTGATGGCGAAAGGAAGCTCCAGCCTGTAGTAGTTGTCGTCGGAGTAGGTGTTCCGGCCCGAGACGATGGTGGTCGGCGAGGAGAGAAGGACGGCAGGGATGGTCAAGGTCGTCGCGGTCGACACGGTCTGGGTGGCGGTGCTCGTGACGACAGCAGTGGTCAGAGGAACGGGGGCAGTGGAGATGCTGGTGGTCAGGACAACACCGGTGGCGACGCTGGAGCAGGCAGCCGAGATCTTGGCGGCGGGCCAGCCGGTGATGGAAGCAGGCGTGGCAACCGCACGCTTGGCAATGATGACGTCCGAGGCAGCAGCCGTCGAGTTCATGAGCGCCGACTTGTTGGGAATGGACACGGTGGAAGTGGAAACGTCAATGCTGTAGTCGCTGCCAGTCTGGGTGGCCGTGTCGTCTCTCTTCAAGTTGGCGGGGGTACCAGTCACCGTGTAGGTCCTGGTGTAGACGGTGGCGGTAGTCGTGGTGCCGGTGGTCTGGTAGACAGTGGACACACCGGGAACGGTGGTGGAGACTTCAGTCGAGGTGCTGGGGGTGTAGCTGATGTAAGACGAGCAGAAGTCGGCGCCCTCGGACTTAAGGTAGTCCATGTCGACAGCGCAGACGGGCTGGACGTCAGGCTTCGAGTAGAAGAAGCTGTAGCTGTACGTGTACTTGGCTCCAATCGAGTCGTCGTACGAGGCCGTATTCACAGCGTACTCTGAGCCCCATGCACTCGTATACATGGTGCACATCTGGCCCTGCACGACGGAACCCGCAGAAGTAGTCTTAGTCAGGAGGTAGGTGCCGAAGCCGGCGCACAGAGGGACGTAGCCGGAGGAGGGGGGGTGGGCGATGTTGTACTCGGTTTGAGCATCACAGGCGGCCGCGCAGGCCTCGACGCTGAACGGACCGTCGTTGAAGAACTTGTAGCCCATGTAGGTCCAAGTGTCGGCGCAGTCACGCAGGGGCGCGTTCATGGCGGCATTGTTGAGCCTCAGAGGGTCGTTCCAGCCGGGAATGGACGGGCCGACCTTGTCCGAAGTGTAGGCGTTGGAGCCGGCAATACCGACCTGGAAGTCGGCACGCCACTGGCCGTCGTTGGTGGCAGTGGTCTCGTCAAGGGCGCTTCCCCAGAAGGAGCACTTGATGTTGGCGAACGCATCCGGGTTCGTGCAGCCCGCACCGGGCTCGACCGTGGGATCCCTTTCAAAGTAGATGTTGAAGGCAAGGCAGCCCTCCTTGTCGGTACACTCCTGGGCGCAAGAGTCGACGTTGTAGCCATCCTGCAGGACCTTGTAGCCCAGGTAGGCATCTGATGGCTTGTTAGCTTACTCGGGGGAGCGAAGGGAGGGCAACTTACAGGCGCTGTTGGCGGCCTGCTTGTTCTTGAAGTTGGCGAAGTAGCCCGAAGGGGTAACGGCATCGTTGGCCACCTGAGCGATCTTGGTGCTGCTCTTGAAGGCGGCAACGCTCGAGACATCGACGTCGTAGAAGTTGGAAATCACGGCCTGCGAATCGCATGCGTTGCGCTTCTCGACAGGGGCTGCAAAGACGTCGCGCTTGGACGGGGTGCCGGTTGCAGCAGCGTCAGATTCACCGGCGGCGTTGATCGGAACGGTGGTGACGGCCGGGAAGACGCTGAGAGGAGTCTCGGCAACCTCGGCGGCAGCCGACTGGATGGCCGTCTGGGTAGCGTAAGGAACGTCTTGGGACAGGACACCCTCGATGGTGGTGTAAGTCGGAGCGGGAATGTCGCGGAGGAAGTCGAGATCCAGCGCGTCCGGGGTCTGGTTTGCGGCGGCAGGGACGTCTGAGGTGGTCGACTGCGAGGCAGCCAGACCAGCCAGAAGCGGCAAAAGAAGGGCAGAATGCATTGCGAGGAGCAGACCGAACGATGAGCGACTGTAGACGACTGAAGCAGGCGATGGTGAGAGACGAACAGCAAAGGCCGCGCCGATTCTTATAGCAACACAGCAGAGAAGTGCACTACACCATCTGACCGCCGAAAAGCCACAGCTGAAGTCGTTTGCTACAACGGATGCTTGCCGTTGCCAACGCTTGCTGCGGACAGCGCATGGTTCCTCAGTGCTAGAGGTCCAAAGCTGATCGAGACCCGAGAAGCTGAATGGGAGTTTCCGGGCAGTGCTGGTGTGGAAATTGCTGTGGCGACGAGTAGCTCCCGAGTCAGTACTCCCCACGCCAGAAACGGCTTGGCAAAACGATAGGGATCCCCTACTTCGGAGCGGAGCGGCCGAGCTTGGCGCGGCTACTTCCAGCCACGGCTCTTGAGCCGGCAGAGTGGCGCCATCATGCGGTACCTGGCAGCGGAGTGGCTTGGACGTGGGAGAGCTGAGTGACCAGAGGCTAAATCCGGCAGGATGGGGTCTGGAAGCGGTAGAACAGAATGGAAAGAAGCGAATCATGCGGAGAAGAGAAGACGCGTCAACTGCAATAGGAAAGGGAAGGGTTGACGCCAAGCGTTGTAGCCGCGGGCCGAATGGATGATTCCGAGCAGATGGTCTCGATCCTCTTTCCGCCAACACTTCTTCTCACACCCTCTGCCCTGTCGGTGCCTATCGTGTAGAGCGCCATATGCAGGTCCAAAGCGCTGTTGGCAGAGAGGGAGTCTCGACCAGCGGCTCTCGAGAGCGCCAAGTATGAATAGGGGTGCTGATGGGTAACTTCAGCAACAACACCAACACCAACACCAACACCAGACAGTAGTATTGCTTGTCATCAATGCTGCGTGTATGTAGACAATGAAGAATGGAGAAGGCGTAGATAGCAAAGAGTATATCTTTCAGGGGGGAAGAGGTGTAAGCCACTATAGAGGTAGCGGCGTCTTGGCATTTAGACCCTGGCTCCGCGCGTTAAAGAAAGGGGTTAATGTAGTTGAACCACTAACCTTAAGTCTCTAGCGCGCGGCTAACCATCCCAACACGGATAGCGAAAAACCTCCGCGTGATCAAAAGGGACAAAGTAGGGCATCCCGTCCCAAGTACCCGGCGATTGGGGGATCCCGGCAGTTGTACGATCTGCTTTTTACCAATCGTTTCGCTGCTTCTTTTCGGCTCGTGCCAGCTCCCGAGCCGTCCGTTGCCTTGGCGTGAACCAAACATGGCGATACAGCGTCCGTTGCCTCACAAACCTCTCCCGTTCGTTCTCAGGACGTAGCCTCTGCAGACACACCGGTCCTCCTTCACTGCTACACACCGGTTCTTCCCACGCGATAAGCTTGGGTTGAAGCTTTGACTCGGCCAACGCGTCCGGCGCCGGCGCCGTGCTCTCGGCAGTGCCCATGGCGGTCGAGAACGCTTCGCCACTAGTCCCGGGGTGATCCGCATCCGCCTGTAAGTCCAGCATGGCCAAAATCTCTCCAGTTCTCGCCCGCAGAATGGCGTCCCGCGCAGACCATCACGTCCAGATGCCGAAGTCTTCGTGGCCGAAGCACTACTCCAAGCGCGCGTGATCGTCCGTCCAGCCGAAGCGTGTCTAGAGGTGCGCCGCGAGTGGTTCTAGAACGATAAAAGTGAGTTGCCGAGCATGAGGACGGGGGAGAGGTAGAGATGGTATATATGTCGTGCGCAGGATTTGCTGATTTCTTCGTCAGTGATAAGCGTTCCGTGAGAGCAAGGTGAGATTGCCGGGTTATTGCAATGCGTAACCGCAGCTAGCCGCCACCAACGGCGAACAGTAAAACACATTTGTGTATCTGAACCTTTGATGGGCAGAGCGATGAGTCCAAATCATTTTACAGGCAGTTGAATACAAGATCCGGACATAAATATAAGCTTTGAATGCATACATTTACGTCCAGATCTTGTATTCAACTACCTACCCCATTCCTATGAAGCAGATGCGAGTCGGCGATTTCTTTTGTCACCCGTCGCGTACCTGTCCAGGTGGCCGGTGTCGATGACAAGGTTATTTTGCAAATGTCGGGATCCATCTCGGCTTTCGTCGGGAATCGCTTCTTGACAGAAGTGATGGGTATTACTGTTCAGGGCCAGAGCAGCTCTGAACATGAAGCCGTAACTCTAGTATGTCCATGAGTTTCTGTTCCAGCGGTGGGATGGGCCATGGTAGATGTCATCTTGCGAGGATCCCCGAGCATTTGCTGTTTCGGTCGTTAGTTACTGCTCTATCACCGTCTCGACATGTTGCTAAGAGCAGCAGGGACGAAGCCGAATTCAACAGTCCGGTTGGGTGATTCTGGGGTATGATGCGGCATGTGGAGTAGGTTGGTGTCTTGGTGTGCTCCGCATTTTGGTTGTCCCTTGTGGGCCGCTGGATCGGAACATGTCGGGCCGGGCCGATGTGATCCAAAGCAAAAGCTAACGTCGCTGCCTCCTTTCTTCCAGCTGTCACAGACTCTGGGCCAAGTATTCAGGTATAACGGGTCACAAAACCGAACCGACACAATGTTGCTCTTTGCTGAGATTCCAACAGTTCCGCTCCGATGCCGGCCAATCAAAAGCTCGCAATCACAGCAGCCATCCGCATCTGCACCTAATCCCATTTAGCGAATCGATCCTTCAGCACGGTTGCTGTCGTGCCCCTTCCGCACTCCTCGGAAACAGAAATTCCGCGTCGTGCCATTGACGACCTCCGCAACTCATGCTGGCCTTCAAATACTCGACAAGTCTACAACACACAACCACTGCCATGAAACATGACCTCTCACGCTAAACCAGAGTACGAGTTTGGCGGCCCGTAAGTCTTCCTTTTCAGACATGTCATCCGCGCCTAACTGATGCGCCTCTTTAGCCTTGGCGCCAGCGCCATCGTTGTCGGTCTCCCGGTCCTTCTGTATGTCTTTGCCTTTGGCTGCAATGACGTTACCGGCTGCCCTGTACCTTCGCTCCTCAGCCCTCAGTCCCTCAGCTGGGAGCAGTTGCGTTCCGACATCGGCTGGCCCAGCGACGGTGTCTGGGGTCTTTTCAGCTGGAAGGTGACGGCCGTGGTACTTGGCTATTATGCCTTGAGCCTTGTCCTCGACAAGCTTCTTCCTGGACAAGAAGTCTATGGCACGAAGCTGGTCCACCATGGCCGCCCGCTCAAGTATCGTCTCAACGGTAAGCACCACAGCCCCCTACCCTTGACCAAGCTCTTGCTAACCTCTCCGATCCAGCATTCTCGACCTCCATAGTCCAGCTGGCCGCGTGCGCCATCGGAACTTACTTCCAAGGCGCCAACTTCATCGTCTGGACCTACATTGCCGACAACTACCTGCAGCTGCTCACCGCCAACATCCTCATCGCCTATGCCCTCTCCCTCGCCGTCTACTTGCACAGCTTCAGCGTGCCCGCCACCTACCCCAACGACGCCATGCGCGAGCTCGCGGCGGGCGGCGCCACGGGCAACCCCATCTACGACTTCTACATCGGGCGTGAACTCAACCCGCGCACGACCATCCCGCTGCTCAACCTGCCCATCGACATCAAGACGTGGTGCGAGATGCGGCCGGGGCTGACGGGCTGGCTGCTGCTCGACCTCGCCTACGTCGCGCAGCAGTACCGCAACTACGGGCGCGTAAGCGACAGCATCGTCTTCACCGCGTGCGTGCAAGGGTGGTACGTGCTGGCGGGCCAGTACAGCGAGGCGGGCGTGCTGACCATGATGGACATCACCACCGACGGCTTCGGCTTCATGCTGTGCTTCGGCGACCTCGTGTGGGTGCCGTTCCTGTACTCGACCCAGTGCCGCTACCTCGCCGCGCACCCCGTCAGCCTGGGCCCCGCGGGCGTGGCCGCCGTCGCCGCCGTCTTCGCCGCCGGCCTGTACATCTTCCGCGCCGCCAACGCCCAGAAGAATGTCTTCCGCACCCGCCCCGACGACCCGAGCGTCAAGGGCCTCTCGTACATCCAGACGAAGCGCGGCACGAGGCTGCTGACGGACGGCTGGTGGGGCGTGTCGAGGCACATCAACTACTTTGGCGATTGGCTGCAGGCGTCGCCGTTCAGCATGCCGACCGGTCTGGCCGGCTATGCCGTCTTGCCGGCTGGCGGCGCGGCGGCGTCGGCGGCGGCGGGCCATGTGCACAAGATGCTGGACGGGCGCGAGGTCGTGCAGGGTGAGGCGCGGGGCTGGGGCGCGTTGTTCACGTACTTTTACGTGCTGTACTTTGCCATCTTGCTGATGCATCGCGAGCGGAGGGACGATGCCATGTGCGCCAAGAAGTACGGCGAGGACTGGGAGAAGTACAAGAAGATGGTGAGGTGGAGGATCTTGCCTTGGGTTTACTGATCTCGGAAGTCTGGAAGATCGGAGTGGTGGGTGAGCTTGATTGGTTGGGCATGGTGACGGAATAATAGTGGGGTACATAAATCCAGTCAGCCACTTCCTCTGCTATCCAGCTAATGACGGCTACGTGGTTCAATGGTTTACGAACCGCCCACGATTCCTAGGCAGCGCTTGAGGGATAAAGCGTACGGATAACGAAAAACGGAGATGGCCCCTCGTGTCTCCGTTCTGTAGCGCCACTGCACATATGGCAGGCTTAGGGAATCCTGCGGGGTCTCGCCCATGTAGCTAGCCGCGGTACTGTCAGATCTGGGTTCGATTCCCTGCGGCAGCAGCTTCAGTTTTGCCTTTTGTTTCTTTGTTTTTTTTTTTTTTCGTCCCTGGTCGGTCGAGAGGTCGAGTCTACATGGAGTTGACTACCACCCACCCGCCCAATTTCATACACGTGTATAATAGACGAGCTCCGAACAAATGAAGCGAGAAAATTCCCACCCATTATAGAGTCCTTATTCCGCTATACTAGCTAGCTTCCCCTTCGACCGCACAGTCTGAGCAGGTCTCCGAACACGCCTCGCAACGCGTTTCTTTTCCACCTTCTTCACCACCCTCCCCCCCTTCCTCGGCCGTAACGTCCTCATCCTATCCTCCTTAACCCCAGCCCTCTCCGCCCGCGCCTTCTCCACTACCACATCCTCCGCCTTCTCCCCCTCGCCTCCCTCAGTCCTCCTCAACACCTCCTCCCTCCCCCGCCTATCCTGCTCCGCCAAATCCGAAAAAACCACGCGCATCCTCCCGTCCTCCGTCTCCGCCAACCGCTGCAAATACCCCTCCACACACGCCCCGAGATACCCCGCCTGCGCCTCCAACGCCTCCTTCCCCGTCCCCACCTTCCCCCCACGCCTCTCCCTCCCCTCCCTCCCCAACACCTCCCTCCACGCCTCCCGCACAACCACCACCTCGTCCCCCCTCCCCACCGCCTCCACCGCCTCCGCCAACGCGTCTTCATCTTCCCGAATGTTCCGCGCCAGCCTCTCGCCGTACACCGCCGCGTCGCCGCGCCGCGCGTGCGCCGCCCGTTGCCGATGCCATTGCTGGATGCGCCAGCGCAGGTAGGCGGTTTTGACGGCGAGGGGCGTTGTGACGAGTGCGGCGAAGCCGGTTGAGGGGGAGCGCCGGAGCGTGATGGAGGGGTGGGTGCCCAGGCGTGGTGGGAGGGGGTGGCCGGCGAGGTTGCAGAGGATGGGTTTGGGTTTGGGCTGGCGCGGGTTGGTGGGGGATGGTGTTGGCGTGGTGTGGAGGTGGAGGTGGAGGGGGGGCTTTGTGGTGGTGGTGGGGGAGATGGGGGAGATGGGAGAAATGGGGGAGAGGGAGGAGGGTTTAGTGGTGGTGGTGGTCGAGCGTAAGAAGGGGTTGCGGGTGTTTGGTGTCGGCATGGTTGATGGTGATGATTGCTGTTGTGGTGAGAGGTTCGGGGTGGGTCGTTGGTGACATGGTTGGAGGATGCTGCAGGGGAGAGGGATGGAAGGTAGTTGTGCGATGTCCTTTGTTTGGGAGGTGTTGCCGCAATGGGGAGTTCTTTTATTCGTCTACAATTTCGCCAAGTGATATCATGAAGCATCCTTTATTGTTTGACCGCTCCGCGTATCTTCCTCTTGGGAACTTGGCATAAGGTTTGTTTCATTGATGTAGAACAGCATAATAGAGGGTTAAAGGGAGCCGTAAAGGTCATAATCGTCGAACTCATGCGTCCAGATACCTACTTCAAATCCCAGATTCTTCGTGGCAGATTTGTTGAGCCCAACCTCATTACACCCGACCTCGCAACTTACTGAATCGCATCCAATAGCCTTTTGTGCGCAGTGATCAGGCTCTCAAGCTCACAAATGACGTTGGTGTATACAGCGTTTCGCAGGTCTTCAGCATCCAGGTCATCTTCAGCAGAGAAGTTGCACTCGATGCACTTCCGTACAATCCTTTGGTAGCGTGGGCCAAGGTCTGTGTAAGAGCCATCAGCAAGTATTCGTGCGCTGATGACATCATGCTGCCATGAGCCCAGATCAAAGCTGCTGATATCCTTCTTGTGACCGATTTCCAGAAGCGCCAGACCGAGCTTTGCGAGAGTCATGTTCCGGATACCGTACGTGTATCGGTAGAGAGGCTTGACGGTGCGGGTAGTTTCGCCATCCCCAGGATTGATGTCTCCGGCAGGAGCGGATGCACTCGTCGAGTTTGGGTTGGGAATTCTCTTCGGGAACGTTGTACTCAGATGAAGCGTCTCCATATCTCGCACTATATCTTCCATAGATGCGCCGGTGGTGTGACCGAAGTATGAGATGTCTTGAAGTCTCCAATCTTCGAGCAGCCAGGGGGTCAAGTAGTACTGTAGTACGGTTGATGCCAACTTGTGGGCGAGGACAAACCGTTGAAGTTTTGGGAGAACGCCAATTTTGGTGTTCAGCTGAATGATCTCTTTGCCGTTGCTTTGCTGGCCTTTCTGCATCATGGCATTTTTCCCGGCGTCGTAGAAGATGAACCTGAAGTCTCTACGACTTTCCAGAAATCCAAGACAAACTGCTTTGCAGCCAGCTTGTGACGTGCATGACTGGTTGAGATGGCAACAGAAACTCTTGGTGTCTCGGAGATTCGTCATTGAATGACATTGATCACTGGAATCAGCGACAGACTCATCAATTCTTACACCCTTTGAGGTAGATGGTTGAGCGGCCTCATCTCTGGGATCATCATCAAATCGTACTCGCTTCAATTTCCGTGTAATCTTCGTGCGACGAGAGGTGGTTTCCGGAGGAAGCGGTGGGGACATGAGGTCATCCAGCCGAGGCTGCAGCGAAGAGGATAGCCCGGCAACTAACGGAGTTGAGATGGATTCGGAGTCCAAGGAATGGTCTTTTGTGGTAACCGACTGCACGTCCAGCCAGATAGGGGAGTCAGATTCCCTGCGATCTCGTTAGGTAAAAGGCTTGGCACATGTTTGCCGACAAATAGACCGTTGTTCTATGACATGATACTCACTTTGGAGTTATCTGACCGTCCTTCCTTCTGCAAGAGATAGCCATGTCAAGGCGAACTTTACCGAAGTCTTCCTTGGCATGAAGGAGAAGTTTGGCCTGGTGAGCTTGGTGGGACGCATTCGAACATGACCAGGCATCTTCCAGAGACCCGTGTAGAGTTCTGGAGGCCTCGTGGATCCTTGCGTATTTTGGTGGCACGCGCCTCGACGTGATTGTTTGTGAAGAAAAGTGGGGTGGGTTATGCAGAGCACACTTCTGCTTGCGAAAGGTACGGAATTTGGCGTTCCAAATGTTGAGACCCTGAAGACATCTCCTGTATCGGCTTTCTTTGGCTGTGACCTCGAATGCACTTCGCACATTGTGAAGGGCGTTCGTCGTGGAGTGGTTGCTCTGGTGAATGGGAGGAATGTCAGACCAAGCGGCAACCATTTCTGGGGATGAAACACCTACCCCAGCAGTCTCTGAAACCCTTCCAAGTTCGGCCAGGTCTTTTAGCGTGTCGCGGAGCATGTCCCGAATCTTCAATACAACCTCTTCGCATATCGCGTAATCATCGCCCACCAACACCCTCAGTCTGTCATCAACACTCTTCAGGTCGCGACGGCCCCAGGATGCATCATTTGGATGTTGCAGCACGCTCAGGAGCTCTTCTCTGTCATCCACGACCGACTCCAGCAGAATTCGGCATTCGCTGCGAAACGCATGCTCCTCTAGACGGAAGTCCAGTTGCAGCTCTTCGATGACTTCATGATACGCCCTGAAGCTGTCCAGCTTCCTGCTTGCCCATCCGAACGATTTAAGGATTTCAAACAAAATTGGCACAACGCCAAGTATAAGACCTGCGACTTCCATGCCCGACGTGATGGGGCCACGTTTTGGTGAGTGAGCAGGCGGCAGCAGAGGATGCGAGGCTCAGCTCGTTTAAGGAGGCTTGCTTCAAGACAATGCCACAATGCGGCTGTTCGGCATCAGCAAGGCGCAGCAGCTTAAGTGCCCCACCTCAAGGAGGTCTGGGCCAATCAGTGTTGTGCTGACTGCGTGGCACAGCCTGCCGCGATAAACATTTCAGGCTCCCACTGTCTTCGTCGAGCTCCAGAAACCTGGGCGGGCGGACCAGAGCACCCCCGCGTTTCGCATACCATTCAACGACATCTTCTTCTTCACTTGTCAAACGACAGCCTTTCCGCTCCACAAACCCTCACAATCTCAGCCCTGGTCGAGAGTCGCCACGTCATACAATCCGACATGACATCCGAACATGACACTGATACGCAGACAAAAAGCCCCGCCGTGAAGACACGGTCAGAGTCTCCATGCGAAGCGGCGTCTGCGGAGGAGATTGGGCTTATCGGGAGTTTATTTGAGGGCTGTCTGCGACTGCTCAAAAATATGCTAACGATGACGACACAGCTTGCTCCGAATTGTCGTCAAAGCGTGGAGGATAATCTTGCAACTCTCGTTCTCTGGGATGATGAGTTTCTCGCAACGCGTGGCCATCTTGACAAAGCTCTGGAGCACTCAGAGGAGACACGTGACCTCACTCTGTCCGTTTTGCTGTCGTTGGGGGATTTTCTGAGTCACGGTGAGAGAGTCCCGTCTCATTATTCATCTATTTCACTTTTACTTACTGTTCTAAGACTTGTTAGAATCCCTTCTACCCTTGCCGCAAGACCGCGAGAGTATGCGACAGATGTCAGGAATCGATACTCGATCAGACAAAGCCAGGGGTGTCTTGATGGACACAGAAAAGCCTGCTCGCAAGACACCACGCAGTGTTGACGGAATTTGCACAGCACTCGACGCAAAAACATCCCGTCTCAATGTACTTGGCCCCATACTGGAAGATTGCGTTGCAGATGACGTGGCGATCGAACATGTTACACCCCCCATGCCACTGCTCGACCGCCCCGCGTATCGTTATTATGCAGACTTGATCGGCTTCAGGTTTCCGAAAGCGCAAGCTTCTCTTGTGGAATTGCTCGGAAAGAGCAACTGGGAACGTTATCAGCGACTCCAGTCGCGCCGGGACGCCAATGTCGAGAAGACCCCCAGTTCCACAGCTGGGAAGGAAGATGCGTCCATTTTTCAGGACTCTGGCCTGGGAACCTCAGTTCCTGCGACTTCTAAGGCCGGTAACTCTCGGGGGTCAACCAATTACGCAGAGACAGTCGTATCTTCAAGAGCAGAAAAGAGTCACAGGCGGCTTCCGCAGCTTCCGCAAATAGGCAGAAGAGGAGAGGCTTTCAGATGCGAAGTCTGCTACAGTACAGTGCGCATCAGCCGAACCGTCGATTGGAAGTAAGCGGAATCAATGTCGAAAACCCCATTTCCTCCAGCTGATTTGTTTCAGCAAGCATATCTTCACCGACGTCCTTGCGTACACCTGCATTTACGACGACTGCCCGTCTGGTAGATGTTTCTTTGAAGACGCCAAAGCTATGCAAGCGCATCTCGGCCATCAGCATGGATTTGCACCTGCTTGGCACAGCCAGATCTGCCCGCTGTGTCAAGAAGAAACGGGCGATGGACCCCGGACAATCTCCCTTCACTTTGCCAGGCATATGGAAGAGATTGCGCTTGTAATTGCACCACAGGATGTTGATTCGGATGCTGAGTCCGACACAGAGTCGAGTGCAGAGTCGAACCAAGGCCAGAACGCATTTCAGCAGCCATTCCCTCCCCAACCGCAACATCAAATGCAAGATTCAGCGCTGCCTATGACTCAGAACCCGTCATCCATGGGGATGGAGAGCCCTGGTCTTCAGCCTCAAGCTCAGGAACAACCCATGCAGCAGCAGATGCAAAGAGAGCCCCAGCAACTCACTGTTGAGGAGCAGCAGAGGCTCGAGGCTATAACAAAAACATTACGGCAGAGGGTCACACCGCAAGAGGAGGCAAGGATCCGGGCTCAGATTGCGCAGTTGGCTCCCGAAAGGCGGCAAATGCTGGAATCGCGAAATATCGACCCGGTCATGCTCCACTGTCGAAACCGCGCACAATTGATTGTGGCTTCTCATTCTCAAGCCCAAGCAATCCAGAATATCACACCCGATCCTGCTCAGCCGATAGGGCAGCCATCCCAAACTCCACAAGCCCAGACCGCCGCTTCGGACTTCAGCGTGCTCGATGATTTCGCGCCACAGTTGAATGGCAGCTGGTCCAAGCCCGATGCTGACTCTTTCGATCCTCGACGCTACTCCAACGACCCTCCTATCATAGGCCCTCCCATCCTGGGCCCCGCCGCACCACCGCCCGACCAACATAAAGCCAACACTGCCATTACGATGAATGACAACATCGGTATCCCTAATCCTGCCTCTTCCAATGGTTTTCCTTCTCCCGAGCAGCCGCGCGCCGCAAGCCTCCCCCATCCCTATGTCGCACGGCCAGCTCGAAGTGATCCACCGCGTGATGGCGAGGAGCTCTTCTGCTGTGGCAGGTCATACAGCTCTAAGTATATTTTCGCCCGGCATCGGCGCGAAAGCAGGACGTGCCCGTACGGTGCTGGCGGCCGCGAGTTCCGCTGCTACCTGTGCGCCACGAGACCGTTCGGACGACGAGCTACGCTTAAGTCTCACATCCAGGAGGTGCATAGGATGTCGAAGGACGAGGTGAAAAATCAGGTAGACACATGGTATCCACGGTACGGTCACGAAAACGATTACCCTGTGGGATTGGAGCCGACAAGAGGCGCGTGGTGATGTCGGCTGCTTCGGTTCCTTATACTTTCTCTCCAATTCGAAGTTCATAAAAATCCGCAAAGCTTTGTACAACTTGTTGATATGGTAGCGTCTCATTCCGCACCGACATAGAATCATTGACCTACTCAACAAGCATTCACGCCTGGGCTACACGTCGGCAACGGCACATAACTCTGCGTATGCGTTGCCTCCGCCGTCCCATTCGTCCCATAGCCCCCACCCACCCTCACCGCGCCATCACTAACGCTCAACCCCTCCAACGTCCTCCTGAAAAACTCCAGACTGGCCTCCGGCTGATAATACGGAATCTCATGGCCGCTCTCATAGATCCTCGCAAAGCTGAAATTCCCATGCTGCCTCACGACCCCATACTCGGTCCCACCCACGACCAACGGCGCATACCCCGCGCCCCTAAACGCCTCTTTGGCCGGAAACTCCAACGCCAACGACACGGCCTCGCCTCCCATCCAATTGCACGTGAAATCCGCATCGCCGTAAAACAGCGCGACGCGCACGCCCCTCTCCAGCAACGCCTCCAGCTCCCCCTTGAACGATGGATACGCGTAGTCGCCGTAGTCGCCGAAGCCCATGGACACGGCGTCGGACGAGGTCGACGTGTAGTTGAGGCTCACGCCCAGCGCGCGCTGCGTGTCGGCGAGGTTGAGGAAGTCGACGAAGTAGTCGGGCGGCGTGGGGTCGTCGTGCGGGTGGCGGATGTCGTAGGTGCCGCGGCCCGAGAGGGAGGTGTAGATGTTGCGGATCAGGCCGCGGCAGATGTTGGACGCGGTGGCGCAGGTGACCTTGCCGTGGAAGGTCGAGCGGTCGGCGGCCGCGCACGCCGAGAGGTAGTCGGAGCAGCCGTTGGGCATGTGGTACACGGATTCCATGAAGGTGTAGACGGAGTCGTTGACCTGTTGTGGTGGTTTAGTGCGGTTCGAGGGGAAAAGGGGGGCTCTTTTGCGTACGGCTTTGATCCCGTAGGTGTTGTTGTTGGCGAAGATGTAGAAGTACGGGCTTTGGATCTGGGCGTCGATCATGCCGTTGATGATGCCGAGGGTGCCCATGTTCATCTGCGTGCCGTTTTCGGTGCCGTTGCCGATGGCGAGGTTGTGCTCGTAGAAATAGTCGTAGAACGCTGGTCCGTAATGGCCGCCGTACTTGAGCCAGGGTCAGGTTTTGAGCATGGAAAAGCAGGAACATGGATAGAACTGACCGATTCAGTCCAAAGATGGAAGTCCACGTCTTTGTTGGAAAGTGCGGGATCCAGCTGTGGCAAGTTCGCCATGAAGGCTTGCAAAATATGCCATGTACCTTCGGCGGCGATGTCGGAAGTTGGATATGCATATGGATCCACGATTGAGTACCTTCCATCAGGCTCCGTACAATTGCTCCACTCTTCCGAAGTTTCGTTGAAGCATCCTTCCCCAGTAGTCGCGTAAGAGAAGCCAACACCGATAGGCTGAGAGAGATAAAGCATGTTGGAGACTTCATTCCAGGAATAAGGGTTGTGGTCGGCCACCAAATCCGCGGAGATATTGCAAGGGCCGTTCTCCTGAAAGAGTCCAATCATAGAATCACTCCCGGGCCCGCCTGTTGGAATCAGAAGATGGCTTGTTCCTCTCGTACAGGTGAAACTCACCGTTGAGCCACAATGTGAATGGTGCATCGTGAGGATCTTGCCGCTTCTCAAAGAACCAAAAGTACATGTTTGTCGTCTTGTTCAAAGAGATGTATCCGGAGTAGGACTTCACCCCCGGCGTAGTCTCGCAGATCATGGGCTCCTTGTAGCGTATCTCCGCTCCTTGAGGTGAACGAATTATTTTGAGATCGGTGGCATTTTCTGGGAGGCCTCTTTCTTCAAATGGTGGATAAATTGCCTGCGCTGACCGAAGACAGGCAGCTTGTAGCGTCGCTAGCACGCTGATGAGCTTCCACCGTGGCATGGTGATTGATTGACGCGAAGGGTATGAAGCAAGCAGCTGGCGAAGACGATCGTTAGGTTCAAGACTCAGTACAGCTCCAGGGCCCTTGGAAATGGTTCCAAGAGTCGAAGGCTGATGGCGCATTTAAGCTATGAACGGTGCGGAGTCAATAAACGTCAGCAAGCATCCGCCTTCCACCTTGGGACTGGAGCTTGACGAGCCATGCAAAGATCCAGGATCACGCCAACGACGCCATCCCTTCGTGTACCCACGCTCACCGCCTCCGGAGTTTGGGTTTGGCGCGGCAGATTCGCGCAAGTCGATTGGCGAAGTCACACGCTCCGATGTGGGAGAGGCGAGCGTTCTGCCTGATTCCACCCCAAATCCGGCATAGTCCGACGGAGATAAGAAATTGCACATGAAAACTGCAGTACACAAAGGGATGCCGCATTGCCTTTTCCTTGCTTATCGATGCGATCGGCGGGGCCAAGGGTGGGCGAGTGTTGCTCTGCCCCGCAGCGGACGGGGCACACGAATGACGCAAGCGAATCAGGGTAGACGTTACTTTCGTATCTCTTGAAAAACTGGCAATTTCGAATCATAACGCACCATTGATATGCCCGTTTACTTCCCCGTCATCATCATCCGTTTCTCTTCCGTCCCCATACAGAATCTCACAAACACCACCGACCGGCACATCCAACACCGCGTCGGTACTTTCGCCCCAGATAGTCTTCCAATCCACAATCGTCCCGGACTCCACCGCATATCCAGCACCACCACCCTTCCCTTCCTTCATTGACCCATCCCTGCTATGCCTTCCACTCGCCTTCCTCGCCGGCACCTTCTCCATCTTCACTCCCTTCCCCTTCCTCACCACTCTCCCTCTCGAATCCAGCGTCGCGATCTGCGCCGCATCATCAACGATATTCTCGCTGCTCCCCATCGGCAGCGTCAAATACCCCAGATTATAGCTTGCCAGCGCCACGTAAATGTAAATGACCAGCGCGACCAGCCACGCGGGCACGGCCAGCGCCCACCAGCGGTTGGGGTAGTAGTAGATGCCGAGCTGGTGCAGGAACGGGCGGGGCAGGTACGCCCACAGCAGGTACATGAGGAAGGCGAAGCTGGACGCGAGGTAGATGAAGAAGCCGTAGTACTCGTACGTCGGCACCTTGGGGCTGGCGCGGGGGACCAGCGTCGCGGCCGCGAACGCCGTCGCCATGCTGTTGTTGCTGCCGCTGCCCGCGCTGCCGCCCGTCGGCGTGCCCGCGGCGCTCACGCCCGACGCGCTCATGCCCGACGTCGCGCTCGGCGCGCGCTTGATGCTCGCGCCGCCGCCGACGCCGCCCGTTGCCGCCGTTGTGATGATGGCGCTCGTGGTGCGCCGCACCCCGCCGCTGGACGTGGCGCCCTCGACGTCGGACGAGTCGGGCGTCGTGGGCCGCGAGGTTTGCGCCGAGAAGGACGAGGGCCGCAGCAGCGACGTCAGCGACGGGCTGGGCGGCAGCGGCGTCGGCGGGCGGTTGTAGAAGGGCGGGAACAGGGCCGACGACGTGTGCGGCAGCGCCGAGTGCGAGCGCGATGCGTGCGAGTAGAGCGGGCGGCGCGGCTGCTCGTTGCCGTCGGTGCTGGTGCTGCGCCCGCCGCCGCCGCCGCCCAGGTTGGCGTCGTCGCCGTCGAAGTCGTCGAGGTCGAAGTCATCGTCCGAGGCGCTGCTGGTGCCCGAGGCGTCGTCGAATGTGAACAGGTCTTGGTTATCTTCTACCGAGGCGGCTTCGGACGGCGACGTGTTCGTGTCGGTCGGGGAGAGAGGATTGCTGGGCGCATCGGTTTTGGCACTTGGAGGATTGGGCGCGGGCGGCAGGTCGGAATTGAGCGAACTGAGCGTCGGGAGGTTGGGAGTTGATTTCGAATGGAAGCCTGTAGGGAGGCCAGTGCCTCTGCTCTGCGGAGGCATGGTTGTTGGAGTAGCTTGAACTGGGTAGGTGGGAACTTGATGGGCGGGTGCAATGATGTCGTCCAAGCTGATCTGCGCGCATGTGAAAGCGCGCAACCGTGTTTCGCGTCCTCCTTGCCGAACCCCTTACGCATACTCAGGAAAATCGTCACGTAGATTGCACCGAAACATGATCACTCGGCAACTGTAATAGAAATGCTCAAAACTCCCAAAACTTTGATAAAACCAAAACAGTAATGTGGCTGATTCGGAATATTCAGTACGCCCATGATGCGGGGATTACATCTCTTAACGCCTATGCAAACCCATTATCATTACTAAGTCCACATGTGCTCGCTCAACTGCAGCAAATAATCGTTCGTGCCCGACTTGGCCTTCATTGCCACATCGCGTCGCTCGCTCGCCGAATCCTCGCTGTAATACAGCTCTACGAGTGCCTTGAGTTCGTCGTGAGTGAAGGGGCACCTGTTTTCTTTAGCCTCCTTAGCCACCGCCACGATCGATTCTGGTCCTGTGGTGAACATGCTGTAGAACTGAGTTGCTTTGCTCAGCACTGCTCCTGCCTCGATATTCTTTAGGTTTTGCTGCAGGACAAGGATGTTGAGCTGCATGCGCCCGTGACCGTTCTCGTTCATACGCCCTATTCTGGTGCAACACTTGACGAGAAGAGTGTCGGCGAGAGATCCCAGGCCATGGGTAATGTACCTATCGAATTATCAGCGAGGCTTGCATAGGTGTGGGGGATTTTCGAGACTTACTCGTGTTGCTGTGCCATAAGCTGGCCGCTAATCTCCTCGTCGATTTCACTGAGTTCTGTGTTCAATTTGAGGACATCTGCATCCGGCTCATTGAACAGCTGGTCAAGCCGGTATGAACCCTGGAAGAGCTGGTTGACGTGATACATGACATGGCATCTGACCTCCAGGTGCAGCGTCTGCAGGATGATACCGGCAAGCTCGTGGTAGGAGTTGACCACGCCATCAAATGCCCTATCTGAGTCAGCTTGCAATTGTTTGGAGGCAGTAAAGCGATACATACACAGCAGTCTCCTGGTTGAGGGGCAAGAACACGGGGTTGCCGTCGCCACGTGGTTCCGCCGAGCCCACATTAGTCCAGCGCCGCCTGTGTTGTTGTCTTCCTCCATCAGGTCGCGATGAGTCAGTGGCACGATCGCTGATATGACGAAGGCTCTGCACTTTGCTCGCCAGCCATTTCATGCTGGTGTAAAGCAAACACAAGGCCGCGACGCTCTTGCGGTCGTTGATCAAGTCTGCTTCCTTCAAAGATTGATAGTTCGACGTTGATATCACAAGCTCCATCGCCTCGTTGAGGACATCTTCCCGGTTCGTATCATCTGCTTGCAGGAGAGCTGCAAGTTTCTTCGCAACTTCTTGATTATCTCTCAAAGCAGCTGAAGCTTTCAACTGCTTCGCCTGTGCTCGCGTCACAAGCGTTTTGTACCAGCCGTAACACTTGTCATAGTACGTCACCATTTGAGTGATGATGAGCTGGCTGAAAGCTTGGTCATGAGGAAGGTTATCAAGCATCTTGCAGAATGCAGTGATGAGGGAGAAGAATTTCGTGGTGCCCTAGAAGACCGTTAGAATGTGTGGTATGTCCTTCCGTCTACTACACATATCCAGGTAACCACTGACCTTGAAGATGGGTTTCTTGGAATGCAGCTGCCATTGCGCATCTTCCTGGAAAGTGTCGGCTTCCATGAACGTCGCGGCGCACAGATCCATGAGAGTCTCGTCTAGTTGCGGGTGGAAGACGTTGACGAGGAAATCGTCCAAGAATGATGTGAGGGTGCTTGTAACCACTTCGGACCCTGGAGGCACAACTTCCTTCAATCGGGTGAGGAAGCCTAGCGAAGGGGGAAGCAATATTCCCATGTTGAAAACGCTGGGCTCCACGAGGAGCTTGTGGCCGGTGGCACTGCCATCTTGTCCCTGGTTGTTGGAATTCGTTGTTGCCCCGCTGATACGTTTTGAATCAGACACAAGTCCAGGAACAGAAGATTTGAGTATGTGCTCCAAATCGTTCCTTTCCGATGCAAAGTCCGTCGACGTGATATCCATATCAGAGAGTTTGAACATTTTCTGGCATGATGTTAGTAGACAAAGGCGACCGAGCATGACGCTGAGCTGACCTTGTTCTTGTCTCTCGCCGTCCTTAAGAAAGGACTATCATTAGTCGCACCACTCTGGCCACTTCGGAAGGCCAGTTCGCCATCTGTGGACAAGTAATCATGGAGCAAGGAACGCATCTGCATCTCGATTAGTATCTCGGTCGCCATACCGAATCTTCCACGGGCTTACCTCGCTCTGGTACAGCTTCCACAGCTCTCTGAAAGTACTGGTCAGCATTCCAACGTCCCGCAAACCATCTCTCTTCGAAATGCCAGCGACGACATCGTGAACGACACGGTGGCTCTCTGCGATGGCCTCAAATCTGGCATAAAGCGTCCAAAGAAGGTCGTTGAGGAGCGTGGCACGCGTCTCATCACTCTCATAAGACCTACTAGTCTTTGCGCCACGATTGCTAGCATACCCGCGGACCAGACTTGGATGCCTCTGGGCGACTTCGGTGTTGGACCTTTCAACCACCCTGAAGAGCTCCACAGGCAGACGCTGAACGACCGACTCGATTGCGATGTCCAAGCGGCTCATCTTGTTGAGCGCCTCCAGAATGACTTGAATGTAATGGAACGTGTCGGCCTCTGGATTGCGCGATGCGTCATCTACCAAAGCTTCCGAGGTGTCCAGACCGTCCAAAAACTGGTAGAGAGCTTTGCGGCCAGAGTCGATTCCAGCTATTGTGCCATCGGCTCCTGTTTTGGGTTGATTTTGCGCGTGGACCTTCCAGCGATCCTCACAGTAGGGAGATTTAAGGTAGAGGTGGTTGTGGAGTTCTTCGATGAGGACGTCCGACATGGAGTGTTCCTGGTTGCTCAAGTAGACGCGGAGGTCGCCCAAAGCTCCGATGTTCTCCATCTCCGACTTCCTTATCAATCTTAAAGCATCCTGCAGGACGTCTACCGCAGGAAGGAACCTCTTCTCGGATATCCGGATTTCCAGCCTCTCCGGAACATGTTGGAGCAGCTCTATGGATCCCAGAATTTGAAGCATCTCATCGTAGCTCTGTGATGCGGCGGAGAAAGCCCTCAACTCCGGCTTTGCTGTCGATAGGTTGTCCTTTGCGGACACCAGGGATTCCTTTAATGACCGCACACGTTGCTGAGACTGTTGCAGGCTGTTCTGAATCTTGTGGAAGGTACCGATAGAGCTGTTGAAGCCCTGATGATGCTCGTTGACAATGGCTTTCAGTGCAGTTTGAAGCTCGGCGCTTGTGCCCATGAACTCATCCTGCCGGCTGGCGAGGCCAAGGGAGCTGGAGTCGAGCAATTTGAGAGCAACTTGGACCGGGGTGCAGTTCTCGTCGGTCATGAATGTCCATTCTTTCTGTATGCGATCCAACACATCTACAAAGCCGCTCGTCAGCACCGTCGAATAACGCATGCAATGCCCGCCGTGGCTGGCCAATCGTGCAAATCCCAACCCTCCACGTGTGTGCTTTCCCAGGTGTCATGCACGGCCACTGACCTTCAATCTGCTTGCCCGCATTTCCCCCGCGCGCATAGTCCGGCCTGCTTCTGCTTCGAGGGCCGTTGAACTCTCCGCTTCTCCTAACTTCTCGTCTCCGCTCGATGCTCGTTGGGCGCGCAACGCGGGGGCGTTCTTGGTAGTCGGCCGAGTCGTCGACGAAGCCGCCGTACCCTCCAGGGCGACGCTCGCCACGGCTCCTGTCCGAGCCATAGCTACGCACGCTGCTGTAGTCGTCGCCGTCGGGCTGGCCGTAGCGGGCGCCGGAGTAGCCGTTCGCGTAGCCGTTGGCCCCTGGGCGCGGGTTGCGGGGCAGCGATGACATGGTGGGCGGGGCTTAGCGGTGGGTGGAGGACGGTCGCGGGATGCAGTCGAGGTGGCAGCTCATGCTGCTGCCTGCTCTTTGTCCAGGCTGAAGGTCGGAAGCATGGTGCTCTGGAGCGCGGGCGGGCTATGTTTCGCGCTTGCCCGCGGGCGCCCGAGCTTCGCTACCCAAGCGGGCGTGGCCCCGTCGGTAAATGATCGGCCGGGCCCCAAGTTCGCGCGCTTGACGACCAGCTGGCAATCTGGCCTCAGCCTGGAGAGCGCACAAAACGCCCGTGTCGCGCTTCCCGACCACCATCCTCCTCCGCGTTCCCATCACCAGGTCTCTCCCCGCGGCGCTTCCTTGCCGTTGTTTCTTCGCTCCTTAGCTCTTTCTTTCTAATCTTCGCTCCCCTCCGGGAAACCGTCAAGATGAGCGGCTGTGAGTTACCTCCGTCTGCGCGTGGCACCCACCCCCGCCGCGCTGGCCATTGACTCGAATGTGCGCGTGCTGACCGATGTTTCTCAATGCGCAGTACGGTTCCTCGATCTCATCAAGCCTTTCGTGCCTCTGCTTCCAGAGTATGTGTTATATTGCGCTCGCGCCGAAGGGAGCTGTGGGCTGACAATAATGCCAGGGTTGCGGCGCCGGAGACCAAGACTCCCTTCAACCAGCGGTTGATGTGGACGGGTGTGACCCTCCTGATCTTCCTGGTCATGTCGCAGATGCCGCTGTACGGCATTGTGTCTTCCGACACCTCGGATCCGCTGTACTGGCTGCGTATGATGCTGGCCTCCAATCGCGGAACCCTCATGGAACTGGGTATTACGCCCATCATCTCCTCCGGCATGGTTTTCCAGCTCCTTGCTGGCACCCACCTCATTGACGTCAACCTCGACCTCAAGACCGACCGCGAGCTCTACCAGACCGCCCAGAAACTCCTTGCCATCATTCTCAGCTTCGGCCAGGCCTGCGTCTACGTCCTGACTGGTCTCTACGGCCAGCCCTCCGACCTGGGTGCTGGTGTGTGTGTTTTGCTCGTTGTTCAGCTCGTCGTTGCTGGTCTGATTGTCATTCTGCTCGATGAGCTCCTCCAGAAGGGCTACGGTCTGGGCAGTGGTATCTCGCTCTTCATTGCGACCAACATTTGCGAGTCTATCATCTGGAAGGCTTTCTCTCCTACCACTATCAACACTGGCCGTGGCCCTGAGTTCGAGGGCGCTGTCATTGCGCTCTTCCACCTGCTCATCACCTGGCCCAACAAGCAGCTCGCTCTGCGCGAGGCTTTCTACCGCCAGAACCTGCCCAACATCATGAACCTCATGGCCACTGTCCTCGTTTTCGCCGCGGTCATCTACCTCCAGGGCTTCCGCGTTGAGATCCCGGTCAAGTCTTCCCGCCAGAGGGGCATGCGCGGATCTTACCCCGTCCGCCTGTTCTACACCTCCAACATGGTAAGATTCGACTGAAATGCGCAATTGCGGCGAACACGACGTCTCTAACATTTCTTCTGTAGCCCATCATGCTCCAGTCCGCTCTGAGCTCGAACGTCTTCCTCATTTCGCAGATGCTGTACTCCCGCTTCAGCGACAACCTCCTCGTCCGTCTTGTCGGTGTCTGGGAGCCGCGCGAGGGATCCGCCCAGCTCTACGCTGCCTCGGGTATTGCGTACTACATGTCGCCCCCGCTGAACTTCACCGAGGCACTCCTTGACCCGGTAGGTATTCCCGATTAGGCGCTTGTCCTACAAGTCTAATTTCTTCGCCGACAGATCCACACCGTCGTTTACATCACCTACATGCTCATTGCCTGCGCCGTCTTCTCGAAGACCTGGATTGAGGTTTCTGGCTCTTCTCCCAGGGATGTTGCCAAGCAGCTCAAGGAGCAGGGTCTCGTTATGGCTGGTCACCGTGAGCAGTCCATGTACAAGGAGCTCAAGCGTGTCATCCCCACGGCTGCCGCTTTCGGTGGTGCTTGCATTGGCGCTCTCTCGGTTGCCAGCGACCTCCTCGGCGCTCTCGGCTCCGGCACCGGTATTCTGCTCGCTGTCACGTAAGTTTCCCATGGATCTGACGTCATCACAAATACTGACAGTGATGCAGCATCATCTACAGCTACTTCGAGATCGCTGCCAAGGAAGGCGATACCGCCGGCCTCAAGGGCATGGTGCTCGGCTAAGCACCTAATCAACACAACAACATTGGAGGGGGACGGACTTCTTTACGGGCGTACTTCGCCTGACCTTTTGTACTTTATCACAAAATTATCATGAATCCTTGAGCTTGGTGGAGAGTCCAAAAGCATTGGAAGCGCGGTTTGTAGGTAGCATTTGCTTGCCAAAATTAAGCAGCACCGAGCGATGGCTTGGTCAAATGTACATTTGAAGACCAAACGAGAGCAAACAGCGGCTGAAATAAACAAGCCACCGGACTGGGTGATCTGCGGAGATGAGGCGTTTATTGGAGGAGTGATACGATTGATCGACCATTGCGCCTCCTTGTCCAGACACTTGCGAAACCCCACTGCCGCCATGGTGAACAGAGACGAAGCATACTGCGGGGAAGCCGTAAGCGCTCGTCTCAAGCAGCTGCTAAGCCGAGCTCCGTGCAGATGCGGGCATGGGCCCTTGTTGGGTGCCTGAGGTCCCACCGTGGGGTTTCGCTCTCCTACCTCCCGTGCATCTGCGCAGCTTGCGATGTGATTGCACGACGCTAAACGTATCGACTACTGCGCAACTTCCCAGCGCGTGCCTCAGGGTCGCCTATCAGTATACCATTTCCGGGCTATACGCTGGGAATGGTTCGCTAGGGGAAAGCTAGCGGACCCTGACGAACAACGCCAGTCAGAGCCACATGGAAGGCGGGGCCGAGTAGAGTTTTCCGGAAAAGAGCAGCACGGTAAGGGGCTTCTTCAAGAACGTGCAACATGTTGGACAGGAGGCGAATCCGGCAAGGCAGACAGACAACGTGCAGAGAGCCAAGGCCGGGGGGTCCGGGCGCAATTGAGGTGGAGGGGCGCAGCATGCGCGACAGGGATGGTGGAGCTGGAGCAGTGACGCCAATCCCCGAGGATTCAGGCCTTCGACTCGGGCCAGAGCTTTTGCTCTTGGCGGATTCAACAGACACCGTTAAAGAGCGAGACAGCTCCGTCGCGCCTCGACCAGCGTCTCCAACCTCCCCGATCCCGCCCTCAATTCCCTTGCCTCGCATTCCTCGTCGCCATGGCCGACCAACCCGCCCCGGAGCCGCCCCAGTATGGCCGCATCCCAAGCCTCAAGAACTTTCTGCCGCTCTCCGAGGACGCCGTCATGTCGACGCGTGGACAGCACCTGCCCGCGCTGCTGCAGCAGTCCTTGAGCTCGCGCAGCCAACGCCCGCCCAGCGTCCGCAGTGAGGACCTCTACACCGACGCCAGGGGGAGCCTTCCGCCGACCCCCAGCTACCCCGACGAGCGGAGATCGAGCGTTGGGGGCGCGTCGATACTTCTGACGCCGCAGATGCGCAGCCAGCGCCTGATCGGAAACAGCAACCCGAGATACAGATGGTAGGAGAATATCGCGCCGCGTGTTGTGTTGGGTCCGTCGCTGACTTCGTGGGCAGGGAGCAGTACTGGAAGTCGGACGAGGAGTTGAAGAAGTACCCGAAGAAGATGTACGTGCAGCTTTCCGCGAGCCCCGGCGGATGGGCAGCCTATTTATTGCTCTTGCACACGATCATATGACATGGTGCCACCATTCGACAGCGCGCTGACTCGTTTGCGACAGCCGCCAATACTACGAGCGCAACAACGAGTTGATACAGCAGTACGCCTTTATCGATCGCCTGCTCGACTCGTCGCTCCCCCACAACCTGATCCAGGAGTACAATACGGTGAACATCCCTGACACAATCTCCGAGGAGTCCGGCACCGCGCCCCACTCCCCTTACCTGGCAGGCCAGCAATCGTCCGAGGACAGCACCAACTCATCAGCGATTGAAGCCTTTGGCCAGCGCAAGGTCAAACGCACACCCAAGAACTTGTACAAGGTACCCGATGAGGAGACATCCCCGCTGCTCAGCGGACAACAAAACGGCTATGGCGGGATCAGCGCCGACGTGGAAGCAAACGAGCCACGGATGCCTATCTACGAGCCGGAGGAAGAGACGGGCAGCCAGCACAGGATCGTGGCGATTGCCATCTACGTGAATCTGGTCGCCAACACTGTGTTGCTGGCCATGAAGATCGTCGTGACGATCCTGACCTCGTCGCTGTCCGTGCTTGCCAGCTTGGTCGACGCTGCGCTGGACTTTTTGAGTACGGCCATCGTGTGGGTGACGACCCGACTCATCTCCCGCGAAGACCGTTACTCGTACCCCATTGGCCGGAGCAAGCTGGAGCCCGTGGGCGTGTTGATTTTCTCCGTCATCATGATCACCGCTTTCTTCCAGGTGCTGCTGGAGGGCTTCCAGAGATTCATGGGCAATGACCAGAGCATCGTCCGGCTGACCACGTCGGCTCTGGTCATCATGGCAGCCACGGTGGTGGTCAAGGGTCTCTGCTGGTTCTGGTGCCGCATGATCAAGAATTCGAGCGTGCAGGCCCTTGCACAGGATGCCATTACCGATGTTGTTTTCAACTTTTTCAGTATCATCTTCCCTCTTGGTAAGTCCCCGCATGGGTTTAATTATTTTGCGGGCACGCAGGCTAACGTCGGTGTAGTGGGCTACTACGCGCAGGTGTGGTGGATGGATCCGTTGGGAGGCGTGTTGCTCTCTCTTTGGGTGATTATCAACTGGTCGGAAACGTCGGCAAACCACATCAAGAACCTGACGGGGCGCGCGGCGTCGGCCGACGAGCGCAACATCCTGCTCTACCTGTCGATGCGTTTCGCCAAGACGATCAAGCAGATCCAGGGCCTGCAGGCGTACCACTCGGGCGACAAGTTGATCGTCGAGGCCGACATCGTGGTCGACGAGAACATCAACATCCGAGATGCGCACGATCTGGGCGAGAGCTTGCAGTACGTGCTCGAGAGCGTGCCGTCGGTGGACCGCGCGTTCGTGCACCTGGACTACGCTTCGTGGAACCTGCCCACGCACATGCAGCAGCAAGACTGAGCGGGGGGTCGTGGCATCGACGAAGCCTTGTACAGGATGGATAAAGGTGGGGAAAATGCAGCATTGATTGCTTCGCTGTCTCTTTAGCTTGGGTTGGTGTTGTCCGGTTGCATCGGGATGTCGGCGTTATTCGGAGAGGGGATCAACAGCGAGATACCTGCCTGATCTAGACTCATCAACTGATCTGCTTTCCCGATTGGGAGAGCACGCTCCTGCCATCTACTACAAAGACACCATCGTTCCTTCTCCGTGAGCAAAACCCCCTTCGCTTTCGCATTCGAAAGTTTTTTTTCTCAGCCGTGCCCACGAGAAAGGAGGAGGCAAAAATTTTAATTACCCTGATGGCGTGATCTGCGGCAGACACACATGCCGCGAGCAGGAGACAGCCACGACGCACCACACTTACGCTTTCCGCCATACACCTCGTTGCACAGCCTCATCCCGGACAGAAACCCCCTGCTTCTGTTTCGCATTTCTCCAACAGCAGTAACAACACCTGTACCCCGCAGTCAAGTCACGCGAGCAGCCGTCCAAGTGGCTTATCATTCTCCCCTTCGAGCAATTGGTCCGCTGCCGTTGGGCCAATTATCTACTTCCTTGCTCTTCACAACGGCCTCTTGACTCTCCGTCTAAGAGTCTCAGCTTCGTCTATTGCTGCCTATCCGGACAACGACGAAGACAGCGCTTGTTTCAAGCCACGCACGCACGCATACCAAGCTCGCTGACCCAGACATTTGGAACTGCTTCCGCTCCGAGACATACACAAACACGCGCACTTCCCGGGTGGACAGGAACAAAACGTGTAAATACCACCCACAACCTACCATCAACCACCAAGAAGTCGACCACAAGGCCCTCGTTTTCGCGCAACTGGAGAGAAGCACAAGGGGAAAGAGAATAGAGAGGTTTGCACGACCACAGGCATGAACTTCCGCGGTTCGGCGAGGTACATACCTCGCTACGACGACCATCCGCCGCCGGTTGAGGACGGGGAGGACGTCGTTGGGGACCTTGACTTCGACATCGTTTTCGCGCATGGCCATGACCAGCAGCAGCAGCAACAGCATCGACGACACCGAAACCAGCCACACGGCCTTCGTCCCGCCCCAGCGGCAGACCCGGCACTGCGTGGACTCGATCCTCAGGAAATGATGCAGTTCGGCATACGGATCCCGGACCGACATGGCGCCAACGCCAACCGTCGCAACGTCATCGACGACGTTGAGGATGAGGAGGAGGAACAGCTCATCTTCGACTTCGACCTTGAGGACGACGACAAGAATTATCACTACCCGTACAACGTTAACCGTTACCACGACCACGACTATTACCACCTTCCCGGCGTGCTACCGCCGGCACGAGGAGAGTTGCCTGCGGGAGACAACAATCTTGGCGAGAATCCTGCCCGACGCAGACGAGAACATATCAGGGATTTGGCCGCCCAGGTCGCTCGCCAGCAGCGGTACGTTGACAATTTCCGCCAGCAGTTGCTCTTCGGACCACATGCGCCGGCGGAAGGTGGAATAGAGGGGTGGAGGAGAGGGTTGGGGAGGGCGGAAGATGCGTTGAGAGTGTTGAGGGAGACGTTGAGAGTGGAGCAGGAGCAGGTGGGTGATGAACATGAGCAAGACCAGAATGGAGGTGCGGTTGGAGATGTCGGTGGTGGAAATAACGACGACGGTGGGGATGAAGGAGACCAACCGGAGAGGCACGGAGATCGGAGACGACGACAACAACGAGGCATCGACCCGGCCCACCGGCGCGAGATGGAGCAGGACCTCGCAGAGCTTCGCGAGATAGAGCTGCAGCTACGATGGAGCGGCGCGGCGCCGGAAGAGCTGCGGCATGTGGCGGAGGAGATGCAGCAGCTGCAGGACACGCTGGACGGACGGTACGAGACATGGGGACGAGGCAGGAGCCTCTCGCCATCCTCATCTCCCACCGGCTCCTCCGCGTCTTCCTCCTCTTCCACCACCATCTCTTCCCAAGACCGCCGCCCCAAACGCAAACCCATCCCACCCCCAGGCTGCTACCACCCACACCCCCCGCTCTCCGCCGAAGACCCCCGCCTGCCCCCGCCACACGTCGCGCACACGACCCCCACGGCCCTCCACGACGCCGAGGGCCCCCGCTACCTCGCGCTCGTCACCCTCGACAACCCGCACCCGACGGCGCGCGCAGCCGAGCGGGACACGCTCGCGCGGGCGAGGCAGGCGTTTGCGCGCTACGAGGCGCCGTGGTGCACGGTGGTGGAGCGCGCGATGGGCGGCGGGGCGCTGGTGCCGCTGAGCAGCGGGCCGAAGGGGACCGTGTTCGTCGTGCAGGAGGGCCGCGTGGACGTGGTTGGGGCCATGCTGAAGGCGCGCGAGGAGCCGTCGGCGGTGAGGAGTTGGAGGCTGCTCGGGGTCGGCGTGGGAGGCGCGGAGGGGTGGACGTTTTGTTTGCATAAGAGGGAGAAGAGGAAGAAGGGGGGGAAGGAAGAGGGGGGGAAGGGTGGTGAGGGTACTGAGGGGAAGGATTAAGTGCAATCTTGGAACGAATACCGGGTTAACGATCACTTGGGTTGACTGACGGCGCGTGTTGGGGCCCGGGTGGGCTTTTTCAAAAGTTTGGCGTTGTTTTGGTCCTCCGCAATGGGGTTTCGTGGGGGGGTCGATTTCATGACAGGCCTTACACGACTTTTCTTTTATTCTTGGATTTGTTTTCGGAGTACATTAGCAATCAAAGCCAGACCCAACGGTCGCAATGTTGAGATATTTCAGGGTCAAAGGTATACAAGTTCCCACGAGCCAGCTTGCGGCTGGCTGCACGAGTCGATGGCGTTTTTGTGTAAATATAAACGTTGGGGGCGGAGTGAGGGTGAAACACAAGGATGAATTGATTGGCCCTGGGTGGCACCTAAGCAAGGAAACCGAGCGGAAGCTTGGCCGGCGAGGTTCCGAGCGTGTGGGACCGAAGGGGTGGGGGGGTAGGCGGCTTATGTTCGATAGCGTGTGGGAATAATAAGCGACGACCCGCGGCTCCGCAGGAGGGCGGGAGGCTGTTTGGCTTCGTGGCTTGCTTTCGTTCTAGCCCCGGGCGGGCCCAACGGTCGACGGCGTGAGCACGAGCTCCACTTGCTTGTTGGCTGGTTGGTCTCTTTAAAGTGCCACAACGACGGATTAAAGTTGGCATTTTGGCAGCGTGATAGGCGGCAAGGCATCCCGGTCGCCCCCTCGGCTTTGCTTACAGCGATGCTCGGCAAATGTGTTGTTATCAAGCCGGGCCGAAGGGTCTCACGCACCGACAGTCATGATCTGATCTCGACTCGCTCTCCGCCCTCTCATCAACCTCCAGACCAGGACCCATGAACGACCGGTGGATACACAGAGAAATGCAGCAGGCCACCGGTGTTCTCTGCAAAGCTGACGGAGCCGCAGCCTCCCCAAGGCCCGTGGCTTGAGTCGCTGCGAAAAGCCGGTGGCGCGTCCGAAGTCCGTATTTGCAGACGTCGCGGAGCACGGCAGGCCTGGAAGCGGAAGCATGGCCGGTCTCCATATGGGCAAGCCCGGACCGCGGTGAGGGGGGCACGCCCAATGCTTCAACGCGCTTCCAGCCCCCACAAACGCCCTGGCCGTTTTTAAATCTCAGCTGGCCGGGGGTGGGCAGAACGATGCTGCACCGCGCGAGAGGGTAGCGGTGGCGTCGCTGCAAAGGCGGCCACCTTCTCCTTCCAACCCTCATGCGGTGCGCCGAGAGCACGCCCTTCTTTAGCCCCGCCCGTCGTGCCATGAGCTATATACACCGGCCCGGCGCCTCCCGCTGCGCCGCGACAGGTACACGAAGGATTCATCCTGCGGCCCCCAGGAGCCCTTCGCCCAACAGCCTTCTCCACTCCCCGTGCTCCTTTAGCGCCGACCCTCCATCCGCCCCGTGAAGGCTTGTTCCCTGGAGCGGCGTCCCTGCTTTTGATCTGAGCCTGTCGCCCCGCAGACAAGCGTTTGGCACTTTCACTTGTCCTGCTCGTCAATTGGGACGGTGCCAATTACTCGCAAACATGTCGTTCATCACCAGCGCACTAGCCACGGCCTCCAGCGCCACGTCGGCGGCCGCATCAACCGCAGCGGCCGCTTCAAGCACCACTTTGGCCACTTCCACAAGAGCTTCCTCGGGCTCAAGCGCCGCATCGTCGTCGTCGTTCTCCTCACCGTCCGCCGAGACGGTAGCTTTGACCACGACCTTCACTCCGCCGCCGTCATGCACACAGGGCCAGCTGACGCTGCTGTCCTCGCCATGGTACAACATCTGGCTTAACGAGCCGTCGCCAGTACCCGGCTCTCTGTTCACCGACTGCTACCCGTCTCAATTCATCAGCGGGTACACGTCTGTCTTCAACATGACCAGCTCCATCGCCCCCGTCTTCAGCCCGCTCGTGTGCCCCGAGGCATGGGAGACCGTCAACACCTTCTCGAGCAGCTACATTGCATGCTGTCCGTCGTATGTGGCCCGCTTTCCTTTTGATTCCCTCAACCACTGCTACACTCGCCTCAACTTTCCCCAAACCAACGATCCATACTGACTTCGGGCAGCGGCTACGCCCTCAACCCGCCCTCGACAACCGTAGACAGCCGCCGGCCGGCATACGGCGGCACCTGCTACAGCTCCGTCGCGTTCGGCTCGACCTACACCGTCACCGCGTACAACGCGTCCACCCTGACGGCGACGCAGGCGTGGCCGGCCACCAACTCGCTCGACCAGTTCTACGCCCACGTCATCGAAGGCTACGCGCTGTCGTTGAGACCGGCATCGGTAAGCAGAAAAGCCCAACAACATTCCTCCGAAAAGGTCCCAATCTCCCGCCCCCCAAGACTAATCCTCACCACCGCAGACCTCGTCCGCATCCGCATCCCTCTCCTCCGCATCATCCTCCCCCTCCCCCACCAGCGACAGCGACTCCTCCCTCTCCGGCGGCGCCATCGCCGGCATCGTCATCGGCATCCTCGCTGCCCTCGCCCTCCTCGCCGGCCTCTTCTCCTTCATCTTCCTCCGTCGGCGTCGCCGTCGCCGCCAAAGCGCCGCCGCCGCCGCCGCCGCAGACGCCCGTCGGACGTCGTCGTCACCGCCCGCGCACGAGGTCGACGGGACGGGCGCCTTCCACGAGAAATCGGGCGACTCGGAGTTCCGCAAGGAATTGCCCGGGTCGCCTGGCGCGCCGGCAGGCGGGGAGCTGGAGAGCCCCGGGGCGCCGGTGCATGAGTTGGATGCCGGGGCGGGGGGGTTGGCGGAGATGGAGGGGGAGGGGGTGAGGGCGAGGGGGGAGAAGGAGGGGGACGAGGGTGGTGAGGAGGGGGGGACGAGGAAGGTGGGGGATGTTGCGTGAGTGGATGGAAATGGCGGGAGGGAAGAATCGTTGTTAATTCTTTTTTTTTTCTTCTTTCCCCTTGTTTTTTCCTTTGCGGAGATACCTGGTTGCGAATGCGATGGGAGGTTTCACTGCAACGCTTCTTCTTGGGAAGGACTTTCTTCTTCTTCTTCTCAACTCGCCGTCTTCTTCTGCTGTTGGTGTGGTTTGTTGCTTGGGAGACTTCCACGTGGGTCTTGCCCTTTTCCCGGTTCGGTTTGTACGGCTCCCTCCTCTCGGCTTGAGTGAAAAAAAAAAAAATAAACTCAACACGAGACCAATAACGGGGGGGAGAACGTACAAGCATCACAAAATTACACGTACTGCAGCTGTTACCAAAAGGCGAGAACAATTGCCACCGTAAGTCCGGCGATGACTTCGCGTAGAGTCCCCCTCCTCCCTTACCGTCTGGCGTGCCGCCCTCCCAAATCAGCAAACACAGCACCACCGCCACCGAGGACGCGTGGGAAAGCTGTTGTTGATGGCGGTTGCGACTTTCGAGGTTGACGCGCACGGTTAAAGCCCTATGGTTGTGCAGAAGGGAGGAGCCTAGCACACGGTGGGAGCGGGAGCGAGCGCGCGCCCGCCAGCCCTGCCGAATGCTTGATGTGTTTGTGTGTTGGTGGCGCCGCCGCCGGAAGAAGGTGTGGAGAGCCTCGTGTTGGGCGTGGCGTGGCGTGGCGGGAAAGGGTCCTTTGTGTAAGCGTCACTGTTGTCGTTGGGGGAGAGGCTATTGTTGTTCTGGGATGTGTGTTTTGGGATGGAGTGTGTTTTTGACTGCTGTTTGCCTGTTTGGTTCGGAAGTGAAGTTGTCGACATGTCATGAATAGCTCGACCGCGCTTCTATAGATGTTCCGAGGGTGAACAAGTATTGACAGCGCTAAGCACTCATCTAGGATTCTGCAGAAAAACCTCGGAAAATCGGCAAGTACCTTTTTGGGCAACAAACAGCGAATCGGTGCCAATCAAGCCAAGTGGAACAACCATTGAGCGAGCGGAGTCACTACCTATCCTCTAAACATCCCGCGTACAAGCCGTATTCGTTCTCTCCTCCCTCTCCCTTATACCAGCCACCCACACGTTTAAACACCATTCAGTGACCCGACGCATCTCGTACTCCGCACGACCCCTCACATTTCGCAATACATGAGCCTACAGCGCGAGCATCGCACAAGCGCGAGTCAAGATCTGCAGACACGGTCTGACAACAGGGCGGTGCCACGGCAGGGCAACACCATCAACGGAGCATGCACATACGGTGTGGTCGCACGCAACGCACGCAACGCAAACGCAATGCACGCGCATGCGACCCGCGCTCCGACCCTTTGTCTTTCGGAGAATTTGAAAAGAGACGCAAAGAAGAGTAGGCCCTTCGTTCTACAGCATTTTGGCAATTGCCGCCGTCGGAGCTGAGCGGGTGGAATTTGCCGGGGTGCAGTGTGTGTGTGCTTCGACCCTTTTTGCGGTTGCAGTGTGGGTGGGTGGATGACCAGACGGGAGAAGAAGAAGAAGCAGATGATCTATGTGAGCAGCGGGGGGTGCGTGTGGGGCGGGAGAAACCGCTCACAACACAGTACGTAGACAAGATCCGATTGTTGCGTCTGTTCCCCAATTAATCTATCGAGCCCGCTGCGGATCGCGAGACGACGCGGACGCTCCGGAGCTGGGAGACAGGAAGTAAGAACAGGGTCCAATAACGACCGGGGTCATGGTTCCAAATCTGGCACGTTCGACTGCCGGGATCTGCGGGGGGTGGGGAGCAAGCGAATCCGACCTTTTTTTCCCACCTACTGCGTTCGCCCTTTGCCTTCCCCTCCGCCCCACATTGATGATGAGGGCGGCGGATACGGATGGATGGCTGCGGTCATCGATCCAGAAGCAGCCGCGAGAAAAAGCAAAAAAGCGAAGCGCCTAAGTATGTAAAAGACCCCAGCAGCTCCCCACAGCCAAAGCATGTGAACATCATACGATCAACATCCCTGACAAAGCAAGCACGTAGGCGTGTCATGTCGTTGGGTGGTGCCAAGCCAGATCACAAACAAGCCAGGCTGTGCCGGGGGGTTATAAAGGACGACGAGCCATGGCGTTAACTAACAGGGCGTGCGTTCGTGTTTCAGCTCCGCTGCCGCCGCCCAGCCAAGCCCATCACTTATTCCCGGAGGACACCACTCCGTCGATCTTTTGCCCGTTTCTCTGCTATACGTCTGGTACGTGGCGAGCTGAAAACGCCAGGACAGGATGCAGGCTGTCCGAGTCTGGGGGAGATGGCACGAAAATGCAAAGAGCTAGACCGTTTATTCCCTTCCCATCTTCCGATCTTTTCCTAGCCAGACCCTCGTCCTATTAACAAAATAGTGCCGATCGAACTTTTTGCGACCAAACCACCGACTATCAGCGCTCGCTTCTATGGTATCCACAGGTTCGAAGAAGAAAAAAGAAAAAAAGGAGGAAAGACCCTGGGAATATCATCGCAGTCTCATGTAGTACAAGGACGAAAAAGGCCCCAGGTTTCCTCCATGCAACCCCAAATCATGAGAAACAGTCACCACCATTGAAGAGATCAACCCACATTTTCCTCGCCACCATCATCATCGTCGTGAATAGTAAAAATGGGAAAGAGAGATGGCACTCATCACCAATCTCACCTTTCCTCCGTCGTCTCGTCTTCCTCCCAGCCCTCACTCCCTCGAGCTTTTTCAACAAAGCATCCTTCCTCCTATTCCAGCATCCATCCATCACCTCCCCCTCCTCTTCCCCCTCGCCCCCCTCTTCCTCGCCGTGACGAACCACGCCTTCGTCACCACGCCCCCGCACCTCCCCTCCAAAATCTCCGCCCTGGCCTCCCCCGCCAACCGCCTCACCTCTTCCACCGTCCACCCGGCGTGTCTTGTCAGTAACCGCAGGCAACTGGCCTCGAATCCCTCGGCGCAGCACACTAACCACATCTTGCCCATGGACGACAGTTTCGCGTCGTCGGGCCACGGTCCCATGGGTATGTCGACGGCGCGGCGGCGCACGTCGCAGAAGCCGGCGTCTTCGAGGAGATGGTGTTCGGCCGAGACGTGGTCGAGGGAGATGGGGCGGCCGGAGGAGGCGGCAGTGGCGATGACGGCGTCGACGAGGGTGCGGGTGGCGGATGCATAATGATGATTGTGATGGTGATGGTGATGGTGGGAACCGGGTCCGGAGGACGATGATGATGATGACGAGGATGCTGGTGACGATGGGGAGGGTGGGCTCGGGGGCGAGATGGTCGACAGGTCCGGCATGATTTCGACGACCTCGAGCAGGCCGCCCGGCGCGAGGCTGATGAAGGCTTCGCGGTAGACGGCGCGCCAGTCGCGGAAGGCGCCCTTGAGGTCGCGCACGTGGACGAAGTCGAAGGGCTCGGAGAAGTTCCAGCCGTCGTCGACGGTGAGCTCGGTGCCTAACAGCGGGGGGAGTTCCTCGTGATTATGTGGCAATGGCCGGGGGGAGTGAGCTTCTTCGGATGATGGTGGTGATGGCGGCGTCTTGTTGTCACCGTTGACATGATGGTCGTCGTCGTCTGCGCCGCCGCCCTCTGCCGTGGTGCTGCCGCTCGCGTAGCCCTGGTCGATGGTGAGGCCTTCGACGTCTGCCGTGACTTGGGCGAGCTGCGCAGCTCCCAGTGCGGGTGACGAGGAAAGGTTCACGATGCTCTGGGTTCGGCTGCTCGCCGCGTACGGCTCGAGGTCATCGATCTCCCAGATTACGTTGGTCTTCGGGTCCATCTCGTCGCAGGACGAGTCATCGGCGTCCGAGTCGTCGAGGGCGGCTTCCCGGGTGGGCAGCTCCCATACGGCCAGGTCGACGGCGACAATCTCGGCATCCGGGAACTGTTCGGCCATCTGAGAGGCCCATTCTCCCGGGCCGGTGCCAACATCGAGCACGCGACGGACGCCGGGCGAGAGAGGGGCGGTGGTGAGGGCGCCGTCGAGGGCGGTCAGGTAGAGGCGGTGCAGGATCTCGAGGCGCGTCTGCTCGAGGCCGTCGCACGGCATGTAGTAGGTGTCGTTCGGATACGTCCGCCCGTTCTCGACGACATGAGTAAGGTCGGTGGAGAGCAGCGAGCGCGTTGAGTGGCTACAATGATGAGTCAGTCAATCAAAACACACGTTTTCGACACGCTCTTTTCCGGCAGGCTGGGAACCGCTGTTTCGGGTCCCTAGGAGGATTCTGGGGGTCCCGTAAACCAGCCCCTTGGGTCCTCGCAACAAGCAACTGGACTGCGCGAAGTAAACCGGCAGTCCGCGCCGCCGGACTTGGTGGACTTCGGCGACTGTCCGGCCTGGAGGTCGACTTGTTGTTCAAGCGGTCACCGGCCCAGGCCGGCGGCGGGTTGCTTTTGCTTGGGGCGGGACCGAGCGGAGGAATGGTCGCACAGAAGTGACGATCGTGGGGCAGCAGCCCGGCGGGGCGGAGAGCGCACTTACATTGAGCGAGAACTGATTGACGAGGCTCGACTGGCCGGACGGCGCACCGTGGCGTCGCCCATCTCTTTTTCTGGTAACTCCAGCTGATCCGTCTCCATGTTCGGCGGGGCCCCGGCTATATGGCCTCTCAATGCGCGAGTACGAGGACTGCACGCCCTGTGTCACGCCGGATGCCCGAGCGGCGATATAAGGGCGCCGAGTCAGGACCAGACCTCGCTGGCCGGGCGAAGCAGTGGGACGCGGAGAGAGAAAAAGAAAAAGAAGCGGCGACACAAGGGATTGTGTTTGGAGCCCTGGCTCGGAGGATCAACAAAGCCTTCGGGCAAGGTCGAGCATCTGGGAGCTCACTGGGCGCGGTTAATAAATCTCCGGACGGCGGCCCCCTGCCTCTGGGTGTGGGGAGAGCGGAGGACAAAAGGCGTGCTGTTTAAGGACGCGCGCAGGCGGGCGAGCAGGCAGGACCTCGTGCGTGACGCGCTGCAGGTAAGGGAAGAAGGATGATAAAAGCAGCGGCCGCGATCTCCAGACCCCTCCCGGAAAACGATTGATCCTGGGCGCGCCGTCACCAGATCCCCATAGCGGCGGCGGCAGGGTGGCAGCAAGCAGCAGAGTCGGCGCGGCACAGGCGGGCGCGGGCGATGGGCTGGCACGCCAAAGCTGTGTCAGGCTATGCGATGCGGCTGCGGTGGAAGAAGAGAGGCGAAGCAGTCGCAGGAGCAGCAGCGGCGCAGAGCAGCCGCCGCAGAGTCGAGGGCGAGCGGCGCAGCAGCAGCAGGCACCGCAACCGCAACCGCAACGGCCGTGCGGGAACGGCCGCCAGCAGACTCGCGGCCGCCCGTCTGGGCCTCTGGGCCTCTGGGCCTCTGGGCCTCTGGGCCGCAGGGAAGACGGGTCCGGCCATGGCGTGCAGCCTTAGTCTGTAGGGGCCGCGCCACGAGAGCGGGTGCTGGGAGCTGGAATTGCTGCTGCTGCACGCTGCTCCGGCTCTCGCGCTCTCGTGGCCCGCCCCCGCCATCCCTGCAGCTGCCGCCTTCCCCATCGCGCCGCGACGAAGCAGCTGCCATCGCCGGCCGCATTCCCCGCCGCACGTCCCCGCTGCCACTCGTGCCACTGCATGAACGCGACCCTCTGACATTCAATTCCTTTTTGCCGGCCACGTATCGTGACGTCTGCCGTGCTATCTACCCATTGCCCGTTTGGGCCCCGCCCACGCCAGCCCGCCTACTCCAGCTGCTGTCCCTCGAAGATCGGCAGCCGCGTGGAAACCTCCGCCCACGACTCCTCGCCGTCGCACATGCTCTTGACGGCCGCGATGATCTCGTCCTCCGACGCCCGCACCTGCTTCGTCGAGTCGCGGTCGCGCAGCGTGAACGTGCCCTTCTGCACCGACTCGAAGTCGACCGTGATGCCCAACGGCGTGCCCAACTCGTCGTTGCGCGAGTAGCGCTTGCCGATGCTGGCCGACGAGTCGTCCACCCGGTTCGAGATGCCCATCTTGCGCAGCTTCAGGCTGAGCCGCTGCACCAGCGGCGCGAAGTCGGCGTGCGTCGACAGCGGGACCAGCAGCACCTTGGTCGGTGCCACCAGCGGCGGGAACGATAGGACCTGCCGCCATCTGTTAGACGCATGCAATCATTACGTGCAGGACGGGCAAACTTACACCACGCGCGCCCTCCTCGTCGCCCGGCCGCACCCAGTAGTTGTGCTCGATGATGCTGTACAGTATCCGCCCAATGCCGAACGACGGCTCGATCACGTTGGGCGTGTACTCGCGCGTGTTCTCGACCCGCGTGCGCTTCTCAATGTTGACCAGGTCCCTGCCGAGCTCAACCTTGCCGTTGCCGACGCCAGGCACGTCGATCGTGATCTTGCCCGTGTTCTGCAGATCGACCGACAGCTTCTCGCGCAGGTCCTGCGTGAGGGCCTCGACAGCAGCCTCGACCGTCTTGCCTTCCTTCTTGAACTTGGGGCCGAACTTCTTCTTCTCGATCTCGACCTGCCACTCCTCAACCTTGAGCGGCTCGGCACGCTTCTCCCTGACAAGCAGAGGAGCTCCCGTCTTGTTCATGTGCACCGTCAAGTCTTGGCGCGCAGCGTTAGTTGCATATCGCACGGAAAATATCAGTACGGGTGTAACTCACCATAGGCGCTGCGGTCGGCGCATCCAACGCACTCGATCCAACCGGAGCTAGTGTGGAGCTCGGCATCCCAGCAGTCAGCCGCGTAGTGGGCCATCTCGTTGGCCATGTGCTGCCTGAAGCGGATCTTCTTGGGGTCCGCGCCAATCTTCAGCAGGAAGAGCTGTATCCGGGCGAGGAAGTAGCCCAGCGTCTCGTTGTCCACGATGCCATTCTGGACCGCCTCGCCAATCGGCGTGCTGGCAACAGTCGTCTTGCCGGAAAGCTGCACGTCGCGGTTGAGCAGCTCAAGCTTGACGTCCTTGACTTCGTGGAAGCGAGGGTGCTTCTTGCCACCCTCGGGGTCCACAAAGTGCTCGATCTCAGCCATCAGGAATTCACGCACACGCAGAAGACCAGCCCTGGGCGAGATCTCGTTACGGAACGACTTTCCGATCGAGGCAGAAGCAAAAGGCATCTGCTGCTGGTTGAATTCAAGGAGCTTTTGGAAAGTGAGGAATTGGCCCTGCGCAGTCTCGGGGCGCAGATAGCCAGGCATGTTGCTGCTGGGGCCAATAGAGGTCTGGAACATCAGGTTGAAGGCGACGGGGGGAAGCAGCTCGCCGCCGGTGGCAGGGTTCTTGATGTTGTACTTGACGATGAGCTCGCCGAGCTCAGCACCATCATAGTTGTCAATCTTGGCCAGGATCTCCTCGTACTCCTGCACAACGGCATCGTCAAGCTTGACGGCCTGGATGTCCTTGACCTTCTTCTTCTTCTTCTTGGGGTCCTCCTTCTCCTCCACCTTCTGGCCACGAGCCTCCTTGTCTCCCTTCAACCGCGACTCGAGGACCTCCTCGACGAGGTGGTCCGCTCTGAAGATCTCGCCAGTCTTGGGGTCCTTGCACATCCAGTCGGCGAACTTGTCGACGTGTCCACTGGTCTTGAGGACCTCGTGCGGGGTCAGCATGGTGCAGTCGACCTCCAGCATGTCCTCCTCCAGGACGAAGTGCTTCCTCCACAAGTCAACAATGTTGGCCTGCAGAGCGCAGCCGGGCGGGCCATAGTCGAACAGTCCGGAAACACCGCCGTAGATTTCGAAGGCGGGGGTGTAGAAGAGGCGGCGGCGCATCAATGACTCGAGCGCAGCCTTGTCGAAAGGCTGGCCGGCCTTGGTGGTGGCGGTGGAAGCCATGTTGGACGAGTTCGTGCGCTGCGGGACCACGAATTTGGAGGCAATTGGTGTAGACGCGAAAGTCCGGGGTTGCGGGGCGATGCGGCGGGCGCAATTGAGGGTGGTGGGTCGGGCGGTTGCAGAGGGGATGCGCAGGAGTTGTAGGACCTGACGCATATATTTAGCTGCCCCTCGGTGAAATCAAGCGGCAGACGAAGCGAATGATGGTGGGGTTGTGACTCTTCAGTGAGCCACTGGCCGTGAGTCTTTTGCTCGGTGAATCGGTTTCCCGGCGGTGAGCCGGTTGCGGTATGGCTCCCGGGCAGAAAAGTTGGCCGGATCTGCGACGCGCCAAACAAAGTTGTCGACCCGCCCTCCATCATCTCTCACCCTCACGTCCCAGCAACCGCCCGTGCCCCTTGCCCAACATGGTGGCCGAGAAGCTTTCCGAGAAGCATGCGCTTCCTTTCAAGACGAACAACAAGCTCAAGCGCAATGACTTCAACCTCAAGCAGAAGAAGGTCCGCGAGGCCGCAAAGAGAGATGAGAGGATGCGCAGGAAGAGAGAGGAATCCAAGAACCCCCGCCTGAAGGAGGAGCGACTGGCGCGCAATATCCCCCAGACAATCGACAATAAGCGTACCTGGGATGCTGTCGACAGCGACGACGAAAACATTCTCAACGCGGCCGTCGACGTCGAGCGGTTAAAGAGGCAGAGGCTTGCGGGGGAGGAGGCCGCCGAGCAGGAAGGGGAGGAAAGCGAAGCTGAGGGAGAGGAGAGCGAGGAGGATGATCGTGACAGCATGCTTGACGAGTCTGAAAGCGACGAGGAGGAGGAGGAGGAGGAAGAAAAGGCGTCGAAAAAGAAGCAACGGGCAACATCACCTCCACGGACACAACGCGCATCGAGCCCCACGGGCTCCACGGCAACAACGAACATGCACTTGACTCCCGAAGCCCTAGCAGACAAATTTCCGTCCCTTTTCGAGCCCCAGACCAAAGAACCCAAGATTCTCATTACTACCGGAATCAACAGCACGCTGCACAGAGAGGCAGAGCTCTTCACCAAACTCCTCCCCAACAGCCATTACGTCCGCCGCTCCGCGCACCGCTATGGACACAAGTACTCCGTGAGGGAGATTTCCAAATTCGCGGCCAATCGCGACTACACTACCGTGGCGATTTTGATGGAGGATCAGAAGAAGCCGTCTGGCCTGGACATTGTGCATTTGCCGAATGGACCCATGTTCCACTTCAGCATAAGCAACTGGATAGAAGGCGCCAAACTCCCCGGCCACGGCAACCCTACCGAACACTATCCCGAGCTCATCCTGAACAACTTCCGCACTCCTCTTGGTCTACTGACCGCACATCTCTTCCGCACCATGTTCCCGCCTCAGCCGGAGCTGGAAGGTCGGCAGGTCGTCACGCTCCGTAAGTGCATCTTAAGACGTCTTTGCTTGTAGCAGAGCTGACTACGAAACAGACAACCAGCGTGATTACATATTCGTGCGCCGACACCGTTACGTCTTCCGCGACAAGCGCGCAACAGAGAAGAGTGTTGTCGGCACGGACGGCAAGCCAATCAAGGGCGCAGAAGATATACGAGCGGGTCTGCAGGAGCTGGGTCCTCGATTCACGCTGAAGCTGAGGAGGATAGACAAGGGCATTCAGAAGGCAAGCGGCCAGGAATGGCAATGGAAGGCTGGAAGCGAGAAGGTCAGGACGAGGTTCGCGTTGTAAGCGCGCATTGCATGGTAGTGGAAGTATACCCATCCGTTCAATTCGAAGCATGTTCAGCCACCCGTGACTATGGCGAAGCAGAATGTTGCATGTCTTTTAGCTAGGCCGCTATGAATCTGAATCCCTCCACCCCCTTGCCCTCTTTACCTAACAGCCTAAAAGGGTAACCCGAGATACATTCAGGCCGGCGTTGTGCCCAGGAACATCAAAACCTTTTCTTTACATGTTCTTTTCCAGTAGATTTAAACACAATTCTCTTGAATTAGGCGTACTTGCATCACGATGCGATCGTTGTAGAAGGCGTGGTGTTGGTAGAGATGTTCGCTACTGGTTCGCTGCCGGGTTTCGCGTGTTCCTCGCTTGAGGCGGACCGTAGCGCAAGCTAACGCAAGCAGATCTTAAATCTTCCACCACCGACCCGAGGCCGGAAGGCTTTCCATTGGGTCTTAAAAGGAGGCCGTTTTGGTGGAGGATCGTGCCCCCGATGTACCGAGGCATCGGGCGTCCTTTGAGGCTTTCACTCTGGCGGTAGACAGACGCTAGATGGCTGCTTCCAGCTCAGTGCGATCGTGACAACACATGGACACTGAAGGTGTACGTTCGCGGTGAGATGCAGATGAAGAAGGAAATAAGTGCTCTGGCTCCCCATGTGAGCGTTTGATTTGCAGGAGTATCAGAGCCCTGAGAAAATCCGATTGGCTGCCTGAATGCGCCGCTTACCAAAGGTGGTCTGGCTGCTTGAATTTTCTTGTTGCCCCTTAGTCGCCCCCGGACATCCCTCCCGAAGAAACGCGCGCAAAGAATCCATCTGCGAGGTCGATCCCAATATTGGTATTGCAGCAATTCCTCAGCGGTCGAGCATGATGGGTTGAATGAGACGTCGGGACGTTGATCTTGTCGCATTTCCCAAAATGCGTCTGGATTTGCTTCGGCTCTGCGACGATCTCTGCGCCCGCAGAATGTGCGTCTCGATATCTACTCCAACTCTACGTGCTTGGTTGCAGTGGTATTGCGATACTACTGAAATTGGCCTCGATCTTCAACACCGTCGCCCAGCACTCACTTCCTCATTCTCAGCCCCCCAACGACGCGATAACCACCCAAAGCACCCTCATCTGCAGCGGATGCACGGGCCATCACCGCCCGGTACATAAACTCAACGTGCGACGCTCCACTTTCGAAAAGTCCTGTGACGCAGTGGCTAGCGTGTCGTTCTTATACTCTTCCCAATCTGGGGAATTGTATGGCCATTGAGGTTATGCGAAAGTCGCGGGTTCGATCCCCGCCAGGACTAGGACTTCTTTTTGGCGTTCTTTTGACTGTAGCGGCGTTGTTTTGCGTCGGGGGTGGACCGTGGGGCGGGTCGTGGCGCCGCGTTAGGTTCTGCCCACCCGTACCCGCACCCGCCCCACCGGCGTTCTACACTATGTTTTTCAATATAGAAACTTAAAATTAACGTACGAACGTATTTATAAAACTTAAAAGCGTATAAATCGGTCTATAAATGCCCATATTGGACGAGGGCATCGTGGTGTGCTGCATCGTCGTTTTCATCAACACTCAGCACCTTGGTAGCCCTGCAACAATGTATTTCGTCGACTGCACATCCCGTTCTGTTGTCTTTTCCATTCTTTTCTTATTTGCAGCCATTTTGACCAACCTACCCAAGTGCGATGACCAAGACATCCGTCCGTCAGTTCTACTTACCAACCACCAACCTGCGCAATCTCTTGCAGAGCAATTTCTCTCCGCTACACACGCTTACTACGCTCCCTCAAGTTCGTGGATTGCATCATATCTGCTACTGGCGTGATTGGCGGCGACAAGACGAGGCGCATATGGGCGACCTGCGCTTCACATTCTCCTTCTTACACACCCACTTCTAGACGTGCGATGCGCTGAATATCTCCAGCAGCTATGAGTTCGCAGAGACAGGGCTCTGAGGGCCAGCGTTCTCGATTGCCAAGCGCAAACAATTCAAGTAATTCTCGGTATGAAATTGCAAGCGCTCAGGCGGTGGTTTGACTTGATTTACCTTCTTGGCATTTCAGTTTGATTTACTTGCAATTTACTTGGGTAATTGGGTCACGATGCTTGGCATGGTGTTGCGGCTCTTCTTACCCTAATAGGCTTAGTGAGGCTCAACTACTGCTGCTGCCGCTGCCGATGTCACGATGCTTGGCATGGTGTTGAGTTCATAAACTGCTTATGAACTCATGAGTCGTGCATTCTCGTGCTTCTCCATATATTCTTCACCTGTATCTGCTGAGAAACGCCTGAATTGTATGACTCGCGTAGATGCTTCATGAAAGGCCGAATTGATACCCCCCCGGTTATATCCATGGTGTTGAACCTCCGCTGCTGCTGCTGCTGCCGCCGCCGCCTGCCTGCCAGTGTCACGATCCTTGGCGTGGTGTTGAACCTCCTCCTCCTCCTCCTCCTCCTCCTCCTCCTCCTGCTGCTGCTGCTGCACTCTACTCTCTTCGCTACTAATGACCTTACATATTGAAAGCGTTGATGAACCCATCCATCCCACCTGGACCACCACCACCCCACGTGAAGGGTTTGAAGATTATGTCCACCAGACATTGCACCATGAACTTGAACGACCAAGACTCGTTCCTTTCACGCTGTTCCCGCTCGTCGGGACGATGTTCACCCTGGAACTGTGATAATTGACTTTTCCGTGGAAGCCACGTAGGGTACTCGAGTCCTTGCCCGGTGCCGGATGAACTTGAACGACCATTGCTCGTTCCTTCCACGCTCGTCAGTACCATGTTCACCCTGGAACTGTGATAATTGACTTTTCCGTGGAAGCCACGTAGGGTACTCGAGTCCTTGCCCGGTGCCGGATGAACTTGAACGACCATTGCTCGTTCCTTTCACGCTCGTCAGTACCATGTTCACCCTGGAACTGTGATAATTGACTTTTCCGTGGAAGCCACGTAGGGTACTCGAGTCCTTGCCCGGTGCCGGATGGCGCTTGGGAACGAACGAGTTCGAGGTCGTCCCGGGCGGTCGGGCCACTGCTTAGCTTGTGGGGAGTTGGGTGACAGATTGGGGATGGGGTAGGCTCGCTCGGATCGATCGGGGGTTCGATGGAGCCTGCCTGGGTGGCTTCGCCGTCTGAATTGGGAGACGGCCGCCGGACCTCTGCGCGTACGGCGGTTGCGCAGATGTTACGTTCGGCGGCACTATCTTTTCCCGAATGGTGGGTCCTAATGTGACGGTGGAGCTTGTTGCCTGACGGCCAGATCGACCCGCAGAGATTGCATCGGTGTAGGGCGGAGCTGTAGTTAAGGGTTGGGGGGGCAAGCTGGGGGAAGTTGTCCGTGAGTGGGACTGGGGGAATGCCGGTGGTATCGACGAGGTTGACTTGGACGTCGTAGGCTTCATGACTGTAATCCGGGTGGTCCTAGTCGTCGGGGTCCTCGGATAGGGTGGATTCGGATCCTGGTCCTTCCTGGTAGTCCTCCTGGTCGGGGGGATCCGCTGAGGGAGGCTCATCTTCTCTCGCATGGTGGATGGCTTCTTCCATGAAGTCAACCCAATAGGCTCTTGACGAATATCTTGAAGGACCAGGCCTGGTTCCTCTCTCTGTGCCAATGGAAAGAAGCGAATCATGCGGAGAAGAGAAGACGCGTCAACTGCAATAGGAAAGGGAAGGGTTGACGCTAAGCGTTGATGGCGGGGGTCGTGGTGAGGTGACGAGGGTCGGTCGTAACGCTGAGCCGAAGGTAGTAATACCCCCCTGGTCGATCGCACCTGCCAACAGATATCCCCCTCTCTCTCTGGACTGCGCAATAGCTGCGAAGCCGCAGTCCACCGGTGCGATCGTATGAATATCGGTCGTCGTAGAAATAAGCTGAGGATGTCTCGCCACCAATGCTGCTGCTGCTTAATCGATAGGCTTCCAGAATGCCGCTAGGTAGCCGGTGGGATAACGAGCCTCGAATGCCAGCGGGTAGCGTGCTCGATCGAGAGAATGCCGCTGGGTAGCCGAGGACGTGTCACCGAATGCTAGAGGGTAGCCGAGCTCTGAACGATGATGTAGATAGCCCCCCGCGTTGGGCTCCAAATGATGGCGGGGGTCGTGGTGAGGTGACGAGGGTCGGTCGTAACGCTGAGCCGAAGGTAGTAATACCCCCCTGGTCGATCGCACCTGCCAACAGCGTTGTAGCTGCGGGCTGAATGGAAACCTTCGGCTTTCGTTGGCGAATTCTCGAAGGCTACATGCCGTCCGGATCACGGCCTCTGGGATGGTCGGTGTTGATGGATCCAGCTTGGCTGGTGGGATGGGGTGTGTCTTGGTAGGTGAGGAGGCAGTCTTCCGATCCTGTGGTAGCTTGGGGAGTCGCCAGCGTCCGCGCCCGTTCTTTCCGTTTGGAACGGCGGGCGTTCTTCCCCTTTCGAGCCAGCGCTGGCGGGCGCTCGACGGTCGGGCGAGCGAAACGCCAAAGGTTCCACTCGCTCCCTTGGATCGCCTTCCGTCCACTGGTACTGGAGAGGCGAAACTTTCAGAAACACGTCGGTAATTGCACGGTGACCAGGGCCGGATTAGACTATCAAGGAAAGTATTCATCCGTTTTACTCATCAACCGCTGCAAACATTCGTAAGAATCGCCATCTCAAACCCATTCCCATCCATCCCGCACCTCACTCTACTGCTCGTTCTCGAGAACGAACCGGTACCTCGGCTTGCCCTCCTCGAAATCGACAACGGCCTGGTTCGCCTCCTTCATCGGCCGCACCTGCACCCACGGCTTGATCTTCCCATCCGCCGCCAGCTGCAGCATCTCCTCGATCTCGCGCGGCGCCCCGATGGCGGACCCCGAGATCGAGACCTCCTTCATGATCAACGGGAACGCACTGATGCCGGGCATGATATCCTCTGGCGCGCCGACCTGCACGAAAGCGCCCCTGAACTTGAGCAATCCCAAATACCCCATCAGCGGCATCTTCGGCGAGCTGACGGTCGACACGATGAGGTCGAGCTTGTTCGCCCACGGGCCGGTCGTGGCCCAGTCCTCGTCCTCCTCGGTCGCGACGAAGCCAGTCGCGCCCATAGCCTCCGCATCCTTCTTCTTCGCCGCCGTGCGCGAGATGACGACGACGTCGTCCGCGCCCAGCGCCTTCGCGAACAGCACGCCAAAGTGCCCCAAGCCGCCGAGACCGACGATGCCGACCTTCTTCCCCGGGCCGCACCCGTGGCGCTTCAGCGGGCTGTACACGGTGACGCCGCCGCACAGCATGGGCGCGGCGTCGGCCGACGCCAGCGCCTCGGGGATGCGGACGGCGAAGTGGGCGGGGCAGCGGTGGCGGGTGGCGTAGCCGCCGTACGCGGCGGAGCCGTCGGGAAAGGCGGCCGCGTACGTCGTCACGCCCGCGGGGCAGTGGTTCTCGAGGCCGTCGGCGCAGAAGGCGCAGTCGGGCTTGAGGCACGCCGCGCACTGCGCGCCCACGCCCACGCGCTCGCCGACGGCCATCGGCCGCCCGTTGGCCGCGACGGCGGCCTCGCCGACGCGCGTGGCCCGGCCGACGATTTCGTGCCCGACCACGCACGGGTACGGCGTCGCGCCCCAGCCGGACCGCAGCGTGTGCAGGTCGGAGCCGCAGATGCCGCAGTGGCTGATGGCGATGTCGACGTCGGTGGAAGCGAAGGGCTTGGGGGTGAAGGATTGCCATTTCATGTTGCCCTGGGCCGCGCTGGGGTCGAGGCCGACCCAGCCTTCGAAGGTGTCGTTGGCGGACATGTTTTTCGTGGGGGGAGTGGTTGTAGTAAGCGATTGAGAGGACGGAAGTAATGGAAGTGTCAGGAAATGGTGGTGAAGGATCCGGATCCGGGTCCTTCGTGTGGAGGATGGATGGCTTTTAATGCTCAAGGTAAGGCGATAGGTAGTGCTGCTATCCCTTGGACTCCGCTATCTCCTATCTGCGGCTTGACAGTACCTTGACCCCGGACGAATATGCGCGGTGGGCGAGAGGTCAGTAGTGACTTCATGTTGCTAGCGCCAGACAAATGGCTCCACTTCTCCATTTCCTACGACCTGGCCAGACGGACTCGAACGGATTTCCGGAGTTGAACGGAGAATAGGTATTTTGACTTCTCGGCCGGCTATCGGCTACCTCGGTCGCCTCCGGCTATATTGTCGCCCTGATGTTATTTAAGCATTCTGACCAAGACATTGTTAGCATCGAGGCCACGCGAATCGGCAAAGCGTGAGACTCAGCGGTTTTTCCATTTACCATTGCAGCTGCAGAAAGTCAAACGCACATGCTCTGGATGACGTATGAGTTGTGGTGAGTTTCGGCCGTGGGATATCTTCGGGCCATCCCGAACCTGCCTCCACCACGCCTTCACTCGGCCGATCAGGCGCTTCCCTGTACCAATGATGGCGAGATCTCTATTTGATCTGCAGACGCTGAAGATGCGGTCTAGAGAGTCGGTCCGGAAATCCATTGGTACCGGGATTTCGCCACCAACCCTTTGCGAGTGGTACAGCTCCCTCTCGCAGCCGATGGCTAGCGCCAAGAATAGCAGAACATGGCGTAACTATGCCTTGCCTTGTTCTTAGAAAAAATAACACGTAGGTAGTTGAAGCCGTCGTCCGGACGTGTATGTAGAACTTTTAATTCGACATTCTCGCCCGGACGATAGCTTCAACTACCCATGACATGAGCATAAAACAGATCCACGCTAGCCATCGGCTGCGCGAAGGAGCTGTAGAAACTGATTCGTTGTAGTTGGCCATCAAAGACTGCGCTTGCATCTATAGGCAGTGGGAGAAGTGGTTCAAGTATACCTTTCACAACATGCTCTGTACGCTTCATACTGCACAAAATTTCAGCTTTTGGCTTTTCGCACTTTCACATCTTGAAAAGGTCTTCTCAATCTGATTTCATAGGTCTATTCTCTAGGCCTATTCTCTAGGCCTATTCTCTAGGCCTATTCTCTAGGCCTATTCTCTAGGTATATTCTCTAGGTCTACTCTCTTCGCTACTAATGACCTTACATTTAGAAAAAGTCGTAGAACTCATCCATCCCACCTGGACCACCACCACCACCCCACGTGAAGGGTTTGGTGATCACCTCCACTAGACATTGAATTAGAAACTTGAACGACCAAGACTCGTTCCTTTCACGCTGTTCCCGCTCGTCGGGACGATGTTCACCCTGGAACTGCCGAGACTCTCTGGGCGGCGAATCTGGCCACACCCTGACCCTCCCAACCACATATCGGTTGATGTCGACTGTGCCTCTTCTCGTGGCAAGGCTGAGCTCGCTTGATGAGAATGACTCCACCGATGACTCCACAGATGACTCCACAGATGACTCCACCGATGAGACACTCGTTCGCCTCTCCTTCCCTTTCATCAGCCTGCGCCGCACCACCGTTGATTCGATGACGAGTGGGCCTCCAACAGCGCCCTCAATCACTCTGGTGCCGGATTCGATGATGCTGTCGGAGGTTGCCATCAACCGATCGACTCGCTGACGAGTAGGTTGAGGCGTGTGATTCGGGAGGAGCAAGAGGCGGCGATGCTCACGTTCGAGACGGAAGAGGATATGCTCGTACGCTTCTAGTGCAGCGACGAGCTCGATGAGGATGCTTTGAGTCAGAGGGTTGAGCTCGTCGAGCGAGTCAAAGAGCTCGGACGTTGCGGCGGTGGGGCTTGGTGCTCGTGAATGGTCGTGGTTGTCTTGCATGTCTTCCGTTGCAGTGTTGTCACTGTAACGATCTTGTGTTGCGAGACGTTGTAGAAGACGCTCGTGCAGATCGGAGAATGACCAAATCATGTCGTCATCTTCGAGCGAGGAGCCTGGATCCGTATCCGTATCCGAGTCCGAGTCCGAGTCCATCATCATGCTGTCTCCATCGTCGTAGAAGGGCGATCCATGTTCTACATCGATGGAGTTTGGAAGAGGACTTGTGTCGATGGATGTCGCGGGTTCCGCTCCTTCTGGCCAGTATGCATCGGGCGATCCATGTTCTACATCGATGGAGTTTGGAAGAGGACTTGTGTCGATGGATGTCGCGGGTTCCGCTCCTTCTGGCCGGTATGTATCGGGCGTATCCTCCGCTTGTTGTCTCTCCAGGTCGGTCATCTCAATTGACTCTTTCCGTCGCGATCCCAGGCCAAGCCACGACCGAAGCCGCGTCCGAAGCGGCGTCACTGAACGCCGACCGGCTGGCGGCGGGCTGTCGATATCCGGGTCCACAATCAGGAACACAAGCCCTCCGTGCGTCTCCTGCCTAGCAGGTACTCCCCGGTGCAATCTCGAAGAGTCCTCTCGCTCGTTGGAGTCGAACACAAGCCCTCCGGGCGAACGGCGCGTCTCCTGCCTTCCACGTCGTACTCCCCGGAACAATCTCGAAGCGATCTCATGCTCGTTCCAGCGGATTGTGTAAATTGTCTGGAGGTGCAAGAGCATCAGGTCTGCCTCCTTGGTTGCCTCGTTGACGTTCTGCAGTGTCGCTTGCAGTGCAGTCTGATGTCCGTTTGTATCATGGGCCAAAGCGAGGACTGGATGCTGGGTGTGCCAACCTGGATGTCCGGCTTGGAGCGATTGCAGGGAGAGATGACGGGTGAACTGTTGGGCTGATGTCAGTTTCCCCAAGACCAACTGCTGGATACCGAAAGATTCAGCTCACGCTTGGATACTCATCAGAGCGCGATCGCAGCCTGATGTTTTCGTGGCTCCTGCGCGACAGGCGAGGGATGTCAGACATGACCCCACGCCGGCGTTGTAGCGTAGCCATTGTCAGAAGAAGATGCGGATGGGTTCAAGGATGTGCTCGTATGAGTAGAAGACTTCCCCTTGATGGGATGCGTTGCGGTGAGATGTCTGAAAGCTGAGAGACGGTGGTGGTAAGGTGAGGAGGTCGTGTCGGCGAGGCGAAGAAGTAGTAGTGAAACCCCCTAGTCGGGCGTGCCTCCCCCAGCGAGGCTAGGAAGGAGCTGGCCTGGGCGGACGAGAAACAGCGGCCACGGTATGACATCAGCCATTGATATGGCAGGAGGGAGAGGTGGTGCACTTACCCCGGGAAGGAACATTCTGGGTCCGCAGTAGCCAAGCATACCCGCCAACAGCGGCCACGGTATGACATCAGCCATTGATATGGCAGGAGGGAGAGGTGCACTTACCCCGGGAAGGAACATCCTGGGTCCGCAGTAGCCAAGCATACCCGCCAACAGCGGCCACGGTATGACATCAGCCATTGATATGGCAGGAGGGAGAGGTGCACTTACCCCGGGAAGGAACATCCTGGGTCCGCAGTAGCCAAGCATACCCCTTTACCAATTACTGCCTCAAACAACAACGCAGCTCGAGGAAATAGAATAGCAATGACACCGCGGATAGATGGAAAGCAAGTGAACATAGGTACTAGTGGTATTGGTCCAAGCCATGATATTCCCCTCGCTGAGTCCAAGAACAAGTAAAAAGAGAAAAACAAGAAAAACACCCCAGCAAGCTTCCCAAGAAAAACAAAACCATGCTTGCAAATGCGATACACACACATATTTTCCCTTACCAAATCATTTCAACCTCCCCTTCCCGTCTCCAAACCCAATGCCCAGCGCGACTCCAACAGCGAACACTGCCGCAGTCTTCGCGACACCGATCCGGGGAGCGACTTCCTCCTCCACGAGCTACTTCGCGCAGCACGAACCATTGCCCTCCTTCTTCTCATCAAACGCCAGCCTCGACAGCTTATCCACCAGTGTCGAGCCCTGCCTCACACCGCTCGGCACGCTGCAATAGCTCGGCGGCACGTCCAGACACGGGTTGCGCGTGAAGAAGTTCCTCGGGCGCAGCAGCAGCGTCATCGGCTCCGCGGGCATGACGGGGAAGTCCTCGGGCGACGGGAAGTGCGTGATGCCGAAAGTGTGCCACATGACGACGTCGGTGTTCTCGACCGAGGCGTGCGGGTCCGCCGCGATCCACGCGGGCAGGCCCATGCTGGGCTCGCCCGACGTCTGCGGCACGTGGCGCCCCGCGGGGTGGATCTGCTCGTCGTCGTACTTGGTGACGTGCACGGCGTGCCGCGCGAAACCCGCGCGCTTCCACACGAGGGAGCCTTCCTTGGGGAGCAGCGGGGGCACCTCGCGCGAGACGAGCTTGTAGGAGACGGGCTTCTTGCTGTAGGGGTTTAGCTTGTTGGGGTTGCAGATCTCCCACGTGCGACCCGTGTGGCCATCGTAGTCGCTGTGCGAAGTGCCCTGGGTAGTGAGTGGCGTCTTCTTGCAGTAAAAGGCGTTGCCGTAGAAGTTCTCGGGCGAGCCAACGGCACCCTCGCCGCGGACAGCATCAGCGACGACGACGGTGTTGTTGGGTCCGTCGATGTTGGGGTCCAGGCGCAAGCAGAAAAGGTGCTGGTGGTTGTGCGCGTTGACACCCGGGTAGACCTCCGTGCCCCAGCCGCGCAGGTCCTCGCCCGGGTTACAGGCATAGGTGTTGAGGATGCCGGTCAGCTTGATCTCGAGCTGGATGGTGCCGTCCTGGTGGAAGATCCAGTAGACGCAGTACTCGTAGTTAGCAGCGGTGAAGATTTGCGAGATGATCAGCTTGCGAGCACGGGTGACGGTGACGGACTCGTCGCGGAAATCCGTGTGCTTGAAAAGGATGCCGGCGTCCTCCTCATGGATGCAGATGGCGTTCTTGATGGTCTGCGCTTGACCGGCGCGGTTGGCATAAGCGAAGTCCATGTAGTGGATGGCGCCCTTGCAGTCGCAGCCAAGAGACAAACTGTTCGTCATGTAGCCACCGCCGTATTCGCCCAGATCGAAAGCGTGCTTGCGCTGGTGAGGGTGCTCAGGGTTGCCGTAAGGGACAACCATCTCGGCCAGGGATATTCTCCAGAAGACGGGACGCTCGTTGCCCTTGTCATTGAAAGTCACATTGGAGAGGACGAGGCCCTCCTTGTAGTTGAAACCAATGTGGAACTTCCAGTTTTGCCAGTTGATGAAGCGGCCATCCATGGTGAAAGAAACACCCTCTGGCTGGGTGATGTTGATGGGCTTGAGATCGGTCCTGTAGCCGCCCTCGGCTTCAATGGAAGCAGCATGGTAGTTGTTCGGAGGAGCCGTGTTCAGCGGCCTCCTGACCTTGGGAATGTCGATATGGATAATTTCCTGAGTGTCTGCGTTGAAGATGGGGCAGAAATCCAGGGGATAGACGTATTGGCAGTCATCGACATGCGGGCGGTAGTACATCAGAGCCTGCTGCAGACGCACTTTGGTGCCAAAGCGCTCATCGTAACCAATGGTCCAAGCTGATTGCCGTTAGCGGAACTCTGATGATTGGACGGAGAATGACCTACGATCGCAGTGGACCTTGTGCATGTCGCTGGCGGGAATGCCAAGAATACCACACTGCTCAACGACCTTCGGGTCTTTCCGCACGACGGATTCGACGATCTGAAGATCCTCCATGGTGATCTAAAGCATATTAGCGTCCATAGATTTCCCGAGGCTTTCAACAGGGTGCTTACCAGAGGCTGCACGCCCTCGGTCAGGGCAAAAGAGACAATCTTCTCGTCTTCGAGATCGACAATGCCATCGTACACCTTGCTGCCGGGGCCAATGCACACAACATCGGCCCTTCTCCTGGGCTTGGGGTTGACCTGGGGGTTGGCCAGCCATGCCTGCATCTCCAGCTTGCGGGGTTCCCAAAGGGTCACAGCGTTGTAATGGAGGTCAGGGTGCTCTTTGCGGATGACGGCGACGGCCTTTTCGATCTCGACCTCTGATAGAGGGTCGATGGGGTAAGGCGGCTCCCCCTGGCCAGTGATCTGGCCGGCCATCTGCTTGAGGCGGTCGAGAACCATGGTGCTAAGTTGCGTTCGCCGTAGACTTCCGAGGAGGAATGGTGGGGAAGTCGATGGAAAGGCGGGTGAGGGAGCCCGGGAAGAGTTGATAGAAAGGCTGTTGTAGTGCAGAGCAAAAGAGAGCGTCGTGAGTCCGGCGGCGGGCTCATCGTTATATACAGGCTGGCGTATTGGGCCATGTCTGGAGCACGGCGAATATGCCGTGGCAGGCCGGCGGCCGGCATCGAGGGCATCTGCAGGGAAAGCGGAGCAGCTGGTGAGGGGCAGCGAGCCAATGGCTTGGATGGCGGGCTTGGGGCGAACGGCGAGGGCAAATGGTGTCCGGGGGATGGGCGATAAGTCGCGATAAGCGTTGTGGCCCGGGTTCTTTTGACTGATGCGGCCTAGCGCGGCGCTGGGTGCGGTGGAGACCAGGGCGCAGATCTGATGGACTAGCGCTCTGTCCCGGGCCCGGAGACGCGTGCTGCGATACTTGCCCAGAAGCGGCTATCTGTAGCCCGTCGTCCCGGCGTGCGAGTCCCGCAGATGACGCCTTGGGCATGTCCATGCGATTGTGCTCGGGTCGCCTCGCCGATGGCTGAGATTATTGTGTCAGCGCGAATGACCGTCGGCCATGGCCCCACCCGTAGGGCTGGCCCTTCCTATCGTCCGGCCTCTGTCTTCTGCTCGTGGTGGTCTGATCCAGACCGGCCGGCGTCTTTCGCGAGCATGCTATCTCGTTGGTACCAGCGCCGTAACCCAACGCAGTTCTGGCCATGGAGATACTGCCGCCTATCGGGAAATCCAATCGTGTCATCGCTAGGCTGTGCCGTCAAACAAACATCGGCATCATCTTCCCGCATATGGACCAGAAACACCACCAAAAAGATACTGGCACAGGCATGAACGAGGAAGAGGCTGGCAGTTGCTACTAACCTACAGCATTGCTGAATAAACCCAGAGCCCGTGAACCCAACCAGCACCGGCAACCCGCCACCATCCTAAGGAAAAGCACACACATACAGCACCCACCAAGTGCGCCGAGTAATGCAGGAGTAGTGAGACGAAGACTCGGAAAGTCCGCCGTGGCACACGCAAGAAAACTCCCAGCTCGCATCGAAATCAAAAGCTCATGACGAGGCCCCTCGCCTGTCAGGGACCGTGGAACCCTTCCGTTTCTCGACTGCGCCTTTTTTGTAGCTTGCTAGCCTCGCTCGGAAAAGCATCGAAGAAAGGAGAGGTGAATTATTATCTTTAACAAGAACATCACACGGGACATTTGGCATGAAGATCCGGAAGGCGTGAAAGCTTACTTTCCGTACGTGAAGTTGCCAAACGCTCCTCCCGGCGTCATGGCGCCCAATCCGTGGCCACCGGGGCCAGGGGTACCGCCCGCCAGACCCGCTGCGTTAGTGACTGGCGTGCTGGGAGAATCCCTGTGCGGCGTGCCGCCCGTGTGGAACGCCAGCGCAGCCTGGAAACCTGCGCCATTGACCGCGTTCGCTGCGTGCCCGTGAGCCGCGAGTACAGCCGCCTGCGCCGTGGCAGATGCCGGTGGTCCCACGCCCGTGAGGCCCCACATCTGACCATTCATGTCGAGCGGGACCTCCCCGTCGAAGATCTTAGCGCGCATCTGCCAGAACACGTTGCCCGTTAGCCAAGCATCCGAGCCGGCCTGGTGCTGCGTGCCGACCCGCTGACAGCCGAGCTCTTCCGCAAGGTCCTGCAACCCCGATTTGTTGCCCAAGGCGTTGAGGATGTTCTGGGCCTGTGCGTTGACGCCGTTGATCGTCACCAGCTTCTGCGCATGGCGCCACAGGAACTTGACATCCAGCAGGCGCGGGAAGAAGATGCTGACGAGTTTTCTGTACTCCTCTTCGTCGTCGGGGAGCTGCTTGCACCACATGATCTTGACCAGGTACGCAAAGTCGTATCCGGAGTGGAAGGATATCCAGTTGACATCGTCGGAAAGAGCGAGTCCTGACGTGATGAGGAGAGAACCAAACTCGTGTGGATCGATGCCCATCTCTGCGTGCTTCTCAAAGTCCGTACCCGCCTTCTTCAGGACTTGGATCGAGTCCTCATTGTACATGTCCTCCTCTAACGAGAACTGGAAGTTGAAGGTCCAAGTGCACGGGCACACGATGAGGTTATTTGAGTAGGGGCCACGCTGCTGAACCGCGCCCTGTTCGATCTGAGCGGGTGGGATCTCGCCGGCCGGGGAGAAAAGGGTGATGCCAAGTTGTATTATCTTGAGGAGATCGACGTTGCAGCGGACGGTCTGGTAATGGTAGCTGGCCTTGGTGATGAAGTCGCCCATCGGCCTCGCGACGACGCCAGGGAACTCGGTGTCCTAGAAATCCTCGTTCAGTATTCAGGCTTGATCGGTGCCATCTGCACGGATGAGCATACCATGCTGATGTACGGGTACTTGTCGACCAGACTCCGGAGTATTGCCATCTCCTGCGCCAAGTTGTGTCTCCACACCTCTCGTATCCTCATTCCTTGACCCTTGGCTCCACCAGACGCCATCGAGGCAGCCTCGTGCTCACGCTGTTGCTGCAGAGCCGCGCCGTGGGCGAAGCCCATCTGCGCGGCGTGACTAGCCAGACCAGTTCCACCGCCACCAAGTGCGCTTGCACCGCCGAAGCTCCCTGCGAGGCCTGCGTTGCTCGTGGCGGGGCCGAAGATGTTCATGTTGCCGTTCGGGTTGCCGGCGCCGAAACCGGGCTGCTGGCCCATGTTCTGGTTCTGGACGGCAGCATTGACGCTGTGGAAGTGTGCCGATTGGAGCGCATGCTGCTGGTTGAGGTGTTGAAAGGGGTTTGAAACGTTGTGCGGCGGATACCGGCTCACTGCGGGCGGCATCCTTCTATCGAGGGTCGAGTGCCAGTGCTGAGGTAGGTTGGGGCCGGTCGCACATACGGGTCGCGGGTCGGGGCGATCAGGAGAGGATCAGGCGCCGGTTGATCTCGCGGGAAGGAGCAAAGCGCCGGTATTGCAGGGTGAAGGATGTTGCGTCGAGGTGATGGTGAGGTTGGGCGCTGCATTTGGCGGGAGGTCGGTCACAGCGACGGGTTGGAGGGACTTGGCCCGCGCTGAAGCCCCCGGGGCTTGGCATTAAGCGAGCGCCAGCCTATCTCACGCTGGCTAGTAAGCAACCCGCAACACCACCCGCGAACCATCCGCCCTGCACTTTGCGAGGTCGCATCAACGTACGTCCAATGCTCTCAATCGCCCCTCGGCTGGCTTCGCCTCGCCCGTCCGCTCCGTGCGGCTGACGTCCACCGACAGGTCACCATGGCACCGCCCAACATTACCGGTTTCGATCCCAAGAAGTTCGCCGCGTCCGCCGGCACGCCCGCAAACGATCCGTGGAGGAGGCGGTGAGTTGGAGCTTGCTCGTTGATACCGGCTGTATCTGCGACAATGGCTGACTGGTCGCGACGGTACAGTGAGAACTGGAGGTACACTGGCCCCTTCTCGCGATGGAACCGCTTCAAGAATGCCTTCCCTGGACTCGGCATTGCGACCGTTGCTTTCGGCGTCTACCTCGGATATGAGGCTATTTTCCTCAAGGACGACCATGCTCACCACGGCGAGGGTCAACACTAGAGAAATACCAATATCGTTTCCAGTTCAGATGCGAGAAACTGCATGTGACGTTCGGCGCAGGACGGTCCAGCTCAAGAGCATGCTTTGGTTGTACATATGGCAGGGATTGACTCGGAACGCGCCAACGAAGCGATCTGGAGCATGCCTGCTAAATGGCGTCGTACGTTGAGGAAGAGCTGTGGTAAGAGCAGAAGAGATACCAAATACAGACGAGACCGTCCGTTCCCTGCTGGAACCAGATTCAAGACCAGCGGTGTCCGTGGCAGTTAATCCGGGCCCTACCGTCCAACCATACATGGATACGCGCAGTCACTGTGTAGAATCTGAGCTCCATGATCATCAAATTGCACGATCGATGGCCGCCTTTCGGGACCATGCTAATGATATGGATCCATTGCATTTCGCACTGGCTAAATACTCAGCTTTCAGGAACTCGAAACGGTGCAATTGGCTAAGAACGAGCTTGTTGAAGCTTCAGAGAGAAGAGGCGCGTTGACGGCCGGAGGCATCTAACCCGTATATCGTCAAGTTAATGCATCTGCCTCGAGAGCAATCGTGCTGGGTGTGCTCGCGGGTAATCTCGGTTTTCCAAGAGATATAGCGTCATTACGGCCGCTTTGTGGAGAGCTCACAGTCGAAGCTTGGCCGCAAGTGCTTTGAAGTGGGACGTCGTTGATGGTGCAGTTCTTCAAGATGCAGCGATAGTCCACGGCGTCAGCGCCAGCAATGCCAGCAGAGGCCAAGGCGCAAGCGGATCGAGCTCCGGAGATTAGCGACAGGAGAGATCTCGCTCCAACTCAGACGAAATGCATTCTTCTGCTGATGACTGCATGTTGCCAAGGTGCATTGCTGTGAGAGGCGGGAGACGAGCACGTCATTGGTGCGGCGCTGAGGGGCAAGCACGCGCCCGGGCTCGGGGTTGATCGCGCAGGGCTCACCGCCCGCCGACGATGTCACTGCTGACCCACTGCGCACCCATGCCCGCGACAGTACTTCGCGCTCCCCTGCTCCCGCTGCTCCTACGGCATGCAAGTCACTCTCATTAGCATACCATGCCCAGAGTCTATCCTCCGATAGACGGCAAGCCATCTTCGTCTATCTCGCCCTCCATCGTCGAGACGGTCGCCGGGTTTTCCGCCGGGCTGATAGCAACCCTTGTCGCCCATCCGTTCGATGTCCTGAAGACCCGCCTACAGCGTGAGTCCGCCCCTCCGCCGCCTCCGTGTGCGTAGCTGACGGCTCGACAGTCGATCAGAACCATTCGCCGCGATGGGGAAACTCGTTTCACATACTCCGCAACATCGTCCGCAATGAGGGCAACGTTGGCGCCCTGTATCGCGGCTTGATGCCGAACATGATAGGGAACTCCGTCAGCTGGGGGCTGTATTTCCTGTGGTAGGTAGACGCGCGTGCTGATGAGCAGGCTGTGGCTAATCTCTTCGAGGTACCGCAACCTGAAGGATCTCTTCAAGTCTTCTCGCGGGCATGGCCAGAGGCTTGCTTCCTCTGACTATTTCCTGTCCTCGGGCATAGCAGGTGATTGTTCGTCGCCACCGCCGGAGGAAATTTGCTGACACTCGAACGGGCATCATGACGGCCGTCTGCACGAATCCAATCTGGGTCATCAAGACTCGAATGCTCTCGACCGGTCGCAACACCCCCGGCGCCTACCAGGGCATCGCACACGGAGCGTCGCAAATCCTGCGCACCGAGGGAATTCCAGGCTTTTATCGCGGCCTCATCCCGTCTCTGTTCGGCGTCTCCCACGGCGCAATCCAGTTCATGGCATACGAGCAGCTGAAGTACTACCGGGGAAGCCAGATTGGCGGGAGGTCGGAGCTGAGTAACTTTGACTACCTGTATCTCAGCGCGTCATCGAAGATCTTTGCGGGTAGCATCACGTACCCGTACCAGGTTGTGCGGTCCAGGCTGCAGACGTACGACGCAAGCGCGGCCTATCGATCGGCGCGGGACGTGGTAACGCAGATTTGGATCAGGGAGGGCGCGTCGGGTTTTTACAAGGGGTAAGGCTCCCTGGACCGAGGGATGATCACATGGCTGACGATGGACCAGGTTGCTGCCAAACATCGTGCGCGTCTTGCCGACGACCTGCGTGACGTTCCTCGTGTACGAAAACACCAAGTTCTACCTCCCAAGGATCTGGCATCCGGAGGGCGACCATGAGACGGATTGAGAGGGTGTGGCGCAAAGGGAGCGGGCTGGCGTGATGGAGCGGGCAGCGCACAGCCTGCTTCAGCTCTGGTTCGAACGCATTAACCCCGCTCCAGCCTAAGGCGCCGGCGAACCGATCGGCTACCAGACAGAGATCAGCCAGGTCGGCTTGCGCGGTGCGGGAGTACGGCGCGATAGATGGGTCGCGACGTTCCTGTGCATTCCTGATCGCTTGCGGCGAAGGGCAACTCAACACCACGCAAGTGGGATGGTCCGACGGTATAGACTTTAGCGCGCATGTTGCATATAAGAAAAATAGACGGCCGCGGGTTAGAGTGTACGCCACCGGATTGTGTGTCTCTTTCGTCATCCGCATATCTCCCTCGCCGCTCTCCCTGTCGCCGCCGCCCCCAGCGTTGCCGCAGCCTCAGCCGCCCTAGCAGGACCCTGCGGGAGTACACTAGGAGCCGCACAACCATGGCTCCGCCGCCTCGCAGCCGCTCGCCCTCCCCGCAGCTCTCCTCAACAAAAGAAAATGCGCCCGCGCTGGCCGCTGCGCCCGCCGTCTCCCCGCCGTGGCAGCCAGCGTCATTATTCCTGTCACCTACGTCGTCCATCCCCATCAATCCCCTCATTCCCCATTCGCGCGAAAATCAACTCGCCTCACTCGTTCTTGACCCACCCGCCCAGCCTCAGCCCGAGACGCCATCGAGGAACCGGCGCCCCCCAATTGCTCGCGCCATGGGCCTGTTCAAGGGCGTCAAAAACGCAGTCAGGCGAGTTGGCGGCAAAGGCATCAAACCAACGAACAGGGACAAGAGGGAGAAGAGGTCAAGCGGCGCGCTCGAGGCTGCCGACGATGGCGGTGGCCTGGCGGAGGAAGAGCAGGCAGTACCAGAATCAGAGCCTCCCGATATACCCGCATTGAAGCTGCAGCCTTACGTGGAATCAGTCGCAGACGATTTCGAGCCAGAGTCCCAAACAGACTTAGAACCACAGTTGCCGTCTGAAGAGCCACCGTCGGACTACGTGGCTCCTTCAGCAGAGCCACAAGACAAGAAACCGCATCTGCCCCGCCTACAGACCCAGGTTCAGTTCGACGTCGAGTCTCGTTCAAGCTGTGGATCGTCGGAATGTGGTTCTGACTGCGACTGCGACCTGGAGACGACGGAGAAGGATGATCTTTCGGAGGTTGACGTGGACCAGACAGCGCACTCAGAGACGGCCGTGGGCGAACAAGGCCTAGACCAGGACGATGAAACGGCGCCTCAAGGCAAGATGTCGGTCGAGCCTTACAGGTTTCCGTTTCAGGGTGGCGGCGGGCCCGAGGATCAGCAAAGTTTCTATTCCGGCGCCGACAAGGCTCCCAGCCCCAAGGCGTCCAGCTATCGTGGCCACGGCCGGGTGGATTCGCATGCCTCGCCTATCGTCGACGATCTCCGCTACAACCCCTCGATTAGAGCTGAGGTCGTGCGTGAACGTAGGCTGTCGCGGGACGAGCTTCGAAATCCCACCTTGCGGTCTCAAAAAGAGCCTCCGCCTCCGGAACAACCGCAGTACCACGGCTTCGAAGAGCTTGATTGCCCCAATGACCAGGAGCCTCTATTCGCACCTGCAAGACGCAAGCTCAGCGATGAGCCAGTCAGCCCCACCTCCCAGCCAGGGAAGATGGACATGCCAAAGACATCCACTTGCACATCACCTACCTCGCATGGTGTCGCGGACGTCGATTTTGGCAGCTCGCACGACGCCACCGTTTCTGATACCGAGCCTAGTAAGTCGGACGCCTTGTCGGACGCCGAATCCGAGCTTTCTGGGTCGGTGCATGCCGTGCCGCAGCGATCTCAGCGGCGCACTCGGCCAGTATCAATGTCTGAAATGCAAGAGCGGGTTGGCCATGATTCCTCAAATACTGTGCGCTCTGCAGAGTGGATGAGGGGCGGGCCGCCGTCGTCGTTCTATCCCCATCCGGATGAGCCGGCTGGTCCCGCAGGCCCGGACAGCCGTAGTGCCAGCGATTCCCTGCAGTCGTGCCACGGGTCTGCGAGCGTTGGCAATCTGTTTCAAGGCTATTCTATTGCCAAGCAATCACCGGCCCGTCGTGGTAGGGCTAGTTATTCTGCAGTTCCCAGCTCAGGGGAAATCGAACAGCGGGTGGCGAAAGCCAAAGCAGATAACCGACAGGACGAGCTGCCCACTCGAGGCCCGGACCAGCTCGATGAAGAAAGGCGCCGGCAGAAACGAGAAAAGGAAATATTCGCTGGTCGTATCGCTGAGCTTGAATACGAGAAGAACCGGCTGGCGATGGAAAAAGGCGAGATATCCCTGAAGAGCGAGGAGCTGGAGAAGACGGTCGCAAACATGTCCACGCGCTTCGTCGAGCAACGCCGCAGGCTGACGGAGCTGGAGCTGCGCCAGCGCGGATGGGAGGACTTCCAGGCCCAGCTCAAGAGCGATGCGCACGGGCTGCTCACTCCGCCTGATACTGCGTCATCGCGATCAACGCCGGGGAACCCGGATCGAGTCATAGCTTGGACCGAGACCCTGTCCGACTCGCCTGTGGTCGCTACGGAGACCCCGGCAGCCCCGGAGGCTTTGCAGCAACACGAGGCTATGCATGATATTGATGCATCGGGCCGGACTCTGGATGAAACCGTCATCAATGCTCTCCACGACCTTTCAGACCCGACCACCACCGCCTCCTTCTCCGATTGCTCTGCTTCACAGACCCACGATTCCCAGCCTGACATGTCAGTAGAGTGTGCTACTCAGACGCAAGCTCTCCCTCCAGCACGCAAAATGCCCGGAACAAGACTGCGTACACTCAAGCCCACAACTCCAATCTACGCCCAGTCAAACTACTCGGCAGCAACATTCGGATCTGAACAACAACCATGCAATCGACCCGAGCCGGAGCTGAATGGCGAGCAAACTCGCAGTAATGCCCATGCATGTCAACGGCCATCCCCGCCCACCAAGGTCGCGCAGCAGACTTCTCAGTCGTCCCTCAGATACCATAACGCGCGGCCTCGACAGCAACCCAAACAGGTGCAGTTCGACCCAAGCCAGGACGAAAAGATGCAACGGCCCAGCAATCTCAAGCATTCGGCTCCTAACCGATCGCAAGATATCGTGGAGAGGCTCGTGAAGCAGCAGCAGAAACCAGTCGGCAGACAGGTCCAGCACCCGGCACACCGCAACCAAAAGCTCGCACAACAGCCGTCAAACTTGCGCCTGGCTAGGTACGCCAATGTTCCGCCCGTGAACAATGATCAGACCGCCACCAAGCCGCAACACCAGGCCTACAACATCAATAGTCGCCAGTATCATCAGCAACCACAACCGGGCTATTGCGAGAGTCAAGTGATACCTGCGCAACAATGGCAAATGCCCACTCAACGCCAACACTCGGCGCCCGCCAATGTTCCATCCATACAGCACCATCAAAGCCCTCTCCGCCATGCGTATTCATCGAGCCAACTGCAACCCTTCGCTCACCCACCCACCGCGGGTGGGCTTGTCTCCCATGCCCACAACGCACCTGTTCCAGAACCGCTTCGCAAAACCTCCCAGCAAACCCTCCAACCACCCCGCCCAAGCACGTCTCACGGCGCCTCACGCTCCGCCTACCAACCACCTCGACCGAGCACCTCCCACGGCAGGCCTCAACCAACACGCAACGTCTACCCTCCCCGCCCAGGTACTAGCCACGGCACGGCCGCCGCCACCTTCGGCGGCAGCACCATCGCTCCTCTCCTCCCAACCATCCCGCAACATTTCCACCTCCAACAAACCCAGCCCCAGCCCCAGCTCCTCCAACACCAACACCAACCCCGCGCAGTAGTAGGAAGCGGAAGCGGAACCGCCGCCTCCGCCTACCACCACCACCACCACGTCCCCTTCGCGCCGCCCCCGCACGCCCACCACCACGTTTACGGCCGCGGCACGAGCGCCCGCAGCAACGACACGGCCAACTCGCACTCGACGGCGCTCAGCCGCATGCAGCACAAGGCGCGCGCCGGGCTCGCCGAGAACGAGCGGGCCAACGCCGAGACGCGGGCCGAGAAGCAACGACAAGGCAACAACCCAAAATCTTCTACGTCCTCCTCCTCTTCTTCATCTCCTTCGATGAAGCAGGAGCCGGTGGTCTGGGGCCGGGATCTCGTGGGCGACGGCGTGATGGCGGCGAGGGAGGAGGCGGCAAGGTTGTGGCGCGAGAAGGAGCTGAGGGAGGAGGGGAGGAGGCGGGAGGAGGAGGATCGCAGGATCAGGGTGGAGATGGAGAGGTTGGCGAGGGGGAAGATGAGGGATGAGGTATTTGCGTAGGAGGGAGGGACGTTAATGGGAAGGGGATGGCGGGGTGTGGAATGCTGGTGCGACGGTATTAAACTTTTTTTTTTTGTGGAGTTTGAGTTTGCGTTTGAGTTTTCTTCTTCTCCATCGCTTCTTTCTCTTTTTGCTTTCTCCTCACTTTCATATACGGTCGTTGCCTGGATACATTTCTTCGTTTTTGCCTTTTTTGGTTGTAATACCTCACTCGCTCTATATCTCGCTCGCTATATCTCTCTCATATTGCCGTTCTACGAGTTTAGTATGCGTTCGACGCGGAAATGGTATTCAGATATCGGAAGTAATGGGTTTTGGAAAAGGACGGTCGGAGGGGACATGGCAAGGTAAAGTGCAAGAAAGAGCACCGAGAGGGAAGCTAGCATGTAATAGAGGCGTATGGGAAATACTCCGGCATTTTACTACCGCGGTCTGGCCTCTGAAGGGCATCTGGATTTTACGAAGAAAAAGAAGGATGGTGGACGTTCACTTCTCCGAGACGTGTTGATCTTCTTGCTCATAGGGTCCTTGTAATTAGCCACGCGTGCACGTAAGAAAAGTATTCTGGTGGTCTTCCCATTCTCCGCTCAGTCAAGTCTTGTCAGTCGTTGAAGTTTCTCTCGGTCTTCCGCTGATCCTTGGAGCGAGATAAATCGGATGTGTTGCTGGACTGAGCTCAGCGCTTTCTCTGCTCTGTTCTGAGTTCAGCGCAACATCCGCTGTAATCTCTGCATGAAACACATCTTCATGTCCTTTCTCAATGAATAAAAGAAAAAGTTCTTCTCTTCTATATACCATGAAATGCTATGCTATGCTACGCTACGCTATGCTAGTTCTAACAGATACACATTCATCTACAAGCTAACAACTCAACAAGTAAATGGCAGTCACACATCTACAGCAGCCAGCACACCTCGCCCGCCCATCCACCCATTACTCTACCCAAACTCCCCCTACCCGGGACAAAAGGAAAACGACCTTAGAACGCAACCCCACTCTCCCACCACCTCCTCCCACTAACCCACCTCACCCAATCCGAGCCCTCCCGGCTCCTCCAGCAATTCCAATGGGCATCCGTGTCTCCAAACCCCATCGCGCGCAGCGGGCTCAGCGGGACGGGCTCGAACAACCAAATGCCGCCGCGCGCAAAATCGTCGGCGAGCAGCGGCGCGGTGTAGTAGAACCAGACGTGCACGAACGCAAAGTTGCCCGCGCGCCGCACCCACCTGGGCGTACCCGGGGGCACGACGACGCGCGCCAGCGCGCGGACGAGCAGCATCTGCGCGACGACGCCGAAGGCCTGGAGGACGAAGAAGGCGAAGGGGCCGGAGAGGGGGTGCGTGCGGCCGGCCTGGGTGTAGCTGCCGGCGGCGTGCAGGCAGCCGGAGAGGGCGAAGGCGGTGAGGAGCTGGATCGCCTTCGCGGGGAGGCTGCGGGGTGGTAGGCTGAGCGCGGCGATGAGGCGTTTGGATGGTGCCGCGAAGGCGAAGCGGAACGTCTGGTGCCACCACCCGCCCCACCAGCCCGCGAGCCCCTTGTCCAGCACCGTCGGCGTGAAGGCGCCGAAGGTGTCCGGGTACATCCAGGCGCAGGCGCGGGCGCCGATGACGCGGGGCCCGAGGAGGCCGACGAAGGCAATGGGGGCGAGGGCGAAGATGGCGGTGAGGGCCCATTTGATGGCGGAGAGGGTGACGAGGAGCCGGTAGGTGCGGGTGAGGACGGGGGAGGCGCGGACGAAGGAGGGGAGGAAGGCGGGCGCGGGCGCGTCGATGACGCCCCAGAAGTAGGCGTCGTGCAGCACGACGACCTTGAACAGGTCCAGCAGCAGGTAGCCCGTGACGAGGGTGGTCCAGCCGGCCCGGAGCGCCTCGCCGCGCGTCTGCGGCTGCCGCGTGCCGTCGGCGCCGCGGTGCGTGTCCGGCTTGCAGGAGAGCGGCGTGCCCGAGTTTGCGTGCAGCTGCTCCTGCACCCAGCGAGGGGGGGGCGCGAGCCCGGAGATGCGCCAGTTCCAGCCCATGCCGCGGAAGTTGCAGAAGACGTCGGCGACCCAGTCCAGGCGCTCGATGAAGGGCGACAGCGGGAAGTGCTGCCAGGCGAAGGTGCCTTTGCGCTGGCTGGGGCCTGCGGTGGTGCCGAGCCGCTTGCGCTCGGCGGCGAGGTCCACGTCCTTGATGGTCGAGACGGTAAGGGAGTCGGATGGCGGCTTGTCTTTGACCGTCGTTCCGTTCGAGGCAGCGGATCCGTTGCTGCGGAGGCTGGCGCTGGCGCCCTCGGTGCGCTCGATCCTGGCGAAATCGGTCTGGGCATCGTGGGCGACCAGCAGCGTGAAGGTCCAGAGAAGCGACCACGAGGACAGCAAGCCGACGCCAAAGGCGGGTGCTATGTTACGGGCACGGGTGTAGAGAACGGCATGGACCGACCAGTATGCGTTGAGGGCCCATACTGGATATCTGAGACTCTTGAGGAAGGGAGAGTTGCAGTGTGGGACAAGCAGGTAGACGAAGCAGAGGAGAGCACCAAAAGCAGCCCAAGGATACACAAAAGGAACGAAGTCACCTGAGCTGATGGCAGCGTCGTATCTTGCGTAGATCTGGGCAAGAGCCTCGCTGTGTGTCGCTGGCGGGCGGGTGAGCATGGTTCTGGCTGCAGGACGGGGGCGCAGAGTCCTGCAGGCGAGAGGGAGGTCAGTAGGGGGAAAACATGATGCAGGTAGGAGGAGTGGCGGCGGCGGACAATGGTCGATGAAAGAGTGTTTTGGGCATAGACCCGGCTCTTGGCAGGCACCGCATGAGCCACATGACGTGGTCCCGGTCGGCGGCTCTGCCACGTGCCTGACTAATCCCCGCCAGCGCCGCATTGGGCCGTTTGTTACAGCCTGCGCTAACCCCCGCCGCCGCGATTCTTTACACCGCACCAACAGCCGCTGCGCGCCCTCGAGCCACGGCCTGCATCCCATCGATCCCCTCTCAAGCACCAAAGTAGTCCTGAGGAAGCGCGTTCCTCCCCGCCGCCACGATGGTCAACATCACGGAGAAGATCAAGGAGTACGATACAGCCGCCTCGCGCCCGACGTGAAAACTGTCTCGCACCCCGCTGACGTTGCGTGTGCCTCCAGGATTGAGTCGGAGATGGCGAGGACGCAGAGTAAACTCACCTGCTTTCCTTCCGCATGCGGACCCTCAGCTGACCTGTGCAAGAGAACAAGGCAACCGGTACGCCCTGCTGGCACCATTCACGTGACGCAAATTCTCACCTTCTCCAGAATACCACCTTGGTCTGCTTAAAGGGTATGTAGAAAAATCCGTGCATCTTGAGCCTGGGCTGACGGCCTTCAGAAAGCTTGCCCGGCTTCGCGCCCAGCTCCTCGAGCCCGCAGGCGGCGCGGGGGCCGGTGGTGGTGAAGGTTTCGATGTCAGCAAGAGCGGAGATGCCCGCATAGCCTTGGTCGGCTTTCCCTCCGTAGGAAAGTCAACCTTCCTGTCCAAGATTACCCGGACAAAGAGCGAAGTTGCCGCTTATGCTTTCACCACCTTGACTGCCATTCCCGGTGTGCTGGAGTATGGCGGTGCCGAGATCCAAATTCTCGATCTGCCTGGTATCATTGAGGGAGCTGCCGAGGGCAAGGGCCGAGGGCGTCAAGTCATTTCCGCCGCTAAGGTATCCGCGCATCCCGGGTGGTACGAAGCGCATCGGAGCTGACAGTGGCAGACAAGTGATATGATTCTGATGGTGCTCGACGCGACAAAGCGGGCTGAACAGCGCGCGCTGCTGGAGGCCGAGTTGGAGGCGGTCGGAATCAGACTCAACAGGGATCCTCCGTATGTCTCATCCCAAGGACTAGTGTCCCTTCTCGCTAACTTGGCCAGCAACATCTACCTGAAGCAGAAGAAGGCAGGAGGAATGAAGATTACCTTCCAGACTCCGCCCAAGAACATTGATGACAGGATGGTCGCCAACATCCTTCGTGATTACAAGATGCTCAACTGCGAGGTTCTTGTCCGTGATGAGTACGGTAAGTGAATATGTGGGGGCTTGTGCGTCTGCTTTTCACTGAATTCCCGTAGCCACGGTCGATGACTTCATCGATGTAATCATGAAGGATCACAGAAAATACATCAGATGGTAGGTCATGCCGCCCAGCCCCTAGCCGAGGCCTTTGTCTCACAATCTCTGCAGTCTCTACGTCTACAACAAGATCGACAGCGTCAGCTTAGACTTCCTGGACAAGCTGGCAAGAGAGCCGCACACGGCGGTCATGAGCTGCGAGCTCGATCTCGGAATCCAAGACGTCGTTGACCGGTGCTGGAAGGAGCTGAAGCTGATCCGCGTCTACACCAAGCGGAAAGGAGTGGATCCCGACTTCGGCGAGGCTCTCATCGTGCGCTCCGGTGCGACCATCGAGGACGTGTGTGACCAGATCCACAAGACCATCAAAGACACATTCAAGCACGCCCTGGTGTGGGGAGCTAGCGCAAAACATGTTCCGCAGCGTGTTGGCCTGGGGCATGTGGTCGAGGACGAGGATGTGGTCAGCATCATTTCAGCATTCAAGGCATAGACGGTCGGAGGTAGAAGGTTACACGGACGGTGTGCAGGCCGGGTGCAGATGACCTCCGAGCAAAATTATAGTGCATTCTTCTCCACATCGTTTCGGCCTGCGTATGACAAAGTGAGCCTGGAGAACGATGCATGGTTTTTCATGAGGTGTTTGGGAAGTCTTTATACAGGCGTGACAGTTTGCTTGACCGTGTCGAGTAGCTGGTAGATGTCAAGGCGACTCTTTGTGCTAAAAGTCATAATTTCAAAAGTAGCTATACTGGCACATTATGCAACTTAGTATTCGAATTGAGCGACAAGGCGGCGGTAGACGAGCAGGCGCGATGCATGCAGGTGGTGAGCTAACGGAGAGTGCTCGAGTCATTTGGCGATGACATGTGCCGCGGTGCGGAGGCCAATCAACTCCGATCATCCCCGCGACTCACGAGCTCCATCCGCGACCCGCTCTCTCCCACCGACAATGCGTGAGCGCCGAGAGCTCGACTAGACACCAGAACCACCACCATGGCAGAGTTCAGCACCACCAAGCTCAACGCCGAGCAGCACCTGCTCCTCGTAAGTCCGCCCAGCGTTAGGTCCCCGCCGGTCGAGCCACCAAGGTACACTGACACTCCGCTCTACCACACAGGACCAGCCGCTGCTGCGCATGCCCTACGAGCTGGCACGCAAGAACTTCAAGACCGCCCAGCGATACGTCGAGCGCGAGCAGACGTTCGTCACCAAGGAGCTCAAGAACGCCGCCAACGGCGCCGCCCAAGCAGCCACCACCGGCGACGCCAGCGCCACGCAGGCGCAGCTCGACACCATGATCAACCGCATGCAGACCCTGAAGCGCAAACTCGAGACTCTACACACCGAAGAGACCACCATCCACAAAGCCACCAAGACCCGCATCCAGCACCTCGACGATCTGTACGGCATACCGAGTTTGGCCGACGTCAAGTACGATGAGTGGAGCAAGGTGCGCCTCGACCGCCTGCTGGTCGATTACCTGCTGCGCAGCGGATATGGCGACAGTGGGAAAGCCCTGGCAAAGGAGAAGGGCATTGAAGAGCTCGTCGACGTCGATGCCTTCGTCCAGTGCGAACGCATTGCCGAGAGCCTGAGGAGAGGGCGCTGCCAGGAAGCCCTGGCCTGGTGTGGCGACAACAAGCAGGGACTGAAGAAGTTGGAGGTACGTGGCCCAATGGACAAAAAGATCGAGAAAGAAGCGGAGGCGAAACGGTCGCTGGATCAGTACTGGCGTTCATTCTTCTCGGATCGGGACTGCTTGCTTGAACAATGCCCGTCTGGATGCTATTCACAGGCAAGATACCTATTCGAGGAGGTTGCAAACCCGTGGACGGTACGCCGGACAGACTGCGTTTTATCTGCCACGATCCGCTTCCAATCTTACTATCTTTGATCCCCCCCCTTCGTAGTACTCATCGTCCGCTAACACATCATTAGAGCAATCTGGAGTTCGAACTGCGTCTCCAACAGTACGTCGAGATGGTCCGCACCGGTACCACCCAGAAGCTCCAAGAAGCAACCCAGCATGCGCGCAAGTACTTGGCGTCGCACTCAGATACCAAATACGCCATTCGCGCCGCCGGTCTGTTAGCGTTCCCTCCTGATACACCGGCCGAGCCATACAAGGTAAGCGTGCAGTCCATCTCCTCTGCACGAGGACCTCGCCACGATTAACGAAGCTCCTCCTCAGACCCTCTACTCCACCGACCGCTGGCCCAAGCTCGCCGAGCTCTTCATCAAGACGCACAACACGCTCTACTCGCTCCCGCCCAACCCCCTCCTCCACATCGCCCTTTCCGCCGGCCTCTCGGCGCTCAAGACGCCCTCCTGCCACTCGCAATACGCGTCCTCGTCGTCCAACGCCAACAGCACGTCCACGTCCGTCTGCCCTATCTGCTCGACGGAGCTCAACGAGCTCGCCCGCAACGTGCCCTACGCCCACCACACCAAGTCGTTCGTCGAAAACGACCCGGTCGTGCTGCCGACGGGCCGCATCTACGGCCGCGCACGCCTGATGGAAATGAACGCCAAGCTGGGCACCCCCGAGGGCTTCGTCAAGGATCCCATGGTGCCGAATCTCATCTACGAGGAGAGTCAGCTGAAGAAGGTCTTCATTTCGTAGAATTGCTTCTTTGCCTCTTTTTCTCTTCGCGGCAGGTCGCAGGGGCGGAAGTGGAGGGGAAGACCGGTGGGTTTTGGTCGTTTTCGAGTCCATCATAGCGATGGAGTAGGGCATTTCCAGCTGGGTTGGAAGGAGGCGTTTCTGCTCTCTGGGTGTTCAAATTGGCGTTGAGGGGCTTGGTGTTTTCGAGAATGGCTCGGGCACATGGTTTGGGGCAGACGGGGGCTTCATTGTTATGGAATTAATTCTTTGGACTTTTTTTCTTTTTTTGACTTCGTGCGCTTGGAGAGTGGTAGAACATTGCTTTTGAACAGAAGGAATGGCTTCTATATCAAGTCGGTTAGGACACAGGTGATTGCATGAGCTTGTCCTCTTGTTTTCTATGGAGGATACTTGATCTTCCTTCACGGAAGAAGTAGAAGAGGAGGAATTTCGACTGTACAGATGTGGCTGAGTCGATCGAGCCCGTATGACTGAAAGGGTACTCCCCGCCGGGCTCTCCCCGCCAGACCGGCAGCACTTATCCCCTATATTACCATTCCTGCCTATGGACGTAGGGTGCAATATATTTCTCTTTTGAAATAGGTTGCGGGCGGTCAACTCCTCGCTGCACCAAAATGTCCCGAATAAAATCGACTCCGATAGCGGGACTGGAATATGCAAGCTAGTGATTCTTTTTCAATGCAAATCTAAATATCACCCATGATAAAGCCTGTACCTGGTATAGCCGTTTGTATCCCTGGAAAAACCGTCGCCGCCGACGCCCTAAATCCCATGTTTTTCCTTCACGCCAATTCCATTATATAGGTGCCTACAAATTTGACACCCCCATTTCTAAAATTTGACACCCCCATCGCCAATTATTGACACCCCCTCGGGAGCGCAGCCAATTCTCTAGTTTTCACTACCAAATTACTAAGCAAATCCGGAGAATTTAATAAGATCTTATCGCGAGCACATCTACCTATTAACGCCCGGTAAATAGCTATTGCAGACGAGGGTCGGTAGGTAGATAGCTATTGCGGGCGAAGGTTTTATAAGATAAAACGACGGAATAAAAGCGTTCTATGCCGCGCCGGCCGGAATATTAATAATCCGGTAATACTAAGCCTAGTTGCGTAAGCTTACGCACGGATACCCGAAGAATACCACTTTATTCTAATTTAGCAGGGTAAGACTTCTATTAATACTACGCCTTATATATCGATCGTATCGCGATGCAACTTCGTACACGCTAAGAAACGCATATGCAAGTGCCTTAAAAAAAGTTATATATAAATTACAGTCGATTTGGGCGTAATGTACGACTCGGAACATGGGGGGTGTTAATAATTGGCGATGGGGGTGTCAAATTTTAGAAATGGGGGTGTCAAATTTGTAGGCACCTTATATAAACCATCTTCCATCAATTAAGCACTCGTTCATTACTTCGTTCATTCATCCGAATCACTCCCATCCCCACCCTTCTTCCTTTTCTTTCCCGCCCCACTACTAGCATCCTTCTTACCTTCTCCCTTTCCTTTGCCCCCCGTCGCCACCGCCGCGTCGCCAGCCTCAAAGATATACGTCCGCGCGCTCCTCTCCTCGCCGCGCCACTTGCCGCCCATCTCGCCCTCGACGTTGCCCAGCGTGCGGGCGTGGCGGTAGCCGGGATACGCGGCGGCGTGGAACTTGAAGGAGCGCTGGACCTTGAGGCCGACGTGGCGGGCGAGGTCGCGGATGTTCCACAGGGTGTAGGGTTCGCCTTCGAAGAGGGTGACGATGATGGTCGGGTTGGGGGAGACGGGGGAGGACGGGGCGGGGAGGGGCGAGAGGAGGGGCGCTGCGGCGGTGAAGAAGGACACGAGGAGTTCTGGTTGTTGACGAGTCAGTCTGCTTGCGTTTGTGGTGCATGATGCGGGGTGTGGGTGGGGGGGACGGTTTTTCCTGCTTACCTTGGTTATACCGCACCTGCCGATTGACATCCTTGCTCTTCCCGCCAACGTGGGGGAAGTTAAAGATGATCCTGTCCCAACCGCTGCCTCCTCCTCCTCCTCCTCCTCCCGCTCTCCCACCCTCTCCGTCCGCCTCCACCAGCCCCTCCCCCAACCCTCCCTTCTTCACCTCCCTGTACGTTCCCAGCTTCGTCGCGTCCACCCCGCACATGACCCTGCTGCCGCCTTCGCCCTCGATGTACGCCACGTTCGCCTCAGCCTGCGGGTACTTGCGCAGCAGCTCGTCGCGCGCGTCGTACGCCGTCGCCAGCACGTCGGCGCAGCCGTGGTGCTCGACGGCCGACCGCGCGAAGCTGAAGTCGCCGTCGCCGACAATGAGGATGCGCTCGTTGGGGTCGAAGGGGATGTAGTGGTTTTCGCCTTGCTGCTGCTGCTGGCCGTTGTCGTTTTTCGTGTCTTGTTGTGTGGGATCGGCGGCGGCGGCGGCGGCGGCATCGGCATCGGCATCGGTGGTGGTGGTGGTGGATGGAGGAGCGTTCGCGGATAAGTCGTCGGGAGCGGTGGGCGCAGCAGCATCCGACGGCTTCTGCTTCTGCTTCTTCTGCTTCTTCTTCGCCGGCTGCTGTTGTGACGGCGCTCCGTCCTTTTTGGCGTTGGCGTTCTGCGCTTTGGCGGGTCTGCCTGCGCCCGGCGTGCCGGCGAGGCGGTTGGCGCGGCCCTTCTCGAGCCAAGCCTTCTTCTTCGTACGTGACATTGGCACACTGCGTGAAGTTTTGGGATCGAGGGAAGGAGGGGAGGAGGTGAGGTGAGGTGGAAACTGGTGGGGGAGCCGCAGAGCGAGCTTGAGCGCGGAAGGAACAAGAGCTCGGACTCGCGGACTTGGACGAATTTGCACTAGTTGCGGCTCTGCGGGAAGCTTGGGCCAGTTGGCCGTGGCGTAGGGCTGAGACATGCGCAAAACTCGACAAGCTGGTCCCGTTTGACCATCAAAGCGCTGGCTCTTCCTTTTGCCTCACGACAACAATTGGACAAGGTGAACTGTGGCAGCGAGAGCGTCGATGGAATGCTGATTCGGCTTTGATGGCATTGGCCATGTTTCCCAGACCTAAGGTTTGATGCTACCCGTCTTGCCTCAAGACTGAACAAAACAAACCTGGTCCTCTTCACTAAATCACTAGTCCTGACCCACACCTCTATTGTATTCACTCGTATCCTCGCTGTTCGTACATTCATGCCTCGCTCATCGTGCCCGCAGTCATCATTATCTTGACTTCGTTTATTCGGAATCTATTGCAGTCGGTCGCAAAGTCGTCGCTACGTCCTTGGGGGAGACAGCAGGAGGCGCATGCTTCGGACCCCCCTCTCGTCATTAACTAGCAATAAAGAAGCCCCCCTCGGTTGTTTGGTTGCTGTGATCTTCAAAGCTTGCTTGTCTGCCTGGTGTAAAGCCAACGAGAGCAACGAGATGGTGGCCAACAAAGGGCTCACGTGGTATCTGGCCGTGCGGCAAGACCTTTTCAGCATGCTTCCGCATCGAACGGAATGTGCATCGCCAGCCGCATGGAAAATCGCAACTGCGTGGATCCGGACTTCTCCCAAAGAACACAATCGCGTGCGGGTATCTCGAGCAAGAGGGGCGGACAACCCCGTCCGACTGCCTCTCCCTTGAAGCGAGTTGTTCGGGATGTCGGACCAGGCCAGAGCGGGAGCTGGAACTATAATACAGGTTGCATAGACTTGAAGGAGACGGCGGCTCACATGTTGAGCTTCATGACGTCTGCGTTGCCAAATGACCTGCCATCCACAGGGCATTTGCGAGAACGGCCGCGGAACTGCTCCTCCACGCAATCACGGCACATGACGTGACCGCACGTCTTGATGGCCGTGTCTTTCAAGTTTTTGCGGCAAACAGGACAAAGGGCATACGACTGTACAATGTTAGCCTGGCGATCAGACGAAAGGTGGGTAAGATGATCCACTTACCCGCCACATCTCGTTCATGTCATCCCTCTTGTCCTTGTCTTTCCAGTTGCTCAATTGCCTCTCTGTCTCTTGCAGACGAACCTTGAGCTTCTCGACCTCTGTTTCAAGCTCCCTCTGCGATTGCTTGGAGGATAAAACTGCACTGTCCTTGGTGTTCAGCGTAATCTTCAGCTCAACAATCTGAGCCTGGAGGGTTTCGGTCAAGTTAGCCCTTTCTCCAGACTTCTGTTGTAGAGTTCTAAGTTGATCCTGAAGCCTGTTCAGTGCTTCTCCGCTTTCCGCGACCTGCTTTTCGAGGTTGATCTTCATGTTCTGGTTGGCCCCTTCGATGGATTTGAGCTGCGCAATGATTTCGGCGTTCCGCGCGTTCATCGTTTTCATGTGCCGACACTCAGCTTCCCTGGCGTCCTTGGCCTTCATGGCGGCGAAGTACTTTTGGTCTGCCTTGGACTTTTCTGCGGTTAACCGATTTACTTGTTCTTCCCAGTTGACCAGCTCAGCAGTCTTCTTCGCCGCCAATGCTTGCGCCTTTTTCCAGGCAACCTCCATGGACGGGAGTTCGTTGCTGAGTAGGGCGTATTCTCTCTCCAGGGTGGCAACTCTGATGCGGAGCTCGTCTGGTGACAAGCCCTCTAGATTCTCGGTTGGTCTGTCGGCCTGCGTTTCGCCAACCCTCAATCGGAGGCGCTCGACCTCGGTCTCAAGCGCAGCTATTCTGCTTTCCCTAGCACTTGCCAGATCCTTGATTTGCTCCGAAGAAGCGCTGACGTCGTCTTGGGCGGCCTTGCGCTGCGCCAGTTCAGACGCCAGCTCATCTCTCGCGTTACGGATGCGGGCAAGATCTGCTTCAGCCTTTGCCAGCTGGGACTCAGTCTCACTGATAGCGGCTCTCGACTCCTCGTCCATTTGTGCTCGGTATGCTGTGCGCTCTGCATGCAGTTTCGTGGCTTCCTCACGAAGTTGCACGTTAGTGGCCTCCAGGTGGTTGATGCGCTTGATGACGTCCTCGTGCTGGCTCTTCAGTGCTTTGAACAGATCCGTCTTCGCGTAGTCCTCATCAGTCAATCCGGAGAACCTGGCCTTGAGAGAGGTGACTTCTTCTGTCAGTTTCTTGTTTTCAACGGCAAGTTGTTCGCATTGAGCCTTGCGCTTTTCTGCAACAGCATTCGCCTCTTTACGCGCGGCTTCAATCTCAGCACTGTCGAGAGAGCCATTGGCAACAGGCGGGCTGTCAGCCTTCTGCTTGGAGTCATCCTTGCTTGCTGAAGGTACAGGAGCAGCACCCAACCCAACCATTGCTACCGCCTTACTTCTCTCACGATCATACTTTCTCTCGGCGAGAACGTAACGCTCCGTCGCGCCCTGCAGCCGAGCCTCGTACTGTTCCTTTTCTGCAATAGCCCGGTGAAGCTCTGCAGTATGCTGTTTTTCAAGCGACAGCAGCTTAGAGAGCTGACCTTTAAGATCTTGGACCTCGGGAGCAGCAGCCGGAATCTTGGAGAACAGATCGGAAAGAGCCTTCTTTATGCTATCGGTGCGGGCAGAGAGGTGTTCTTGGAAGGTTTCGGCATCGGAAGAAAGAAGAGAGGTGGGAAATGGCGCAGATTCTTCACAGAGGCATTAGATCATTTTTGGATGTACGATCGGGGAAGGGACGGCGACGTACCAGAAGGTCTCATGTCCGAGATAGGGAGAGTCTCGTTGGCAAGGACGGCAACCTCATCGATGAGCTAATGGCGCGTTAGTGACAGCAAGGAATTGTGCGCCTTGGGTGATGTTACCTGAGAGAACCACAGGTCAATGATGCGCAGGTGGTCATCATGATACTTGGACTGCGTCTCAAGATCTGCCAGGCGTTCCTCGAGATCGGCCTTCCTGCGCTTGTATTCGTTTTTTTGTCTTATCAGGGCGTCCTTGGTGAATTCCTGAGAGGATGCGCTGTCAGCAGCGGGTCTTTAGTGGCAGTAGCAAGCACGAAACCGGAGCTGACGAACCTCGAAGACACGATCACGGTCGGTGAGCGGATCCAGATCTGTCAGGGCCTTGGTGCCGTTGGATAGTGTAGCCTGGCGCTTTGCGGGCGGTGCTGTTTCGTCGCGGTCGGACATGGCCGGTCTCTTGCGGTCCTCCATCGTTGCAACGCCGAGGGAAGGGCCAGTCACTGACTTGGATGCGAGCCTCATGGAAGCGGAGACGCTGCGACGCGATGGAGGGAGCAAGTACGAGGCGCAGGCGAGGGCAAGAGAACGGATGCACGCGAAGCGACCCTGGCGTTGGCGGCGGGAGGGTCGGTGGGCGATGGCGGGACGATTGGGCGTGATCGGGGGATGTTGTGAAGTTGGAGCCACACAAGCGTTCAAGGAGCGGAATCGCACGTGACTCAGGATCGGCGTCGCACGGACCGAGCGATTGCCCCACTGCGCGTTGCCGTCGGCGCGACTCATCTGGCAGCCACGGCGGCGTAACTTTTGAACGCGACGCGCCCGCCATGATGCCCTGCCCGTAGCACCTCCTCGCCGTTTGAACCTTTCCTCCCACCAACAACTGCGCATGCTGCCATTTGCACGCAATGTCGGCATTCCACGGCAGCTCCGCCATCAGTATGCTCTTGTTTCCGCCATAGCTGCAGCCTCCATCGCTAATGTCCGCTCCCAGACAAGAGCGGCAAGAAGTTCGCTCCCAAGGTCGCCAGACGCCGTCCCGCCGCTGTCTCCGGATCCGAAGCTGCCTCCGCCACTTCGAGCGCTGATCAAACGCCTATCGGCACGCCCGCTGCTTCTGAGACGCCCGCAAATGAACCTGTCCAGTCCGAACTCCAGAATGTCTTGCCTACTCCGCCCTCCACCCAACCCCCTTCGCAAGCTCAATCTACGCCGGCTTTTGTCCCCGAGCAACCAGCACCGCCCGCCGCCCAGCCCGTATCAATAGTTTCCGCACCGGTGACGCACAATGATGAGTTGGAGACCGGAGGAAGGTCGCCTAAGCGTAGGAAGGTTGAGCTCTCCAGCTCAGCGTCAGAAGTGTCTGCTATAGCCGGTCAATCAGCGCCGTCTACGTTGCCTGATACCACAGCTACGCCGGTGACGATAGCGCAACCTTCAGGCCAGCCAACCGAAGGCGATGTGCATAGGACCAGTGTGGAGCCGTCGCAAGTGACGGTCAACAATACCCAGCAATTACCGTCACAAGCTACAGTAGCGGAACCGGTCCATCAAGCTGAAGAGCACAATAGCGCAGTCGGCCCGGCCCCTCAAGATAGCTCTGAAAGCACGTCTGCTGGCAATGTGCCTAAGTCTAGGAACGCCACACAACCGAAGGCTGTGAAGAGGCGTGGTGCGGCCCGGCTCTCGAACCGAGATCTTATCAAAGATGTCATGGGGAAAAATTCTGGTGTAACCAAACCATCAAGGCTAGCGTCTACGACGGAGGAAAGCCAAGGCCACGAACAGGATCGGCCCAATGCCGGCTTAGACAACGAGCGCCACGAACAGCATGCCACTCAGGCTGATAACAGCACGCAGTCTTTGGAGGACGAGTCCGCTCTCAACCGAGCCCCCAAGCGAGCACCAAATGTCGCGGCTGCAAGGAGAAGGAAGCAACAAGCGGATGCCCCTGCAGGGGATGAGCAACCTTCCACCGAACAACAAGCGGAATCAGAAGTAGCGCCGGCAGCTAGTGGCTCCGCACAGGCCCCAGCTGCGAAGAAACCGCGCCAGCCTCGGCCCAAGAAACGCGTTGTAGCAGAACCGCAGAATGTTGGGGATGGGCCAACTGGAGATGCGGAGGCACCTAAGTCGAAGCGCGCTAAGAGGAAGCCGAAGGCTCCGGCTCGCGCCACCGAGGCGGATGGTGAAGCCGAAGGAACAGAGGCAGGAATCACTGGTGGTCCAGAAGAAGAACAGGGTGCCGCGACACGAAAGCGCCCCAAGAGCGTGCTGGACCATCTTGTTTTCGATGAAGAAGATCACGAGAATCCTTCAAAGACAAAGATTGACGCCAACTCCATGCCAATGGCTGTGCTCACGAGAGACATTTCTCTAGTCGGTACTATCTCGCAGCGAGAGGAAGCACTGTCGAAGGTTGACTGGGACGAAGAGAAACGCAAGCGAATGGAAGAGCGTGAGCGCATTGCGCTGGGAGAAGAACAAGCTCAAACACAAGCAGAGCGGGATGAAGCTCTTACAAGACTTCAAGAGGCAGCCAGCACGGGCGGTGCTTCTGTGCAAGCTCCGCAGATGCGTGTTGTGAATGGCGTTGTGATGCTTGATCATACGTCTACAACGGTGGATCGGAATGCTCGAGCTCGTGAAGATGCGGAAGAGCTCCAGGAGGTCGAAGAAGACGAGCTTACGACACGGGTCAACCAAATGTCCTGGATCAAGGCCAATCGCAAAGACCCGAGAGAGAGGACAAGCTGGGGCCCGACTCGTGCAGACCGGTGGTCCGACGAGCAAACCGACCTGTTCTACGATGCACTAAAAATGTTTGGCACAGACTTTTTCATAATCAGCAAGATGTTCCCCGGTAAGACGCGCGCGAACGTGAAACGCAAGTTTGTTAAGGAAGAACGTCTGGATCCTGACCGCATCAAGCGCGTTCTCATCGGCGAGAGCGTCCCTATGGACTTTGAGGAGTACAAGCGGAAGACGGGCAAAGACGACAACTTCTTCCGCGATCCCGAACAATTGCGTCAGGAGCTGGCGCAGGAAACTGAACAACAGAGGCAGGAGGTTGAGGAAGCGCAGGCAAAATATGCCGAGCAGCAGAGGCAGCGCAAGCTGGCCAAGCAGGGTGGTGCCGATGTCGATGGCGAGGAGGGTGAGGCTCCTAAGAAAGGAAAGAAGAAGAAGGGCGAGGGGAAGAGGGGCAAGAAAAGCAAGGCACCAATTGGGGGCGAAGAAGTCGAAGTGGTTGCGTTTGAGGGTGACGAGCTCGAGTATCGAAGATGATCTGCAGCCGCTGAAGTAGAGGAGGGATCCAGGCTGGTAGAGCATGAATCCGATGCCGCCCGGATGCTGGTGAGGATGGGAGGCGAACAAGAGCAGCGCAGCCAGGCACATCAAATTGGGAAGGATTGCAAGTGTGGTGCAGGGACCCAATCAGTAGTGCATGTATGTCCTAACACGGCCGCCATCTTTGGTGTCACAGGACATGAAGTCAGAACATGTGGAGTCGTCTTTGTCCAAGCCTCGCGATGGATACTTCTACAACGCGTGAGTGATCGGAGTGGAGTCCGAAAGACGAGGTACGTTGCTTGCTGAAAGCGGTTACGTACGGCAATCATTTCCTTGGCCGGCAGCATCCTTACCGGCTGTCCAGGGCCTGAAGCGAAGCAACGCCCACCAGCCGCGGCAAGACCGCCGAGGAAAAAGTCGGCGCAGGTCATCGAGAACAGCCGCAGCGGATGGCACCCTCTAGTCCAAACGATCGCAAGCGCGCTTCGCTCGTGCGGGCGATAGACGTCGTCCGCGGCCGGCCGGGGAATTCATGCGTCCAGCACGCCACAGCGGGCAGCCACGGAGGCGGTTGAAGCGTCGAGGGGGACGGTGATGGACGGGGCAGGGGCGAGCAGAAAGGCGAGTACAACTCTTAGCATTAAGCGAGCCACTCTTGAAGCAGGCGCGCCTGCCAGCGTTAGCCAGGAGCGGCCGGGGCGTGTGGAGTGTGGACTGAAGGGGCGCAGGCAAGGACGGCAACTGCAGCTGCGCCGAGCGCTGTCTCACACCGAGACCGCGGCCATTCCTGGCTGACTCCATGCTCGGTCTAGACTGCTTTGTTGCCTCAGACACCCGGCCCCCGGCGGCGGCATTAATGTCCTGGTCCTCTTTCACCCACGCTGCCCCAAGCTCTTCCCCGCGTTGCCGTCCTGTGTCCCGCCGAGCCTTCGGCAACAACAAAAACAGACTTTCCGTCCAGCTTCCTGCACCTCCGGGGCCGGATGCCGGCTCGACGCATCTCCACACTTCCAATCCTGCCAACCGCCTTGTCCGCAGCCTGCCTGTGGTGACTGGAGGGCAATGAACCATGGACCTCCTGCAGGGGGCAGTGCCCATCGCTCCTCGGGCTCGCAGGGAAAGAGGTCCAGGTCGTACGCCAGTGACGGGGCATCTTCCATCTACTTCATGTGCGACGACTCCTGTGGTGGCCAGAGCCCCGAGCCGAGTGACAGCTCGCGCTCGTTTCGCGCCGCCGTCGATGAAGTCAACCAGATCCGTCTTTTGGATTTTCTCCACATTGATACACGGCCAACATTTGTGCTTGACTTGGACGCCCTCGGCGCAACGCACAACCTTCTCCATCCCATCTACTGCAACCAGGCTCTGCTGGAATCCGAAAGCGGCCGTCTCCTCTCCCTCATAACGGGCAGAGACGACGTACACGCCGTCGGTGCCTTCTTCAACAGAAAGTATTCCCGCTTCAAGGGCTGGACTTGCAACGAAGAGAACGGCTCTCGGGACGACGGCTTCAGGTACGGCAGCATACAGTGGACAAAGCTGGTAGTAATGGGCCGCTGGAGCGTTGTCAGTGGTGTGCCGGACCGACCACGTTCAGGCCCAGATCTCGGTGACCTTTCCGCCGCAAGCTCTCCTCAACCCGACCCAAGAGCACTTCCGGCCTTACATTCCCCCAACTTTGACTGGGCTACCCGCCCGAGCAACGGCTTTCTTTCTGCGGCCCAAAACGACGATCTTGTTCCCGCACAGCTTCCGAGCTTAACGCCAGATTTGGTAGGACTGCCGGCGGGAGCCGTCAGCCGGCCGTATGTGACCAAACCCAACGACCTTAGCGATGCGCCTCTCGGTAGTTTCGATTGGACGAGCAACTATCAGTTCCAAAGCATGTCCGACCATGTCAAATTCGCCCGATCCGTGGACTGGGGCCAAACACCGATAGGCCCAATGGACAGTTGGTCAACGCCTCTGCGTACCATGACTAATCTCGTCATGCGAGATCCGAATCCGTCCGTCCTGTTCTGGGGAGAGGAAGTCACCATGATCTACAACGAGGCTTATATCGAGCTCATCGGCCAGCTGCATCCAATAGCCATGGGCAAGAGCGCGAAGGTCGTGCTCAAGGAATATTGGAACCATTTCGTTCCTATGACCGCCCAGAACAAACTCATTGGAGAGGCTGTACCGGAGAAGAATCTGCCCATCTTCCTCAACAGGAGAAACATGCTGGAAGAGACGTATTTCTCCTTCACGTTTCTTCCCGTCACGGATGAGCGAGGCCATATCGTTGGCCATTATGAACCTGTGACGGAGACCACGAGACAAGTTGTCTCTGAGAGACGACTTTCAACCTTGCTCAGGCTAAGTGAGGAAACCTCGACCGCGCGAACGCTGGATGGCTTCTGGAGGTCTGTGCTGCAGGGGCTATCAGCAAACGACAAAGACGTCCCTTTCGCCATGTTATACGCCATTGAAAGCGACGGATGTTCAAGCGACGACTCTGCCCTGAGCTCGACCGAGAGCATTGTGAAGGAATGCGCCCTGAAAGGATCCCTTGGTGTGCCTGAAGGCCACCCTGCCGCCCCTCTCCGCCTCGATTATCTGGAGGGTCTTGATCGCTTCATGCCTTACTTGCATGAAGCCGTCGTCTCAAGAAAGCCGACACTGGTGGCGTTGGATGACCAGGCCTTTCCTATGAGCTTACTTGATGGCATACATTGGCGCGGGTTTGGTGACCCGAGTAAGTCAATTGTCATTTGTCCCATCACGCCGACAACAAGCAAGAACGTACTCGGCTTTCTGATTGTTGGTCTAAACTCGCGCCGTCCGTACGACGAGGATTACCAGCAGTTTATGGGCGTTACCACGAGACTGCTTTCTACCTCGCTGGCATCTGTCGTGCTGCACGAGGAAGAAATTCGGTCGCGTGAGAAGATGATCTCACAGGCAGAGCTTATGAAGACACAGCTAGCCGAGCAACTGGACCTCAGCCAAAAAGAGAGGGAAAGGAACGAGAAGAAGTTCCAGCGGTTTGCAGAGCGCGCCGACGTGGCCATCTTCATCGTCGGCTCCGACGGCCACTACACGTACCGAAACCACGCATGGTTCGAGATTTTCCAGCTGGACAACGATGATTTGGACGTCCGAGATGCGTGGCCCCTCCTCTGCTTTGACGAAGATTTGCCAAGGTGCGAAGCGTATTTCGACCGTCTTATGAAGGACAACTGCCCGATCACGTTCGAGCTCCGGCTCAGGAAATCGTGGAAGCCAGCGATCGATGACCCAGCCCTGATGACAGCAGATGGACGTGCAGAACAAAGCGTATGGATACTTTGTGCCGCCTACCCCGAGGTCTCGGAAAGCGGCGAGATCAAAGAGATTGTAGGGTGTGTGACGGACATTAGCCGCCAGAAATGGGGCGAGTGGCTGCAGAAGCAACGCACAGAAGATGCACTCGAATCAAAACGACAACTCGAAAACTTCATCGACACCACCAGCCACGAGATGCGCAATCCGCTCGGGGCAGTCATCCAGTGTGCGGATGGCATCATTGCGTCGCACAGCGCTTACATCAAATCCGCCAGCGGTCTCGGCGAGACGGAACGAAAGCTGCTGGATGGTGGCATCGATGCTGCCCAGACCATCGCCCAGTGCAGCCAACACATGAAGTGCATTGTTGACGATGTGCTGACAATGTCCAAGCTCGACTCTGGCCTCCTGATGATGACGCCTGTTGACACGCAGCCGGAAGCGCTTGGAAGACATGCTGTCAAGATGTTTGAAGCCGAGGCCAAGGCGGCTGGCGTTGACCTCAAATTCACCATTGACCCGTCGTTCCGTCAATTGGGACTGGACTGGGTGTCGCTCGATCCAACTCGGCTCCTACAGATCATCATCAACCTTGTTACCAACGCCATCAAATTCACGAGGCTGCAGCCGCGACGGACGGTCACGCTGAGCATCGGTGCCAGCAGCCAGCGTCCTTCCAGGTGTGCGGTCCGCGACATCGACTACATCCATACCTCGGCCGCTCCCGAGGCGCCCTCGCTCATTTTAGACTGGGCCAAAGGCGGCTGCGTCTTCGTCCAGTTTGCCGTGCAGGACACAGGCCGTGGCCTCACGGACGAGGAGAAAGAGCTTCTCTTTGCCCGCTTCTCGCAGGCTTCGCCACGCACCCACATACGCTACGGTGGCAGCGGCCTGGGCCTGTTCATCTCTCGCCGCCTTACTGAGATGCAGGGAGGCGCCATCGGTTTTTCGTCGCGCCCCCGTGCCGGTAGCACCTTTTCCTTTTATGTCAAGGCACGCCGCAGCGCACCCACGCCGCCACCCGACGTGAGCGCCGTTGACAGCATGCTGGGCAGTGGCGACGCGCTGGCCCCTCTGACCCCTGCCGGTAGCGTCAATGACGACTGCGTGCAAACGCCCCCTCTTCCACAGCCGGCAGTGCTGCAATCTCCGGGGCGGCGGAGGTCCGATTCGCTGGAGCATGACCTTCAGGAAACCAGCAGCCCAGCAAAACGGCCGAGCCTGCACCTCCAGCATTCAAGCTTAACGGACCCCATCCACGTGCTACTGGTCGAGGACAACCTGATCAACCAGCGCGTGCTGGCCAACCAACTGCGTAGCAAGGGCTGCATCGTGTCCGTCGCCAACCATGGCCTCGAAGCGCTGGAGTTCATGCGCCGGACGGTGTACGCCTCGGATGGCTATGCCGATACGGCACCAGGAAATAGCAACAACGGCGGGGACGATGCTTTTGTGCCAGTCATGGCGCTCGACGTCATTCTGATGGACTGGGAGATGCCGGTTATGGACGGGCTGTCGGCGGTGAAGGAGATCAGGCGGATGCAGAAGGAGGGTGTACTGAAGGGCCATGTGCCCGTTATTGCCGTGACGGCGAATGTGCGGAACGAGCAGATTGCGCAGGCGATGGATGCGGGCATGGCAAGTCCCTCGGCTTGGAAAAGTGCCCCGTTGGCGCCAAGCTAACGTGTTTCTCTTCACAGGACGACGTCGTGTCGAAGCCCTTCCGCGTCCCGGAGCTCTGTACGAGGATGCGGCACTTGATTACCCAGCTGAATGGCTGGAAAATCGACCGGATGTTGGGAGCGTGAGAGTTTCCGTACATTGATCTATTCATTGAAGCACCTTCGTTGGTGGGCCGAGGGGACCTGTATCCTGATCCTTCCTTCAGTATGTTTCCCCTTAAACTTCCCTTCGATGTTTTACTCGAGACTTCTGCCTTCGAAGCTCTATTGAACATGGGTTCCACCTGGAACGCATGTGTGGATGGCCTTTATTTTATCCTCGTTTAGTTTATCCTCTTTACTCCCTCTGGGCAGCGCAACTTGAAGTCTGGAAAATATGCGGTGCACATGCTAGTCACTGTTTTTCCTGTCTACGATACTGAATGGAATGGGCAACAAGAATGGTCTCTGGCGCTGGACTAGAACGGCAGCAGTCTTGTTTCTTTTCATTTTCAGCTTTTCCCCCTCCTGACCAACTTGCAGGAGGGTTTCAAAGTGGTGCGGCGTTGCTATGAGCGCCTAGACAGGCCAAGTCTTGTTCGTTGCTTGGAATTGCTTGTGGAAAGGCTTGAGTGGGCATCGGCAGGTGGAGGCCCGGAAATGGCAGACAACAAAGGGAGACTGCGCTAGCACAGCGCAAAACCGGTAATTAAGCTATCCATCTTCACTTTCCTTTGACGCATACTTACCTGGAATATTGCCAAGATGGCCGGAACGCCAAACGAGGCTAAGCTGAGAGGTTCAACTCCTCTCAACCCGCATGCCAGTTGCGATGCAGCTTGCTAGTACTAAGACGTCTTGAAACCGGGGCAGTCCGCGTCTTGCCTTGTCGTCCTAAAACCTGCACGCTCTGAGGTGAATGACGTGGATTCGTAATCATGGCACGATACTGTCCAGCAATGAATGCGTGCGCATGGAACCCGTCACACTCATCTCAACAGAGAAGCTTCCGATGCGGAGCAGCCGCCGACTCGTCGTGTTCTGGAGGCAACGAGGGGATCGGCGCGTCCGCTCTCACATTCCTGGCTTGCGAAGCTTGGTCGTCGGAGATCTCCACGAACGAACGGCATGACTTTCTACCGCATTGCTACTACTTGGATCTGGGCTCCTTCCGTTCGACCAGATCAAGAGCAGCTGTCTTCCTCCGGAACAATTTCACCCATGAGCTTCGTCGCCTGACCAGCGCCGCTCCAGGCCCATCATGCAGCTCAACGCCCTCTTCTCGTGTGGTCGATGTTCGGTCCACCGCTTGTGTTTCTTCCTCCCCAGACAACGTCGGCAGAACGCAGAACACTGTCTCATTGCCTGGTAGTACGCCAATATCAGACCCTATCCACCAGACGTCTTACTTTCTCTTATGCGATCACGCTGAGTCCCTTTTTTGGTGGTCCGAATCTCGTTCGATTCGCCAAGAAAAATGCAAGTTGTGATGTCGTAGAAAACCGGGCATCGTTGAGGCGGAAGACGTCTGCCCGTGCCAGGAACTAAAACGGTGTAGATTGCGAGGGGCTGGTTCGTGTTTCAAACAATTTTGTTCCCCCGGCTAAAGCCGGCTTGTATGTACATACATACGAAGAAATGTATATTTACTTGTATGTCTCCCGTATCTTTCCCGTATGTCTCCCGTACCTATCCTTCCCGACTCTTTGAACGACAGGCTAATGGGATCGTACAGCATATCTGCATTTCTCAATTGAATGGTTGTAGCAAATACAATTGCAATCGAATTGGGTGGTCAACGTTGATGACTAAGAGAGGAGAAGTAGCACGAAGAGAGGATGTCAGTCGAAACGCCCGGAGAAAATTCAGGCCCACCGTGAGCTGGGTGGCCAATGTTAAATCAAATCACCTGTTAGGGTCCCGGCTTCGCCCACGCCTCCGGGAACTGTTGCCTTGGAGAGCGATAATTCTTATACAACACGACGAGTCTATTTATAAAGTCACAAAATCGGAAAGAACGAGGGAACTGCGGGCCGCTATAAGTAGCGGGAGCCCCAGATTATTTCCGTTCATTAATTTGTTCGAAACATGCACCTCGTATGTTTGTTTGACAGCTACGGAGCGGTCGCTGGCTCAGGAGCCTCTCGCTCTGTGTCGGCGCTACACCGTATATATAAATTGCCATCTTCTATAGATGAATCCAGCGTACACTTCACCTCTACACCTCCTCGTATCTTCCTTTCAAACAAACATCCAAATCGCCATGAAGACCTTCGCAGCTACCAGCGCCCTTTTGGCGTTCGCCCACCAAGCGCTTGCCAACCTCGATGTTGTTACCCTCCAGGCGAGCACCGATGCGTGGATCCAGGAAGCTACCGCCACGCTCGTGGTCGGAGATGTCCCCAACCCCATCACGGGAGATGTTGCGTTGTGGAGTGCCATCATGATGCAAAACGAGGCCTCCTTCCTCCAGGGCGTTACCGAGAATGCCCCTGAAGGGTAAGGCGCCGCTCATTGCTCCCAGAAATTGCCCATAGACAGGTAGCTAAAACTTCACAGGAGCGGGTACTGCACCAACCTCGGAAGCAACTGGTGCAACTTCGCATATGCGCTCATTGGTAAACATGGCCCCGTTAGGCAAATCATCTCCTAACAAACGCTGACGTGACATCGTAACCAGGCTCCAACGCCAAAGCCGGCACGACCGTCAAGGCCGCTGCCGGGTCTCGCATCAAGACGCACTGTAAGTCACACCTGGTTTTTGACCCTTGTCAACACTTCAGCTAACGCACTTTCCAGACAAGCTGAACTCTGATACCCAAATGTGGGACCAGAACCTCTATGTCAACGACGAGCTCGTATCCAGCGTCTCGACCAGTACGTCACCGGGGTTTAGAGGGGCTCTTTCCACAGTTGCAAGACTAACAGCATCTTGGCAGGCAAGGGAGAGCACGGCGAGCTCTTCTACATCTCGATCGAGTGTGCAGCCGGCACCTGTGCCACTGCCCCCGCGCACAGTATGTCCTCCGCCCACCTCACTCAAAGTAAGCCGTGACTAACTAAAAGATTTCTAGGCTGGGAGGATGTTTCCATCGTGCTGAGCCAGGCGGATGAGAGCTTCGGCCACACTGGAGGCTGGGAGCAGGGCGCGACCGGTGGGGAAATGACCAGCTCCGACGGCGGCAAGACTTGGAACTTCACCACGCTTGAGATCCCGGACACCGATGTGCAGCACTAAGTGACTAGCGGTCCCGAGGATTCTTCGCGGTGATGTAGTACGGGTTTTGGTCTTCTTTGTCTCCTTCCTGTAGAAAATTACGAGTCAGATATCAAAACTCATTGGCCAATACTTTTGCCATCAACCCAGAATCGTTTCGTAGCATGCCGTCATGATATGAGACTCCAATATCCCTTCACAGAGCTTTAGTAGAGAAGGAACGCATGGCTCCCGGGTTGCCAATCGGGAAGTTTGATGCAAGGTATACATTGGACGCATGACCCCTGAAGACATGTACAGAATCGAGGACACGCTAAACAAGATACCCATTCATGTCTCCCCTCTCCGGATACCAAGCAGCAGCGCCATAACGACACTCGTCGCTAGGCTCAATCGGAACCCACACGCCAAACACACGGTATTCAGGCGAGCCATCCACGTGGCCCACCATCTCGGCCTCGAACAGCAGAGATTCTGTTGCTTCCGAGTCCATTCGTACAGTCAACACCCGCTTGTCGTTCGGATCCATCGCCTTCTCGGACATCCGTTTGATATCAACACTCTGTCGGCAGAACCCGACTCTGGGAACGCTCTTTGCGTGGCCGTCAGTGCCAGAAAACATCAGCTGCATACCTTTATCGTAGCACATATCCAGATCGAGATACAGTGCCGTGCTGACTAGCTCGTACGCACCGAGTTCAAGGGTTTCGAAGTCGTAAGGCTGGTGTGCTGCTTGAGGGAAATCCGAGGCTTTGACGCCGGGAAACCGGCTGAAGAGCTGCAACAGTATGAACATCCTCAACACGTCCGAGGGCGGGACGAGGAAATGCAACTTGCCGCTGCTGTCTCTTTCGGTCTCGGAGTAGGGAGACAGGAGCTCGTCTATCGAATTCATCACGCCGCCGACCGTCACTTCGGCCCAATTTTGAGAGATGGCGTTGAAGCACTCGATGAACGATGATGGAGCGGATTCCTGGGGGAACGATTGCCAGAGCGTTTCGAAGCTCTTTGCTCCAGCCGAGAGAGCGAGTGTCTGCGTGGGATCTACGATTATGGGAACCTTCTGGGAAGAAGGCATGAGCATTCCCAAGTTGGTGTTGACGAGGACATTGTAGATATCCGACAAGTCGTCAATCTGACACGAAGGAAGATAACATGGCGGTTGCCAGAGTGCTGATCCGCTCTGTTCGGACTCGAACAGTCCCTGTGGGGCTGTGGTGAGCAAGAACCTCTCGCTCGTGTTGTTCATCTGATTCACGGCGTCTTGAAGTAGGCTCGGGCAGTCCATTGACTTGTAGTTTCGGGGAATGGCGTACTCCGGGCAATCGACCCAGATGGAAATGACATAATCCCGTGCTCGGGTGGCCTTTCGGCGCGGACCTCCATGCCTTGAGGCCAACATGATCAGGTTGTGCGCAAACTTGGATAGGTGCGGCATATCCTCGCGTCTGGCGATACCATTCCTGAGTGCTTCCCCCGAGAAAAAACGATAGACAGCGTCCGCTTCTGCTATCGTCTGTCCGCCTGGACCTTCCACGTAGAGCTTTATTTCGGCCAGTTGTTCGACTTCCAGCTCCGTCGAATACGAACTGAGAGACCGCATTGCGCCGTCATGATTGTAGCCGTCTCCCAGTAACCGTTCATACATCCTTGCGAGGAACGGAGCAAGGTTGGCCGTATCCTTCCCGTTAGCACGCATGCTTACGCAAGGCAATTCCTCCTTCGCCGCCCAAACGCAACGCACCTTCTCCGAGTAGTTCAGCTCTTGCCGCGGCCACACCCTTTTGATCCAGGAGCATGTCGAAGTCATGTTTAAGCACGGCTCGAATTCCAAGCGGCATCGTTTGAACGCTTCCGACGTGGCGGACTTCGACAAAGCCCGGTCAACCTTGCCAATATCCTGCATCAGCGTCGGAAGGCACTTGCAGGGATGGCCTGGCATCAGGATGACGACGTCGAACGTGCGATATATCGATGGGATGTTCGCGAGGGTCTTTGTTATCTCCTCGTCATTCTGCGGGATGCACAGTTGGTCGATCCAGATGGGCTTCTTCGTTGCGAGCTCGACCAGGCGGTCCATGGCATCGCCGATGACCCACTCTTTCCCGAGCTTCATGGAAACGGCTTTGTCGCTGTTGCCGGCGACGTGTCCGATCGAGGTCTTTTCGCGGTTGAACTCCCCCCAGACGTATGAAACTGCCGTGGCTTCATCGCGCCGGAGTGACACTTCCCGCAGGCTCACGGCCAGATGCCGGGATGGCTGAGTGGCGCATCGTCTATCAGAGCAGTACTTGATGTCCGCGACGCGGGCCTGTATGTCGTTTGTGGCGGAGCCGGACATGGTCGTATGAAGGACCAGGCACGCCCCTCAAAGACGCCCGCAACGATCTTGAGGGGTACTTGGCACCTGTGAGTTATTTAGGTGACTTGAAAGCACTGTGAGGCTATGCGAAGAGAGCGGAAGATGCAGTTTGCTTGCAAGTGGGGCGAGGCTGAGTTCGGCTGTGAGTATTGGGGGCCAGAAAAAGCATGACCCTCTCAGGCGCGCGGCCATGTGGCATCGGCACCGCCCAAGCGGGGGCCAAGGTCTTCTCGAAATCATTTCCTGCGGGATGGATGATGTTTGCATGCTTTGCGGCCTATGGTAGAGCTGTGAGTGGAAGTCTGGTAACATTGTATTGTGAAGCCCCTGCAAACCCAGCTGCCCGGGTTTGATGACGACCTTGCAAACCCTTTCTCTTCAAATCTGACATGAGTCGCGAGAATTTACCGAGGCACAAAAGAGGCTTTGCAGTATCAAGCGTTGGACCACTTGAGGTTCTTTCAGCGGGAGAGTCGAGTCAGTTCCCAACGGATTTGCGCACGCCACATTGTTCGTTATATCCGGAATGCTTGGCAAACGATACCTATAGCACTGCTCGGTATTGCCTCGTGACTGGTGCCCTTTGCAGAAGGATCAGGAAGGCCGGCACGGGAAAAGGTTATGATTAGCCCCACATTGCCACTCCACACTATCCCTGCCACTTACCGTACACGGTTAGCGCTACCATGGGCGCTTCCGTTCGTCGTAATCCCCTGTCAGCATACGCGGAAGTCTATCTCCACCACGGACACTGTATAAACACACGGAGCAATCACTTCTTTTTGCCTTCTCCCAACCTCGGTCCGTATCTTCCAAAGCCAGCGAGCGCGAAGCACCGGACGGTCGGCTTTCGGCCGGACTATATTGGCCTCAGGGACCAGCACGGCGGAAGCGCCCCCGTGCCCCCAATAACGGCCGTGCCACCTCGGCAAAGCGCGCCGCGAAAGCCGCGAGGCCGATTCCAGCGAAGCTCCGGTGCTGTCGACGCCACTTTTGCTTAATGGAAGCGACGAGGCTCTTTCTGCGGCTTGCCATTCGCCACTGCACTCGGCTTACTAACCGCCATCACTCCACATCGGGTAATTGACGCCTCCAGAACTGCATCCTGCAGGACGGTAGCCTGGAGGCCGCTCGAGGGCAAAGGACGGACTTAAATACGACCGTCGTGCGTGCCCGTTACTGTACAGCACGCATTTTTACTGTCAACTGACTGAACCTTCCCTGCGAAAGGCTGCGTTGAAAGTTGCGGATTTTCCCCCAGTTCAACACCTACACCGTCAGCAAACAAATCTCAAGAAACACACCATGCTCTCCATCCTCCTCACCACGCTCGCCCTCAGCGGCTTCTCCTCCGCCGCCTCCTCCTCGGCCGCGGCCTCCACCGCCACCGGCCCAACCACCACCTCGACCGAGATCTCCTTCGCCTTCCCCGGCGGCAACACAGGCCTGTACGTGCCGACGGCGGGCGTCAGCGGCAAGGTGTGGAACGTCACGTCATCGACGACGACCGTCATCTTCCACTGCCCGTCGGACACGGCCAAGTCGTCGGGCAACGGCACCGAGGGCGCGCTGTGCGCCACCGACGGCGACGGGCCGGTCAAGGTCGAGTTCGCCGACGACTACTGGTCCATGGGCTTCTACCAGAGCATCGGCACGCGCGAGTTCGCGCCGCAGACGACGCTGGCCGAGCCCGTCACCGTCGGCTACGAGGAGCACTGCAAGATCACCGCCAGCAAGACGACCAACAGCCCCGTGTGCACCGTCAACTTCACGAGCATCCCGAGTGCCGTCAAGACGGCCGATGTCGTGGCCATGGATCGCTGCTTCGAGGAGGACGTCGCCGGCCCGGCGAGCGAGGTGCAGCAGGGCGCCTATGTAAGTTGATGCTCCCTTATCTTGTCGTTGTCGTTGTATGGTTCGCTGACTTTGGGTAGAACACCATCTCGGTCGGCGCTTGCCAGTCGTCGCTGTCGGCGAACCCGACTACCGCTTACACCGTCACCCGCAACCCCGACTATGTCAGGTACTGGACCGTCACCGTCACTGAGGTTGCCGCCGGCGTGACGCTGGAGCCGAGCAGTGGCGCTTCGGCTTCCATGGGCGTGCGTCTGTCGGCTGCTGCGGCCGTCGCAGCTGCCGCCCTTGCTGTTGTTTTGTGAGAAGAGTTTTGAGACAAATAATGACATGAATAATGATAACGTCCTCAAAGATGCTGAAGAGGTGTTTGGGTTTCGGCTTCAGGGGGTCGGAAGATGACAGTCAAGACTCCGAGTGGTCGTCCTGTAAACATGTCGGCATCAATGTCATGATTGAAAAGTAAAGAAATGTCAGCCAAACCTTCAAAAAGTATTGCGTGAGGTGCAAGTGTAGGTACGGCGAAGTGTAGGAACGGCGAAGGCAGGTACAGATGCGGTCATGGCGGCGCTTACTACGTAGGTCGGAGCGTCGTAGAGTTAATGGGCTGTTGGAAGGAGCTACGCTACGGGGGCGCACCTGCCGCATCGCGACGGACCCTCGACCCTTCGCATCGCAGAAGATACCGAGTCAAATTCAACCAACTGCGGAGTCAACGACAACATCTGCTATACATGTTACACAGAGTCATGGACACCACGCGAGATGACGACGGACCAGGCTCCATACCGACCGCAGGCCGTTCTCAAGCACCAGCGGAGCATGCCTCGGGAAAGCGAAAGCGCAAGGCTGACGAGGAAGATAATGACGATCAGAAAAAAGCACCGGATGCTGGACAATCATCAGCATCCGGGATGGATGATGATCGAAGACTTGCATGCCCCTACGTCAAGCGCTTCCCGAACGAAACCCCGAAGGCGTCCTCGTGTATTTCTCCGGGATACCGAACCATTGCACCCCTGAAGTGAGCTTGGTCCTCCCGCACAATCTTGGCTCACTACTAATCATTTTACTTCAGACAACACCTTTTAAAATGTCATTTGCGACCTTGGATATGCTTTCGGTGCCATAAGACTTTCCCGGATGAAGCGGCTTTGAGCTATCACCGAAACCCCTTTCTAAGATGCACACAGGTTGCCGGTGTACTGGAACAAGAAGTCATCACGCCAGAACAAGAGGAGGTTCTTAGAAGCAAGAAACCCATCAAGGGATTCAAGAACACCAGGGAAGGCAGATGGGAAGCGATTTACTCCCTCCTCTTTCCTAACGAAGAGATACCTTCCTCACCTTGTAAGTCGGCGCCCCATTTCCCATAAAATTCCACCTGCAAACTGCGTACACACTGTACCCAATGCTTTGGATCAAACTTATTTTGGTTCGGCCAACTCTTCCCGCGGAAATGGAATCTTACACGACCACAGATTGCGACGCAGACTCACCAACTTCTCTAAGCTCCAGCCGGGACTCTCTGGGCTCCGCCAGGGACTCTCTGGGCTCCGACCGCTACTCTCTGGGCTCCCCCCGGAGATTGCAAGATACTGACGCTAGATCTGGAGGGCAGGCGGATGCCTCAGCACAGATGGGCTCAGAGAACCAGGCTTTTGCGGAAGGGAACACCTCAGCCAGTGTACACGCTCCGTCACCGACTGAACATGCCAACGCTTGGGCGTCGCTGGCAGATGTGCCGACGGAGAACGATGAGCCCGTAGAAACATCAGATAACGGCTTGTGGGATTTCAAGACGGGGAGAAACCTTCCGGGAGAACCTGAGGATGGTCATATCGGTCCCCCGGATCCGCAAGAGGCCATCACTGACCTGTCTGAAATCTCCAGAGCACTTGGTCTGGACGACTAACCGGAGCCGGACGTTCGCAAATGATTTGCAACCGGCTGAAGATGCTCTTCGGTTTCTCTGGGACTTCAATGGTGAGAACGCATAGCTTACTGGTTGGGGAAGGAAGGACACGGTCATTTTTACTCCCGATTAGATAAGTCTATCATTAGATCACGAAAGCAATTCGATGCTACGCGTTCTTTTTCTTTTCCCTTGTTCTTTGGTATGACTCCCAAAAAAATTGGCCCAGCCTTCTAAGCCCCATCCACGACGTTACCACTCTTCCTATGTAGGCTGTCGAATCTAACAGCCGGAAAAAATGCGACTTAAAGCGCGTAGCTACGTCCAGATCTTGGATTCAACTACCAATGAATACAATACATTAGCCGGAACTCGAATGGAAGGCGTAGTTGCTATTACAACTTCAGCGGCTCCCTTACTACAAAAGATGGGAAGCCAAACAAGGAAAGCTGAATTGCACGAGCGAATCCGACAGAATTGCAGCGCGCACGGCATAGGATGATGATGTCGACGTTCTTCAGCTATCAAAAGGAATGCAGGGGTGCCTAGGGGCAGCGCCATGTCTGTGCGGCAGATTGTGGATCCGCAGCCCACAAAACAAAATGCAAAACGAAATGCAAAACGTACAACAGCCGGGATTCCCCAATGGTCACCCACTTGAGTACTAATCGGCCGGTTCGCAGCTTGAGTACGGCTGAGCGGACGGGAAGCCCTATATTCTGCGACCTATGGTCGTACGTGGAAGAAGCTGTGGGCGGTATAGATTATAAATGCAAGTCAACAAGCTGCGGACTGTCTATCGACTGCCATGCGGCTGACAGGCGCTTCCACTTCAACGATAAGTGATAGAATGCAAACGGACGGGAAACCCTACATTCTGAGACCTATGGTCGTACGTAAGAGGACGCGTTAAGTTTCAAGTAGATACCCATTCTTTCCTTCCCAAGCTTCATGGCCCACACCAATATTCTGAGCGTCATCCTGCCCAGGGCTTGGACGCATGCTACACAAAGTGAATGCAAAGGTGGGGGGGAAAAAAGTTGAAAACATGAATCTGGTGGGGAGCTCACATTAATCATTTAGGCATTTGATCTACGGTCTACATAACATACCTAACCCAAACGGGAAAGTACATATGTCTTCTGTATTTCCCACCATAATCTTTTGCAACGCACACGTGCAAACCGCACAAGTATCCCCATCCATCCCCGCCTCGGATATCGGTGTGTTTCACCCTTCTTCCCGGCTGGCCAGCGCACCCCTGGCAACGCTGAGGCTCACAGACCATTCAAGGACCAACGGGCCTCAAGGAAATCATACTTTGCCGTGGCACTGAAGAGTGTCGAGAAGCTCGAATGTCCCTTCCCGACAAGGATACGCCGGACCAGACTATGGACTACTTTCTTTTATAGAGAAGTAAAAAAAGAAAAAGGAAAAGTACGTGGCGCGTCCTTGGCGGTGTGGGCCGGTCGCTCTCCGTAGAAAGTACCAGCACGACGTATTGGTCTCATAATAGGTGCATAAATCGTGCTGATCCCACCTACCCCGACATCTGCTTACCCCAGTCTAGAATGCTCCCCAAGCGTCCTCTACTTTTGGACCCACAAAGTCCAAGACACGCGTACGCCAGCCAGCTCAGCAGTGCAGGGTCGCAAGGCGCTGGTTCACCTCAAAGATATCCCACTTCCACGGGTTCAGTCCCTCGCGGTCTCCGTTGCAGCAGTGGGTCGTGTACCACTCTCGCAGCTCTGCCGCTCGCGGCTCCGTACTGCCCGCAAAGGCCCGCTTCACCTGTTCCCATCCACTCGGGCCACCAGCGTCCTCCGCCCATGGATGACCCTGTCTGGTCAGCGTGCATCACTAGAAGGCCTTTTGCGATTCGTTTCAGAGATGTGAAGGTGGGGAGGAGCATATGATCCAAGCTTACCTCGCCAGCCACACACCATGTCAACTGACCCTCGACGGGCACGCCTTTGCCGATCTGCTTCCGCGCAAAGTCGCCTTCGGCCTTCCCGAGGAGAGTTATCTCGTGGTACCAGCCGTCGCCGAAGTCGTATTTGTACACCACTTCCGCCTTGCCATCGGCGAACCGCGGATCCGCAAACACGCTAGCGAGCGTGCGCTCGGAGGCCAATGCCTTTGGGATGGTGGGCGGCGGGGGACGACCGCTCAAGCGGGCCATGGCAGCCAGCATGGACCCTTCTTCGTCCCAGCCCTCGGTTGAGGAGTCGATGGTGAGGAAGTCATTGTCCAAGGACATCATGCGGGTGCGTTCCTAGAGGTGGGCAGGTAGGCTACCGCCCGAGGCCAGAAAACATGTCTGGGAACAGTCGAGATTACCTGGCCTGGAGGCAGTGGCTGGGAGACGGTGAAGTTGTACAGGTGCGTCTCGGCCCAGCCGAAAGCTGCTTGCAAGACGAGGTGAAAGAGGTCAAACTCGAGGTGGGCGGGGACGCAGAGGACGCGCGAGATGGTGGGGTTTTTGGTGTTGGAGAGTTGTACATGGAGGATGTACGTGTCTTCAAGGTCGCTGGGCGGCGGCATGGTTGCAATTTGCCCGTTGGGAGGCTCGCCAAAACGCTGAGATGGAGACTGAAAGGGGTGGAAGGGTGTTTGGGAGGAGTGCCAGTGCGGGAGCGTGATACTTTTGCAAAGGAAGGCGCAAAGGGTTGTTCCTTCCCGGGATGTTTATTGAGATGGCGGGGCCAGGTGACGCGCGTGGGGCCAAGACGCGTACCTACGTGTCGTGTTCGACTTAAAGTTTCAATTCAAACCTACTCCGTATTGATTGGGAGGTAACCGACTCACTGCGCACCGCGCAATCACGTGATGCGTACTCCGTCACCCCTCTCTTATCTCTCCAAGGTAAACCCTACGGTTCATCCTACCTGCTAAGCGACTCCAAAGCTTAGTAAAAGGAGCCCACCGCTACACGTCGTTTGAAGAATAAAATTAACCTTTCGCTCTAATATAAATCATTAGTTCGCCTTGACTTCTTAAAAAAGCCAAATTCTCTGATTTCTTGTGTTTGGAGCTTATGAAGAAATCGGGGGAAAGAGCTGGAGGATTTTGTTCTTTTCTGGAACCATCTGTCACGAAATCCCAAAAGTGTCGTCATCAATCCTGTATATACCACTCCCTATGGCAAAATTGGTGACTCGCTCCCCAACATGCGACCTCTGGAACCGAAGACCCCTACTTTACGACTCCCTCGGTTTGCATAAACAAACAAGCCGCACTAAACCCTACGTGAACAGCGACCCCCGGTACGACCTTCTATTTTCCAAGGAAGGCCGATGTGACGACCTGCTGGAGGGACGGAAAAATTCTCGAAGCAACACAAGTCCTTTTCCCTGGTTCATCCCCGCCAACGTCTGGTCGACCAAGGTACAAGCTACCATAGCCCATTGGGCCAGGTATAAAGGTCACATCCAAGCCAACTTTTTCCCGTTCCTCATCACCCCCATATCAAAATGAAGTTCTTCAACATCATCGCCGCGGCCGCCGTGGTCTCCTCCGCCGCCGCCTACTTCACCCCGCACAGCTTTCCCTGGTGCGCTGTAAGTCTACCACCCCCCTTCTTTGCCCGCCCACGGCACACCAGGCTGACTTTGTCTTTTTCTTTGCATTCTAGAGACCCTGCATTCTTCAATGCCAAAGAAAAATCCGGTGCGCCGTGAGCGCGGTAAGGTGCTATTGCCATAAGCATGAAATCATAAGAAGGCATTGCTACAAGTGCTTCCACGACAACTGCCTGCCCAGGGACCTCGAGAGTATGTTTACCGCTCCTCCTCCTCCTTCCAAAAAAAAAAAAAAAAAGGCCAAGCCTCTCTCGGAACGGGGGAGTCACGTTTAAGAAGAGGCATGACAACGTGCTGATGAGGTGACCAACAACAGAGACCATCTATCTCGCCCATTCGATCTGTAACCATGATTGGGAACAAGAAAAGTTGCTTCTAGACGCGGAGAAGGCCGAAGATGAAAGAGTGAAGGACACACTTCCCGATAATGTGTACATCAAAAAGACAGTCAAGCTCAGAGACCCAATATGGCCACCCTGGCGCCATACAAGCATAAACAGGGACTGGAAAAGACCCCCTAAATAAATCCCATGCAGGGACGATTGGACAACGAATCAGTCGACGAGCAAAACGAGGAAAGGAAGGCGGCAGAATGATTGTATGATGGTCTATAGCCTTGCAGTGTAAGCAGGGTGGGCATGCACGTTGTAGTCCATCGTTTACAAGTTTTACAAATTGCAACCACCTTCGTGCAGAAAGCAGAGCAACTCAGGTGCGAAGAAGAGCACTGTCAGGATTCTGCTACAACATCACACAAGCTCCATGGTATACTTCGGCGCATCAGAAGCCCACAGCATCCCTCACCATCCTCATCGTCCTCTCGGCGCTCTCCCTTGCCTTCCTTGCCCCCTCCTCTTTGACCTCGTCCAGCGCGGCATCATCCTGCATGAGCTCATGATACCTCTCACGGATGGGCGCCAACCGCGCATCAACCACGTCCGTCGCACATTCCTTCAGCGCCCTCATAGTCATGCCCTCACACTCCCTCGCCAACTCGTCACAGTCGGCCGGTGCGCCGTCCTCTCCCGCCCGGAGATGAAACATAGCCTCGACCAAGTTCGACACGCCCGGCCGGGCCTCAGGCTCGTACGACACGCCCTCTACACTGTCCGTCACGGCCGCCTTCAGCTTCTTCGCGATCGCTTCCCTATCGTCTGTAATCAGGATCCTGCTCTTCGGGTTGGCGTCGCTCTTGGACATCTTCTTGGTCGGTTGGGTCAAGCTCATGACGCGGCGCGCGGGCGAGAGGATGGTGTCGGGCGGGACGAGCACGGTGCGGCCGCCAGCGACGGCGTGGTTGAAGGAGCCGGCGCACTCGCGCGCGAACTCGAGGTGTTGGGCTTGGTCTTCGCCGACAGGGACGTGAGTGGCGCGGTGGACGAGGATGTCGGCGGCTTGGAGGACGGGGTAGGAGAAGAGGCCCAGCTTGGGTTCCTTTTCGCCGGTGGATTTGCTCTGGGGAGTATTAGGGGGTGGTGCTGGAAGTGCTAGAGGGGGACAGTAGTGGTACCTTCCACTGCGTCATGCGTGACAGGTAGCCCATCGAGGCCTGGCAGCTGAGAATCCACATCAACTCCGAATGGGCTGAGACCTACAGAGGTGTTGAATCAACGACCCAGTTCAGGTGCCAGCATGGTGACGCGCGCGTACAGCAGACTGGTTGAAGATGACGGAGCGCTTTGGGTCAAGGCCAACGGCCAACAGGCTCGCAAGCATTTCTTTGCGCCATTGTCGCAGTTGCCTCGGATCCTGGCGGAGAGTGATGGCATGCAGGTCGACGACGGAGAAAATCAAGGTGGTGCTTGGGGCGGCTTCATTCTGCAGCTTGACCCATTGCTGCAGCGCGCCCAAGTAGTTGCCTAGGTGCGGGATGCCGGTGGGCTGGATTCCCGAGAAGATGACGCCCGGCCGCGAGGGCGGGGCGTGAGACGACAGAGAACGGTGCAGCAGCGCCTTTGTCTGCGCCTTGCCGAGGCAGCGCAAGCGACGCGGCGCAAGGGGGCAGGACATGAGGCGGTGGTGTGGTGTGTTTGATGCAGCAGGCCTCGGGCGCGCGCCGGCGGAGCTTTGGAGGATCGGCGTGCAAGCGTCATGCCAAGACGGCCGCCGGCAGCCCAAGTTGCGCAGCACAAGCATGCTCGCTCCTCCCACTCAGCCACATCACCACCCAAGCCCACATCACGGTTGCGCGTCCTTCCGCCGCTTCGCCTCCCTCGCCCTCGCCGTCCCCGTATCCTCTACTACGACGCCCGTTCCGCTCCGCGCGCTTCCGAAACTTCCACTTAAGCGCCCACTTCAGCCCCTCAATCGCGAACCCGCCTCCGCCCAACACCACCCCCAAAGTCCCTCCAGGCCGCCAGCATGTCGTGGTCCGGTACGGGAGCATCGCCGAAAGACCGCCGCCCGGACATCGAGCTGACTCGCTTTCAGGCTTCAAAAAGGGCGTCAACCGGGCGACGACCCAGGTCATGATGAAGACTGGCCATGTCGAACGCACAAACGATCGCGACTTCGAAACCGAACTGCGCCGCTACCGCACCATGGAGTCCGCCGCGAACAAGCTGCAAAAAGAGGCGAAGGGCTATCTTGACTCTCTACGAGGTTGGTCGTCCGCCAGCCAACAGCTGCAACAGTCGAGCTGATGTGATGCAGCCATGACCGCCTCGCAAATGCGCATTGCCGAGACGATTGACGCCTTCTACGGCGACGCTGGCGCGAGAGACGGTGTGAGTAGAAGCTACAAGGATGCCGTCGCCGACCTCGACGCCGAGACCATCAAGGCGCTGGATGGGCCGTACCGGTGCGCATGCCCCGAGATTCGTGTCTGACCCCGGCCCCCGCTGACGCCGTCGCAGAACCACCGTCCTCGAGCCCATTTCGCGCTTCTGCGCCTACTTCCCCGAGATCAACGAATGTGCGTCAACCGAGCCCTCGGTCCATGCCCGGCGCAGCCCAAGCTAACACACAAACCACAGGTATCAAGAAGCGCGGCCACAAGCAGACCGACTACGACGCGATGCGCGCCAAAGTGCGCAAGCTGACAGACAAGCCCGACAAGGACCCCACGAAGCTGCCGCGCGCCGAGAAGGACGAGCAACTGGCCAAGGCCGCCTACGACCAGCTCAACGAGCAGCTGACCAACGAGATTCCCCAGCTCATCGACCTGCGCGTCCCCTACCTCGACCCCTCGTTCGAGGCCCTCGTCAAGATCCAGCTGCGCTTCTGCGCCGAGGCCTACTCGCGCATGGCCCAGGTGCAGCAGTATCTCGACGCCGACGTGCGCGACCAATACGCCAGCGGCCAGCTGGACGCCCGCGTCGAAGAGGTGCTGCAGGAGATTCGGGAGTTGAGCATTGCCGGAACGGTCTAATCTTGGTGGCATCTTGAAATCCAGCGTCCGGGCTGGAATAAAAAAGAACTGTGGTGTTTTGTTGGCTTGCTTTGTTTTCCCAGGCTGAAAGAAATGCCGTCACACGCATTTGGGGAGGTCTCGTTTCTTCCTTTTTCTTCTCCGCATTTATACCGATGCGAGAGGGTTCTTCCACGGTTTTCTGGCGTTGTATTTCTGTCACTGTTGAGCATAGGCTTAGAGCATCCTGTAAACCACCCCCCTGACAGGCTTCGGCCTGGATATGAATTGTTTCCCGCGTCATCATGACTTGTCAAAGTCGTGTTTGTTGTCTCATTATTTGAAGTCTGATGTGCCAAGATACCGTTGAAGAAGCCTGCCAGTCTTTGGAGAGTTTTGCCTGTGCCACCTGCTCACGGATTAACAGGAACCAGGTGAGTGTACGTTTGTAGGCTCTTCCAGACAATTTCGTAAAACCGCCGACTCCGAGAAGGGTGGCTTGAATTATATGGAGCATGAATGAAGCGATCGAGATGACATAGTTTCACCACTCGGGATCGGCGGAGTGAAAGTTGAACTATTGTAGTTCGCCAGAGGGGTTTTTTCCCTTTCGTTAATTTTTGTGGGGGAGCAATGATGGGTCGATTCCAATAAAACTGGTTCTAGATCGCGGCTTTCCGTGAGTGCCTTAAGGACTCCGAAGGAAAACTTGGTTGGTGAGGGTCTGGTCTTGCATCTCAGAACCGAGGTTGCGAATGATCGTGGTAGTGACCGCGCAATCTATTGTATCAGAGTGAGGGTTCTTTGGGAGGTACGTACCGTGGGTTTCTATATCTCAGTGAAAATTGTCGCATTTTCTCTGTAGGAAAGGTACCGGATCAGGCATAGTCAAAACAATATGATTTCATTCACGCATGGCTTTGGGGGAAAAAATAACACGAGATATCCGCAGCGATGTGAATGCTGCAACATGCAATGAATTCGTTGCTTCGCTGGCTATTAAGAGACTACTGCAGCCCCGACGTCTACTTTATTCCTGCATTCGTAGAATACGGTCACCGAAAGACAGGTTTGATGTCTGCCGGCTTTCCACAGTGGCACTCTTTTTTTTTCGGTTCTGCCCAACTTCGCACTGTCTCGACCGCTGTAAACCTTGCATATCTTTGCAACAGCTCTAAGACTAGGGAAGTGATGAGTTGAAACAGGTAACACCTTTACGTTCGAGGCTTACATTATGCAGTCCATCCCCGGCATCTTCAAGTACCGTAGAAGAAACCGGGAAGCCGGCATTCTCTCCATAGATAAAGGAGACTCTTTGGGCTTCTCGGTTTGAGCTTAGGTATATTGTATTTCCATCGTCTCCCCCGAGAAACCTTTGTCGTTGGTCTTCGCGGCCTCTGCCGGACCAAACTTCGATGGCATGCGGTTTGAAACTCACAAAAAAAAAAAAAAAAATCGCACAAAACAGCCGTTGGGGATGCTTTAGATATCCATCCGACTGCGGAAGATGACAGATTTCTGCTGGTCTCAGAATAAAATCGAGTCGCAATGAGGTACTAAGGTTCTCGATAAGTGTCGGGCAGCCTCGGCCCCACATCGCCCTACCAGTTAGTCGCAACGACAAGTTAAGGTTCACAACCCTGTCGGAGAGAGTTTTAGCCACTCTCACATATGTCTATTAGCCAAAAAAAATGTTGGCACATCATCTCCACCTATAATCTTTCACTGCAACCCTCACAAGCCCCTATCCGGGTCGGCCAGTTGGCAAAAGGTTGCTTGTTTGACCAAGGAATCCAAAGGCGTTGCGGCAGCATGGAAGGGCATGTGAAACGCAAAAAAGAATGTGTGAAGGGCCTCTGAGAGACCCAGACTAGACGTCTGGCGGTGCTGGGAATCGAACCCAGATTACATCGGCGTTGCGTTTCCACAACGAGGCGTGATACCATTACACCACACCACCGTGTTGAGGTTGTTGAGATGGGATTATTTTGGTTAAAATATATGGCAAATAAATTATTGAGGCCGTGGTGTAAAAGGTCGACAAGAACGTTATTTTCGATATTACCCTACCTTTTCCGAGATATCAAAGCCGCAGAATCGTTTTCAGCATCTTTAGAATAGGAGTAAGGCACTGGGAGAGCGATATGTGCTCGTTTTTGCGTATGGTGGTCGAAAATAGTTGGCCCCTGTGTCAGATTTCAACGCGGGATTGGCGGGTTGATTAGCCGTGCAAGCGGTCCAAACTTGATGCACACATTCTACGGAGTCTAGGACATATGATCTTTCACATGATTCTGCTTCCGCCGACTTTGATGTGGTGGATGGCGACGCTGAGCGGGGGTGATCCGGCCTGCAAACCCCAACACAACATTGCAGGGACCCAGCCATGGAATACGGTACTAGAGCACTCAAGACCACTTCCAACAACCGAGTAAACATATAGCTAAGTCCTGAACGTGCTAGGTACCTCTGCTGATACAGAGTACTATCCCTAGCCAATATGAACAGGCTCTTCCAATGTGCAGCAAAACTTCATCGGGGTAGGCACGCATATCTAGGGCGCCTGAGAGCAGGTTCAAATGGAGTCCTCGAACCATGCAAAGTGGTGCGTACGGGATGGGCGGAAAACCTGTGGCCAGCATCGGTTTTTCTTTGATTTTCTGACCAGTGTAGCATGGATACCGTGCGGAGTTGCTGGACATTGCGTTCTCTTTTCTGTTTTTGCCACCTACTCAATGCTGCTACATTAGTCGTGATATTCACTTTTCCTTTGGAGTAGGCGAACTGGTATCTTGAAACTTCCCCGCGCCTCCGCAACACTCTGTACTTCCACCCTGGGGGGCAGCGGGGGTTCACTAAGCAACCAAAGTCTGTGGAATTAAAAGGCGAGGTGTGAGGCACGTCGGCAGACAGGGAATCGAATGGCAGAAGGAAGTGTATTCGCAGCTAATTGACAGACGAATCTATAAGGAGAGGAAGCCTGCGGATCGCCTTCGTGTGAAGGGTTTTCTCCCCTTCGCGCCCGGGCCGCCTGCGGGCCTCTGGCTGGCTGCCTGAGGACCGTCGGTGGTCCGAATATTCCGGCCTCCGGCCTGGTCAACCACCTGCGGGTTGCCGGCGTATGACAAAAAGGAAGTAACTGCCTTCTTCGAGGGCTACACCAACCTAAGACGTCGTCGGATATCCTTGATTTTTCTGATAAACATTTTAGAGTATATAATACACAAAGTTCAAACCTCTTTTCATGAAGGTACTACATTACCTACGACGGCGTTGGTGGTTTAGTGGTAAAATTCATCGTTGCCACGTGGTTGGATACCATCTGAGCCTGCTCAGGTGCTCCGATCGTGTAATCTCGATGAGCCCCGGGTTCGATTCCCGGCCGACGCATTGTTTTGTCTTTTGGGCATCTGTTTTGCCATCTGGAATGGTTGGGATCGGCTTGCATGTCAACTGGAGTTGTTGGGGAAGTTGTGTGGAAGCAAACATCGGTGGTGGCCGTTGCCATGGGGACATTGATAATCCTTTTTGCTCACCAACAGTGCGAGATATGGTTGAGAGATTGCAAGGTAGACGGCAGATTGTAACCTGATATCCATTTGACATGGCTCCGTTTGTTTTGCTGATGCTTCAGAGACGTCGAAGCGGACGCGTAGCGCGCTTATCGTGATTTTCAAGCAAAATCCATCGTTGCAGGTGGCAGGTCCTAGCAGTCAGAACCAGGGTTCTCCTGCACAACGCCAGACCTGCTTCCCAGCCGCACGGCGGATTCTCATTGAAGTGACCATTAATGTACGCAATGGCTTCTGTCATGAAGAGCCTCTACACCATGCAATAAGCGAGGGGGCAAAAGAAAAAAAAAAAATCTGTTACCATGTGCCACGCTTGTCGGCCGGCCGTATTATTCGTAACCCGCACGACAACAAAAATCAGAGCCGACCGGTCAGTCGGGCCCTGGTTCGCCTCTGCTCCACCGGGGCGGCCGCGCCGGCGTGCGGAAATTAATGGGTCCCGTCAGCAAAGTGGAGTCTGGCGTGGAGAAGAAGCACATGGAACGCGTCTGGAACCGACTTTGTCATTCTTTCAAGTTTTTTTTCTTCACAATCTTCTCCGGAAAAGGGTTGGGGCCAGCGGTGGCCAAGGGACATAAGAGCTCGGGGAAGGTTACCCGAGTAGGGTCTGGGACGGCATGAGGCCGTTTCAGACTGCGGGAACGTCGGGCACATGCCGGACGCCTTGGCAATGTGTTGTCGTCATTCAAGCTTGCATTGCCGAAGCCCGGTTGGTGGAGGGAGCGAAAGAGGGCGACGCATATCGTTGAGAAAACAATGCTACTGATTGGACGAAACCAGTGACAATATGGTGTTGGCTTTTAGAGACAACTTCGTGGAGTGTAGCCTTGATATATGATGTCGGTTCGCACGATGAACTTGGGAGCTTTGTGGGCACCGAACGAGCAGTGAACTTGTTGATGGACATCAATCAAATGAATGTGTTGTAGAACCATGATCATATAATACTGATTAAAAAGCAAACACATTGCTACCGACTCCGCCAACTTGATCCTCTCTTTGAGCTCTTTGTGGTTCCAGCACGAACTGGTCATATACTTAAGAAGTCAGTCCATTGATTTTGCTACTGCCCAAGCGTCCTCTATCAAGATACACATGGTGTTGTAGACCGATGATTGGACGAAGTGCATGCCAGACTAGATATTGAGTCAGAGATGGGACTCAGCTCTTCGTTCAGATCAAGGCAGTATAAATGCCCCCGCTCGACGACCTAGACAGTGCCATGCCAGGGAGCACTTGTGCACGGCAATATCACTACGTGCTATGTCAGACCAGGGCCAACGTTGCACGGAACAGCATCACTGTCTCAACCAACAGACTTCGGGGAGGGTGCCGGAAGCGAAGCTACCAGAAGGAACAGGATCCAAGAAGGCAGACGAGCTTGGACCAATCCGAAAGCCGGAGCTTTGTCCACACGAACTCGGGACGACCGGGAATGCAGAGCTTAGGGTCGGGGTCTTTTGAACGATGCTCAGACTGAATCAGAGGCGTGCAGAGTAAGCGCAGTCGCGAAACGACAGGCTGCGTGAGACAGAGGGATTGAGTTCGGAAGCGGATGCAGCGCAAATCGGCGGAAGGGAGCGAGGCGATGAGCAGTGGAGCCGTCCTTCTCCATGCGGGGCGGCGGTCGAGGACCCTGGCAGCAGCCTAGCGCGGCCAAGCGACGGAGCAGTGCCACAGCAAACCAACTCCCAGCTCCGCGCCTGTTCCTGTCCGCGATGGACTTGGCATTTGTTACTGCTGCAGCGGAATGAGCTGAGACGGCGGATAAGGCGGGTCGCTGGCTGGCGGGAGGATACGACGGAGGCCCCGGACAGGCCGGACAGGCCAGACAAGCCCCTGGTCGCTCCGCTTACGACTTGACTGACGTTGGCCTCAGCCAAGCACTGCGCAACCTACTTCAAGCCAGATATACGCTGCGAACCACAGCCGCAATCAAATCTCGCAAAGTCCCTGGCCTCGCCCAGCTCGTGAACGTGAAGCTCCACGCCCAGCGCCGTTTCCGCCCGTTCTTTGAGAGCAATCCCCACGCGCCGGCCGCCCACACGCGACACCTTTGACTGCACATGCCCGTGCCTGCTCTCCAACCGTAGCCCCCCAAGCGCCCTCGCACCAATGCCTACAGGAGCAATCCCGCCTGCCGGCCCTCTGCCGCCCGCCGCGCCCACCAAGGCAGGCACGCCCGGCATCAAGGGCTCCTCCGAGTCCGCCCGCATGGCCTACCTCACAGCCTCGCTCATCGGCATCCAGTAAGCCCCGGCGCCCTGAATGAAGCCCGTCCAAGCACCAGCCTAACCGCCGCCCGTCGCAGGTTTACCTGGGGCATTGAGATGACCTACTGCACCCCCTACCTCCTCGCACTCGGCCTGGCCAAAAGCACCGTCTCGCTCGTGTGGATCGCCGGTCCCCTTTCCGGTCTCGTAATGCAGCCGATAGTCGGGATAATTGCGGACAGGAGCAGGTCAAGGTGGGGAAGGAGAAGACCCTTTATGGTGGGCGGTGCCATTGTCGTGTCCCTCGCGCTGCTGGCCATGGGCTGGGCCACCGAGATCGTCTCGCGCTTCGTTGCCGAGGGCGAGACGAGGAAGAGCGCGACGGTTGCGCTGGCCGTGGCGTGCATCTATGTCATCGACTTCGCCATCAATGCTGGTACGTCGTCTTGCCGTCTCCGGGCCGAGGCTGCTTCCCGTCGTGTTAACATGGTTGGCGTGTCGCAGTGCAAGCGTCGAGTAGGAGTCTGGTTGTAGACACGCTGCCTATCCCAAAGCAGCAGATCGGATCAGCCTGGGGTGAGTAATGTTGATTGGTGGCCGCGCAAGCGTGAGATCATGCGGGCTTATTTTTATCACCGCATCAGCTAGTCGTATGGTCGCCGTCGGCTCCCTGGTGGGCTACGCCGCTGGGGCCATTGACCTCGGAAGCATCTTCGGCACTCTGATTGGCGACACGCAGTTCAAACAGCTCACAGTAGTGGCTGCAGTAGTGCTGTGCTTGTGCGTCGGCATCACCTCGTGGGCTGTGCAAGAAAGGGTCCTCGCGGACGATGGGTAAGCCATGCCGCTATTATAGCTATGCGCACGTACACACTAACCGGGCCAATGTAAAACAGCAAGGAGCCCGACGGCATGGGCGCAATAGATATATTCACTCAGATACTGAAGACGGCTACCAATCTCCCACCCCGCATTGCAGCCATCTGCTGGGTCCAGTTCTGGGCGTGGATCGGTGCGTGGCAGCTCTCTGTTCCAAAGCCCAGCTAACAGTTGCAGGTTGGTTCCCCTTCCTTTTCTACAGCACCACCTGGGTCGGCGAGCTCTGGATTCGCTACGACGCGCCGGTGGACGCCCGCTCATCCGAGGACACACTTGGCCAGATCGGCCGGGTGGGGAGCCTGTCGTTGATCGTCTTCTCCATCATCACCTTTGTCGGCTCCATCGTATTGCCGTGGGTGGTAAAGAAGCCGGACGACGAGAAGCCAGACTTCACGCCGCGCCCTCCGGCCGGGTTGGCGTCGGTGGTGGAGAAGGTCGAGAAGAACAAACCATCGCTCCTGACGGCGTGGATGCTGTCCCACCTCGTGTTTACCTGTTCCATGCTGCTGGCGCCGTTCGCGGACTCTTTTCGCTATGCGACCACGATCGTCGCGATCTGCGGCGTTCCGTGGGCGATTACGTGCTGGGCTCCATTTACTTTCATGGGCGTTGGTGAGTGACTTGTGCACATGGAGATTTTCTGCGGGCGTCTGACAGCCGGAGCAGAGATCAACCGGCTAGGATCGTCCGCATCAGCCAACGGCCACGGGTACAGGCGCCTGTCGAACAGTGCCATCGAGATGGGGTCCACAGGGGCGCATGGAGAAGCGCGGAACGAGAGTGGCGAGTTATCCGGCGTCTATCTCGGCATCCTGAACCTCTACACCACGCTGCCGCAGTTCGTCGGCACCTTCATCAGGTAGGGGCGCCCAAGCGTTGCTGCGGGCGGTTATCGATAGCTGACAACGGAGGCTATAGCTGGGCCGTCTTTTCGCTGCTCGAGCCAGGCAAGAGTCCAGAATTGGCCAAGGAGGCCCATCCGGCCGAGACACATCCTACAGACGGACCGAATGCAATCGCCGTGTGTTTGTTTATCGGGGCTCTTTCTGCGGCAGGGGCCGCCTACGCGACCAGCAGGCTGAGATACATCGAGTAGCAGTGCGGGCGGGGACGAGCGCAGGAGCGACGGCTTTTGTTGCTTGCGCTGCGTTTTTGTTTTTTGTTTACCCGTCTCTGGCCGGAGGCATCGGCAACGGCAACGGCGTTATGTGCGCGGCTCTGGCGGACGGGCCGCGGGTGGGCGGCGTCTTTTTGTTTGGGAGCCGGGCGTCATCATTCTTGTTGAGCGTGCATGGAGCGATACCCGTAGACAGGTAGAATCGGTGAGGGCGGGCGTCCAATTGCGCGCGCGGTGATGTGTTTCATGCAGTGCCACGATAGACGCGGCGCGACGCTGGAAAGGCCGTTGGCCTGGCGCGCGCAGAAACCCACCCGGGCGGACTGTGAGTCAGCCGCGGAGGCGTAGGGATGCTCGCTCACTGACCCGGCCGGTCGACCCGGGGGCAGCGTGGCTTGGAGGCAGGTGAGTGCGCCGACGGACGCGCATTGTTCGCGGGCTCTCTTAGCTTAGCGGCGGCAAAAACTGCAGGCGTCTTGCCCCAAGTCCACAACGGAACACCCAACGTCCAACAAACTCTCAACCGCTCCCCTCCCTCCCTCCCACCCTCTTCCCGCGCTCAGCAAATTCCACACGCATAATGTCTGAGCCCATCCGCAATAAGCGCGCCGACCAGGCCATCGCGCCGTACGTCTCACTGCTCCTTTCAACACCTCAGCCATGGCGACTCTTGCCGCTAACTACGATCCGCTTCTCAGTACGCCGCAGAACACCCCGGCCAACGCCGCCCCCATCTCTTCGCGCGCCCAGCAGCCTGGCGTCGCGAGCATCAAGGAAGGTGAGCAAATCCCCACACGTCTCCGCTGCAAAAAACGCCGTCGCGGGCCTGCGCGGGCACGTCGAGCTGCCGCAACGCCGCCGTTTGCCGTTGCCGTTGCCTGGCGCCTATGCGACGAGCCCCGGAATGCCACTTGTCTCGACGCACGCATGGCCCGCCGACGACCTTGCAGCCGCCCGCAGCGTTGTCCAAAACACTGCCCGCGCCAGCCACCCGCAACATTTCCAGCGCCGAGGCTAATACCCCGCCAGAGGATTTCGACCGCGCCACGGCCGCGTCCATCTTCGCCCAGAACCCCCAGCTCGTGTCCATGATCCAGGGCAAGCTTGGCTCGCTTGTCGGCCGTTCGTCCGGCTACATTGAGTCCCTTCCCACCGATGTCCGCAAGCGTGTCGCCGGCCTGAAGGGCGTCCAGAAGGAGCACTCCAAGCTCGAGGCCGAGTTCCAAGAAGAAGTCCTGCAGCTGGAGAAGAAGTACTTCGCCAAGTTCACTCCGCTGTACCAGAAGCGTGCCAAGATCGTCAATGGCCAGGAGGAGCCCAGTGAAGAGGAGGTCCAGGCCGGCGAGATCCACGATGAGGAGGACGAGGAGGCTGAGAAGCCCGCCGAGGAGGAGAAGCCCGCCGAGCCCGCCGAGCCTGTCAAGGGTATCCCCGAGTTCTGGTTGTCCGCTATGAAGAACCAGGTCTCTCTCGCTGAGATGATCACCGACCGCGACGAGCCTGCTCTGAAGTCCCTGACCGATATCCGCATGGAGTACCTCGACAAGCCCGGTTTCCGCCTGATCTTTGAGTTCGCTGAGAACGAGTTCTTCAGCAACAAGACCATCACCAAGACCTACTACTACCAGGAAGAGAACGGCTACGAGGGTGACTTCATCTACGACCACGCCGAGGGTGACAAGATCGACTGGCTCCCCGGCAAGGACCTGACTGTCCGTGTTGAGAGCAAGAAGCAGAGGAACAAGAGTAAGGCGCACTGCTGCTGAGACCCTAGCTCGGCTAACACTTGACTAGACACCAAGCAGACCCGCGTGGTCAAGAAGACCGTCCCCACTGAGTCGTTCTTCAACTTCTTCTCCCCGCCCAAGGCCCCCAGCGACGAGGATGACGACATCTCCTCCGACATCGAGGAGCGCCTCGAGCTTGACTACCAGCTTGGCGAGGACATCAAGGAGAAGCTCATTCCCCGCGCCATCGACTGGTTTACCGGCGAGGCTCTCCAGTTCGAGCAGATCGACGACTACGACGAGGGCGAGTTCGAGGACGAGGACGACGAGGAGGAGGACGACCTCAGTGACGACAGGGACGAGGATGATGAGTCAGACGAGGAGGTACGTCATGCTTGCCCCGAAGCCAGTGCCAGCCAAGAACATTCTAACTTTCTTTGCAGGGTGATGGCTCGAAGCCGAAGCAGGAGGCGGCCGAGTGCAAGCAGAGCTAGAGGCTGGGCGCTCGCCGTAGCTCGACAGTAGCCTAGAACATCGCGCCGCCTAGGCCATCTTCTCTTGTCCCTCTATGGCTCCTTGCGAGCTGCATTAACGGCATCGGATGTAGACGGCATTTCCCCCCTCACGATCCTCCCACCCCATTTGGTTCATTCCCTGGCAACAGACATTTCATGCAGCACCACGATCATCCCCATACCTTCCTTGGTACAGCTCGGGGCATCATGGAGGCTTGTAGGCTATTCGGATTGCAGTTTTTCCCCTTCGTGCTTCGGCGATTCATTTTCGGCTAGATAGTAGGTCGAGATTGCTCTGCACAATTCAGGAGGACCGGGCGCTTTGCGGCAAGGGTGTCTTTTGTTGTAGTTTCCCTTATTCATGTTGATGCTTGCTTGCAGACGGCGGCAGCGGAGGCGGCAGGCAGGTTCATCTAATCTCTCGGGCGGAGCGTAGAGGTTTCTTCACAGCACAGAAAAAGTCGTCGTAGCTTGTTAGAGACAACGGAAAGTCGTCGTCCCTTCCTCACCAGATGCGGGCTTCCATTGGTCTACTGAATTTTAATGCATTATGCCCTCGCACTAGCAGACGATTGAAGAGAGCGACGAGCAGGGTTTCCCGGCGGCAATGGTGTCATCCGGCGGGACCAGTCGTGGGAGGGCCGGCTTCGGTCAGCAGCAGCGCACACCAACGTCTAGGCGCACGCCTGCTTGCTGCTAGCATGGAACAGCCCCAACCACCGGAGAAAATAACATGTCAGCGTCGGCGTGGCAGGAAGCGGCAGCGCAATGGCGCCGATTATGCCGAGTGGTCGGCGATGGGGCGCAGGCCGGACACCGGCGGCGGGCCACGCGAATCATGCAGCGAGGGGCACGGGAACGGGTGCGGACTCAGCGGAGAACTTTTTTGAGCGCCCGGAGTCGGATGACGCGCCCCGCGATTTGAGTCAACCGCCGCAGCAGTGCTCTTTCTTTAATTGTCTCTCTCCACCCGCACCTCTCTTTCACCACGCCCACGCCCACTGCCACCATGACGCCTGCTGTTGATATTGCCGGCCGCTCTCCCGCCCACGGCGACGCCCTCGCCAGCGCCGTCCACAACACCCTCAACCTCTCCACCAGCCCCTCTGCTGCCTTCCACTCCCCGCCGTCCAGCTACGGCGCCGAAGCGAGACATCAGGCCTCCGCCGCCCGCACGAAGCACCTCAAGCCCTTCGCCACCCAGGACATCAAGGTTCTCCTGCTCGAGAACGTCAACCAGACCGGACGGGACATCCTCCAGGGCCAGGGCTACCAGGTCGAGTTCGTCAAGAGCTCGCTGCCCGAGGATCAGCTCATTGAGAAGATCCGGTAAGCTGCACTCCTCTGCGCCGCCAGGTTCAAGCGCGCCCGCTGCAATGCATTGCGGTAGAAGAGCCTCGAGCCAGCAGCGCCGCTGCCCGGTCGTCTGACTGCCGGCATCGGACACAAGACATTTTTCGCGCAATGCTCGTGACGGGCCGCGACTGCGGAGAACTGTGGGAACATCAGGAGACTTGCAATGGGTCTGACACATCGCAGGGACGTGCACGTCATTGGCATTCGCTCCAAGACCAAGCTTAACGAGAGGGTGCTCAAGGAGGCCAAGAACCTCATTGTCATCGGCTGCTTCTGCATTGGCACCAACCAGGTCGACCTCGAGTACGCCGCCAACAATGGCATTGCCGTCTTCAACTCCCCCTTCTCCAACTCGCGCAGTGTCGCCGAGTTGATCATCTCCGAGATCATTGCCCTCGCCAGGCAGCTCGGCGACCGCTCCAATGAGCTCCACAACGGTGTCTGGAACAAGGTATCTGCGGGCTGCTGGGAGATCAGAGGAAAGACGCTTGGTATCATTGGTTACGGTCACATTGGTAGCCAGCTGTCGGTTATGGCTGAGGCCATGGGTATGACGGTCATCTACTACGATGTGATGAACCTGATGGTGAGTGACTCATCCGGGACCAAACGAACTCGGCCGAATAACCTTAATTATAGGCTATGAGCACTGCTCGCCAAATGAACAGCTTGGATGAGCTCCTTGCCGGCGCCGACTTCGTCACCCTCCACGTCCCCGAGTCTGCTGAGACCAAGAACATGATTGGTGCCGAGCAGCTTGCGAAGATGCGCAGCGGCAGCTACCTCCTCAACGCCAGCCGTGGCAGCGTTGTAGACATCCCCGCTCTGGTGGACGCCATGCGCAGCGGCCACATTGCCGGTGCGGCGCTCGATGTTTACCCCAACGAGCCTGCCGGAAACGGTCCCTACTTCAACGCTGACCTGAACCCCTGGGCGGAGGATCTTAGCAAGCTGAAGAACATCATCCTCACTCCCCACATTGGTGGCTCCACCGAGGAGGCTCAAAGCGCCATTGGTATCGAGGTTGCCAGCGCGTTGACCAAATACGTCAATGAGGGCAACACTCTCCAGTCGGTCAACATGCCCGAGCTTGCCCTGCGCTCGCTCACCACCGACGAGCCCAACCACGTTCGCGCCTGCTTCATCCACAAGAACATTCCCGGTGTGTTGCGTCGCGTGAACGATATCCTTGGTGACCACAACATCGACAAGCAGACTGTCGACGCCAAGGGCGAGGTAAGCGTCATTCGAGTTTTGCCATCAAGCCTTTGACTAACCTCGAAATCAGGTTGCCTACCTGCTTGCCGATATCTCTGATGTCAACGAAGCAGAGATCAAGGCTCTGTACCAGGAGCTCGAGGACCTGCAGTCCAACATCAGGACTCGTGTTCTCTATTAAATGTAAGTATTCTTCCTATGGCACCGTTCCTCTGGCAGCAGAGCGCAGTGCGTATTAGGGTCGAGCATTCAACATGGCGTTCTTCCGTTTGGGGTAGAACAAAAAAAACGGAATCATGTTTTTGCATGGGAGGCGTTCAACAAAGCAAAAAAAAAAAATTCGAATAAAGCCCGGGTAGGTAAAGAAAAAGACACCGATGTGAGGGGGAAGAATGAAAAAGGGTTGGATCGAGATCGGCCTAGGTTGGATTCTAGTAGGGGTCGTTCGTTTTGTTGATATCAACACCATTCACGCGCATAGTCTCAATGAAGTTAATGTTTCACAATCCGTATTGCTGTGACTGAAAGAATTCCTGAGGGGTATGGTTTGCTGAGGCGCTGAGGGTCACCACGGGCCAAGTTCGGCTAGAGCGCACGTGACTCGGAGCTTGGAGCGAGCGTGGAACCCACACCAGAAACACTTGGGGCGCCGAAACGCACACTCGCGATGTGACGAAGCGACGACGACGACGACAACCAAACCCCTCCGACAACGAACCCCATCGGCACCTTTCCAACCCGACAAAATGCCTTCCGAGTCCGGCAACCGCCGTATGTCTTTCCTTTCCGTTTTTCCCTTGCGCCATTTCGAGTTTCCTTCAGCACCGTCGCTGTCGCACGTCAAAAATTCGGGAGGCGACGCGAAAACGCCCTCGCCGACTTTCACCTTGCGGCAGCGTGCTCACGGATGCTGCAATGGCTCTCGAGAGATCGCATTGCCCTCCTTCGAACCTCCGAGCTGACTTTTGATTTTCTGTAGTCTACGTTAAGTAAGTGAGCCTCTTTCCGTTGTTTTCCCAACCGCACACAACGCCCGGCGAGCCCCGGAAGAGCCCATGACGACCAACCGATCGAGTTGAACGCACGAACATCGCACACTGGCCGATCGGCCGATCGACCGAACGCATCACGAAGGCCGATTCCACGACGGACAGGCATCTAAGGTGGCGGGAAAGAGTCCGGAGGCCTGACGCCTTGGGCTATGGCACACACCCACGCAATGGAGTGTGTCCTGAGCCTGCCCATTCTGGCAGGCCTCCGTACAAGCCCTGGATTTTGCCCCGGACTGGAGCTGACGGAGGGGCCCTGCTGGACGATTGGCGACGGCATGACGATGCGATGAGTGGATTCTACGTTTCTTTGGCGAGATCCCTACGCTACGTCTAGTGCTCTCCCCTCTTCCTCAACCCCGCGAGGCATCCTCTCGTCTTTCCCGCAAAGTGTGTTTCGTCCGTAGACGAGCGGCAGCGCGGAAATGGGAAGCTATTCTCATACGGCTGCCTCATTCGGATTCTCCACCGTCGACCGGACATGGCCACCACGCTCGCACCTACGCTCAAGACAACTACACCGATGACTACCTGCCTATCCTCGACTATTTTTACCGCTATTGTCTTCCCTCGTCCACGAAGACGCCGCTCTGGGCTCGCCTCACATTCCTTCTTTTTCCCATATCGTTTACATCACTGTTATACGCAAATAACGCATGAATGAACGACCATGCTGAGACAGTTTTTCTTGTAGGGGCCGCCACGTCAGCTACCAGCGTGGCAAGCACACCCTCAACCCCAACACCAGCCTGATCAGGATCGGTAAGAGGAACCCCCAATCAGATCCCCTCGAGAAAGCGTGAGCCGGGAAAGCCGGAGAAAAAAGGAGGGGATGAAGGGATAGAGCCGGATGAACTCGGAGGTTCCAGAAACAACAGCGCTGACTTGGAAATGCAGAGGGCGTCCAGGACTCCCAGGAGGCCGCTTTCTACAACGGCAAGCGCGTCGCCTTCGTCTACCGCACCAACAAGGAGGTCCGCGGCTCCAAGATCCGCGTCATCTGGGGCAAGGTCACCCGGTAAGTCGTCACGTTCCTTCAAGTTCATCCGGAAAATCGAAAAGGACTAACGTGTCATCAGTCCCCACGGCAACTCCGGCGTTGTCCGCGCCCAGTTCAGGAACAACCTCCCCCCCAAGTCCTTCGGCGCCTCCGTCCGCATCATGCTCTACCCCTCCTCGATATAGACATCGGGGGAGATGCCCTTTTTTCGTCCTGCGAAGTTTGCTCTTTGAGGGGATGAAGTGATGGAGATGGGTCTGGTTTCGTCACACAAAAAAAGAGAGAGGAAGGTGCTGCAATTCAAATTTTGGGGCACCAATTTTATAGAGCAAAAACAGTAGGGTTCAACTACTCACCACTCTCTTTCCATCAATTTCTCTCTCCTCCGAGGGACCGACGCCCTTCGGAGACGTGGAACATGAGAACAGTTGCAATTTCGAAAAATTGGAAAATCGGGATTTCTTTTCACACGGACGAAAGCACCACAACAACCCTTTTCTCACATGCGACGACCTTGCGTGATGATGAAGGAGAAAAAGTCATCAAAGTTTCATTGGAAAAAGCCTCCAGGGCCTCCTGCTGTTATTCGATTGACCCCCAAAGCTACCTAATGTGTCACCCATAGCCGGTGCTTCTTGCCAGTGCATGTTATCCCCAATAATCCTCTTTCCGACGGCCTCTACCTGTCCGATCAACGTTCCCATGTAGACAGAAATGCGGATGGTACGGTAAGAAGGCAAGCCACTCATCGGGCCCCAGAAAAAGGCAGTATCGCAATAAGAAGAAATAGGAGACCAAGCTCCATCTGCCCCATCTTCTTCTATCCTCCTCAAAGAGTACCAAAACCGCCTCCTCAAAACCACGCAAGATCATCATCATCCCTTCATACCAGTCATTTTCCCCCACTACTCGACGCTCACACTCAATCCAACCCCAAAACCCATTTCTCTTACCACTCCGCGCCCATCTTCGCCCTCCATCCCTTGGAAACATCGTTCCCACCGGTGCCGTAGAAAACAGGCGTGCTCACGCCCTCTGCCGAGCGCTCGAAGAAAAAGTCACGCAGCTCGTGGACGGGCGTCGGCGGTCTCTCCCTCCAGTTGTTATTGTTGTTGTTGTCATTGTCATCTGCGTTGCTTCTGCCGCCGATGAAAGGCAACGACGATGACGAAGGTGAGCGGGTTGAAGAAGCGCTGACTTGCGCGGTCGAAGGGCTGAAGGCTGGAAACGATACCAGGTCGATTGAACCGAGGTCGAGGACGCGAGGGGCGGTGGGGGATCGCGGAGGAGCGGTAGGGCATGGAGGAGGAACCTCGTTGGTGGACCATCGTTGGCGGAGGGGGTGGGCAACGGAGTAGGTGGGGGCGTTGAAGCGGCCTTTGGCGTAGCTGCCACTGTTATTGCTGTTTTCATTGCTATTGTTGCGGAGAGAGACGGGAGGGCAACGCAAAGGCTGGACGGGGACTTGAATCTCGTGTCCTGACGAAAAGGATGGCGTATTTTGACACGCGGATAGTGCTGAGAAAGGGCTTGTGAAGTTTTCGACGTGCTCGAGCATCTCAACACCTGAGTCGCGTCTTTGGTGATAGGAGTGGGGATAGTTGGCGCTGTAGGGATTGCTGAAGGCAAAAGCTTCTGGAAGCGAAGTCCGAGGTGAGATGTCGTCGACGGCTCTCTGTTTGAGATGATGAGGAAGTAGGTTCCCAGAAGCGCTGCTGCCCTGGTGGGAATTGTCCGATGAATAGAAAACAGAGGACCTAGTCCCTCGCTGTCGCCACGCCGTTTGGAGACCCTGTCGAGGCGGTTGTTGAAGTTCTGATGACATGGACGATGTTGGAGTAAATGCTGACTGGGGAGACGACGATCCCGAGAATGAATGAGACCATGAACGCCCGCAACGCTTGAAAGCGTAATGTTGGTATCCCGGTCGGAGAGGCGCACCACAGGGGTAATGGACTGCCACGGCTGGCTCAACCGATTTCTCGAAGTATACATCCTCAGAAAGCGATTGCTCGGAGAGCGAATCAATTTCGCTTTCAAGCTGGGAACCCCTCAGTGCTGCTGCCAGTCGGGCCCTTGCATCCTTGTTAAAACCACCTGCAGACTTCCTGATCGTATCAAAGAGGCTCATCCAGTTGAGGTAATCTCTGTCTTGGAGTGGAGGCATGCCACCCAACAAGCCGGTGTCGCTGTCATGGTCGACCCTTTTGACATCGAAACGATCAAGCTCGTAGTAGTTGGTAGTTGTAGAAGGCTTCTGAGCAAACCGTGCATCATCGACACAGAAAAGGCCGCCATAGTACCACCATGGAAACACGATAGGGAACTTATCCTCGGGAATGACGTCGTATTCGAGCGACTGGACGAGGAAAAAAGCATAAACGTATGGATGGTCATCGTATTGTTCGATCACCTATGATTTGAGCACAGATTTAGCTTGGAGATTTCCTCTTTGTGCTTCTCAGCCGATTTTTCCGAGGCGGAGCAGGGTATATATATTGAAGTGGTGGGGGCTGAGGTGAGGGCGAAGGAGTGAGACGGGCAGCTCATACATCCCACACCGGAAAGAGCGGCGGGTGTGCTTTAAGCGAGATCAACTCGTAGTCTCTGTGTCTCTTGAGCTGCCGGTCGCCCCTCCGATACGCCTGAAGCACCTCTGGCCGATGGGTCCTGATGTCGCGCCGCCCGAGGATCTTAAACATTCCCGGAGAAGTATGGAACATCGGATCGAACACCAACAGGGTGCGCTTGCCATCCTTGTGGCGCTCGTAGCCGACAATAGTGATGGAGTGACCAGGTTGCTGCAAGTAGATGGGCGGGAGGTGCGTCTTGACGACCTTGGGACGCTTCTCATGTTGCTCTCGCGTTGTACCTTCCAAGAAGTAGGACTCCACGTAGTCCAGAAGCTGCTCGTGAGCCTGACCAGCTTCAGGACGGTCGCTGAAGATCTGAAGACCATGGTCGATCCGCAGACTGCGGAGTAGTGCCTGAACCTGTCTAGCGTCAGCACATGGCTCTGAACGTGCCGCTTTACATACCTCTGGTGTGCCAATGTATTTCCTCGTGCCTTTGATGCCACCAGTCTGGACGCGGCTAATTTCATTGATGCCCATATCCCAGGCTTGCTCAATCAGATCCTGCAAGACGAGGATGCCTGGCGTCCCGGGAGGAAATTGAGAGTGGCCTTGAGCTCCGGCACCCTGGATGTAGGAGACCAGCATCTGAATGTTGCGGTAGCCGCAGAATCCGCCCTCCTTCGGTCTTTTGAAGATGTGGATGGCGCTGGGGTGGCAGATGTAAGCTTGATCAACGCTTCTGTCGATACCACACAGCTGCGCGAGGACCGGCAAGACACCGGGAGTCTCGTTGTCGACGACCTCGTGCTTGATCAGCCGACCATCACGTCCGATTCGATTCATGACTGAAACCCTGGGGCCGGCTTCAATCTGCTTGTAGAGCCATCGTGGCATCTGGTCCTCGTAGGCATACGGGCCCAGTTCAGATTTCTGCGGCCTGGAGTCAGCGCTGTACATCAACTGCAAAGCAGAACACGAGGACCGCTTACACCTAGACGGGCGCTGGGGGCACCAGACTCCTTGCTCTTGTGTAGCTTCTTTGAGCTGGAAGGACTCAGGACATCGATCATGCGGCGGGAGAGGGTGGTTTTTTCTGAATTCGAGCGGGGCCTGGTCTTGACGTCGCCGTCGTCATAGCCGCTCTGGCGGTGGTGGTGGTGATGACGATGATGCTTGCTGTTATGGTGAATGCTGTGCCAGCCCTCTCCGTCCGGTGCAAAGGCCGAAGAGTCGGAGCTGTCGTCAAGGGCGACGCTGAAGGAATGCTCCGAGGCACTGGAGAGGGGAGGGGTGCCGTGACGCATCTTGGAAAGCTTCTTGGGTGGCTTTTTGGACGACGATGAATGTGACGATGTTGTGCTATGGTCTGCTGACGCTGATGCTTCCTGTTGCGATTCGAATAGTCTCTCGGCGAAGTGCAGGTCAAGGTGCTCGCTGAGGTCCTCGATGGGAATCTGCTCGCCGCACTCCGGATTAGGACAGAGCAGCCACCTCTCGTCCTCGACGGCGGCATGTTCGGCAGGTGCTTCTCTCAGGCCGTTGGCGGAGGAGGAGCCATGGTGAGGGTGTTCGTCCGGACCTTCCCTGACCACAAACGGGGAGTCGTCTGTGTGGCGCTCCTCGACGTGCAGCATGAGCACGTACGAGTCCTGGTCTTTGTAGGCGCAGAACGGACACTCCAGGACCTCGGCGGAGCTGGCCATGTTTGCGCGGCAAGGTCGTGGCAGCTGGGCACAGACTGGGCAGATGACGTGGGGAGGTGCCGTGGAGATAGATGGCCGTCGCGGATAAGCTTAGTATGAGCAAACGCGTCTCCCTCTCATGACGAGCCAGGGTGCTTGGGACGGGCGACACGCAGCAGAGCAACCTGGAATGCGAGCAGGGGACGCACGGATTCGGCGGGCGGCCGTGGCGGTGTCGCGGCTCTACTGCGTAGCTCTTGCCTGGAGAGCGGGCTGCGGCTGCAGCTGCAGCTGCCCGCGCTGGCCGGGGTGCAACGAGCTAAGGCGGCGCCGCCGTTGGCCACTCGGCTGCCTCGGGCGGATTTGGAAGGTACACGGGCCAGTCAGAGGTGCTGCCAGTTCAATCCTGATAAAATGGAATCTACATCATTCGCTCTGGGCTCATGGACGCATGGCAGCCGTAACTCGACCTCCCCGTCATCGTAGCCAGCTCTCTACCAACAGTCCGTGTCGTCTCCTGGACATGCATGCTCAAGCGCGAGAGAGAATTGCCATCCTAAACGCCGCTCCCCACGCCAACGCCGACCGGCATCCTGCAGATACACAACAGCGCTCCCAGATGCCGCCATACATGCGCAGATGCCTCCCTTCAATATCCCTACCCCCGCAAAGAGATTCAAAAATTACGTGGGAGCTATCGGTATCCAAATCCGCTTCAATGTCAGTCCGTCGTGAACCCTCGTGTGGAAATGTCGTGCAACCCCAACTACATGCCGTCCACCTCGCTGATCGCAAGACCCTGCACCTCGCCGTTGCTGTGGCCGTTGGTCGGCGTCGGCTCAAACTCCAGCTTCTCCTGCTGTGCCATGGCCTGCGCCGACACTATCTCCGCCAGCCGCTTCAGGCGCGGGGTTTGGAGCCCTGTTTGTTCGTCAGCGTCTGTTTCATCGCCGCATCTATGCCACGTCACTTACACGATGGAGTGTACGTCTCCAGAGCCGTGATCACACGAGGCTCGGCGATCTCATACGGTCCGCTGTCCTCCATGTCGACCGCGGTGAGAAGGAGCACGTCGCTCTTCTCCGTGACCCTGGAGGCAACCGCCTTCATGATCTCGCCGTTGATCGGCTGCTCGTAGTCGGCCACCAAGTACTGGTTCAGAAGCTTCTGGATCTGGTTGGGAGAGAGCCTACAGTAAGGTTAGCCGACCCATCTCAAGTCAACATCTGCGATAACACTTACATCCAGCAGATGTCCTGGATAATCTCAATGTCGTTCAACGTAGCCTTCTTCAGCTGCAGGAGCTTGGTAGCCTGCATCAAGTGCTCTAGCTGAAGCGTGCCCTCAGGCATGTCGTGGCTCTTGCACCACTCTTCGATCCTCGTGATGTTGTAGTTGATCTGCAGACCACGCTTCCAGGAAAGGAAGTTGCGGCGCATAAGCAGGTCGTTGAACGCCGTGACGCCCACTAGGCGAAGGAGCTCAGTGATGGCCTGGGTGACGATCGTGTCCTCAAGGAAGTAAGACTTCATGGCCTTGTAGACGTTGTTCATCAGGCTGAGGAGGTTGTCCATGCTGTAAGCAGGCGCGCTGTTGGACTGGAGCAGCTTGCCGAGGAACCTGTTGCTCTCGTTGGTAACAAAGCCGGGCAGGGACTGCGACTCGATGATGGCCGGAACAATCATCTTGTGCAGTTTCTTCTTGAGCACCTTCATCCAGGTGTGGTAGATGTTGAACTCCAAACTCTCCAAGTCGTGCTTGACAATCTCAAGCAGGCGGTCATACTCGTAGTTGTCCGTCTTCTGCGTCTCGTACCAGTCCTCAGCAAGGAAGACGAACGAGAGCATTTCGTGGACGTTCGAGAGCCAGAAGGCTCCCGGGTTGATGGCCTCCTCGCCATCGTGCTGCATGACCTCCTGCTGGATGGACTGCATGACGTTGGCAAGGAACCTCTCGGACTCCTTGACGAAGCCATTGTTCCACATTTCCGAGGTAACCAGGTTGATGAGGTAGGCGGGGAAAAGGACCTCCTTGTCGCTCGGAGCCGGGTTGGTACTCGGCGACGGGATCTTGAGGTTGCGAATGAGGCCCATGGTAACCTCGTCGTTGAGGCCATCCTCGTCAGAGAGTATGTTCTCAAGCTCAAACTCGATGTTGTCCAAGCCAGGAGTGAAGGTCGAGCCCGAGAAAGTGCTCTGCTTGTGGAGAGACTGACCAGTGACGGCCATAGACACGGGCCGCGGGTTGAAGGCGCCGCTGAAGCGCTCGATGTCGGCGCGCTCGCCTGCACTTCTCCTCTTGGGCTTCTTTGAGGAGACGAGGTTGATGAGACCACTTGCCGGCGCGTGGTTGCCGTTCGCGAGATCACCGTTGATGGGTGCGGCCCGCTTAGCGAGCTCGAGCTGATCCTGCAGATCGGCGAGCTGTTGGCGAAGAGAGATCTTCTCGCTTTCGACCTGGCTCGAGCGGCGCTTGGTGTGCTCGAGCTCCTCGGTTGTCTCCTTCAGGGTCTCGCGCAGGTGCCTCTCCTCCTCTTGCAGGCGGCGCATGTTGGTAGTGCTCTCTTCGTAGTTGGACTGGAGCTTGTTGAACTCCTCTTCCATCTGGCTCAAGCGAGCAGCGGTGATTCCGGCCTGGTTCGCCTCAGCCTGCAGCTCCTTGGTTCTGGCCTCCAGCGCATTTGTTCTGCTCTTCCAGGAGTTGATCTGACTCTCGTAGTTCTGGACCTGTCCTTGAAGTGCCTTGTTCTGCTGCTTGATTGTGCCAAGACTCTGGGTAAGCTCGACGACCTTGTTCTCCAGCTTGTAGGAGATCTGCTTGAGATCATGAGCCTCCTCACGCAGACCCTTGTAGGCACTGCGGGCCTTCCTACCACGCCACAAGCTCTGAATGATGACAACCTTGCGACGGTACGTCCTCCAGTCTTTGAGCTGGCGGTACGATCTCCAGTTGCGTTGGATGCAGCGAGCGGCATCGCTGAAACGCTTGTCCAGGAGACCCTTGCGGAGAAGCCAACCCTTCGCAACGGCGTCGAACTTGACAACGCTGTTGCGGATGTAAAGGTACCGCTTCCTATCCTTGTAGCCACGGTAGACACGTTGTATGGTAGTGGCAGACTTGACCTGGCGCATCTCCTCGGTGTGTGCTCTTGCCAAGAAACCACGGACAAGGGCTTGAGTGGAGATGACGGCTTCGCGAGCCTCAAGATACCTGCGTCTGTAGTACTTGCAACGCAAGTTCTTCTGGATCATGATGGCAGCTCCGTTCAGGCGCGCAGTGCGCTTGTTCTCCAGGAACGCAAGCATACCCGCACGGAAGAAGATCTTGGTGAGACCAAGCTGGTACTTGTCCTTCTTTCCGCTTTCGTCGCTCAGGGCGCATTGCAAGATCTTGTTGGCCATTTCCTTGATCTCGGATGTCCATTGGGCAGAAGGCACCAGCATGTAGTATCGCAGAGCGAATTCCTCATACGTCCACCTTGTCGGATAACCAGCGCAACTGATGCGGACGGTCTCGAGGACACCGCAAGCACGAAGCTGGCTAAGAACCATGGGCCCTTCGAACATCCAGGCTTCCTTCGCCTCGTTGGGCTTGATACAACGAATGTAGTGGACATCGGTGGAGTTGATGGTGTTCATCAGCTCAATCAGGGAGGCTTTGAAAATACCACCAAGAGTAGGTTTGCGGTTGACCGCAACTCTCCGACCCGCGGAGACTGCGGTGCCTGGCTTGGCAGCCGAGCCACCGCCGGTCTCCTTCTCGCGAATCGATGCTGCAGTGTCGATGATCTCCACGAGGAACTTGTTCGTCGAAGCCTTGAGGACCTCCATATGCTCATCCGGCACCGTATCTCTGTTCTTTTCAATAAAACTCTCCGACTCGTACGTGACATCAACGGCATAATGGCAGACAGTGAAAGAAGACTTTCCGAAACGCGGCTTCTTGTAGAACTTGTGCTTGTCGCCAGAGTAGTTGTGGTGCAATTTTGTGACGAATTGTTCATCGGATCCCATGGGAAGGCGAGACTCTTCATCGAGCAGGGACAGAATGCCGAGCTTTCCTTCAATGAGGTCGATACAGGGCTGGTTGTCGGAGAAGTCGATAAAGGTCCAGTCGATCTCTTCACGGAGATATTCTTCCTGCTCGAGCTTGAACACGTGCTGGTTGAACTCTTGCTGCAACTTCTCGTTTGCGTAGTTGATACAGAACTGTTCGAAAGAGTTCTTGGCGAAATGCTCGAAACCGTAGATATCGAGAACACCGATGAAGGATTTCGTAGCGGCAACGATCTCCTCGGAGGCCAAACTCCTGTTGACCTTGTCCACAAGCCAATCGAAAAGACTCGAGTAGATGTATTTCGCGACAGAGTCTCGCACAACAATAGCTTGCGCTTGCGTAAGGTTCGAGGTGATCTTCTCTCCGCGAGTGATGAGCTGCTTCTTGACACACCACCTGGCAAAGCCGGCTCCATCAATGCCCAGAAGCTTCGAAGCCTGGACGAGCGACGGCTCCTCGGGCGAGAGCGAGGAGTCCGTACGGGTAGCGGTAATCTTAACGTCTCCAAGGTGCAGCAGCGCAGCCAAAAGCTTGAAAATTTGGGACTGCGTCTCGTCGTTGACACCGATGGTCCCCAGGGATTTCCTCGTCAAGTCGTATTCGGCCTTGTCGTCGACGCCATCAATGACCGGCGCACTGCCTTGGTTCATGTACGTAAAGTCGTCCGGGCTCTTCAGACCCCACTCCTCGCGCTCGGCATCCGTGGCACCGGCGCAAAGCTGGTAGAAAATGTGGTAGTTACGCTCCTTCACCGGCTGGAAGACCAGTCTCGACCGTTCCAGCAGGTAGACACGAATCTTGGCACCGATAATCTCCGTCGCCTCGTCGAACATAATCTCAATGTACTTTCCGAAACGCGACGAGTTGTCGTTACGCGTGGTCTTGGCGTTACCGAAGGCTTCCATGATAGGGTTGGTGGCCAGGATCTGCTTTTCGGTTTCACTCATGGCGTCTGAGTTTGCCTTGCGCTGGCCGGGGTTGTCGGGCGACTCGCGGGTTGCAAAGTAACGCATAATGTATTTCGCACTGACAGTCTTACCGGCACCAGACTCACCGGACACGACGATGGTCTGGTTGCGGTTGTCGCGAAGCATGTCTCTGCGCAAACTACGTTAATAATGCAACTTGCCGTATCATGAGGAAGGGAGGGCCGCAACGCACGCAAAAGCCTCTTCAGCAATGGCGAACAAGTGAGGTGCTTGCGAAGCTCTGTGCTTGCCAGCGTACACCTGGACCATGCCGGGGACGTATAGCGAGTCGACGCGGGCGAAGGGGTTCGCGGCGATCAGGACGATGCCGGAGTATGTGTAAATTTCCTTCTGGGCATAGCGCAGCTTGATAGCTTGCAGCACTGTATCACCGGTGTCAGCACAGGTTCTGGACAGACAGCGGCGGGCGACGCTGACCGGCAGGCTCGTTCAAATGTGAAAGGTTCGTAAGGTCGTCGCTGGCTTCGAGCATCGTCGGGTTCATGAGCGGGGGCAGCGTGCTGTCCTTGTCATCTTGGAGGGCTTCTGTCGTCGTCTCTATCACCTTCTCCTGCTCGGGGGTCAGCGTTGGCTCGGCGGGCGGGAAGGCACAGGCGGATACGCACCTCGCCGTTTTCGAGACGGAAGACAAGCTTGACCTTGTCCCCGTCCTCGATCTTCTGCTCGACCTCGGAGGCAACCCATCCCTCGGTGGGGTCGGGCTGCCAGGCGCGCGTGCCGATTTCGTAGAAGTGCGACATTGTCTAGGGCGAGCAGCACGCGGGCGTGCTCTCTGTGGAGGGAGGCGGATGGGGTGTGGGCTCGGTGGGCGGCGTGGAGTTGGGCGGACTCCTGGGCAGGACAACGCGCGCGCCCCAAGGCGACTCCAGACCGTGTGGTCGGCGGATCTCCTGCACTAACAAACGACCGAAACGGAAGACAGGAAACGGGGTTCGCCAGGCATCCGCGGGGCCGGGTGGGGGCAGCAGGCGGATTGCGGCAGCTGGAGAGGGCGGGACGAGAGGGTGGAGTGGCAGAATGCGCGTTGAGTGAGGTCGTCAATTATTTAGAGATGCTGTCCCGACGGTTTGAAACTGGACCTTGCACGCACGGGGTCCTCGCGTTCACCGCTTTTGGGCCGCGCAGCCCCTGAAGGCTGGCCCTGCCACCTGCCAGCGACCCTGCACCCGCGGCCGGGCAACACAGACGCGCCGCTGCGCCGCTCTCCGCCGCCGTGGCTCCGTGGCTCCGTGGCTCCTCCGCCGCCAGCAGCGCGCTCCGCCAGCACCGCACTCCCACCAAGCTCTGTACTCAACACGCCCGACACGTGCCTTGCGCGGTGCCTTGCGCGAAGACATGCCCGCCTCGCGTCTCACAGCGCCCCTGCCCTGCGCCGGCACGCGGCCCCCGATTGGCGCTGTCAAGCTGACACCCTATTCCATCGCCGCGCATCTCTTAGCCCAAGCCCGTGCCGCCGCGCCCGCCGTCAACCAACGCCCGCTCCGCGGCCGCTGCGGCTGCGCTTTGTTTCTTTTTCCATTTCCCGCTGCTCCACGGGCACGTCATCGGCATGATCAATCCCAATCTCTACGGCCCTTGAATCATTTCACTACGCCCAAGCCTCCCGCATCCCCCTAACCGCTGCCAGCCTCGCTCGCTCGCTCCTTCCCGCCCTACTCGCTCGCCAGCGGCGCCCGCCCGATCCTGACCCTCACGTTGCCCTTAGGCTGCGCCGTGAGCGGGCCGTTGGCTCGGCGCGGTATTTTCCAGCCCGCCTTGTCGACCGGCTCCATCGTCCACGCCCCCAGCACCGTCGACACCGTTGCCAGACAAAGGCTCTGCGCAAACACCCCCAACCCCGCCATCCGCCACATGCCATTGTCGTGCCTGACCCTTCCCCAGTCCGCCCTGACCGCCGCCCCTTTCTCGTCGTGCACCACGAATCTGTCTGCAACGAACTTCTCCGCGTTCCGGTATTGGCTGTCCGTGTTGAGCAGCCCGTTGGACACGTCCACGTGTTCGCCCTTCTTGACCACGAACTCGGCCGCAACGCCGGCAGCCGACTTGTCGCTGAGCACGACGTCCTGCTTGGCTTTGCCGATGGACCAGGCCGTGTTGTACAGTCGCACTGTTTCCATGTAGCAGCTCAGCAGCAGCGGGCATTTTGTCCGCAGTCCGTCCAGATCGACATCTATGCGCGGTGGCTCCATGAGGCCGAAGCCGTTCTTCGGCCGAGTGGCGCGAGCCACAGGGCGGACTTCCTCGCGAACACGTTCCGCCAGCCCAGGCTCCGCGAGGATGTGGATCATCATCCAGAAGACCAGGTCGCGAGTTGCTGCGTTCAGAGCCCAGAAAATGTAGAGATGGGCATTGGGATAGACTTCCGAGGGCACGTTCTGTTCAGCAAGCAGGCGACGAGACGCAGTGAAAGCTGCTGAGAAATCTCCCACGTTCTCTTCCTTCGAGATGATGTCTTCGCCTCCAAGCTCTCTGTCGTAGGACTTTTGCAAGCTGCTCATGTTTGCAAGCAGTGCCCTGCGTGCAATGTAGCCAGCTGGAAGTCCAGGCACCGGAACCCAGCGGGGATGGCCAGTTCCCAAAATGTACGCTTTGGAATCAAAGTTTTGGAGAGTCTCGTTGAACGTGGGATAGTCGTCCATGAAAGCTATGCCGGCAAAAGCACTGTTGATGACATGACCGGAGAATTCCTGAAGTAGCATGCTGGCATCCAATATTAGCATCTGATCACACGTGGGGACGAACCATACATACTCTAGGTTTGAGTCCGAGAGGTCCCTTCCAGAATCAGGTGTTTCAACCACAGTCGTTAGGCTTGCCCGTTCCCATGCCTGTTGATCGACATAGCTCTCGTTGAAGGTAATGAGGTCCGGCACGATTTCTTTCAACAGACCCACCGCCTTCTTGGAAAGCGATTCCATATGCGACTCTGTGAAGACCTTCTCGTACAATTCTGCGGGGATCTCGGTGGGGACGCCAAAAATGTTTTTGCGAAGAGCAGAAACGAAGGTTCGATCATCCAAACCTTCGTATTCCTTTGCTTCAATCGACTCGACCAGCACCGGTGATCCGAGAACGGCATGCTTTGTGCCGAGAAGGCCTAGTCCAAAAATATTCTGCGTGACATCATCCCTAACAAAAGACATCAATCATGCATTCAGGAGAAGACGGTGGTACCGCGCCCGCAAAGCGCCTACTTACCTGGCCTTCTTCAGGAACGAGTCTACGTCCCAAGTGAGCTGCAGCGCATGGCCGAGAAAGGGAACCGATGAAGGCAGGACAGCAACAGGGCTTCTCTCGCCTGCTTTGCTACAGGCGTCCTGATACTTGACGCCAGTCCAGATGCGGGTCAACAGCAGAATCACAGTGGTGACTACCAGTGCTCCAACCACACGAATTGGCGTTTCCAAGGAGTTGACTGGTTCAGGCACTGCATCTTACGTTAGTACTTGATGTTTCAGCCCTGTGACTGCGCATGTCACGTTGTCTGTCATCGATGGAAAAGTCATGGCCGGCTTTGTAGCCCAGCTAAATGAGATGCGTGACAGAGGGACCTTGAGAGCAACGTTCCGAACAAGCAGTGTAGAGAACAACATAATCAAAAATGAAAAATAGTAATGCGGGTGACGGATTTCGAGGCAAAAAGTTCAGATTGGACAGGGGAAGGGGGAGGGGTGATTTTCCACTCACCAGAGATCCAGCCCTTAGCAATCGCCAGCGCCAAAGCAGACAGGGCCCAGGCGCTATTCCAAAGTAGCGTCTTGCGCTCGAGGTAGACTGCCAAGCCGAGCGCCATCTTTTGTCGTGGTGGACGACAGGTGTGGTGGATGGAGCAAGGTGGTGGTGGCCGGTGTCTGTTACCGGAGCCGAAAGCGGTGACCGCCCGAGCTGAACAAGCGAAATGGCGGGTCTCAAGGGCCAAGAAGCACCATGCTCCGGTTTTATGAGCTGCGCGGAATGGAAGCGCGGTTGATTGATCACCAATGTCGCGCAGGCAGGTCGTGCGTGGATTGAGGAAGGAGAATGAGAGTCACAGCGAGGCGGTGTTGTGGTGGCTTGGACGCGGAGGATGACACTACAGCGGAACGAACATCGACTTTCCTCAGCCCTATCGCCGTCTGTGCCCACATATATTTAAACGTCAACCCTGCACCAGGCCTGCATCACCACCAACACAGACGCCTTGAACACAGTCCACTACCCTCGCACGTGCCCTTCCCAAAGACAGCCAAATCACAAAAGAGCAAGGAAATCTACTCAAAATGGCCCCAAAGGAACTCAACTTCATCACCGGCAACGCCAACAAGCTTGCCGAGGTCAAGGCCATCTTGGCCGACAGCGGCGTCGAGCTGCGCAGCCAGAGCGTTGACCTGGTCGAGATCCAGGGCACCGTCGAAGAGGTGACACTCGACAAGGCCAAGCGGGCTGCCGACCACGTACGTGCCTCGCCCGCCTACTCAATGAAGAACATACTAACAACTCATGCTACAGGTCGGCGGCCCTGTCCTCGTCGAGGATACGTGCCTCTGCTTCAAGGCCATGAACGACCTTCCCGGGCCATACATGTAAGATTTACTAACCCCAACCCTCTCTGGAAATCCCACAGCACTGACCCGCTTCCCTTCCCCGCAGCAAATGGTTCATGCAGTCCATCGGCGTGCAGAACCTGCACAAGATGCTCGACGGCTTCGAGGACAAGTCGGCCCAGGCCGTCTGCACCTTCGCCTACTGCGAGGGCCCTGGCCGCGAGCCCATCCTCTTCCAGGGCCGGACGGATGGCAAGATTGTGCCGTCGCGCGGCCCGACCAACTTCGGCTGGGACTCGACCTTCGAGTACGAGGGCCAGACGTACGCCGAGATGCCCAAGGTCGAGAAGAACAAGATCTCGCACCGCGGCAAGGCTCTCGAGAAGCTGAAGGAGTGGCTGAAGACCCACGTCGAGTGAAAAGGACAATGCAAAGAGCTCGTGGAGAAAAATAGAGGGACATTCCAAATATCATAGCAGACCATGGTGCTGCCGCTGCAGGGAAACGTTTTGTCTATCCAGAGTCATAAAAAAACGCCATCCATAACCTATTCCTCTTCCCTTTCAGCGCATGATCCCATACCTCACAAGCCGATAGACGGGTATATGTAAATGTAACTTTTCCCAACCACCACCATAAGAGCAAAAGAAAAAAGGAAAACACACTTTCAATCCTCATCCTCCTCTCCTTCCTCCTCCCCGCCCATCCCACTCACCCCGTCCACCCCATCCCTATGCTCCTCCTTCCACTGCCTCACCCATGCCTCGATCCTCTCGCAATTCCGCTCCACCTCGTCCGCGTCGTCGCTGCGCAGCTCGACGACGATCTGCTCGTCGAAGGCGTCGCGCGCCTCGTCCAGCAGCACCTGCATGATCTCCGCGTCCATGTTCTCGTCCAGCTTCTTGCTGCCGTAGCCCCGCGCCTTCAGTCGGTCGTACAGCAGCGTGCCGTCCGCCCGCACCACGACGACCAGGTCGATCCAGCTGCGTGGGAACAGGTCGCACGCGTGCCAGTCGATGATGTTGCCGCCCTTGAGCACGTCCGGCTCGATCGCGTCGAGGAGCTGATGGAACGGAAAAATGGCGCGCGTTAGCGATTGATCGGAAAAAAAAAAACCCCCCACACCACCACCACCACCACCACCATCGAAGTAATCTTCAAAGGAAGGGCGATGGGTACAGGTAGAAATATCGTACCTTATCCTCATCCACGATCCAACTTCCCAGCTCTTCGTCCTTGCCGTCGTAGCAGTCCCGCTCCTTGGCCACCTGGTTGATCGCCAGGTGCTTCAATTCTCCCGCCATGTTTTGCGCCAGCAGTTCCGCGTGTGTCGTCTTGCCTACGCCCGGCGTGCCGGTGATGATGATGTTTGGACTCGTGCGCTTGACCATGATTTTTCTTGTTTCTCTCGCCTTTCACTTTTTCCCTTCTTTTTCTTTCGGTCGTCGTGTGGGTGGGAGAGTTTATTCGTTTATCGTCGTAGTAGGTAATGGTTGTCGGACCTCCGCGGCGGAAAAGCTTCGTTCGTGTGAGAGGAGCAGGCTGCGTGCGTCTTGGATTGAATGAGATGGGCGATTTAGCTGAGGAGCAATCGGCAGGTGTGAGGTGCGGGGAGGACGAAGCGCGAGTGTGAGTTCGGAAGAAAATGTTGTTGCGGCGAACACTGGAGGTGGTGCACTTGGCGGCGGGCAACGGAAATTTTGGAGAGAGCGGGAGGGACCAGAGCTCAGCCGCGCGCTCGGCCCGAGCGAGCTTTTTGGCATGACGGCATAGACCGCTGGTTGCACTAAAGCATGCAGCTCGGCACCCTGAAGGATAATCCACAAAAGCGGCGGAATATCTAGCTTTGTAGATCACGACATTCAAAGGACAGGTCTCAATATTCGTCAGAAAAGAATTTCATTGCCAGGCTGTCATAGACTCCATTACATGCTCTGTCACATGTCCGAGCAGGATAAATTCCGCCCTTAAGAAAAATTGAAAAGTATAAAAAGCCATAACGACCAAACAAGACCCTGTGCATTCCCCCCCAAGCTCGTCATTCTGACGGTCTCCCTGATTCTCTCGTCGGGACTGAACGAACTGTTCGGGCGCCGTACATTTGGTTGCTCTATTGGTATTTTTTCGTTGAACCAAAAACGAAAGCCAGATTTCATTTATGTATTTCCCCGCAACCAGCCGCTCAGAGCTTGTTCTGGTCGCCGGTCAGCGGCCACTGGTAGCCAGCGGCGTCGCTGAACTTGTAGCCGTACGAAGAGGTGAAGTCATCGAGCACGGCGGGACCACGGGAGCCTACGAGCAAAATTAGCACGCCGGTGGCACCAAGAGCATAGCGTGTACTTACCGTAGGGGTACTCCATCGGGATGATCTCCTTGTTGTCGTCCAGGTAGTGCAGCAGAGGCGTGAAGATCCTCCAGCTTGCGTCGAGCTCATCATCACGGACGAAGTTGGAGTGATCGCCCTTCAAGGCGTCGAGGATCAGCGACTCGTAGGCCTCGGGGATCTTGAGGTCGGAGAAGCGGCGGCGGTAGGTCAGGTCAAGCTCGGTGACGACGGTCTGCATGCTGAGACCGGGGAGCTTGGAGTTCATCTTGATGTACACACTCTCGTTGGGCTGGACACGGATGACCAGCTCGTTACGAGGGATGTCCTTGAAGATGCCCGAGGTGACGTCCTTGAACTGGATGCGAACCTCGGTCTTCTGCTCGTTGAGAGCCTTACCAGCCTTCAGGATGAAAGGCACGCCATCCCACCTCTCGTTCTTGATGTAGGCAACCATCGAGGCGAAAGTGGGGCAGCGAGACTCCTTGGGAACGGTGTCGTCCTCCTTGTAGCCAGGCTTGCTGCCATCGAGCGACTTGCCGTACTGGCCAATGATGACGTTCTTGGGCTCGATCGAGGGCATGGCGCGCAGCACACGGACCTTCTCGTCACGGATGTCCTCGGCAGAGAAGGAGATGGGGCGCTCCATGGTCAGCAGGGTTAGGACCTGCAGCAAGTCTTTGTCAAAGTTAGCTGATGCATCGAACTACACGAGTCACAACACCCACGGTTCTGCATGACATCGCGGATGATGCCGAACTCGTCGAAGTAGCCGCCGCGGCCCTCGGTGCCGAAAGGCTCCTTGAAAGAGATCTGAACGTTGTCGATGTGGTTCCTGTTCCAGGTAGCGCCGAAGAACTCGTTACCAAACCGAAGGATGAGGATGTTCTTGACCATCTCCTTGCCCAGGTAGTGGTCGATACGGAAGAGCTCCTCCTCCTTCCAGTCGGGCGCCAGCGCGCGCTGGAGCTCACGAGAGCTCCCGAGATCCTTACCGAAGGGCTTCTCCACCTGTTTCCGCTGTCAGCCTAGCCCCTTCTCCGCAGTCCCCGCAGTGGTGCCACTCACGATAACCCGGGCAATGCCGCTCTTGGGGTAGCAGTTGCGCTTCAGGTGCTGCGAGACGGTGATGAAGACGCTGGGGGGCAGAGCCATGTAGAAGACGCGGTGCGTCTCCTTCCTGCCCTTCTCCAGGCCCTCGAGGTGGGACCTCAGGTTAATGAACGACTCGTCCTGGTCGTACTGGCCGGAAACGTAGCTGCAGAACTTGCAGAACTCTTCCAGCTGCTCCTCCATATCCTTGGTGGGCGTCTTGATGTACGACTTGACGCGCTTGAGGTACTCCTCGTGGTCCATCTTCGTCCGCGCATATCCGACGATCTTGACATTGGCGGGGAGGAAGTTGTTGCGGAACTGCCAAGCCTGTCAGGCCCTCTGCTGCGCTGCACTATAGCGGCGTTACACTTACGAGACCAAAGAGCGCGGGGAACTGCACGGCGGGAAAGCGAGGTCAGCAACTGACGGGATCCTACAGACAGCTCGAGGGCGGAGCGAGACCTACAGTCTTCTTCTTGGCGAGGTCGCCGGAAGCTCCGAGGACAACAACGATGGTGTTTTCCTTGAGCTCGATGGTGCTGGCGATCGCGCGATTAGCCGTCTTAGCTCTGCAGCAGCTCCCAATGCGGACCGTCTCGCGCGCCCGCCGCGCCCGACGGCCGCCAATGCGTTGGGAAACACACGGGATTCCGTGGGCAGCTGCACACGCAACGCGATGGCGCGCGGGTGCGAGGCGACGTCGGGGCGGCTGGCGGGCGCGGGGCGGATAACGAGGGGCAGCTACTCACCCGGCGTTGGACTCGACGTCAGGCTGGATCAGCGTGTCGGCCATTGCGTCGATTGGAGGCGGGGTTCGGCGGGAGTGTTGTAGGGAGGAAAGAGCGGTTGGAGGGGGGAGATGGGTGGGCGGGAGGCAGACGCAAAAAGTCCGGACGGAATGGACGACGGAGAGGGCGGGCGTGGGTGGATAGAAGTCGTTGAGATGCTGGTGGGGTTGATTTTAGTGAGCGGCAGGCGGACGCTTCGGAGCAGTGACGTTTGCTGCGGCGGACGGCGCTTTCTCGCTCGCGCAACAGTGCCCCCAGCCCGTCGCACGACTGAAGCAGCGGGGACCAGAAGCTCCGAAGGAAATTTCAGCAATCACAGGATCGGCGCCAATGCTACGTGTGGATTGCGACAGCTGGATGGACGACGGCGCTTCCCAGCCTTCACCCGCCTCGCGGGCTCTCGTCCATAAATGCGTCCCCCGATGACCGGACGCCGTGGTTTTAGCCGTTGTGTATCAGTCATCGGCCCCCTCGAAGAGATTGCGTCCGTTAACTCCAAAAGTCCGCGGCCGCTTGCTCAGCGACCCACACGTCGCCAATGCCACGTCCGCCCTGGCCGGTGTAGGCCATAGCGTGCCGCCTGCCCAAGCTGCTGCCCCCGCCAGAGTCCGCAGGTGGGTGGTGGCCTTGGGTGCTTCATCCAAACACCGCTGCTTCGGTGCTCCGCGGGGCGCCGTCCAGGCCCAGGCGTGCTGACGCTGGCGGCTCCCTGCGCTGACAGAGCGCAGCCGCCCCGGTGGGCGACGAGCCATTGGCATGTTTGCCGGATGCCCCTCCTCTGCTCGGCATGCCGCAGCGGCGAGCACCGACACGGCAGGGCACCCTGTCTCTTTTGTCTCGCCCTCAGCGCGGTGACGTCGGGCCCGACGAGACAGCTCTGGGAGCTAGGACGCCTGCTTTGCAAGGCTCAAGCCACACCGTATGTGAAGCGACGCCGACCCTTGTCCGCCGATAAAACTTTCTTATCTGATCTCCCGCGGCGCCGGCTCGCCTCACTGCAGGTGCACCCCATCCGCCGGAGGCCGTGGTGGCGCCGGCACGCCTGCCCGCTCGCAGGTCCATTCGAGGAATTTCTCACGACCACGAGCCCGATTGCTCGGGTTATCTATTCCGGTCCACCCTTCTATGCAGTCTATCTAATGTATATACGAGTCGTACAAGCCTCCGCACGGTGGATTAGTCAATGGCCAGGGCGATTAGAAGAGATCCATCCAGTCTCCACGTGCACCCTCTGATCTACTCGCAAGCTCCGAAGCGTCCCCGACTGTCGTCATGGGGCAACAGCGACATCGCCCTCGTCGCGCCGCAACGTGCTGCAATTTTTTTTTCTTTTTGCACCCTGGGGTCCCGCGGGAAAAGCGTTCTCACTCTTGCTCCTGCAGAAAGTCGAGGACAGCTGTTGCGGCGTCAGCACTTGATATTCAGCTGAGTAGAGAGGTAGCGTCCGCGCGGAAAAGCCATTGCTCTGCTTTTCCGCCGTCCGGTATTCAGGGGTTCGTCCGCGGCCCCAAGAGCCGGTAATTTTCATACCGGATCGGGGTGCTCGGATCGCGCGCCTTGACATCAGACGGTGGCTCCTGCGCAGCTGGCTAGCCTCACGAATGCTCTGTCTGCAAGACAAGGATCGACGGAGGAATTGCCAAACCTCTCCTTAGATAGGACGCATGCCATTGATCGGGCTGGCAACGCGCGGAAGACCAGGCTCAAAGAATGTGTAAGGGAAAGATAAGAAAACATCACATACCTTGTCTGAAGCCCTCAGGGTTCTCGGAGACGACCCAATGCCCGGATTCCACGTCCGTCATCTTGAACAGCGGAAAGAATCTACCAATGATGGGGATGGTCTCATCCGGCACATAGTGGCTCTTCGTGCCGCGGATGAACAGTGTCGGCTTGCCAAAGCGCGTCTCGTCGGGATTGGTGAAGGGGAAATCGGCCATGTTGTCGAGCGCGTTGGCGAGGTAGCCGACTGGAATCTTGAACTGCAGGTGGTCGTTGCCGGGGGCGCGCACCAGGTTCGACAGCAGGAACTGGCGCACTCCCATCTCCTCGACGAACGGCTTCAAGATGGCGTCGGCGTCGCTCTGCTTCTTGGGCTGCGCGGCGTCCACCTTCTTCATGCCCTTGACGTACTGCGCAAAGTCACTCTTGAGCGCCGCGTCCACGGGTGCGTTGTCCACCGGGATCAGGTCGCGGACCAGCTCCGGCCGGCGCAAGGCCACGGCCATTACCGTCTTCGCGCCCATTGAGTGCCCGATCAGCGTCGAGCCGCTCAGCCGATGGTGCTCAATGAAGCCCTCCAAGTCCTCTGCGAGCGCGGTGTAGTCGTGGCGGGGATCGTGCGGGGAGTCGCCATGGTTGCGCAGATCGACGGCGTAGATGGGGCGGTTCAGGTCGCGGGTGAGTTGCCTGTGCAATCGCGTAAGCACAGCCATCAAGGGGCGGGCAAAAGAGACCGTACTTACTTATGCTCCTGTTATTTCTCTTGGAGCCGAACAAGCCGTGCAGAATAATAATCGGAGCATTCTCAGAAGCAGTCGTCGAGGACCCTTGCGACTTGGGCGGTTCGTGCAGGTCGTAGGACAGGTCTAGGCGGGCGAGCGGGCGCGAGGTGCTGAATGGCCTGATGGCTGCGTGACGCGCCAACCTGAGCGGCGCAGCAGCTCGTGTCGTGAACATGGCGAGTGGTTGCTGACAATCTGCTTCCGCGATGCGAGCCTTTTGCCGCGACCCCGGTCAAGTTTTGGGGAGATGCGGGTATTAGTCATCCAACATGCTCTTCCCGGGGAAAATCATTCGGCCGGCAGAACTGGACCGGATTCGATGGCGGCTGATGAATGGGATGCGTGTGATGATGAACCGCTGTTCCAGGCTCTTCCCAAGATCTGGAAGTGAGACAAGGCGACTCCGACAGGACGGATGGTGGCTTGCGACGCCTGCACTTCTCGAAGCAGCCGAAGTTACCTTTGTTCTATCCAATGTTGAATTAAAGACGAGTGCAACAAGCGGGATGTCCCAATCCCTGCCCTCCCAACGCCTCTACCTTGCAACGAATCCAAGAAGTGAAAGTCCGTCCGCTTACTCCCATCACGTGCAGAACCAAACCCCTTCCCCGCTGGTGACTCAAAAAATTCCCCCGGATTCTCAACGCCAACAAACAACCAAGTGTATCTTTCTATATACTCACATCACCGTGCACTTGCCACCGGCGGGAGCCTCGCCCGGGTTTTGGCTTTTCTCGATCTCGCCGATCATGTGGTCAAAAGCCCTGGACACGTTCTCGTTGTAGCGCGCGCTGGCCTCGGTCCACGCGCACTTGAACTCCTCGGCAAGCGCCTTGCCCTGCTCAGCCGTGACCTGGCGCTGTTCGGGGCGCAGGTCGCTCTTGTTGCCGACAATGACCAGCGGAACCCATTCCGTGCCCTGTGTTCCACAACGTGTGCAGCGTCAACATGTGTTCTCTCAAGCCACACGCTGCCCGGATTACCTGGCCACCCTGCTACGCGTCACCGTCGGTCTCTCCCAACGTGCGCAAAGTAGTAGGATGGCTGAGGATCCGGAGCATGCGCTGGCGTTTCGAAATCGGCGGCGGCACCGGGTGGCTTACCAGGTGGTTGAGAATCTTGTCGCGGATGATGCGGGCCATCTCAAACGTCTGCTTGGACGCGACCGAGTAGACAATCATGTAGCCGTGGATGCCGATGAAGTGCTTCGAGTTCAGGATGCTGTACTCATCCTGCGGGGAGGAGATGCTTGCTCGTCAGCCGTTGTGTCCTCCACCCCCATGGTTTTCCACCCGTTCTCCTGGATGTAGACAGCTGCTCCTGCTCCACGTCTCGTTCTTCCGAGCGAATAGCGACGTACCTGGCCGGCCGTGTCGATGATCTCGCAAGCATAGTCCTGGCCCTTGTAGCGGATAACCTTGCTAAACGTGTTCTCGATCGTGGGATAGTAGCTCTCGACGAAGTGGCCGTCCACAAACTGGACCGTGAGCGAGGATTTGCCTGCGGGAGTCTGAGTTAGCGAGAGTCGTGGCCGCTGGACAAGAGGAGCAAAAGGGAGCGGGACGGTGTACCGACGGAGCGGCTGCCGACAATTGCAATCTTGCGCTGTTTCGGAGGCGCAACCATCTTCACACGCGGGCGGCTTTGGTCGTACGCGAGGTGGACGAAGGAATAATCCAGGGTATTGGAAACAGCTGGCAAGGGAGGGGCTCGAGGAAGGATACGTCAATCGAGGGGTTCCGGGCTTGGATGGTGTTTGGAACTGGCGCGCAGCAGCTTAGCAAGCCAGGCGGTGACGACGACGGCAGGACCAGCCTATGATGAAACGGAGGAAGCTGCAGGCTGGACACAGGCAGGCGCAAGGCAAAGAAGAGAAAAGGTGGAAGCTGCAACCCTCCGATGGCAGCCTGTCGTCTTTTACCTAAGAGGCTGCCCGTTCCACAATTGATCGAGTAATGGAAACAAGCCACACTATTCATCCGCAGCCCTCCAATGCGCTCCCGCGACGCCGCCAAGCCGCGCCTATACTGCTGACGCGTGAGCTGCACTTGCCGTAGCCCGCATGCTGCAAGGGCAGCTTGTGCGCTGCCGGCAGCCTCGACGAGCACAAAGGTCGAGTTTGGATCGTGACGCAATATCCGCAGGGCTGGATCCCCGAGTCTTTGCGTCGTCTGCCCCATGCTCCGAGTACGCGGAGTTGCCCGCCGTCACATCAGGTGGCATGTCCGCTGTGGCACCCCTCGCCGCAACGTGATCTCCATTCTTTCATTCTTTTCTTTTTGGGCAAAGTGATTCCAACGCACATGTTGAGGGAACGGTCTCTCTCTTTTTTTTTATTTTTTTAGGGACGTGCGGTACTATGTAGAAGCATTCATCCGGTCGGAAGAATATATCAGCCAAATGTTTCCGGATCAATGCTCTTCATGCCCATGCATACTTTTATTTTATTCTCTGGAAAAAAATAGACATTTCGTTCACGAGATAGGAATCATTGCAGCGCATCTTCGAAGCCGCTTGCATAGCGGGAGGCTTGCAGAACACGTCTCCTGCCCAAGACGCCAAACTCTTCCTCTGTCAGATGCCCGGACGTAGATGCAAGTTTTAGAACTGTAAACGTATCCAGACGTAAGACTCCACTACCGTCGACCGCCTTCACATTGTCTCCGTTTCGACCTGGTCTCCGGAACCATAGTGGAGGAAGTGATCTCTATTACTAGCCGTCACGAAACTATGGTTTGGTGGCAGCATCACGGATATTGCCATTCCGGCAGAGGCCTCGAGGCCGGTTGCAGAAACGGATGGATGCTGCAGTATCTTATACGAAAGCCACGTTCGACTGAACCATGGCCCGGACAGATGCAAAAGCATGAGAGCACAGAGGAAATCTAGATCAAGGAGTGTGTTGTTGTACCTACAACCTTAACCATTTCCTTTCCAAGGAAGAGGCTACTACGTAATGTGGTGCCTCCAAGATAGCATGACGCTGCATGTCCCAGCCCACATCAAACCGCCCAACATGCAGTATCAAAAAAGCCTCCTCTCTTTCTCTCGCTCTCTCTCAATCACCAAAGTCATTCTTCGGGGTATCGGGTATCTCGACTTTCCTCCCATACGTTTACCGTTGCTGTCCATTCGTCCAATGAAACACTCAAAAACGCCCTTGAACAATCTCATCCCTCACGAGGGCATTATTTCCCCAAGCAGGCCCAGCCTGATTGATTTATCGCTGTGGGCTTTCGCATCTAAGTTTGCCGCCCTTGAAGCCTGTCGATGACTCCTTGCAGCCTTGCCGTGTAGTTTGCCCAGACCTCTCTGCCCTCCTCACCATCAAATGCTTCTTTGTCAACCTTTTGATGGACAAATATGAACTCTTCGACTGCGTGGATCAGCACATCTAAGCGCTGCCCTGGCAGTCTGGCGCGGACTTTCTCTCTGACCACCCAAGTCTGGCAAAGGTTCCCAAGAAGAACAGCGAGGTAGCCGTACGCGACGCTGGATTGGGATTCCTCCATCGAATCTGCTTGCGCGGCTCGCTCCATGCCGTCGAGGAAAGACCGCACCAGGGAATTGAGCAAGCCGTCGCCGTCTTTCATGGAAGCTACTCTTGCCTCATTGCTGAACTCGGCAAGGTTGATCATAACACCAAGTGTGAGAATAAGGCGATCCAGAGTTCTGATGTGCTCTTCTTCGTCCAACGGAGTTCCCAATGCCCGGCACCTGTTGCCTATCGAGCGCAGCAGGTTTTGCACGAGAATTGGGAGGGCAAATACGTTGCAAACCTCGGGGTTGTTGTTTGTTAGGTTTAACGTGAGACGAAGAGCGAGCGCTTCCAACTGGTCGGTCAATGATGATCCCGTGCTGATGACTGCATCAATGGAAGTTGCAAGTTGGCCCATGGATGCATCAGCATCCGTAGAAGAGTTGGTCCAGGCCGACGCATTCAGAGAGCCAGACTCAAGAATTGACAGCGTAAGTTCTAGCAATGCAACGTCCGAAGGCGAAGCACGTCCTGACGCCAGCTTGTGAGCTGGATCCTTGGCAAGAGCCGCCACGTCCGCAAAGGCTCGGAAGCCAAGGACATCCTCGGAGTTCCCGCTCTCCCGTAGTTTGCGTACTACAGATTCCAAGCTCTTCAGTGCTACAGCTCGTGGGGAGACAACATCAAGACTTTCTTCAGGCCAGATACTCTTCGCAACTTGCAACCGAAAATCGATCAGCATGCCTTGTGCGACCTTGGACATATTGCTGTGGCGTTCTCTCGCGATCTTTGTTATGTCGGAATCATACTTGAGCAATCCAGCTAGCATCCTCAGACATCCAGCACTGTACATGGCAGCAACGGATGTCTTTGGCGCTTCGGCCAATACCATGAATTTCATCGCACACGCAACGAGGAACCCAAGAATAGGATCCGTTGTTGCACCGCAAAAGTGGAAAAGTCGGCTGTCCAAGCTGTGATCGACCATGCGACTGACATAAGACTTATCGTTCAATTTCGTGCACAGCTCCATCAGAGCACTGCGCCTCCGCGACAGGGGATTTGCCTTCTTCTCCTCAATATCATCGAGAAGATTCTCGATGTCGTCCACAACACGTCGCGCAGTTCCTGCAGCTCGGAGTTCATAGATGTTCCGCATACCGCTAGTACCGTCTTCGAGCTCATCCAGGTCGACCTGAGTGGGTGCTCTACGCGATGGACCAAGTGTCTCAAAGCTAGGGAGACCTAGCAACAACTCGTCCTCGAGACTACTCTCGTTGAGATATGATCTTGTGCGAGCGTAGGTAAGCTTTGGACCTGCGTTGCCTGGAACCGATGTCTGAGATGACGCGGCTTCTTGAGAGAAGCTGGAGATTGTGCCAGTACGTTGGGAGCTTCTCGAAGATGGACCAGCAGGGGCTCGGTTGGAGCTGATCTTCTCGACCTTGGGGAAAGTTTGTTCATCCGCATCAGTCATGGACTCATCCTCATCACTCTCCTCTTCCGAATCTGTATCTTGTTTCAACGTATCTATCAGACGCCGTCGCCTGTTACCAACGGTGTCGGTCATGTCGGAGCTAGATCGTTGCAGCATGGTTCTTCGAGGTCTGACAGAGTGAGTGATCTTGAGTTCATTGAGGTTGAGAGCACTGGGGCTTCCTGTCGCGGCGTCGTCCTCGTCCAGGAGCTTACTCCACGCTTTCTGCTGCCGCGGAGTCACGGTTCCAAAGGGAGATTTCGATGTCCTACCTGGCGGTGTTGTTGGTGTTGGTGCTTCATCATCTTCATCTTCGTCATCGCTCGGCGATTCAGGTGATGTCGGAGATTGAGGTGATTCGGCAGGGCTGGAAGGTTTCGTCTCTGGCGAAGGCAGCATTTTTTGTAGCAGCGTTGGCGCGGACTTCCCTTTTTGAACCGAAGCCCTGGCAACCGTGGGATTTGACTCGCTCCGTCGTGCTCTTGCTAGCCTGACCGCTTGAGTTGCAGATGTTGCAGACGTTGCAGATGATTTTAGCGTGCCTGTCTGGTTGCTCGAGGCATTTTCTGATTCGTTCTTCTGTAGACGTGCGGGCCGTATTCCCATCACGACGGTCGTCGGTCGTGCTTTCTTTGCTGGCTTGGCGTCCTCTCTTTGTGATGGGCCTGCCAACTCGTCTGTGGATGAGCCGGTAGCCGGGCGCGTAGGTTCTTGTCGTTGAGGACTTGTTGCCCGCACACTCTTGATGGTCTTATTAGGCCTCCCATGAACTGCACCGGCTGCCCTAATGTCATCCTCCGAAGTTTCAATCAGATCGCGAGACCTTTTGCCCGACGTTTCCTTCGCCGTCTCCCGTCGTGGACCACGTATCAAGACAACAGGGTCACGGCGTACAACTTGGTCACCACCTGTGGAAGCCTCTTTCCCAACAGGCTTCTGTGCAGGCCTGTTCACTGACGGACTCCGTCTCCGGAAAGGTTTCTTGGCCTCTGCGGCTGCAACTTCTTTGTGTAGTTGTTCAGAAGCAGAGTCTTCGGAGGAGACGTTCTCGGCTATTGCTACAGCTCGCGGCGCGGTCTTCTTGGCGGGGGCTTTCTTTGCCACAGGTTTGGAGGGCTGCGAAAGATCTTCGTCAGAAGAAGGCATGTCGAAAATGGACATTGAGTCAGGCTTCGCCTTTGCCGGGGCATCTCTAGCAGGCGCGACATCCTGGCGGGACGAAATGCTATATCCTTTGCCTGCGGTCCATGATGGTTTTGACAGGCGCGGCTTCTCGGGTGACGGTGCCTCATTGAAGAGCTTAAAGCCCGTGTTGCGCGATGATTTGCCGTAGGTTGCAGCCTTCTTCCGCCGTTGAGGAAAGTCCATTGTTTATCGGAAGTGAGAGGCAGCGGCCTCACGGGCTGAGGCAGCTTTGTAAAGGCGAGGATTTAGCATGCACGTGGCATTGCAGAGTCCGGAGGGTTGCGCAACAGCGGGCAGGCCAATGGTGACGCAGGCGTGGTGGTGGTGGTATTGCCGGAGCCGTGGAAAGGTGCGCGTGAGTCGAGTGGGAGGTGGAAGCGTGGTGTGAGGTTTGCGGGAGCAGTGAGAGGTCGGAGTGACGGGCCACGGGTAGAAGGTGCTGAGTGACGGGCGGAAGGTGCAGCGGGTCGGAGGTGTGCAGTGTCGCGAGGTGGGTTGATGGCAGCAGCAGGCTTGTTGACGCGCACGCGGCGATGCGCTCGCTGCGCACCGGACAAGAACGCTCTCCCGCGGCGCAAAACGGGCGCGCCCGCTGCACACCGCCCGCCGCATGCGGCCTAGCCGTTATGCCCTTGCCGCCAATCGCTTCCTCGGTGGGGTTGCGCATCCCACGGGAGGCAATCGTCCTAGGAGCTCGCCGACGGCCATCCAGCCATGCATCTGCTGCAGTCCTGAGCACGAGGGCAGTATCTCGAGCTCCCGCTATATACTCCCCCTGGGCGCCACCGTCTCCCCGAGCCCCAGCTCCCCACTCCGCTCCCAATCCCCTCCCCCGCTGAGCCTGCATTGAAACACCGAATTAGCCCTACCAAAGCTTTTACACCTACTCCAAGCACACAATGTCTTCCGCCCAAGCTGAGCAGGCGCCTTCCAAGTGCATGGGCCCCGACTACCGCCCTGCCACGGAGAAGCCGACTGCAACGGTCTCTACCCAGGTGTCACACGACAACATTCACATCCTGTCGCAGACGCCTCAGCTCATTGCTCTTCTGACGTGCGTTCGTCCGCTACCTGCAATGCCTGACAGCCTTTGACACGCGCGCACAGTATGATCAGGGATAAGAACACCGACCGCGCCAACTTCATCTTCTACTCCAACCGTATCATTCGCCTCCTGGTCGAAGAGGGCTTGAACCACCTGCCCGTCCAGGAGCATACCATCACTACGCCCCTCGGCACGCAATACTCGGGTGTGCAGTTCGAGGGTAAGATCTGCGGTGTGTCCATCATGCGCGCCGGCGAGTCCATGGAGCAAGGTCTCCGCGATTGCTGCCGTTCGGTGCGGATAGGCAAGATCCTGATTCAGCGTGATGAGGAGACTGCCAAGCCCAAACTCTTCTATGACAAGCTGCCCGAGGACATTGCGGACCGCTGGGTGCTCCTGCTGGACCCAATGCTCGCCACTGGTAGGCTCGAAATCGACGTTGAACACTGACAACGAGAGCTTACCAACGAAACTAGGTGGTTCGGCGCTCATGGCTGTGGATGTCCTCAAGTCTCGCGGTGTTCCCGAGGATCGCATCCTCTTCCTGAACCTCATTGCCAGCCCCGAGGGTGCCGCAAACTTTGCGCAGCAGTTCCCCAAGGTCCGCGTCATCACCGCTTTCGTCGACCAGGGACTGAACGAGAAGAAGTGAGTCGTACCTTATGAGACGAGAAACCGAGCTAATGTATCCCTAGCTACATCATCCCTGGACTCGGCGACTTTGGTGACCGTTTCTACACTATGTAAATGTACAATAGAACCGAGAGGATGGACGCTCGTCTGTCGCTTGTTCAACTTTGGTATAAGCGTTCGGTAGCATCGACGGACCGAGTTCACTTGGAGATCTAATCTCAAGAGGGATCCAGTCGCATCTGCACGATAAGCACGATATGGGATTCTTGTTCCAAGCTGAACTAATAAACATGTACAATGGATTCTAATCAGCTGGTCGCAAGGGTCTAGGACCTAGGAGCAGGAGCGATGCGCGGAGCAACTCACACATCCACACCAGCGTGACAATGGAATGGCTTAAATCGTAAGGCAGCGGCCCCAATTCCGGGGAGGGGGCTACATTTGCGTACATCTTGAACTGACAAGCTCACTCTTCGGCCTGTAGTGCATAAAGAAGGGATTCCGCGATTTTCTTCAAAAGGACTTGGATTGTTTTGGACTTGCAGTTTCTGGTCACTGGCAAAGAAAAATGGTACCTTGAGTTCGTGGCATTTTTTGCTCATTCAGAAGCCCATAGATTCCCTTGCCATTTTCGGCGCTTCAAGGCGGTATCTGCTGGGCGCCTCTGGGCGTATATCAGTGATGGCTCAATGTGCCGAAACTGACCAAATAACACCAGCAAGGCTACGCTCAAGTTCCTCTTGGGTCACCAGACGCCTGAACTCCGTCCTTGCCAGCCAGACCGTCCTTTCTGCCCGCTCAGTGCATATTATAGAGGCTCCCAGTTACGGAACGTGTGTGCCCTGAAACCGTCGTTACCGCACCGCTATTTTGAAAGAAACCACTCCCTGATCCAGCCTTGTTCAATCGTCGTCGGCGAAGTCACCTTCCGCATCGGCCTCGTCATCCTCGATAAAGTCATCTCTCTCGCGGCGGGCGCCACCTGCTTGTCCTCGTTGCATCGGTCCAGGATCGCGGAAGGGTTTGCTACTGGCGCCATGGGCTTCTCCATCGGCGACGGCGTCACAGGCGTCAACCCAGTCGTAGTACACGTCGACAGCGGCGGACAAGGCTAAGAGGCGAGAAAAATCACCGTTAGAGCGATGGTCCGGTAGAGTTTAGGGTGCGCACAGCCTACCGTTGATATTGCACTGGAACGACACGCCGCACACCTTGCACGAAAGGTGGCCTATGGCCGCCTTCTTGTCGAGCTTCACGAGGACGGAGTTCTCATGGTTGCAGAAGAGGCACTGGAAAGTGGTCGACAACGACTCTTTCTGCGAGCGCACGGCGCATTAGCGTTTCTGCTGGTTGTGCATGGCGGCGAGGCGCATGCGGTGCGGCGCGGGTGCGGGCTGCGCTCACCTTCTTCGGCTGGGAGGGTTTCTTGGCGGCCTTCTTGCGCTTGCCCTGCGGATCGGTGAGCAGCGAACGACAAGGAGCGCGGGTGCGCGGGCGGTACCTATCGTACCATAGTGCAGTGTGGTGTTGATAGCGGGCGGGTTCGGTGGAGTTGCAGCGCGCTTTGTCAAGATTTGGCTGACGTCGCTCGCGAACGCCCCAGCTCGCCAGCTTTAGCGCCATTATCGCGACAGGGGTCCGCGCCGACGCCCGTCCTCCGCCCGCACTCAGTCCCGCCCTTTCCTGGCCGCCGGCGCGTCCACCATGTGACCAGATAGGTAGCTTCGCGGTGGCTTGCGGTTACAAAAGCCCCCTTGCAGCTCGAGCCGCAGACAGCCAGCGTCTCGTCCCTCAACTCTCGCATCTCCCGTCGGTGTGCTCTCGCGCTTCCGGTCTCCCCGCAGATAGGCGCAGCTTTGTCTTCCCGCCCAGCGTTAGATACATTGCCGTGTTTCTGAGAGTAGGGCAATCGGAGCTCCTCCCCGGTTCCTGCAGCTTTCCCTGAGCCCTTTGTCCCTCCTCTCCCGTTTCCGCCATGTCCTCAAATCCAGATGTCTCTGCCCTGCTGGGCGAGATCCTATCCGGCCTTAAGACGCTGCAGCAGGACAATGCCCAGCTCTCGTCCCAGGTGGATGCTATCAACGGCCGTGTCAACATGCTCGCGGGAATCAAGCAGGTTCAGGACACGGCGGCGCACGGCCAGGCCGCCGCCGCGCAAAAGGACGACACTCAGCCGTCCGAGAGCGCGAAGGCCGTCAGTGAGCAGTATGATGCTGGGGCCGCCGAAGCCGCCCCGCGCCGGTCCAGCACTTCGCTGAACAAGATCATCTTGACCTCCTATCCCGGCCAGGCTGGCGTCGATCCCATCCCAATGCAATGGGGGCACGTCGACCCCGCAGTCCGCGGGCCTGTCGTTGTCTCCCGCCACTCCAACACCATAAGAAGAAGAAACGGTATGTCGAGCGTCAATTAGATTGACCTGCGCAGAATGGCGAAGCTAACGATTTCGCTGCAGCACTTGGCGCCCACGGCGGCTCGTACTCGATCTACCATGCCCTGGCTGTTGCCAGCAAGAACCTGGATATCAACCACAAGCCCGACTTCACCAACACCGAGCCTGCAGCGGACATTGGGCCATTCCCCCAATGGAGCGACCCGAAGAAGATTGTGTCCATGGACCCCCTTGGGCACCTGGCGCCGTGGCTGTACAAGGAACACATTGACAAGGATGGCGTCGAGATCAGGCCGACGATAGCGGTGACGAAGGCACACATGAAGCTGCCGGAACTCGAGGAGAGCGTCAAGAAGGGCCGCCTCGTGCCGGACGGCAAGATCTGCCTGAACGAGCACGGCGAATTGGCCGTCACCAAATTCGCCGTTGAGCCTGTCTGGTACCTGCCCGGCGTAGCCGAGCGATTTGGAATCGGTAAGCGTTGCACAGCGTAGGATCCGGATATGTCGACTGACTGAATCATGTACCCAGACGAGGGCACTCTGCGCAGGACGCTGTTCGAGGAGACGGGCGGCTCGTACCCGGAGCTCATCACCAGAGGAGACATCAAGCTGTTTATGCCGCCGATTGGCGGGCTGACCGTCTATTGCTTCGGTGATCCGGCCAAGATGTCCGACCCGAATGTGCGTCTCGCGCTTCGTGTACACGACGAATGCAACGGCAGCGACGTGTTCGGCTCCGACATCTGCACGTGTCGGCCCTACTTGATCTTCGGCATCGAGGAAGCCGTGAAGGAGGCGCAGAAGGGCGGTAGCGGCGTTGTCATCTACTTCCGCAAGGAAGGCCGTGCGCTCGGTGAAGTCACAAAGTACCTTGTCTACAACGCACGTAAGTTGATGAAACACTTGGTGGCCGGGGCCAAAGGCTAATTTGCGGGCGGCAGGCAAACGTGGCACCGATCGTAGGTGTTCCCATAGGGCAGGCGGTGGTGGTGTGCGACGAGCTAATCGGCGATAGGCGCGAGCGAGTACTTCCAGCGGACCGAGAACATTGCAGGCGTGAAGGTTTGTCGCTGCAACACCATTAGTCGGCAGATCCTTAGCTGATTGCGCTCTCACCGCAGGACATGCGTTTTCAGGCGCTGATGCCAGACGTGAGCAGCCCGCCCCCGCTCCGCTGCGCTGTCTTGTGATGACTGACCGACCGCCGCGAGCACAGATTCTGCACTGGCTCGGCATCACCAAGATTGACAGAATGCTCAGCATGTCCAAGTAAGCTCGCTGGCGCCCGCCCCGCCTCACGTACTGACGGCCGCGACAGCATGAAGCACGATGCTATCGTCGAGCAGGGGATCCCGATCCACGAACGGGTCCCGATCCCCGACGAGATGATTCCGGAGGACAGCCGGGTGGAGATTGACGCGAAGATCCACGCGGGCTACTGTAGGGGCACCCATCTCCCATTGCTTGACTCGCGTTCCACGTGGTGCGGTGCAACGGCTGACAGCCCCCAGTCACGACAGGAAAGGTGCTCAGCCTGGACGAGCTGGCCAGCGTGCAAGGCCGTGCATGGGATGACGTTGATGTAAGTCATCGAAAACAAGGCACCTCGACGCCGCTGACACACACACCACAGCATTAACCGCGCGCCGCATGGCGCTGGGGCCGCGGTGGGTGCTGGGCCGCGGGCTGCTGGGGCTGGAGGAGTCGCGGCTGCGCTCTTTGCGGGGGAGCCCGCGGGAGGGGCAGGCCGAAACATGGATTTGCCTGGCGGGTCTGATGGGTGGGATTTTGGGACTGCTATCTCGGAGCGCCTGCCGCTTTGGCGGGCATAGATATAGTTGCGCGGAGACTAGATGAAAGCATCCGCTGATCCAATCCGGTGCTGCTGCAGCCTGTCGGCATGGGCGGATGCGTGTACCTTAAACCCAGTGGTGGCCCGGCCCGAAGAGACGGCGTCGATGCTGCGCGATCAAAAGCCGGTGAGCAGCGCTGGGCAGCGCCGCCGGTCAGACGACGTGCGTCCAGCGACGACGCCTCGGAAGCGCGCGCATGCTGCCCGCGCAACGGCCAATGTACGCGCGTGGGCGCGAGTCAGGCGGCCCAGCACGACGGCGGCCTGTGGCCTGGGTGCAGCTCCCGCTGGCGGAGAGCCATTCCTTTACGTGGCCGCCGCTACCTGGCGACGCGATCCCGGCGGGCGGGCAGTCGGCTCGAAGCCGCGGTGCCAACGCAATGCGGGCTAGTGGCTCTTGCGCGCTCCCACGGCGACGCTGGCGGGCGCCGGCGATGGGCTGACCAGTGACCAGCCCGGCCAGCCTGACACGCCGCGCGGGCGGGCCAAATGCAACGCAGCTGGCTGGCTGTGCGGTGAGTGGTGACGAGAGGCCTGGCCGAGGGTGGGGAAGGCGGATGGCCCCTCTGGATCAGCGCCGTTCCAGAACCCCTAATGTGGGCTGGCCCGGCCAACATCGGGGCAGCGCCGCCCGTATCGACGGCACTTGCACGCCAGCACAAGCTTATGCAGTCGCTGACTGCCCACGTATAAACGCTTGACAGCGCACCGAGCTCCCTCCTGCCACCAAGCCCACGTCTTCACCAGCACAAGTGCATTCCGCCCATTGGTCCTAGCCAAAACCGGTTATTCAACGCGTGCAGTCCCGGGTGCCCGCATATCAAGGCTGCATCCCCAGCGCACATCTGCCGCCCGCCGTTCTATCAGATCCTCTCAAGCCACCACGCTACCAGCAATAGTGCCGGCCACTTGCTGCGCTCGTCGCTCCGCATTACGCAAACAATTTCTTGTTCATATATACCAACTCCCGCGCCCGTCGCCCACCGTCACCATGGCGAGCAGGTTCTACATCCAGATGCCTCCGACCCAGACGCCGAAGCAGCCCTCGCGCCGCTCACCACTCACGCCATCGAGTCCGGGCGTGTCGCCACCTTCGCTGACGACGCACACCTCGTGCGCCTCGAAGCACGACGCTGGTGTCCACCCGGCCAAGGCAACTGCCATCCTCACCAGAATGGCCTCCCACAGCTCGCGGAGATCGTCGGACCCCTCAAGCCCGCCGCAGTCTCCTGGTACGTGAAACCTGCGCACCCGCTGCTCGCACGTGTTCTAACATGCATCGCAGAGGAGAGATCGAGTATCACCTCAGACTCGTCAGACTACTGGTACCACGGCAGCAAAGAAGGTCAGTCCACAATGCCGGCCGCGTTGCTTTTCCGCAAACAAGCATGCTAACTCTGCTGCAGGCGGCGGATACATCAGCTTTCCCGACTTCGAGAAGTACTGCTCGCCGAACCAAGACGGCTACCAGGAAGAGAGGACATGAGCCAGTGTCAGCGCGCCCGCAGAGGCAACGCATCTCCACTTCATAACATTCTTCTTGTCATCCACAAGACGACCTTCCTTCGACGCGTCGCGGAATGAATCCGCGAAACGCGACTATTCACTCGTCATCCTTGACCCGGAATCCAGACACGTCCCACTGTTGGGACTTTCCCGGGACGGCCGCGCGTCTCAGCGGCCATCCCGGTTGACACGCGATATCCGAGGCGGCGTTTGGGAGTTTTCAGACGGACTGTGCAAGCAGTGTGCATAATTCAAGCCCGCGTTAGGCTGTAGCACTTGGAGGGGTAGGGTATCATTTGAGGGTGGGGGCAGCGCCGGGGCTGCGACGGGAATCACCCACGATGTCGCTGCAAGCGCACTGGGGTCGCAAGCGAATAGGAATCCAATTAAAGTACGGACTACCGCGTCCGTTGCATTCTGAACCAAACATTGCGCCCACGCCAATCCTGTGCTTTGCGAATTGTGACGTCGTCAAAACGGGCGATGGATGGTTGGGTTGGCGGGGTTACTTTTGGTCAGCATCGACTGCCCCGCTCCGAAATTTTCATGCGCAAAGTCTGAATGTCTCGAGGCGCGGCCCGGCAGCGAAACACGGCGACTCCGCCGACCGGTGATAGCCGCCGACTGAAGAGGCTTGATGTCGCTCGGCGGTGCCGTCTGCATATGGCGCCGTGGTTGACGCGCGAAGTACCTGAAGATCGCCGACCGGTCAGGACCCGCTGCCGGTCAAAAGAGCGCCAGGGAACCCGCTGCTAACTATGTCACTGAGGCGCAGTTGGCCCCACTCCACTCTTTTGCCGCTGCGCTGGGGCTGATGTGGGTGTTTGCAGGGGATGCAAATGCGCACGTGAGGCGCGGCGTCTCCTCGGCGCATCCGCCTGTGTGGGACGGCACAAATGGCGGGTCAACGGTTTCGCCGGTTTACCGAGACGCACTTTGGCGATTTTCCTTCGCCAGTTGCAGCCGCCCGAAATCAGCGACGACGACCACGACAATCCCGCCCGACACCACACACCGGTTGCAACCATGGCTGTCGGAAAGAACAAGCGTTTGTCCAAGGGCAAGAAGGGCATCAAGAAGAGGACCGATGCCTTCGCCAAGAAGGACTGGTACTCCGTCAAGGCGCCCTCGACCTTTGCCATCAGAGAGTACGGCGCAAACAGCTCAAGCCTCCGCATCGCAAACGCTTACGCATTCGCAGTGTTGGCAAGACCCTCGTCAACCGCACGACCGGTCTGAAGAACGCGAACGACGCCCTGAAGGGCCGCATCTTCGAGGTTTCCCTCGCCGACCTCCAGAAGGACGAGGACCACGCGTTCCGCAAGGTCAAGCTCCGCGTCGACGAGGTCCAGGGCAAGAACTGCCTGACCAACTTCCACGGTCTCGACTTCACCTCCGACAAGCTCCGCTCGCTGGTCCGGAAATGGCAGTCGCTGATTGAGGCCAACGTCGTCGTCAAGACCACCGACGACTACCTCATCCGCCTCTTCTGCATTGCCTTCACCAAGCGCCGCCCCAACCAGATCCGCAAGACCACCTACGCCGCCTCCTCTCAGATTCGTGCCATCCGCAAGAAGATGACCGAGATTATGTCGCGCGAGGCCGCCAGCTGCACCCTCTCCCAGCTCACCACCAAGCTGATCCCCGAGGTCATTGGCCGTGAGATCGAGAAGGCCGCCCAGGGCATTTACCCCCTCCAGAACGTACGTTTTCGGGCTACATTGGAGAAAGAGATTGCCGCGAAGGTTAACACTTGGAATAGGTCCACGTCAGGAAGGTCAAGCTGCTCAAGGCTCCCAAGTTCGACCTCGGTGCCCTCCTTACCCTCCACGGCGAGTCGTCTCACGACGAGTCGGGCCAGAAGGTATGCGTAATGAGTTTGCTTGCAAAAGTCTGCCCTGCTAACAGGCTGCACAGGTCGAGCGTGAGTTCAAGGAGACGGTTCTGGAGACCGTCTAAGCGTTTTTGGAATGGACGGGTTGTCACGATGGTCGGGTTTTGCTCTTTATTAAAGGCATCAAAAAGGTGTTATCGTTTGAATCGAAAAATCAGAGCCAAAAACCCGATTTCCAATTACCAGCTTTTCGTGCTTCAGTGAACGGTCCACGGGCGGCTTTGAGGCGTACATGGGAGGGAAAAACATGCCCGGCTGGACTCGAAAGCACTTGATCGGAATAGCACGGTTGTCAGCAGTAACCGGCACCCCATCGACATGGGGTAGGTAATGGAATCCGATTTTTTTTTTTAAAGCTTCACAATCGTGCGCCGACGTGTCGCTACAAGGAGTGAGGTCGGTTTGTCTTTCCAGTGTTCCGAATCAGCCCGTGTGGCATACAGTGAGACGCCAGGTCTATTGCATTACCGAGTTCGACGTCACTGCCGATGAGGTAGCCGAATCAAGTTAAGTTCAATCATGGTTTGTAGAATTGTCATCCACATGTTGCCATGTCGATGCGCAAGTCTTTGCTTTCCTACTGACCCGCTCAGCTGGTAGACGCCTTGATTGATTCAACAGTCGTATGCAAGCAGCGATTGTCAATGCCTCAGGTGCAGTACATAATACTTGAGTTGATTGTTCACAATTTTATACAGATATGCACCAGGTCACCGTGCGTCCTTCTTGAGCCCAACACCAACATATGCGAAACGAAGATGATGTAGCGGTCTGAGATTATTCGAGCCCTACCATAAATACCGCTCGCCCTGAGGGAGCCGACTATTGGAAGCATGGGCGGCCAGGCGTGCCAAAGATGAAGTATCGCGGTCATGCAGAGCTTCTACTGGATGAGAGAGGGTCTCGGGCCTGATTCGTAGCGTGCTCTTCCTTGGACCACATGACTCTTTCATTCACACGACCACGGCTGTCGGGTTTGGTATACCTCACTAATGCCCGACGTTGAACGGGTGCGGACTGATATCCTGGCCGTGGCGATGCACGGGGAACGGGGCCTTATTTCCCCTCGTGATGATGCACGAGGGCAGGCACGGGCGTGGAGGACGGCATCGGATAGCAATGCCGACGGCGTCGAGGCATTTGCCCTATCGGGCTAAATTCTACAAGCCGAATGCATCCCAGACTCAAGAAAACTGTTCCGTTTCAGCAGTGTGTATTTCCAGTCGCGATGGTGTTGCACGGGCGGTGCGGGACTGACCTCATAGCACCCAGTTTTTTTTATCGGGAGCCCGCGATAAGGGTACCAATCTCTCAATGCCTTGCCGTGGCTAGTAGTCAACTTCCACGCGCGCGCCACACTCGCGACCATCAACGAACCCCCGACTCCCGTGCCCCGACACCCTGCACGCCGACGACAACTTGACCCGCGACATGCGTTGATGAGACCGTAATCGAGAG